>NC_046325.1:35626689-36342338 GCF_009819535.1 Lacerta agilis | reverse complement strand
GGAGACCCCTTGTCTTAGAGTTTGCTAACTCACTCCCCAGGCAGGTCAAATCCACACAGCGCTATTTCTGGTGGAATCAGAGAAGGAGAAGAGTTTGGATTTGATATCTCGCTTTATCACTACCTGAAGGAGTCTCAAAGTGGATAACATTCTCCTTTCCCTTCCTCTCCCACAACAAACACTTTGTGAGGTGAGTGGGGCTGAGAGACTTCAAAGAAGTGTGACTAGCCCAAGGTCACCCAGCAGCTGCATGTGGAGGAGCGGGGAAACGAACCCGGTTCGCCAGATTGCGAGTCCACTGCTCTTAACCACTACACCATGCTGGCTCTCTGAGGATGAGAAACCTTCTGAGCAGATGATTCCAGGACTCCTAGTCAGCATGAGAGAGGTCCTAGGGGCTGTGTCTCAAATGCACAGTGCTGGCCACAAGACTGTGATTCTACCTTCTCTTGGGTTTGGCAAACCCCAGGCACAGTTCCTCCCCTGCCCCATGCCCTGTTTCTCCCCTGCCTCCACTCCTCCGAAGTTTCAAACAATTTGAAAATGTGAAAATTTCAAGGAGGCAGAGGGAAATCCCATGCTCGGCAACATTTCACAAACAGAAACAGGGATACGCTTGTATACCTGTCACACCTCTGCTCCCACACTGAGGATCCCTGCCTTGGTAAACACACCCCTTACATACTGATGAAGCTTTCTCTCTCACTGCTGCATGCTGTATTTGTTGACTCTGCAACAGCCTACCTTTGCGGTGGCTTCTGAAGCAGGGCGTGTAAACTTCAGAAGGCGTTTTAACGGAAGGTTTAATTAGCTCACGGTGGATCTGGCGGTGCCTATTCTAGAATTGTAGCAGCTCAAAAACAGAGTCTTCCAGGGCCACACTAGGATGGGGGAGATACAGGTACAAATTATCCATGGTAGGGAATCGAGGAGAAATTTGATGCATCCAAAACAATACGCCAATCAAAGAACACCCATGAAATCCACACTTCTCTGAGTTTTGGAAGGTGACATGCTCTATATGGAGCTGGCTTCAGGCACCAAGCCCATTGGCACTACAAAGAGGTCTGCAAACATGACATGAAGGCTAGAAACATCAACCTCGCCATGTGGGAATCCCTTGCAGAAGACTGCAGTGCCTGGAGACAGACAGTCAAGTCATGTATCCATAGCGGTGACTAGGGGGAGGAATGACCGCTGGGAGGAGCACAGGGAGAAGAACCGCCACAGTGCATCTGACACCTGCATCTGCCCCAGCTGCAACGAAACATGTCTCTCCCATATCAATCTCTACAGCCACAGCAGGCGCTGCAATCTTCCAACAGTTTAACTTCATCCTCAAAGGCACACTCCTCCATTGTCTCCCGAGACCAACGGATGCCAGCAAAAAGAACTCCAGATAATTAATGTCTACAATAACGCAAACACCGGCTTCCCTAAAAATGGATATGTTAGTGAAAAGAACAAACAAAAATGCATTATATTAGTGGGAAAGGTTTGTAAAATTGTGTAGATGAGGCAAATTGCATAGAAAAAATGTGTTTATTGGATAAATTTGCACTAAAATGCTGATGAATCTCCATGGGAACTTACATACACAAACCCGCAAACTGAATTTAGGATTGGAAAAAATGAGAAACTGAGAGAAAACAAAATTGACAGATTCTCCCACTCCTATTCATGGGTGACCTTGGACCAGTCACTCTTTCCCAACTTAATCTACCTGACAGGGTGAGGAAAATGAAAGGAAGGAGAGAAAAATATATATGTTGTCTTAAGTTCCTTGGGGGAAAAACTGGAACAGAAATGTGATAACAAAAGCATTTCCCTGAAACGCAGACCTACACAAATAATTTTCTGTATTACATTGCCAATCAGACATAAGACACACTTTTTTCCTCCTAAAAAGTAAGGGGAAATGTCTGTGTGTCTTATGGAGTCAATCGCTGTCTCCCTTTCCGGCCCCGGCCCCTTGCCCAGGCCTCCATTGTTGAATGTTCTGCAGACGGAGGCTGTTTGTTTCCCCAGCAACATGTGACTGGCTGATTAGATTATCTGTCTGGAAACTGTAGAAATTGCTCCCTTTCCTAAAGAAGCTGCAGAACTGTGAGTTGAACCCCATAAAAACAGGATTTTTCCCCTTTGCAAAGTAAGCTCAACAACTTTGAGCTGATCCTCAAACAAGGGGCTTTTCCCCTTTGCAAAAGAAGCTGAACAACTGTGAGCTGACACCCCCCCCCAAAAAAGGGGCTTTCCCCCTTTTCTCCTCTAAAAACTAGGTGCGTCTTATGGAGCGAAAAATATGGTGTGTGATCTTCACTTGATCGTCCACATCAGGCATCTTACACAATAGTTCACAAATGTACTTAGCTCTCGGTTCAGAATACATAGACCGAGCTTCAAATTTCCATTATACACTTGGCCTGCCTCTTACTCGGCATGTCTTCTGACTGTTTCCTCCACCATGCTTTCTTCACATTCCCCAAGGGATGCAAAAAGTGTCCTTTCACCAAAGTCTCCTTCTCTCCCTCTGGCTCTGGGGGTCCTGGACTCCAAGAAAGCCCAGGGCCTCCTCATCCCCACCTCTCTCCTCCAGATGCTGAGGCCCGATCTAGCGCAAGGCTGGGAGCCAGGAGGCTGCAGCAGGCCGAGCCAGTGCCTGAGGCTAAGAGGCAGGTGTCTCACATCACCTCTCTGCAGAGACAGCCTGGGTTTGTGCTGACATCTGCACCAGCAGGCCCTCGAGGCAAAAGAAAACATTGGAGCACAGTTCGCAGACAAGGAGTGAGGAGGCAAGTCAACGGGCAGCTTGAATTTTATAACACATCTTCGACTCAGTGCTCCAGTTTTGAGGGAGGCAACAGCAGCCGGTGGGAGGGAGGTGGCTGACCTTCTTCAGCTCAAGCACTGCATTCCCTTCTTCTAGAAGGGACCACATGTTATTGGTGGTTGTGGAGGGGCAGAAGCACAAGCTGGCAGAGCAATGAAAGCGAATTTTGCCTTTCTGCAGTAGGCTAGTTTCTACACACGCACACACACATGCATACCCAGGGATAGCTCGGTTGGTAGAGCATGAGACTCTTAATCTCAGGGTTGTGGGATCGAGCCCCACGTTGGGCAAAAACATTCCTGCATTGGGGATTGGCCTAGATGACACTTGCAGTCCCTTCCAGTTCTGGTTCTGATTCTGATCCCTCTGTAGCCTTCATGCAAGCACACAAGCAAGAAGCATTTTTAGAGCTCAAGGGCACATTCCAGCCAGGCAAAAACTCTCGAGGTGGGTGCAAAGCAGGGTTGGTGTCATGGGCTGGCTGGATGCCGAGGAATAATGGGAAGCACCAGCTCAGAGCCTGGGGATTGGTGGTGGGACGACGAGGAGTGGTCAGAGGGAGAAGAGGGAGCAAACTGGGAGGAGGAGGTCAGAAGCTGAAGAAGCAACAGGGTTCAGTGAGCAGGAAGAGGCTGGGGCAGAGAGCAGTTCAGAATCAGAAGTGGAGGCTGGAGAGGAGGGGGCCCAAGAGGCAACAGCAGAGGCCTGGCTGGAAAGCTTAAAGCCTGCTGCCACTGCACGGGAGACAGCTTGAAGAAAAGAAAATACAAATTGGTCCTGCCCCGTAGCTTGACCAATTGTGGCTAGGAGCAGCTAGAAGCTAGGCGGAGTCAGATATCTTTAAAGGGGGGGGTAGACTCGCACACGCTGGCCAGCTTCACTTGAAATGTTTGTTTGGGGCTTCTCAGAAGTAGGCAAGAAACAAGCTGGGGGAGCGCAGGCCCACAATGGCACCCACCTGAGAGGTGCCGGAACTGCGCTCCAGCACTAAGCACAACCATGAATACCACTTCAGATTCCTCAAAGCAACACGGTGGATTTCCATAGCCTTTAGGCTGTTTCCAGTCTAGGTAGCCTCTTGCAATTTTTCTGTATTCAGACTGAGGCTGCCTCCAGCTATTTCTCTAGTCTACCTCCAAATCCCATTGAGTGTCACACTGCCAAGGCTGGGGAGAGTGATTCCAGACCATTAAGGACCGTTGCAGCTCTTTGCTGATGTCCTAAGCACCCGTCAAGCCGCTGAGGCCCATTCATACGCTGACTGAGACAGCCCAGCCTCCAGTAAGCATTGCAAATTTCAGACAGGAGATGGCTGACAGAGAACTCTATTTCATATAGTACACAACATAGCCATTTGGCTTGAAACCTCAAGATAAGGTGGGATGCAGACCTGCTTGCCTATTCATCCTTTCTTTGCAGATTTATAGGCGATATGATTCTCAGGATCCATGGTAAAAAAAAAAGGTGAAGGGACCCCTGACCATTAGATCCAGTCGTGTCCAACTCTGGGGTTGCGGTGCTTATCTCGCGTTACTGGCTGGGGGGGCCAGTAACAGCTTCTGGGTCATGTGGCCAGCATGACAAACCCACTTCTGGTGAACCAGAGCAGCGCACGGAAACGCCATTTACCTTCCCGCTTATCTACTTGCACTTTTGATGTGCTTTCGAACTGCTAGGTGGGCAGGAGCTGGGACTGAGCAACGGGAGCTCACCCCGTTCCAGGGATTCGAACCACCAACCTTCTGATCAGCAAGCCCTAGGCTCTGTGGTTTAACCCACAGCACCACCCGCATCCCATGGTAGGCTGCATTAAACACTGTAACTAGAAACCGCACGGTAACCGCACAGGAGAATTGAGAACCAATGGGTGGGAAACAGCTTTCTTGAAGATGTTATTGGGTTCCAAACTCTTCATATATATTGCATACAACATCATGGTGGAGTTGCTGTGGATACAGTTGTGTGTAGACCAGGGAAAGAGATCTGGTGACATTGTTAGGACTACATCCCCCATTATCTCTGAACATTGGCTATGCAGTCTGGGGCTGATGGGAGTTGGAGCCAACCACATGAGGAGGATACATCCCTGAGGTAAGTCACGCTCAGCTATGAAATTCTCAAGAAGGACAAAGCCCTCCATATTCACCTTGGTTCTGAAGCACGCACGGGCCTCTCAGGAAGCCATGGCTGAGTGTTTGCTGCCTACTGGGAAAGGTCTGTGAGGTAGCGTCTGGGTCAGTAGCTTTGTCTGGCCTTGGTACAGCTGAATTATTTTGACCTTAAAACTGCCTCGGGGCCTCTCGTGTTCTTCTGCTCAGTCCAGAAGAAGAGAAATTGCAGCCAGAGTTTGAGGTATGGGTGGGAAAGGGAAGGGGGAGAGTCGGAGAGAGCGAGAGCAGGGAGGGAAGGGAGGGATGGGAGGTTGTGACTGCTATTCTGTCAGAAGAACTCAGTGGTATTAGCAGAATCGAAGGAAATAAGGCAGGGGTGGAACAATGGGGAGAGGGGTGGGCTAAGATTTTGGGACACCCACCAGCATAATAAGAACAATCGTTTTATCATTTATATCCCACCCATTTGACTGGGTTGCCCCAGCCACTCTGGGCAGCTTCCAACATATAGAAAAACGTAATAAAACATTTCACATTAAAAGGCTTCCCTATACAGGGCTACCAGGGATTCGGGTGGCACTGTGGGTTAAACCACAGAGCCTAGGACTTGCTGATCAGAAGGTCGGAGGTTCAAATCCCCGGGATGGGGTGAGCTCCCGTTGCTTGGTCCCTGCTCCTGCCCACCTAGCAGTTCGAAAGCACGTCAAAGTGCAAGTAGATAAATAGGTACCGCTCCAGTGGGAAGGTAAACGGCGTTTCCGTGTGCTGCTCTGGTTTCGCCAGAAGCGGCTTAGTCATGCTGGCCACATGACCTGGAAGCTGGACGCCGGCTCCCTCAGGCAGTAAAGCGAGATGAGCGCCACAACCCCAGAGTTGTCCGTGACTGGACCTAACGGTCAGGGGTCCCTTTACCCTTTTTATAGTGGACTGCTGTCAGATGTCTTCTGAATGATGAGGAATGTAGTGAATCACTAACAATTGGGGAGCCAGGGGCCAGGAGGCACCTTGCCCCTGGCTCCGGAAGGTTCCTTCTTAATCCTTTAAGGAGACAGGGTGTGGATACAGAGGCTGCTTTCAGATCAGTGGCGTAGCAAGGGGGTGACCACAGGAGCACAGAATTGTTAGGGGTGCAATATTTTCACATCCAGTGCTGCCTCAATACTGTTGTGTGCTTCCGTCGCTGGGCTCCACTGAAAACGGCTTCTCCATGTGAACCAGGAAGTGACCTCTCCAGACAACAGAATGGCTCTTCTTTTCTTATCTCTGTGGTTGCAATTTCTGGGGTGACGTGGACACTGTAAGGCAGCTGAATGCGCATGCCCATTCTGTCCATTTCCCTCCCTCCTTCCCCCACCCTCTCTGTGTGGCCCCAGGTGCTGGTAATCCATGCTAGGCCACTGTTCCAGTCTACTTGTTCCTTGAACACGCATCCTGACTTGTTTGCACAACATTTGTGGGGAGGCTAGATGACGGCACATCAAGAAAAATGTTGCCCCACACTTTCTGCTGCATTTTCCTTGTTGCAAGGGGGGGGGGGGAGTGGGGAAGTAGGTTTGTTGTTGAAAAGCTCCAAATCTGTGATTGATGTGATTGGATCTCACCTGAAAATAGGCCGAGTACTTACCAGACATTTGAAGCACCTCACCCCCACCCTAAGAATCCTGGGAGCTGTAGTTTGTTAAGGGTGCTGGGAACGGTAGCTTTGTGAGGGGTAAACTACAGTTTCTCGGGATTCTTTGGAGTTGTGTCCAGAAGTACCCTTAGTAGAATAAAAGAACGAATTAAAGACTAACATCCCATCCGAGGAACTGAGTGGTATTAGCAAATTCATGGGAAATAAGGCAGGGGTGGAACAATGGGGAGAGTGATGGGCTGGAATTAGCAGAATAAAGGAACTCCTTACATCAGAACTGATGAATGGAGCCCTCTGACCCTCTCTCCTCTCTCTGGCTGGGTCATGATCCATGCCCTCCTCGAGTCTCAAGCGCTTTTGTCGGGCTGGAATGCATCCTTGAACTGTGACCATGCCTTTTGTGTGCGTAGCTGGAGAATGGAAAGGTGTCACGTGTCATGCACAAAGGTGAGAGTCGCCTCTAGATCTCAGTGTCTGGGCTGACCGATGTGGGTGGAGACGCTCCTTCAGGCTCCCTGAATACCTGAATGAGCATCTCCTCTCCGCATCGTTCAGCCCAGACACTGAGGTCCAGCTCCGAGGGCCTTCTGGCGGTTCCCTCACTGTGAAAAACGAAGTTACAGAGGGCCAGGCAGAGGGCCTTCTCCCCCGTCAGATGTCAAGGAAATAAACATTATAATGTTGTGGTTAAGATTTGATAGACAGAAGGTAGGGCGCAGCGGAAGGGGATAAACAACAACTCCATGGAAAACGGGGTGGGAAATTGGGGAAAATATAAGAGAAAAGATGAAGTTGTGTTTTGACTGTGTGTTTAAAATGTTGAAACTTAATGAAATATAATTTTTTTAAAAAAATAAATAAACAGATGCCAAGGAAATAAACAATTATCTGATTTTTATCTGAAGGCAGCCATGCATAGGGAAGTTTTTAATGTTTGATGTTTTACTGCAGTTTATAATTTGTTGGAAGCTGTCCGGAGCGGCTGCGGCAACCCAGTCAGATTGGCGGAATAATAATAATAATGATAATAATAATACCTTCCCACTTTTTGACTCTTGTCCCCCCTACCCCTAGAAGGTCATTCACACGGGAATGTGGTCATCAGGCAGGAAAAAAGGTGTTGCTCCTGTGCTATTGCGTCCCATATTTTAAGATCTGGTGACGAAAAATATGCCGAGTTCAAGGCTGGAATCCTAAACACAGTTTATTTACATGTACTTTGCTCTGCTCTTTCTAAGCACAGCTCTGGGCTTACCAAGTCTGTGTCCAAATGTGGTGTTGTTTTTGTCCTGGTGCATTCCCCGAGGAAACCTGAATTCTGCAGCTGAATCTGAGCAAACGGCAACCCATGCAAAACCCGACTGCAGGTTGCTCCGATTCAGTAGACAAAAAACACACACACACCTGCTCAGACCTGGAAAGCCCAGACCTGTGCCTAGAAATCTGGTACTAAAGGAGGTTTGGGTGAGTTGTTTTTAGATAAACGCACATAGGGGTTTCATCTTTGGCTATGGTGAGCTATGGTAAACCTCTTTGCCAAGGAACAGTGGGAAGCATGACCTGAATCTGGGACTATAGGTAATAACTGAGGCACGTTTCTCAAATTCCTGGAATAAGGAGTACTGGGGATCAAACCCGGCTGGAACGGAGGCCCCTTCCCTTCCAAATCCTAAACAGGCATGGAAGGTTTGGGGTTGCTTAGCAAAGGCAGGAAAGCACTCTGGACAAAGATGTTCCCTTCATGCTCATTTGGTTAGAGGAAGGTGCTGATAACACCAAGGTTGCAGGTTCGATTTCTGTATGGGACAGCTGCATATTCCTGCGTCGCAGGGGGTTGGACTAGATGATCCTCAGGGTCCCTTCCAACTCTACAATTCTAGGATTCTGTATTTATTGTCACAGGTGCCCGAGCCCAGGCCTAAAGCAAATGGATTTCAGGGCTATATAGCCAGATTAGTGCTGCCTCAATTTAAGGCTTACAGAGGTGGGGAGGCACTGAGTGTACCCCCAGAACTAGCTCTCTGGGAACCAGCTATTCTTTCTCTCTCTCTCTCTCTCTCTCTCTCTCTCTCTCTCTCTCTCTCTCTTACACACACACACACACACACACACACACACACACACACTTCTTACACTGCTCTGGCAGAGGCCTCTTTATGAATCCACCCCCCCTTCTCCAATCTCCTCCTCACTCACTCTCCCCCCCCCCACCGCTACCGCTGCACTGTTGCTGCCACCTGGAGCCGCAGCACTGGCGGAGTCGCCATGGCAACAAGGGATCCACAGTGCGGCTGAAAAGTTTCCATAGCGACCAGGTTTCAAGAGAGCCAACTGGGACTGGCACCAGGCCGGGGGGGGGGGTTGCAGGGCGGCGGGTTGGAGAGAGAAGAGAAGCGAGAATCAGTCAAGGTATTTCCGTAATCTCAGGGTTACCCCTGCTTCCGCCCCCCCCCCCGCCCCCACCGAACCTCAAGGGTCAGTCCAGGGTTCTCCATTTCAGAAGAGGCAGGAGCAGTTTGGATGCACCAAACCTGACTCAAGTGAATAAGGAGTCAAAGACCGATGCACTCCAAAAAACCCGAAACAAAACAAAACACCGGTGGCAACATACAGTGCCCATAGGAAGATTTACAATGGAGCAGGTGCCCGGCACTCTCATTTTGTTTTGTATTTAAAAAAAGAAGAAGAAGCAAGTATCTAGGCCTCATGATGCAAAGTTTGGAAACCTGAGCACTCTGAGGCTCTCAATTAGAGCCTTTGCTGTGCTGGACAGCTCCTTTCCCCTTTCTGGCTCTGCTGCTGTTTTCCTGCCCCACCACCTTACATGCTCAATATCCACCTTGCTCCCTATATATTTGGTGCTGTCATCATGCTGGGACGACTTGCCTGGTTCTCCTGACACAGATTCCCTTCACCCTCAACCCTTCCCTTGGTGAAAACCAGCAAGTGTCCCCAGAAAGTCATTTCACGGATGTGCTGGTTTCTTTGCTCTCGTATGAAACCACGCGAAAGCCTTCCCCACTTCGTGGGTGCTCGTTTCCTTCACCGTCTCCCCTCTCCTGCGACCACTACAAGGCAGGAGAGAACTTCCTTGACCTCTGCTTTCCTCTGCCTCCTCCACTGCTTCTGCTCAGAAGAAGGAGGGCCGGATCGAGATTTTTGTTTGCTCTTCCTTTATAAAGGATCTCCTACGGTTTACAGATAGCTCAGTCGGTAGAGCACGAGACTCTCAATCCTGAGGGTCGCGAGTTCAAGCCCCATGTTGGGCAAAAGATTCCTGCATTGCAGGGAGTCGATGGCCTGTGTCTCGTCCAACTCTGTGGTTCCATGAATGTCGGCTATCTGTACTGTGTAACGCTAAATGCTATTGTGCCTCAGCTATCCGATACTGTCAAATATCAATGGTCAAATAAGAAATAATGAAGTCAAAGGCTGTTGTGTGCCAAAGGCGGACATTCAGCCCAGCCATCTAAGGAGCTATGAGACCTACCTGAAGGTGGTGCCCCTCCAGGGATTATATTTCTCTGTTGACTTTCTTTGAAGAACTTTCTTATTTTGTTCTCAGACCAGGTAACACCACAGCCTTTACCAAAGGTGTCATGGGCTTTGAAGACGCTTAAACTCAGGACGCAAGGGAGAAACGCGCTAAGAGGAAGGCACGCTTGGCAAATCCACACCGAGATCAACTCCCGCCCGGAAACCTATGTTCCCACTGTGGAAGGACGTGTGGATCCAGAATTGGCCTCCACAGTCACTTACGGACCCACTGTTAAAACCGTGTTTCTGGAAGACAATCCTACGCGGATACGAATGATCGCCAAAGAAGAAGAAGAAGACAGTTGCTCCATTTTATTTCTTGCTGTTTTGGCCCAAGATATTTTGCTGCCTAAGGCAAAGGACAAGATGGCTGCTCTCCCCCTTCCCACACTTCTGTTTACAAAAGCCTATTGGAATGGCAGCTGAATCTTAGGCCATGTTTGCATTTAAAGAAATCTCATGCCAATTTAAAGTCATGGCTTCCCTCAAAGTATCCTGGGAAGTGTCATTTGTTAAGGGGTGGAGAGAGAGAGAGAGAGAGAGAGAGAGAGAGAGAGAGAGATTCTTAATATGTCCAAATAAGGATTTAAGATGAACAAACCACCATGGAATAACTCTAACAGAAAAAAGGGTTAGAGTGAAAATGAGAAAATGTGGATGCAGATAAACAACATGCAGGAATCTAGGGTCATAAAAACACCAGACAAACATTGTTCATGCTTTGCAACAGACAGATGAAAAACAAAGTTTTACAACGGATGTTAGCAGGAGCAGGGAACGCATAGCTACTTGTGGAAGCAGAGGCCGTATGAGTGAAAATATTCCAACAAGCCAAATTGCACAACAGCAACCACGAGTCAAGATCCATCTGGCAGCACATGCACACACAAAAACAATGCTTTCAGTTGGCTCATTAATTGTATGTGGTACTGAATTCATTGTTTTGGCATTTAGCATTTTAAAAAATCTTTGTCTTTTGTGCTGTGTGTTTATAGTGCCCCTGACAAAAGATAATTGTCGAAACACATTTGGGCTCGTCACATATTATAGTAATTTTTTTTTATTCCTGAGCATCAGCCCTAGGCTTTGTCTTCCCTTTTTGTTTTGTTTTTGTGTTGCACTGCAGGGGTCCCCAAACTAAGGCCCGGGAGCCGGATGTAGCACAATCACCTTCTAAATCCAACCTGCAGACGGTCCTGGAATCAGTGTGCTTTTACATGAGAAGAATGTGTCCTTTTATTTAAAATGCATCTCTGGGTTATTTGTGGGGCATAGGAATTCGTTCATTTTTTTTCCAAAATATAGTCTGGCCCCCCACAAGGTCTGAGGGGCAGTGGACTGGCCCCCTGCTGAAAAAGTTTTCTGATCCCTGTGTTGCAAGTGAAATGGATTGACGGTAAGTTCTTTTAGTTCGGCTAAATTAAAACGTGCAGGATAAAGCTCACAGGCAGGAGCCAGGTGGGTGCGTGGCACAGATACCTCCATGGCTGCTGGTGGTGGGAGAGGTTTAGTCCTTTGCTAGGGATTTTGTAGGATTTCTATGTCTCATGGGGCCAAGCAGGAGTTCAGGAGGGAAGGGGATGGTAGGTCCTTTAAATGGGCTGGCCAGCTCCGCCACCAGCCTTCTCAGAGCTAGGGTCAAAATGCAAGAGGAACATAAGAGGTCTTGAGAAGATACACCTGTTCCCATCCTGAGCTCAGGTGGGCTGGGCAGGACACCACTCCTCTCAGGTTACCAGCTGGATTTCAGCCAGATGACATCCACCATGCTGGGTCCTTCTATGCTAGCTTACTCCCATAGCAGGTGTGTTTCCGCCTTCAGGTTGAAAGCCTTGGGGACTAATAGACCCTGACCCAATGCCATGCCAACACCACCTACCATACTGTAGCCAACAAAAGTGGCGGCCACATAGAATCATATTATTGTCGAGTTGGGAGGGACCCCGAGAAATGCGGGAATCTCAACTAGATTGTCCGTGACAGACGGCCATCCAACCTCTGCTTGAAAACCTCCAAGGAAGGAGAGTCCACCACCTCCTGAGGGAGACCATTCCACTGCCAAACAGATCTCGCTGTCAGAAAGTTCTTCCTGATGTTGAGTTGGAATCTCCTTTCTTGTAACTTGAACCCATTGGTTCGAGTCCTGACCGCCGGAGCAGGAGGAAAGGAAACAAGCTTGCTCCATCTTCCATGTGACAGCCCTTTAGATGTTTGGAGATGGCTATCAAATCTCCTCTTAGCCTCTTCTTTACCAGGCTAAACATAAACAACTCCCTCAACCGTTCCTCATAAGGCTTGGTTACCAGACCCTTTATTATCTTGGTCGCCCTCCTCTGCATACATTCCAGATTGTCAATATCCTTCTTAAATTGTGGCACCCAGAACTGGACATGGGGCTCCAGGGGTGGGCTGATCAAGGCAGAATAGAGTGGAACTATTACTTTCCTTGATGGGGACATTATATTTTTGTTGATGCGGCCTTTTCTTTTATTTTCTTTTTCTTTTTTTACTGCTGCATCACCCTGTTGACTCATGTTGAGTTTGTGGTCTACTAAAACCCCTAGATTCTTTTCACATGTACCACTGGCAATTCAGGTGTCTCTCATCTCTTTCAGCTGGTTCTTCTTGCCTAAGTGAAATTCATTTTGTTAGTTTGGGCCCAGTTTTCCAGTCTGTTGAGGTCATCTTGAATCCTGATTCTGTCTTCAGCGGCATTGGCTACTCCTCCTTTTTTCACCCACATCCATATTCTGAATTTTCTTTTCAACACCCACAACACATGACTTAGCCTAGGAGGAGGAACCAACAACAAGCCTGCCACACAATAACCAATGAACTTCGCTGCCAGAAGGTGTGGTTAATTTGTGTGTGTGTGTGTTTTTAAGGAACAGACAGATCTGTGGAAAGTTGGTGTTTGTTGCTGTACTAATGAAGAACTGTAACAGAAAAGCAAAAAAAAGTAACAGTATAACATAAAAAAGTTTGTGTTTGTCGCCAATTATGAGCTTTAAATAACAAACCAAGCCTCCATATGCAGGGACAGTCTACCTTGGAATATCAGGTGATGCTGGGGGCAAACAGCAGGTGTAGACTGCCATCTTCCTCTCCTGTGATTAAACTTCCAAAGCCACGAGGCTGACAACAGCTGGAGCTTAATATACAGTTATATGCCTGTTTCCACCTTTGATCTACTCCATTTTTATGTGCGCTGCTTAGAAGCTTTTGTTAGACGTATATAAATCTTCTTAAATATATAAAATAAGCTGCAGGCTGAGGATCAAACCAGACATGATGCAAAACGTGCCGCACTGAAGTGGGTCACATTTTTTAAAAAACTAATAATAATAATAATAGCTGTTGGGCAAAGGGGGCAATTTTCGCTGGGATCCTAGCATGGCAGTGTCAGGGACTGGGCAGAGGAGGAATGGTGGAGACTGCCTCCCCAGCCTGACCCTTCCAGAGAAGAAGAAGGCAGTTCAGAATTACAACAGGGGTTTGAGGGACATCACTGCTCAGAGGGAGATGAGGGGGAAAGCTGGGAAATACCGGTAATGGGAGAGGAGGAGGAGGAGGAGGAAGCACAGGGGGGGGGGGACGGGACGGGGGGACGGGATGACAGTTGATGGACACAGTGTCTTTCTTACATCTTTTCAGATTGCAGAATCTCTCTCTCTCTCTCTCTCTCTCTCTCTCTCTCTCTCTCTCTCGCAGTGGAGGCTGGAGGGAACAGAGCAATACGTCACTTTTAAAGAGGCATGCTTTCGACATGTGTGGTGATGTATGGGACATCACCTTCACATCTATATCCTATGAGCGTAATTTTAGATATGTTTTAAAGAATTTAAGGCAGCCCCGCAAGACGAAAAAGTCTATGGGGCTGCCTTGCAAGACGAAAATTTTTCATCTTTTTTTTTTCGTCTAGCGAAAGCGCGGCTTGCATTGCCGCTTCGCTAGACGAAAAACCCGCTAGACGAAAATTTCTGCAGGACAAATTATTTTCGTCTAGTGGGGCACCACTGTAACTGTAAAATGTTTAAATGGATACAGTGGTACCTTGGTTCTCAAACTTAATCCGTTCTGGAAGTCCGTTCCAAAACCAAAGCGTTCCAAAACCAAGGCGCGCTTTCCCATAGAAAGTAATGCAAAAGGGATTAATCTGTTCCAGACTTTTAAAAACAACCCCTAACACAGCAATTTACCGTGAATTTTACTATCTTAACGAGACCATTGATCCATAAAATGGAAGCAATAAACATTATGCTGCAGTAAATTGTTTGCAAAAAAATATGGCAGAATTGCATACCAAATTTTTTTTTTTTAAAAATGAGAGGTTTGGGGGGGGGGAGAGAAATTTGTACTAAAATCCCTGATCAATTTTGGGGAGGGCTTTGAAAATCCAACATATAGCAGCTGATGCAGAAATGTGGAGGGCTGAATATAATACTTGGTACCTGAGAGAAATCGAAATGGACAGATGCGCCAGCTGTCCTTAGCTGAGAGCCAGCAGAACAGCAGAGGTGCTGGCTTCATAGAGGTAGGCCTCTTGGACTAGGAGTGACCTTCGGCCTGTCATTCCTTCAGCTTCCTCCTCAGGGTTATGGGGAGGACAAGGGGTGTGTGGAATACATCTTACATAGTCCCTTGTGCTTCTTGGAGGAAGGGTAGTTTTAAAGCGTAATTAATCACAATTGATATTAAAAGCGGAGCAGGAAAAAATAACACCCCCTAAAGGAAGATATTCCTGATAAAAAGGTGCATGCATTTGTGTGCTTATGGGGGTGCAGATTTGTAGCGCTGCAAAACGAC
Organism: Lacerta agilis; assembly: GCF_009819535.1. Classification (NCBI taxonomy): domain Eukaryota; kingdom Metazoa; phylum Chordata; class Lepidosauria; order Squamata; family Lacertidae; genus Lacerta; species Lacerta agilis. The sequence continues at coordinate 36,327,421 of NC_046325.1, read as the reverse complement.
AGGCGGGGTGTGCAGTGAAGAAAGGAGAGCTGGCAGAGAAAGTGGCGTTGCCATCAGGGTAGGACTTTAGGGCAAAGAAACTCTGCAGAAGTTCAGGAAGCCAAACTTTGCCCTCGGTGAAGCAGGACTCCGGCTCACCACATTTGGAAGTAATTGAAGTCGTACACATGGCCATCTGAAGACGCCCCGGGAGCCCACTAAGACGGGAATCACAACTAAAATTACCTCAGGGTAGCTCCGAGGAATGGTGCTAAGACGAAAACACATTAATAACAACGGCAAGTGCTGTTTGTGTGGCGATGCGGCCTTCTTTAATGACGAGAAACATAGAAGTGGCCCTCGGTGTGATTTGAGATGGATACCTCTGTTCTAAGTGAAGGTCAAATCCACACCAACACATTTAAAGCACATTTTAAGCACATACCTTCCCTACAAAGCACCCTAGGAACTGGCATGTCTTAAGGTGACTGAGAATGGTAGCTTTGTGAGGGGGTAAATTACAATTCCAAAGATTCTTTTTTTGGGAGGGAAAGATGTGCTTTCTATGTCTGGTATTTGATTTGATTTATTTGATTAGCAGTATTATACAGGTGAAACTCGAAAAATTAGAATATCGTGGAAAAGTCAATTTATGTAAGCAATTGTTTTCATTAGCTACTGGAGTTTAATATATGAGATAGACTCATGACATGCAAAGTGAGATATGTCAAGCCTTTGTTTGTTATAATTGTGATGATTATGGCGTACAGGTGATGAAAACCCCAAAGTTGAAATTGTTAATTTGGGGTTTTCATCAGCTGTACGCCATAATCATCACAATTGTAACAAATAAAGGCTTGGCATATCTCGCTTTGCATGTCATGAGTCTATCTCATATATTAGTTTCACCTTTTAAGTTGAATTACTGAAAGAAATGAACCTTTCCACGATATTCTAATTTTTCGAGTTTCACCTGTATTTCTATGCCACTTTTCACCCAAATGAATCCTAAAGTGGCTTACAAACAATAACTAACAATAACATGATAGAAAAGAACAGAACACCACCAATACGGCTCAAAAACATATAGAATAATTAACAAATCCTCTGCAAATCAATTACAAATCTATAAAGCACAGTTGACAAAGCAACAACTAAAGAATTAGCTCAGCGTCACAATTAAAGCAAAAGCCTTCTTATATAATTAAGAAGAGTTTGGATTTGATACCCCGCTTTATCACTACCCAAAGGAGTCTCAAAGCGGCTAACATTCTCCTTTCCCTTCCTTCCCCACAACAAACACTCTGTGAGGTGAGTGGGGCTGAGAGACTTCAGAGAAGTGTGACTAGCCCAAAGTCACCCAGCAGCTGCATGTGGAGGAGCGGGGAAGCGAACCCGGTTCACCAGATTACGAGTCTACTGCTCCTAACCACTACACCACATTGGCTCTCAATCAATACAGCATATATAATCTATGAAACAGAATTAACAAAACAGCAACCAAAAAACAAATAATAATTGCTCTTGTGGCAATGGTGGTGACAGTGGAGGGACCAACTCTTGACTCCTGTGCTTGGAACAATTGCAATTTGCAGGCCCACTCTTCATAAGAAGCAGATCTTCCTGTTTGCAGAAGGTGCATGTGAGAGAAAGTCGTCTCTGCAGAGGAGGTTGGCATCAGTGACTCCCAACGCCACCACAGAGATACGTATCTCCCCTGTCTTGTCCCTCCTTCCCCACTTCCTTCTCTCCTTCCTCCACTCCTCCCGACAAGCATGTCTTCCATTTCTGGGCTTGGTGGCTCCCTGAGGGCAACATTAAAGCGATTAGGGACAATCCTATCAAACTGACGCCTCCCGACACTGAAAGTCAGCAGGGGCCTGGATGAGCCACAGCTGGTACCAACATCCGCAGACAGGGGAAAGCGGAGCAAGGAACAGGCAGCAACACCGCTGACAGATTGGAGATTGTGGCCTGCGTTTCAAAAAGACCTTGGCAAGGAAGTCACTAGCTGGGTTTCACATGCACACAAATGCCTTTGACACCCATCCATTCCTGCTTTATTTTTATTTATTTTTTGCAGTCGGGCTGTCCATGGTGGCAGGACCATGTGTGTGTGTGTGTGTGTGTGTGTGCAGGCAAAACGGACAAGCAGCTCAAAGGAGGATGCAGCTTTCCATTCAGCCCAAAGCCACGAAGGCAGGTGGGTTTATGTCTGTGTTGTAACCTTCCATGCCACCTGTGAGCTGATGTGCTTGTCTTGAAGAACATCCATTGTCGTAATGCTGCATGCTCCGGCATCCCGGCTAAGTGGGTGTGTATTGCCTTTTCTCACAATGGAGATAGCTGAACTCGACAGAAGGAGAGGCTGCAAACGGACGGCGAGAGTCTTCCAAGATACCCAAGCCGTAGAAACACAGGCACTGGGACTGTTCCATTTCACGCAGGTAGACACTCCGCAGGTGTATAATCTGATCCGTCAATCTGTCTCCGTCTCCGGCACTCGCCCACAACGCCCACCCTTGTTATGTCTTGGATCCCTCCTTCCAGGGTGCAAATGCTGCCGTTTGCTATTGCTGCTCCCCCCTTAGCGATGCTCTCGCCTCCACTATAATATGTACATTGTCACCAGGAAGCAATGCACCATTACTATGGCGAGCGAGGTTGCTATGGAGAATCCTCTCCCTGCATCTCCCTCTAGCACCTCACCTCTGTGTCCCCTTTTCTGCATGTGGCAGGAAGGGTCAGGAGGGGGGGTCATGGTGTGTCAACCCTCCCTGCTGTTCCCCACTGCTATAATATGGGAATTTCGCACCAAAAAAAAGGGAAAGGTTGACAGCTATGGTAAGAACCATAAAGAACAAACAGGGGGCTTGTGATTTGAGGATGACATCCTGCTGATTGCCTATAAAAGGGGAGTGAACCTAGCATGGCAATTCCACGGTAAATAGCCAGTTAGGGCGTCTCGATGTCCTATTTCATCAAACAGCTCCTGCTATTTCCAGCACTGCCTGAGATGGTGACCTCTTTCCTTATTCATCTTTTAAAATTCCAGGCAACCGGATATTCAGCAAAACGGGCTCCAAGGTAGCTGCTGGAAGGTGCGAATCCTCTGTTTTATTATTTCTTTATTTATGTCCTCCCTTCCCTACTTACAGCAGCTGCCTTGCAGTCAGAAAATGACACAAAAACCTCAAATCTTGCGACTGGTAAATGATCGGAAAGGTTGGCATCCTCCCGCTTCTGTTTGCAGGCACATTGGATGGGGGAGAGAACGGCTGCCCACATGGGTTACCCGTAATGGCAGGCAGCCCCTATTTAATTTCCCATACAGCATCCCTGGGGGGGGGGGGAAATGGCAAAACATCGTTCCTCACATCCCTTCAATTCCGGTGAAGGATCCATCGCTTCCCTTTGTGGCAGCAAGTCAGGAGTTTGCCCATTTATTAAGCTAAAATGTTAAATAAAACGGCCATCGCCCTCCATCGCCATCACCTCTCAAAGTAAGACCTCCCTACCTCAATGGGAATTGTGTGGCCCCCCCCCATTTATATCGAATTATATTAGTTAAAGCTATGGTTTTCCCAGTAGTGATGTATGGAAGTGGGAGCTGGACCATAAAGAAGACTGATCGCCGAAGAATTGATGCTTTTGAATTATGGTGCTGGAGGAGACTCTAGGGTCCCATGGACTGCAAAAAGATCAAACTTATCCATCCTTAAAGAAATCAGCCCTGTGTGCTCACTGGAAGGGCAGATCCTGAAGTTGAGGCTCTAGTACTTTGGCCATGAGAAGAAAAGACTCCCTAGAAAAGACCCATGTTGGGAAAGATGGAGGGCACCAGGAGAAGGGGATGGCAGAGGATGAGATGGTTGGACAGTGTTCTTGAAGCGACTAGCATGAGTTTGGCCAAACTGCGGGAGGCAGTGAAAGATAGGCGTGCCTGGTGTGCTCTGGTCCATGGGGTCACAAAGAGTCGGACACGACTGAACAATAATGAAATATTAGAAGGGGCGACAAAGATTGAAGAACAGGGGTAATTATTAATGGGAGGGAAATAGATTTTGAGCCGGATTCATCTCAATGGGAATCAACTGGAGACAAATTAATGTAAGATCAACCCACTGATTTGGGGATAGGATGCAAATAAACTGGAAGCAAATATTTGGAATGATTTGGATGGGAAACGAACTGGCTAGCCTGGGAAATTTAAATTCTGGCAATTGTTTTTACCTCTGCACCTGCATGCATAAATTAGCATGTGCAAATTTGTCTCCTTCTCAGTGGTGCAATCCTTTATCTTCCAGCCTTCAACTTCTAGTGCAGAAACACCGCAAATTCTCCATGCATTCACAAGCAGCAAGAGAGGAGCAGTAGCCGGGGCGACTGCAAAGCAGGTAAAACTTTTGTTACCATCTTCCTGCTTTGCTTTGGTATTGCTCTCACCTGAAGGGAGAGGAGAGATGCTGAACCATTCCTGATTTGTAACAGCTGGCCTTGAGACTTCTCAGTGGGGAGGTTAGACAGGGAAAATTATGAGTTCAGTGTGAACGATTTTTGGATTAGAGGGAGGTTGACGTTCTGTCAATTTGCTAATTAATGGGTTAGAGCAGGGGTCAGCAAACTTTTTCAGCAGGGGGCCGGTCCACTGTCCCTCAGACCTTGTGGGGAGCCGGACTGTATATTTTGGGTGGAAATGAAAGAATTCCTATGCCCCACAAATAACCCAGAGATGCATTTTAAATAAAAGGACACATTCTACTCATGTAAAAACCCGCTGATTCCTGGACTGTCCGCGGGCCGGATTTAGGTGGTGATTGGGCTGGATCCAGCCCCCTAGCCTTAGTTTGCCTACCCATGGATTAGAGTATTGCTTTGTTTGTTATTTGAGAAATGTTAATGTTGTTCACTACTATTTATATGGCTGGTATGGAGTTTTTCAGTTTTTCCATAAATGTTATGTTGTATGGAATATTAATGTATTACTTATTACCCGGAAGAATGGCAAGAACCGAAATCGCAGATTGGACTTCAGCAAACTCTGGAAGGTAGGACTCAAACCGGTGCCTTCAAGCTCCAAGAAAGGAGATTCCGACTAAACATCAGGAAAAAGCTTTCTGACAGTAAGAGATGTTCAACAGTCTCCCTCGGGAGGTTGTGGACTCTCCTTCCTTGGAGGTTTTAAAGCAGAGATTGGGTGGCCATCTGTCATAGATGCTTTAGCCAAGATTCCTACATTGCAGGGGGTTGGTCTAGATGACCCTTGGGGTCCCTTCCGACTCTACAATTCTATGAAACTTAGTTAGATTGGTCTGTCATTGAGTGGGGAGGATGGCAAGCTGGGATTTTGTGTTTGTCTTTTCTTTCTTTTTTGCAATTGTTATATACAGTGGTACCTCTGGTTACGTACTTAATTCGTTCCGGAGGTCCGTTCTTAACCTGAAACTGTTCTTAACCTGAAGCACCGCTTTAGCTAATGGGGCCTCCCGCTGCCGCTGCGCCGCCAGAGCACGATTTCTGTTCTTATCCTGAAGCAAAGTTCTTAACCTGAAGCGTTATTTCTGGGTTAGCAGAATATGTAACCCGAGGTATAGGAAATTAATAAAAACAATACTATTAAGCATAATATATTTTTCCTTTGCTGTAAGTCGCTTGGAGTCCTTTGGGTGGCAGGCGGCTAATAAATTTAATAAATAATAATAACCAAAAACATCACCATTCCCAGCAGTCTGCCATGAAAGGCTGTAATAACCCCACCCTGATGGTAAGTGTAGCAGGTCAGTCATAGGCTTATTTTAGTGGCAGGTGATTTTAGGGGCACATCAAATGATCTTACGAATGAACCGAAAACAAAATCATGTGTCTCACACGCTGTGTACACTGCCCTTTCCCCACATTTACTCTGCATCCAAATGTGCTCCCTCTGCTGAATTCGGAAACGGTTTGTGCGCATTAAGCACAATTCCTAACTATCCTGGTGTTTCTGAGGAAATACGGCGTTTTGATGCATTCCCCCCTGCAAACCGGTAATGTCTACACAACCTTACTGTGCTCTGGGGGTCGGTGGAGAGAGAATCACCAAGCAGCACTGTGCATTGATGTTAATCTGCTAAATTCATGGTTGCCGTTTTCCTCCTCGCCTTGCAACCACCTCTATTTTTCAGGCAGAGGGGTGGCTGCTCAACCTTCCACGGCACGGAGAATTAACTTGCCTTCTGAAAAAAGCAATGGTCGCTGCAGCTTTCCTGTCAACACAACCAGCAGAAGTCGGAGGGGGAATCCGCCCCAAATGCCTGCGCTCAAGGTCAGGCGACAATCCACATGCCAATGAGCAAATAAGAGTGGAAAGTTCTCTCTGCACATGCCGACTCCTGGAACCAAGTAGGAAAAGAAGCACCGTTGCACACGCACAATAGCCTGACAATACAAAAAAAAGGAACATTTCCCTCTTAGTTCTCACAGCTATGCCTGGACTGTACCACTTCAGGTTGCGGGTGGGGCTCACATTATTGAATACTTTCCCAGACCCCCCAAGTGTCCCTGTTTTCCAGGGACAGTCCCAGTTTCTGATAACATCCTGGAATATCCTGCTTTTCCTTAGGGTGACCCTATTTTCACTGGATAAATGTTGGAGGGTATGGTGTTATGCGACACCCCCCCCCAGCCAAGAATTAACTATACAACCTTTAGAAGACATCTGAAGGCAGCCCTGGACAGGGAAGTTTTTTTAACGTTTAAATTTTAATATTTATGTTTCTATATCTATTGGAAGCCGCCCAGAGTGGCTGGGGCAACCCAGTCAGATGGGCGAGGTATTATTATTATTATTATTATTATTATTATTATTATTATTATTATTGCATAGGACACCCCTATTTTCATGGGAGAAATGTTGGAGGGTATGTTTTTCCATAAGCAGGATTCTGTATAGAAAACTAGAGGAAATGCTTCTAGCTTAGCCATTTCCCTGCTAAGCTGGTTTTCTTTGTGCAGGATATGTTCCACTTGACGTGATCAGAAGAAATGCCTGTCATATAATCAGAGGAAATCCAGACAATATATTATAAAAGTTGTATTCTTGGAGATAACAGGCCTAAAAAGAAAAAGCGGTGATAAAATTGTTGGCACCCATCTGTCTTGAGAGACAATGGAGGGCACCTCCGGGGGTGGGGTGGGGTGGGGACAAAGCCAAATTCTTACATTAGCAGCACTGAATTGACCTCCCCAGGGTACAAGCCAGGACAGTGTGTATGGGGGTCCTGGGCAGCCCAGACGACAAGACCCTCCCTCTCTCGACCTCGCTGACGTGGTCCCAAGGAAAGCAGAGCAATATGTTTGGCACCAGCATGGTGGCAGGAGTTGCCGGAAGGAGGCGTACAAGGCACCATCCAACTGCCTTATGGACTCCACTCTGGATTTGTGTAGGGTTTACTCCTCAGCCTTTTCTTCTCCCCAAGATATCCTGCAAGGCAGTGGAGGTTTAGGGTCCGAGTTTACCTTCTCCCTGATGGGCTACTTTCCCAACCTGACGAGCCCGATACTTACACTATTAACTTTCGGGTATGTAGATACGCGGGACGCGGGTGGCGCTGTGGGTTAAACTACAGAGCCTAGGGCTTGCTGATCAGAAGGTTGGCGGTTCGAATCCCCGCTACGGGGTGAGCTCCCGTTGCTCGGTCCCTGCTCCTGCCCACCTAGCAGTTTGAAAGCACGCCAAAGTGCAAGTAGATAAATAGGTACCGCTCCGGCGGGAAGGCAAACGGCGTTTCCGTGTGCTGCTCTGGTTCGCCAGAAGTGGCTTAGTCATGCTGGCCACATGACCCGGAAGCTGTACGCCAGCTCCCTCGGCCATTAACGCGAGATGAGCGCCGCAACCCCAGAGTCGGACTCGACTGGACAGATGTCCCTTTACCTTTATGTAGATACGCAGGGCCAATAAGGACTGAGCATGTTTATAGAACACTGAGAGTCAGCTGGGAAAGGAAAACAGGCAACTGAGTGGGGGATGTCTGGCTGGAACTTTAAACAGGAACATTATCGGTGTGAGGAGGATCTACTGCAACATTTTGTTGCAGATCCCACTTACAACGTTCCTATTGTCAACATCTTTCTGGAATGTTGGTGGCACCCATAACGGAACACAGCGTGCCAAGTGACGTCTTAAGCACTGTGATTTCCCAGGGCTTGGAAGCAAAGCTGCAGCGGATGTGACCTGAAATTCCACTGGCTCACAGGGTCACATTGTTAACTCATATTCAGTTCATGGCAACTTTTGGCTCCAGTGCTGCCCCTAAGCAAGTTATTTCCCATCTTGTATTCATATCTGGCTCTGTGTCTTAAAAAAAAACCAAATCTCATACAAAACAGTCTACACATGAAGAGCAATTGAAATAGCAACATACACATATTGAATAGCCTTTTTCTGTTTGGCTGGTCTACTCCGTACATCCTGGATTGACCAACATCTATCGAAAGCAGACCCAAAAAAGCAGGCCCAAATCATGCAAAGGTATGCAATTGATCCGCCACCACTTGATCACTTGTGATCTCCAATGAGCACTGCCGGGATTTCCATTTGGGAGACGCTGTGGATCTTGTGGTTCTTAGCACTGGAGGCTGTGGAAAGTAGACCGGTGCAAATGATATCATGCATTGGTGTCACTTAAAGCCAAATCGCTCATCACATGGGAGTTCCACGATCAAATTGCCCTACACCAGCCTTCTCCAACCCGGTTCCATCCAGATGCTGTTGGACTACAACTCCCATCAACCCCAGCCGCCAAGGTTAATGGTTGGGGGTGATGGGAATTTTCTAGTGTGCTTAAATGCAGCCACGACTGGGCTTGGAATGACTTAGACTCAGCAACAGTATTGTGAGAAGGATGTTTAACCCAACGTACCATTTTCCTGATTGAAATCACCCCTCCTATAACTCTATAGGAAGAGGGGAAACAAACAGAAATGGGGAGGGGATTTTGACTGGGGGAAATGGGGCAGACGGACTGGCCCCACTGCCTTGGGAATTCAGCTATACAGCTGCAAATATAACGTTTTAAGTGTGTTTTAAGCGCATTATAGAAATGTGACACTAGATGGATGTGGTGAGCTTATGGCAAATTCAATATATTTTTTAAACTTTTTTTTAAAAAGCATTTTCACAGCATTTTTTAAATATGTGTCTAGATTCCACCTTGTACTAATTTGGGGTCTCCTGTGGGCTGCAGCTGCTTTTAAGATTATTGTTTTTAAAAACGATACCAGGATGTCCAATCACGTATCCTAAGTGTCACATCTGTTTTGGCTCTTAAAATTTAGGTGCACCTTGTCACCCACAAAAACTCTTACTTCCTGGAACCATCCCCTATCCCAGGAGTATGGAACCTGTGCTTCTTTTGGTCATGCTAGCTGATGGGAGATGGGAGTCCTAGAACATTTGAAGGGCCATAGGTTCCCCCACCCTTGAAATATCCCCACCACAAATCTCTGGAGTGCGTTCTGGTACTTCAGTATCAACAGGAACCATCCAGGGCAGCTGAAAAATAAAAAAGTGACCCTGAAAAGGTGGTGGGACTGGAAGAGGTGAATTCTTTCCCATCTAGTGGGCGTGCAAAACCATTTCCAGTGGAGATTTCTGCCTTCCTGCGTTCAAGTCCATGCAGGTCCAAATCCTCATTGCGCACGTGTGTTTTGAAAGAAAAGCAGGTTGCAGGCGCATGTACCCATAGGATCAAAGCTGCATCAAACTCCCGCTTTGGGAAACATACCTCAAAGCAATATAAATCCCACTGGGGAATACGGATGCATTTATGCCCTCTAATGTAATGCTGAGAGGGCATGGGAAATACTTTGCACCTTTCATTTTCCAGCTAATGCATTTCAGCTTATGTACCCAGTTGCATATTACTCCCAGCCTCCCCAATAAAGTCACTGATAATATTCATAGGAGAGTCTTGGTGGATTGCCCACTGAATAGGAAACACCTTGGATCCGCTAGATATAATAAGTCACGTCATCTTCTACCCGATAGCTCAACTGGATATTCCAGGCATCTTTTTGGTGAAAGCGACTAGTATGCTGGCAGCAGAATCTGAGAACGCCTAAAAGCTCCTTTCAAGAACCTCTCAGGTTGCAGGAAATTAAATCTCCATTTGTTTCCGACAAACCAAGGTTTGTAAACTGCAGCATTTGCCTGTGTAAGTGCTCAGCCTGATGCAATAGACACGTCCCTCCAAGAAATGCTTGTTGTATAAATGCATCTCACATACAAAAGTGTGCACATGGTCAAATCATGGCACACATCCTCCACACTCCCCAGCCCTCCCCGCTGATGGGCAGTTGTGTGCCAGATCTCTGGGGGGGGGGGGCACGACACATGGACACCTAGCCTGGCTTGGTTGGGGATAAGGCATTGGGTAGGGGGTTTTAAGCCTCTGCCTCCCCTCTCCAAAGAAATAGGGTGTCTCATTAAAGGGGTCCTAGGGGACGCGGGTGGCGCTGTGGGTTAAACCACAGAGCCTAGGGCTTGCCGATCAGAAGGTTGGCGGTTCGAATCCCCGCGACAGGCTGAGCTCCCGTTGCTCAGTCCCTGCTCCTGCCAACCTAGCAGTTCGAAGCACGTCAAAGTGCAAGTAGATAAATAGGTACTACTCCGGCGGGAAGGTAAATGGCGTTTCCATGCGCTGCTCTGGTTTGCCAGAAGTGGCTTGTCATGCTGGCCACATGACTCGGAAGCTGCATGCCAGCTCCCTTGGCCAGTAAAGCCAGATGAGTGCCACAAGCTCAGAGTCGTCCGCGACTGGACCTAACGGTCAGGGGTCCCTTTACCTTTACCTAGGGGAGGTGTATCTGTCCATAAGCCCAGACAGCGTTCCTGATGGGTTGCTTCTATTTGACGTATGCCATAGGGCAATCCTGTCCCAGTATCTACTCCCGAGTTGATCGGGCAGCAGGCAGGCTGGATGATTCAGATACCTAATGCCCGAGCTAAAATTCCACATGCATCTGTAATCAATGAAAGTTGTGGCCTGTTTTGATCCCAATGAGATCGTTCTGTGGTTATTGTACTTGTGCACATGGCAACCTGGGGGAGAGGTGCCCTCTGTGCCTGGACACACAAAGACCCCACTGATTTTTAAGCCACTGCTGAGTACCTAGCCTTGGTTACCTGTATTCAAGTTCTGCTGGTTTTGCCTATGTTTTAAGGATAATTATTTTAAGTCTCCCATCGTTTTTTGGGTTTTTTAGCAGCGTTTCACCTGCCATTTTATCATACGTACCACTTAGAGAGCTCTTTCATGGTCCATAAAACTTCCCAAATATAAACTTATTAAATCAAACGGGGGAGAGAAATTTCCAGAAGCTAGTTCAGGCAGCGGGGTGACCCTGGCTACCTGCTTCTTCTTCCATAGTCTCAGTGCCACCTTTGTAGAACTCAGCAGGAAGCAGGAGGGCAAAAAAATGAGAAACGGTTTGCTCCACTTATCATTGCTCCATCTACTGTTGGTTTCCCTGTCTTCTGCCTTGCGAGCCCCAAAGGGCACCAACCAGGGCTGTATCCGCTGACAACACGACAGTCTACCCAGATGAGCACGCGCAAAGCCCCAGCGTTACCATCGACTCGTCTTTTCCCTTTGCTTCCTTAGTCCATAACCAAATCCTGTTGCTTCTTCCTTTACAGCCCTGAAAATGCAGGCCTGTTTCTCGGCCTAGTCATCTTTGGGCTTGAATACTGCCATCTTTTCCTCTATAGTTTTTCATCGTTGCATCTTTGCCTCCTCGCCTTTTCCCAGTGCTCTGCTCAGTGCTGGATTTAGGGTACCGAGCTGATGACGATTACGATAATAATAATAATAATAATAATAATAATAATAATAATAATAATAATAATTTATACAGGTAAATATACACATAGGCTGTACCAAAAGGAATTATTGCGAAAATAAGAAATATGGGGTGGAACCAAATTTTGTCTTCGCTCAGGGCACCGTATTACCAAAGAGACCATCCCTGCTCTACTTCCAAAATTATGTCCCTGTTTTGTTGCTCCATCTGCATCTGGCAATGGTGGGGGGCGGGGGCGGGGAGAGAAATTTGTTCAGTTTGCATTTTCATGCAGCCCTACCCAATTTGCCCTTCCTGAACCAACAGATGAGCCGGAACACAGCTGCTTTTCAAAATGTTGTGATGTGCGCCAAAGCGGGCGCGACGGGAACTATACTTCTCAAGTCCGCCTTTCAAAAGCCTTTCCCGCCAGCTATTCTGCACTATTCTCAATCATTGTTATCATTCATTATTAAATACAATTTTGTTTTTAAGTGTGTGTGTGTGTGTGTGTGTGTGTGTGTATGGGGAGGAATGCTGGGGTCAGAAAAACCTTTTGGCATCACTCAAAGGAACCTGCAGAAGCAGTTGTTTTGGGGCGGGTGTATGTGTGTCTCGCTCCAGCGAAATAACAATTGGGAACCCGCTTTCAGCTCCTGATTTTTCCTTTGCTGCCCACCCCACACCCGACGTCACGTGTATATGATGTCAAATATAGGGCATCTCGTCATGGCTTCCCCCAAACAACAAAGTTTGGCCCATGAGCTAGAAATTCCCCACTCCAGGTATAGATGACACTGAATTAGATGGATTAATAGCGCTGACTCAGTCTAAGTCTACGGTCCTCGTACAGCAAATGGTAAAGGACCCCTGGATGGTTAAGTCCAGTCAAAGGTGACTATGGGGTGTGGTGCTCATCTCGCTTTCAGGCCGAGGAAGCCAGCATTTGTCCACAGACAACTTTCCAGGTCATGTGGCCAGCATGACTAAACCGCTTCTGGTGCAATGGGACACTGTGACGGAAACCAGAGCGCACGGAAATGCCATTTACCTTCTCACCGCAGCGATACCTATTTATCTACTTGCACTAGCGTGCTTTCGAACTGCTAGGTTGGCAGGAGCTGGGAAAGAGCAACGGGAGCTCACCCCGTCGTGGGGATTCGAACCGCCGACCTTCTGATCGGCAAGCCCAAGAGGCTCAGTGGTTTAGACCGCAGCACCACCTGCGTACCTACAAATAATAACACCACCATAGTCATCAATGGTGCTATATAAATCAGCAAAGAGAACCATTTGCCACGGTTGTTGTTGTTGTTTTTAAAAAATACCAGCTCCGTTCTTTGGATTCCATGTAAAAAAAGGAGATTCATCAGCAGAGGCCACATTTCACTCCCTATGGAGCAATGATATCAGTGCCAACTTCTAGACTGCCCTCCCTGTCCAAGGTATGAGTTCCAGCCATGTATACAGTGTATGGTACAGCCACAGGGGTGTTCTTTGCAAGATAATGCATGTTGCGGCCTGTGCTATCGCCATGGCGATCCCTCAGCAAACCTGGCACACGTGAGACTCTGTTCATACTTGGCCACAGCGGCCTGACGCCATAAGCGGCTCGCTTCTTTTGCCCCCATCCCAAAAGAACCACCCTAGGGAGGATTGGAAACATCTTTATGGATTTTATTAAAATAGGAAACTCAGACCAGACCCCAAAATGCCAAGGGAATCGACAGGCCTTGTTTTTTTGTGTGTGTGTGTGGCCGGAAGTGCAGCCCCCCACCAAACCCCTCATTCCCACCCCCAGATTATTACAAATTAAAAAATACCTCCACGCCTCAGTGTCTCTGGGGGGCACACCGGCCATGCCTGCCATCCCATAGTAATAATACTAGTCATAAAAAATTCCCCCCGAACCCTGTGCGCCTGGCATCCCCGCGTGCTCCAAAGGTGGGGGGGGGACCCTGGCACCACCATGACCTTTCGTCTCTTTACTTAATTTATTTAGTTTGTATATCCCATTTGGATGAAAATAGAATTTTGACGGAAAGCGGATCAAAATAAGATTTCTTTCTTCTTTTTCATCTTCTTCTTCTTCTTCTTCCCTCTCCCGTTTCCCTTGGGTTTTTATTTTCCTTTCCTAAAGTTTATTCCCATGACGTCAAAAAAGGAAAACAAATCAGAGAGCGATCTTTCCTTATTTTGTTGCCGTTTGTTTTCTTCCTTCCTTTTTTTTTTTTTTAAAAAAAAAACAATTATTAAAGTAATACAGCAGGTAGTTGGATACAGAAACAGCCCCATCTGTATAAAAAGAAAGAAAAAGAAGAAGTCTCCAATGCAGAGGGAGATCGGTAGAAAAAAAGAAGAAAAGTGAGGTGGGGGGTGGAGAAAGGAAAGGGGGGGGGGAATGGCCAGGCCGGGGGTGAGCGTAGTACTTTGTTCTGCAAAAGGAAAATAAGAGAACTGAAAAGGCTAAAGTGGTGAGAATCAAAGGTGTCCACTCAGGTGAGGGCTCGGCATCCAAGATCTGCCACGGTGGTGGAAAGATCTGCTGATGTTTGTTTGTTTGTTTGTTTGTGGGGGGGGGAGGGCACGGAGGAGTCGTTCCTCAACTTCCCCCCCACTGCATGTACGAATCCACTTCCACCCTCCCACCACACAAGAATTCCCTGCTGCCTGGGTCTGTTGGCCGTCATATCTGTGTCTCTTGGACATTCTCTTTTGAGCTGCTCTTGAACAAGAGAGGTTCGTGGATGGAATTGAGCATGGGGTTCTTGGATCCGCAGGTGAGGGGCCCTCCGCCGCTGTTGTTGTTGTAGTGGGCCTTGAAAGCGGCGTAGTGGTTGAGGTGGTCGTGCTCGATGGCGGGCAGAGCCAGGTGGCTGTCGCCGGGCGCCCCGGCCGAGGCGGGCAGCTCGTCCTCGACGTTGATGATCTCGATGGTGCGCGTAGGGCCGTGGTGCTTGTGAAGCTGGTGCTGCTTGCGGAGCTTGTAGAATACGATGAGCATCACGGCAGCCATGAAGGTGATGGCCACGAAGCAGCCGATGATGATCTTGGTGGTCTTCATGACGTCGTCCAGGTCCTTCATGCCGCTCTCGGTGACGTCGGTGATTGGGATGGTGAATGGCTTCTCCGTGCTGCGGGTGCTGCGAGGGGTCAGTGAGGTGGTGGAATAGGTCATGCCCCAGCCCTGAGACGGCGTCGGCCCAGGTTCCTTCTTCGTGGGAACGGATTCTTCTTGGCCCGAGTCCATGGTCTCCACGGTCACCGTTGTGAAGTAGGTGTAACCTGTGGTGGCTGGGTCCACCGCTGAGACGTTGAGTGTGGCCGAAGCCGTGGTGTTGCCCGCCGAATTAGTCACCATGCAGGTGTACTGCCCCGTATCCTGGACGGTCACGTTGGTGAAGTTGAGCGTGCCATCGTGGAGGACCGAGATGCGCACCCGGTAGGAACCATGCGTCATAAGCGTGCCGTTGGGTGTCAGCCAGTTGACTGACGTCATGGAGGTCCCCGTCCGGCATTTCAGCTCAGCTGCCATTCCCTCAGTCACATTAAGGTCGGTGGGAGGCTCCACTATAACTGGGGCGTAGCAGGTGAAATGGCTTTGATCCAGCTCTCCGATGTACCGCCCTTTAAGGTTGGGTGGGGCGTGGCACCGGGCACAGCAGGTGGTGTTGTTGGGCACTGTCTCCTTGAGCCACCAGCTGAGCCACAACACGTCGCAGTTGCAGTGCCAAGGGTTGTGGTTGAGGTGGACGCGCTCCAGGCGGTGCAAGGGGGTGAAGAGATCGTGCGGCAATGACATCAAGTTATTGTGGGAGAGGTTGAGCTCCTCCAAGGACTTGAGGTCATCGAAGGCGTTGCGTTCGATGGTAGCCACCTGGGCGTGCATCAACCACAATTTGCGGAGGCTGGTCAGCCCCTGGAAGGAGCCTGGCCGGATCATGTCCAAGCGATTCCCAGAGAGCTCCAGTTCCTCCAGCCGCACTAAGGCTGTCAAGTTAGGGATGTCCTTGAGATTGCACATGCCCAAGTTCAGGTAGCGCAGGTTGACCAAGCCTTCGAAAGCTGCCTCTGAGATGTACTCCAGCTTCTTGAGCTCTCCGAGGTCCAGTCGGCGCAAGGAAGGGACTCGGTTGAAGGCATAGGAAGGGATGCTTTCGATGGGGTTGTTCCTCAGCCACAGCTCCCGCAACTTGGAGAGGTACTCAAAGGCTTGTGTGGGGACAGTGGTCAGCCGGTTGTCAAAAAGCTCCAGCGTGTTGAGGTTGGGCAAGCCATTGAAGGCTCCCACCTCAATCTTACGGATGAGGTTCTTGCTGAGCTGCAAAATCTCGAGGTGACGGAGGTGCTTGAAAGTGTCCGTCTTTATGACCTGGATGTTGTTCTCCTGCAGGTTGAGGTACCGCGTGTTGATGGAAATGCTCTCGGGCACCTCCACCAGCTCCCGGCGCGTACAGATAACCCGGCTGGCCTGGTTGCTGCAAGAACAAGCGGCCGGGCAGGAGGTGGGGGAGGCTCCGCCCCAAACGAGCGATGGCAGCCAGAGGAAGAAGAGGACCAGATGCTTCCAAACCATCCTAGAGACTCCAGGCACCAGCGAAGGCTTCCGAGTGCAGCGGCGGGTGGCCATGTCCAATGTTCATGCTTCAGTGAAGAGCAGGGTGGGTGCTCAGGTCTTTAGAAACTGGGGGTGAGAAACAAGAGAAAGCGAAATCAGCCAGGAATCTGATACTGGGGTTTGGGGAGCATGATAGCAATCAGAAGAAACATTAATACTGGCCCCAGTAAAATGCATTTGCTGTTGGTTTAAGATACGCATAGGAAAGTTCTCCTTTGCACAATGTATTGTGGACACATGTAAGTGGACACTAGCACAAGAAGAAGAAGAAGAGTTTGGATTTGATAGCCCGCTTTATCACTACCCGAAGGAGTCTCAAAGCGGCTAACATTCTCCTTTCCCTTCCTCCCCCACAACAAACACTCTGTGAGGTGAGTGGGGCTGAGAGACTTCAGAGAAGTGTGACTAGCCCAAGGTCACCCAGCAGCTGCATGTGGAGGAGCGGGGGCGCGAACCCGGTTCCCCAGATTACGAGTCTACTGCTCTTAACTACTACACCACACTGGCTCCCAAGGTCTGGTGATGGCTGCATACTTGTCATAATAATAATAATAATAATAATAATAATAATAATAATAATAATAATAATGAACCCGACCCATTTGGCTGGGTTTCCCTAGCCACTCTGGGCAGCTCCGAATATAATAATAATAATAATAATAATAATAATAATAATAATAATAATAATGCAGCAATAGAACATAAAACATTAAAAACTTCCCTAAACATGGCTGCCTTCAGATGTCTTCTAAAAGTCAGAGAGTTATTTATTTCCTTGACATCTGATAGGAGGGAGTTCATACTCCTCCTGCTCTGTCTCTACTTTCTCTCTCAGGGAGAACTACTGGTATTTTGGGTGAGAGAGAGGCATGGAAATATCTGATCAAGTGAATCTAGTCAAAACAGAGGAATTCCAGAATTTGAGCTGCCAGAGGTTAAAGAGAGGTGTCTGTAAGTCAGTGTTTTTCAACCACTGTTCCGCGGCACACTAGTGTGCCGTGAGATGTTGCCTGGTGTGCCGTGGGAAAAATTCAAAAATTACTTTATATATAGTCAATATAGGCACAGAGTTAAATTTTTTAACATTTTCTAATGGTGGTGTGCCTTGTGATTTTTTTCATGAAACAAGTGTGCCTTTGCCCAAAAAAGGTTGAAAAACACTGCTGTAAGTGATGGTGTTGGTTGTTGGGTTACAGAAAAAGTTGCCTTGGCTTCCATGCCATCAGTGATGGTTAAGCCTCTCTCTCTCTCAGGTCAAGTTGTTAGGGGCCTGAGATTTTACCACCCACGCCTATTATTATTATTATTATTATTATTATTATTATTATTATCATCATTAGTCACCACCCATCATATATGCTACCATTCATCTGAGGACCACAAGACTGTACTGCTTCAGCAGAATACAGAGGGAGGGTTGTACAAATGAATAGTTGTATGACTCCCTGCAGAATAAAAGCTAGCACGTTAGATGGCAGAGCTAAAACCTTGACATGCTAGTTTTCTATGTTCAAGGATCTGAACACATGTGTTTGTGTGTTTCACATAATGGAAAAGTAAGGCTGCAGGCCCTCCTCTTCAGTTCTAAAGCACCACCATCCCAAGAATGCTGTGCCATGTGATTTATTTCTGGTGTTCTACACAAAATCTGATGCATTGCACAGAATTTGTGTTCGTCTTTTTTTATATATCATAGTACAGTTTTGAAAGCTTTCTCCTGTGATACTTTGCAAAAGCTTCATTCCTAAGGCTTATTTTTCAAGACGTAAGTCCCATTGAACTCAGTGGGGCTTATTTCTAAGTAAAATGTTTCATATCAGGAAGAAAAACAGGGTAACATCACCTTCTGAAATGCAGTGTACTTTATAATTCCTTGCACACTGCAGGAGAGCGTTCCCTCCCCAAATACAACCATGTTTGGGTTGACATTGCCCTCAAGCAGTGAAAGAAATGGATGCTCAGATTCTTATTTCATTTAACACCAACCACTTGGCTAGTTTTCAGCTGCGGAAGAAAATAATAGCAGGCATCTATGTTTATGTCAATTTATTTCTATTCACTCTAGCAAAAGAGTGGCATAGAAACTAGATTAGTAGATTATCTGTACTTCTACTGGCTATTCCCAGGTACCAAGGGAATAGCCAGCCACATTGGCAGAGCCGAAAAGTGGCCATTATGGCATCAGATACTGCGGCCCCAGTCACAATTTCTTTCTCAGTTACTCTGCATGCTGCAATTTTTTATTGGCTACCACCGATGCATTAAAGCAATGTTGTGTCATTCCATAGCCTAGTTTCCGTGGGAGTTCTGGCCACATTCTCAACCTGGGTGAGAGTTAGGCTGTTTAGAGCATCTATTTGGCTTAAAAAGTCAGGGAACCCTCACCCACCTCCTCTATAAAGCCCCCCACCCCCGGGGAACGTCCTGCTTTTCCTTGGGACATCCCTATATTCATCGGAAAAATGTCGGAGGGTATGGAGTTACGTGACTCTCGAGCCAAGGAGATAAGTAACTAGACAACCTTTAGCAGACATCTGAAGGCAGCCCTGTGCAGGGAAGCTTTTTTAATGTGTAATGTCTTTTTATCTATGTTGGAAGCTGCCTGGAGTAGCTAAGGCAAGCCAGTTAGATGGACGGGTACAAATATTATCAAAGCCAGATGCTGCAATCGGCATACCATCAACACAACTAATAATAATAATAATAATAATAATAATAATAATAATAATAATAATAATAATATATCCCACCCATCTGGCCGGGCCTCCCTAGCCACTCCGGGCGGCTTCCAACAGAATATTAGATAGATAGATATTTTATTTCGGCTTTTTGCCCATGTATAAAACAAAACAAAACAAAACAAAACAGTACAAAACCAAACCATAACACGATTACAAGGTGATAATTTCATTATCAAATGATAATACCCTTACAAAAACACAAAACAAGGGGATCAGGTTTTGAATAAAATAGTAACAAAACGTTCAATAATCAAACAGCATTCCAGAGCATCTCTTATGCGAGAGGACTGCAGTTAAAAACCTTGCAACCTGTAGGTTTCTATGGGGGTCCGTATCTTGCAGCATGTATGCAAGATGTGACTCGGCTGGCTTATCAGCTAGTACCAACAGAATATTAAAAACATAGCAAAACATCAGGCATTAAAAACTCCCCTAGACAGGGCTGACTTCAGATGTTTTCTAAAAGTCAGGGTGCCACTACCAAGAAGGCCCTCTGCCTGGTTCCCTGTAACTTCACTTCTCACAGTGAGGGAACCGCCAGAAGGCCCTCAGAGCTGGACCTCAGTGTCCTGGCCGAGTGATGAAGGTGGAGACGCTTCTTCAGGTATCCTGGGCCGAGTCCATTTAGGGCTTTAAAGGTCAGCACCAACACTTTGGTGGACCATCAAGAAGGCTGATCGCCAAAAAATTGATGCTTTTGAATTATGGTGCTGGAGGAGACTCTTGAGAGTCCCATGGACTGCAAGAAGATCAAACCTATCCATTCTCAAGGAAATCGGCCCTGAGTGCTCACTAGAAGGACAGATCCTGAAGTTGAGGCTCCAGTACTTTGGCCACCTCATGAGAAGAGAAGACTCCCTGGAAAAGACCCTGATGTTGGGAAAGATGGAGGGCACAAGGAGAAGGGGACGACAGAGGATGAGATGGTTGGACAGTGTTCTCGAAGCTACTAACATGAGTTTGGCCAAACTGCGGGAGGCAGTGAAGGATAGGCGTGCCTGGCGTGCTCTGGTCCATGGGGTCAAGAAGAGTCGGACACGACTGAACGACTGAACAACAACAACCAACACTTTGAATTGTGCTTGGAAACGTACTGGGAGCCAATGTATTGGAAAGTTGTTGTTTTTTAATATTCAATGTTTTATTATGATTAACTCCCACCAGTTAATCAACTCAGCTTCAGTTGATTAATCTACTGTCCAAAGCTTGATTAATCTACTGTCCAAAGCTTAGTTAATAGGGCTCTTGAGCAACCATTGCAATGAATTGCCATTTGTGCATTAGCCGTCGCCTGGAAAGAACATTAAAACTGGCTGGAGTGCAAGAAGAATTGGAGGGGGGTGGGTCGAGTGGGGTGAAAACGAGGTTGTGCTGTCAGCCTCAATAAGGATACTCTGCAGTCCGGCAGAAGGACAATCAAGTCAGATGGGCAGGGTATAAATAATTATTGTTATTATGGAGTAGGGCTCCCGTATTTTCGTAGGAGAAATGTTGGAGGGTACGCTCCCCGCTTCCAAAAGTGCAGGAAAAAGCTCAATCAAAGACTTCAGCCTAGCATTGCTTTAGACGCCAAATAAACCCCCCATGATTTCACTAGGTTTTAATGTGATTTGTGCTATTTTAATCTGCTGGCTGCTTTGGCTATATTTTATGGGTGGTTGCTTTGTTTTATGGCAATGGATACAACTATGTCATACTCCGAGTAGACTCGCTGAAATCAATAGACTTATGTTAGTCATGCCCATTAATTTACTGGATACAAACCTGAGTGTTACCCGCACTCAGTTCCCATTGAAATCAAGTCACTCCTAACTTGTTCCACTGATTTTCAATGGGACCTTAGCTCAGTCAACTTAACCGCCTGTATCCAGCCTGTTGTTCACCTTGTGAAGAGGCTGGATATAAATATTTTAAACCGTTGAAAAACAAAGCTGACCGCCTGCCTCTTGACTGATTAATCGAGTAAATGTAAACACATGTGTATTAGCAAAAACCCAGAGCGGACATCGTTGTCCTGAAACACCGGAAGAAGTGTGAGATAAATGAAAATGAGGTGCAAATTATTTCCCTTCTCCCATTTTCGATGAAAATGTGCAAACTGGCTTGCAGTTAAAAAGAAAGAAAGAAAGAAAGAAAGAAAGAAAGAAAGAAAGAAAGAAAGAAAGATTAAAACATCAAATTAAAACGTGACAGCTCAGTGCAAAGCAAAAATCAAAAGCAACACACTGCAGCCCAACCTATATAAAATACTTAAAATACTTAGGATGGCTAGCAGCCCAACCTATATAAGATTTACTTAGAAGATTACAGCAAAATCAACATGCACAGACAATAAATAAAGATATTGACCTTGTGCCTAGAACTTAGCAAACAGGACACCACACAGACCCCTTGCCACACCCCAGAAAGAGTGTTCCATCGATGGAACTGCACCACTGACAATCCTCTTTCCCTAGTTGCTTCTTCCCCCAACTCACTTCCTGCATTGCAGGGGGTTGCACTAGATGACCCTTGGGGGTCCCTTCCAACTCCACCCCCATCGTTCTGCCCGGACATTGAGATCTAGCGCCGAGGGCCTTCTGGCGGTTCCCTTACTGCGAGAAGCCAAGTTACAGGGAACCAGGCAGAGGGCCTTCTCGGTGGTGGCACCCTCCCTGTAGAACGCCCTCCCATCAGATGTCAAGGAAATAAACAACTACCTGACTTTTAGAAGACGTCTGAAGGCAGCCCTGTTAAGGGAAGTTTTTAGTGACTGGTGTTTTAATGTATTTTTAATCTTTTGTTGGAAACCGCCCAGAGTGGCTGGGGAAACCCATCCCGATGAGAGGGGTATAAATAATAAATTATTATTATTATTATTATTATTATTATTATTATTATTATTACTCCTCCACAATCTTATGATTCTACATCTGAAGGGGACTCTCAGGAAAAGGCCTCTGAAGAAGATGTTAGCGCTTGGCCATATTTTCATAGGAGCACCATACCCTCCAAATGTCCCCGATTTCCCAGGGACAGCACCAGAATTAACGGAATCCAACCCAGTTTCCGATTTGATCCTGAAATGTCCCTATTTCCCCTGCCAGATGAGGCCCGGTTGGTGAAGGAGCATCCCATTTACCCTAATAGACCAGCCTTCACCGCATAGGAGCTGGCAGTTCCATGATCACAAAGCAAAGCTGTGCATCAGTTAGCTAATACTTATCAAACCTTTATTAGGCATTTACAGTACATGTAAAATCGCAAGAGAAAGAATCACATACAGGAAATTTAAAATATATATACACAAAGAAACAACAATTAAACTCATAGGCTGATTGTATGTGTGTATTAGTAAAATCTAGAATTTCCTCCTGTTAAAGTACTCCTTGAAGCACTGCTGCCAAAAACTCGGCTACCCCCGCAGTCACCCCTTGGTCAATGTCAGAGAGACAGAATCCAACTCTTCCACCATGCTGCGGTTTCAAACCGTCCAAAAGAGGGGACAACACGCGTTCACGCAGCGTACTGTGTAGTGGACAATAAAAGAGAATATGCTCTACAGTGTCCGGGACATTCAGGGAACATCTGCAGTATCTCTTGTTTCTGGGAATATTCTGATATCTACCCCTGACAAATGCCGAGGGAAAGATATTCAGTCGGGCCAACATAAGTTGCCACTTGTTCTTGGAATAATTGTAGGTGTGCGCCATATGTTAAAAAAGAAAGAAAGAAGTCATATTAGGTAATAAAACTAGAGGTTGCAGTGCAACCTGCCTCCCCACTGCCCAATAAAGCCATGCCCTATCTTGAAAGGGTAAAAGGTTATCTGAAATTTTCAGTGTTAGAATGTAAGCGACCTTTTCTATTTTTTGCTACCCACTGGAACCGTAATACCCTGAAACACATTTTTTTAAAAAATGTGTTCCCTTTTACTTTCAGCCCCATACTTTAGAAATATGACCTCCCACCAGTTAATCAACTCAGCTTCAGTTGATTAATCTACTGTCCAAAGCTTGCAGCTTAGTTAATAGGGCTCTTGAGCAACCGTTGCAATGAATTGCCATTCCTGGATTAGACGTCGCCTGGAAAGAACATTAAAACTGGCTGGAGTGGGAAAAGAATTGGAGGGGGGTGGGTCGAGTGGGGTGAAAACGAGGTTGTGCTGTCAGCCTCAATAAGGATACTCTGCAGTCCGGCAGAAGGACAATCAATTGCATTCCTGGACACTGCTGGGCATTGGAGAAAAGGAAGGAGAGGGCAAAGTTGAAACATTCAAGAGCAGAGAATACATCTTTTGTTAATGAGACCTGGAGCAAGTACAGGAAGCCGAGGTTAGGTCAGGATCTGCAGAAAAAGCAAGAGGGGGGTGTCTTTGGATGAATAAACAAGGAGGGAGGGAACGAGGGAGGGAGGGTGGCAAGCAATTATGCTCCTTGGGACGCGATGACTGGAATACTGGTGACCACTTTCTGTAAAGGCCATTGGAATGCAGGAGAAGGGATTATACCAGAGTGTTTAAGTAAGCCTCAGAGTTCACTGCGGCCCCTGATAAAGTATAATTAGCTAAAAATAGTGCTGAACCTAACTTGCTCCCAAACATTTCTCCTCTATGGGTTTTGATGCAGCATATCTCCCAGATCTTCTCCTCTCAACTGAGAGCTGACCTTGCTCTGATACCCAACCAGTATTTGATTCCAATCTTTGATATTTGATACATCTGAGTTCAAGACGGGGTGCCTTGACAGCTGATATTTGACAGTAGTTGGCCACCGACATGAAACAGCATTTAGTGTTTCGCAGCACTCTATAATGAACCTTCAGCGATGCTCAGCACTTTATCTCTGACACACGATGGTATTCTGCATCTGACTGCTGGAAGCTCCCCCGATTTCAAAATTTGCCATCTGTGCAAATCAACGATGCCAGCAAGTCGGAAAGGCTTCAACCCAAGACGCACCTACCTGGGAGTAACCCCAATGAACTCAGCGGGGTTTACTCCTGGGTAGACACACACACACAGAACTGCACTGTTCAAACACTTAAATTTGAGAGGAAACCTCAATTTCAATTTTGAAACAGCTCTTGCAGAACTGGCCTGACCTACAAAGAAGACCGGTTTGTTTATTTATTTATTTGACTTGCAAATGATTGCAAGAAGGTCACGCTAAAGGTCGCGACCATCGCTTAAGCACTGGCTAAAATGCAATTAAACCATGTTAACACCCGTGCGCTCGATTATCATTTGGCTCAACGGGGATCTGACGACTCTCTTTTTTTATGAAGCCTTGATCTGTGTGGATGGCAGATTATCTTTTTTAAGATTACGGCAGTACCCCGTTTATGCTGGTCATTATTGATATTGCACCATCAATGTGCATTGCTCCTTAACAAACAGCACAGCATCCCACCTCAAGGAACGTGCCATCTAAAATGAATTCATCGCAGGGGAGATGAAAGAGAAAAGAGGTGGAGGCTGAAGAAAACGGGAGGAAAATAAGCATTTTAGCATGGATGGGGAACTGTGGCCAACCGGAAGCTTTTTAACTCCCATCTGCTCCAGCTAGCATGTAGTTCAGCAACACCTAGGTACAAGACTATAGGTTCACTGTCCCTGAATTTCAGCCTATGGCTGGAAAGAAATTAACTCAATGGACCATCTAGTCCAGTCTCCTGTTGTCACAGGGGCCAACTAGATGCCTAACACAAGTTCCAGAGTAGAATAATGATGAAAAACCTTCAAACCAACCTATGTTCAAAACTTGGAATGGCCAAACTGGAAACCCTACTGCATAACCTCCAACATTTCTCGTATGAAAATAGGGACATGACTGAACCTTTCCAAGTATTTTTTTTTTAGCCTTTGCTGAGTTTCTCAATGGGGCAAAGCACTGGGAATGTTGCAGCATGTTCACAGGCACCTCCCCACAAGTGTCCCTATTTTCCAAGGACAGTCCCGGATTTACAGAAGTCGTCCCAGTTTCTGATCTGATGTTCGGCTTTTCATAGAATCATAGAGTTGGAAGAGACCACAAGGGCCATCCAGTCCAACCCCCTGCCAAGCAGGAAACACCATCAAAGCATTCCTGACAGATGGCTGTCAAGCCTCTGCTTAAAGACCTCCAAAGAAGGAGACTCCACCACACTCCTTGGTAGCAAATTCCACTGCCGAACAGCTCTCACTGTCAGGAAGTTCTTCCTAATGTTTAGGTGGAATCTTCTTTCTTGTAGTTTGAATCCATTGCCCCGTGTCTGCTTCTCTGGAGCAGCAGAAAACAACCTTTCTCCCTCCTCTATATGACATCCTTTAATATATTTGAACATGGCTATCATATCACCCCTTAACCTTCTCTTCTCCAGGCTTTTCCTTAGGACATCCCTATTTTCATTGGAGAAATGTTGGAAGGTATGGAGTTGTGATGTGATTCCCCGAGCCAAGGAGATAAGTAACTATTCAACCTTTAGAAGATGCCTGAAGGTAGCCCTGTATAGGGAAGTTTTAAAATGTTTCATATTGTATTATATGAAGATATCATAAAATATGTTTCCAACGTATGTTTGCAACAAAAATGCTGGAAGCTGCCCAGAGCGGCTGGGGCAACAATGTCAGATGGCCAGGGTATAAATAATAACATTATTATTGTTGTTGTTATTATGGAACCGGATGTCTGTTTTCATTGGAGAAATGTTGGAGGCTATGTATTCAGGGCCTGCATAAAGCTGCTTGTGCAGGATGCTGAACCAACTTCCACTGTATCAAAAGCCACGCAGCGTCTGCCTTAATGCCACAAAATGCCAAACTTCTGCTTGTTGCCCGTTACAACCTGGAGCAATGTGTGAGCAGATTTCAGGCTTGTAGATTTGTCATTATTATGTATTAGGTTTCTGGGGAAGAGCTCAATGGCCTGCTAGTGTGCAGCCTGGCAAAGCAACCGACTGCATCTGTGGAACCTGGAACCACTGACCTCCAGATCAGGTCTCTGTGCAAGTGGGGCCTGGGTGTTTACTGTACACGTGCCCCAAACATCAGGGCACTGCTATATCCATGGATGTAATAATAATAATAATAATTTATTTATTTATTTATTTATTTATTTATTTATTTATTTATTTATTTATTTATACATACATACCCTGCCTATCTGGCAGGGTTTCCCCAGTCACTCTGGGCGGCTCTCAACAGGCTCTCAACAGAATATGCAAAACACGATAAAATATCAAACATTTAAAACTTCCCTAGACAGGGCTGCCTTCAGATGTCTTCTAAAAGCAAGGTAGTGGTTTATCTCCTTGACATCTGATGGGAGGGCGTTCCACAGAGCGGGTGCCACTACTGAGAAGGCCCTCTGACTGGTTCCCTGTAATCTCACTTCTCACCACCAGAAGGCCCTCGGAGCTGGACCTCAGTGTCCAGGCTGAACGATGGGGGTGGAGATGCTCCTTCAGGTATACTGGGCCGAGGCCGTTTAGAGCTTTAAATGTCAGCACCAACACATGGAATTGTGCTCGGAAATGTACTGGGAGCCAGGGTTCAAATCCCCACTCAGCCCTGAAGCCCAAGGGGTGACCACCTCTCAGGGCTGCTGTGGGGGTTAAAGGAGGAGGGGGAGAATGATGTACACCACCTTAAGCCCCTTGTGGGAAACGACAGGGTATGAATGCAATAAATAACAAATAACTTCAACAAGTAACGATTCAGGGCCTGTCCACAATGTCACTCTGTCGATGCTCACCTGGTAACTTCACTCCTGCAGGGCTGACTACAACAGCTCAGTCAGGGCTTATCAACACTCTTTAGCACTCTATCAGAGCATTTGAGTTTTCTCCGGATTGCTGTTTGCTCTGATTTAAAGCCAAAGAGCTGGCTTTCCCTCGAGTGGAGCAAGGGAGAAACTGCTCACACTCTTGCCTGACTTTTAATAGTTTTAAAAGTTGTGTGTCCTTTTTTCTCAGTTTGACCCTTTTACAAGGTTTTGCATGTTTCGTGGTATTTTATGCATTGCGATTTCTTGTTATTTTTATTGATTGTAGATTGGTAATTCTTTATTGCGGTTGATAAGTGTAAACTGTTTAATTATTATTTGCTGGTGTTTAAGTTTATTCTTTACTATTAGATTCTGGAGGATTGTTGAACGTTGCTTTGTTTGATATAAGTTGTTTATTTTATAAAGTTACTGTGATTCTTTATTTTGGGTCAGATTGCTACTATTAATGTCTGATGTTTTTAAGTGTTGGAAGCCGCCCAGAGCGGCTGGGGCAACCCAGCCAGATGGGCAGGGTATTAAAAAATATAATCATTATCATTGCCTAGAAAGCGTGGGTCAAGCAAAAAAACCACTTGGATCCATGGTTTCCAGGCATGACGCAAATGGAAATATGGAAGAGCCCTCAATTGCATCCCAGTACCTGACCTGCAGCTCAGCCTAAAGCCAGTGAGAAGAGAGCAGTCCTCCTTTCAGAGATGCCAGAAGTTGAGCCAGGAACCTCATCACAGGTTGCCAATGGAATTCCAGCCTAGTGAGGCAGAAAAGGGAATAACCGGCCACAACATCAGTCCCTATAACCAGCCAGCAGTATGATGTCCCTGGATTGGCCTGGCCTAACTATTACTATTTACTTTCTTGGGTTCCACAATCACTGCAGATGGTGACAGCAGCCACAAGATTAAAAGACGCCTGCTTCTTGGGAGAAAAGCAATGACAAACCTAGACAGCATCTTAAAAAGCAGAGACATCACCTTGCCGACAAAGGTCCGTATAGTTAAAGCTATGGTTTTCCCAG
The DNA here is from genome assembly GCF_009819535.1 of Lacerta agilis. Lineage (NCBI taxonomy): Eukaryota > Metazoa > Chordata > Lepidosauria > Squamata > Lacertidae > Lacerta > Lacerta agilis. The sequence goes on along the minus strand of NC_046325.1, from coordinate 36,299,503 downwards.
TAGTGATGTATGGAAGTGAGAAGAAGGCTGATCGCCGAAGAATTGATGCTTTTGAATTATGGTGCTGGAGGAGACTCTTGAGAGTCCCATGGACTGCAAGAAGATCAACCCTATCCATTCTGAAGGAAATCAGCCCTGAGTGCTCACTGGAAGGACAGATCCTGAAGCTGAGGCTCCAATACTTTGGCCACCTCATGAGAAGAGAAGACTCCCTGGAAAAGACCCTGACATTGGGAAAGATTGAGGGCACAAGGAGAAGGGGACGACAGAGGACGAGATGGTTGGACAGTGTCCTCGAAGCTACCAACATGAGTCTGACCAAACTGCGGGAGGCAGTGGAAGACAGGAGTGCCTGGCGTGCTCTGGTCCATGGGGTCACGAAGAGTCGGACACGACTAAACAACTAAACAACAACAACTATTAAAACAAAGAACAGGACCTTTCGGCCTTAGCTTGTCAATAGAACTTGTGGTCTTCTGCACTGTGTGCTGGAAGCTGCAAAGAACAAGGTTACGTTTTAAAGGAAAGGAAAAGCAACACATTGTTGTAGGTATTGTGGCATATTGTAACGGTGCAAAAACAAAACAAAACAAAAAATTCATACTAGAAGACATCCTGAACAAGAAAATGAATTTTAAAAAATTCCTTCCAGTAGCACCTTAGAGACCAACTAAGTTTCTTCTTGGTATGAGCTTTCGTGTGCATGCACACTTCTTCAGAAAATAAATGATTGCATTTGAAAGACGCTGAAATTCTGACCTCGGCAGATGACTAGGAGGAGAACGTTCCACCATAGCTAATAAGAACTATCTTTTATATGCCTTTACAAAACTCCTCAATGTGTGAGCTTGTCAAGGGGGAAGATTAAAACAGTGTACAGTGGGAACCTTGGTTCCCAAAGAGCTTAGTTGTCGAACAAATCGGCTCCCGAACGCCACAAACCTGGAACAGGTAGGTAGCCGTGTTGGTCTGCCATAGTCAAAAAAAAAAAAAAAATCCTTCCAGTAGCACCTGAAAGATAAAGGTAAAGGGACCCCTGACCATCAGGTCCAGTCGTGTCCGACTCTGGGGTTGCGGCGCTCATCTTGCTCTATAGGCCGAGGGAGCTGGCGTTTGTCCGCAGACAGCTTCCGGGTCATGTGGCCAGCATGACAAAGCTGCTTCTGGCAAACCAGAGCAGCGCACGGAAACGCCGTTTACCTTCCTGCCGGAGTGGTACCTATTTATCTACTTGCACTTTTTGGGGTGCTTTCGAACTGCTAGGTGGGCAGGAGCTGGGACCGAGCAACGGGAGCTCACCCCGTGGCAGGGATTCGAACCGCCGACCTTCTGATCAGCAAGCCCTAGACTCTGTGGTTTAACCTGACCAATTAAGTTTGTTCTTGGTATGAGCTTTCGTGTGCATGCACACTTCTTCAGTGTTCCAGTTTGCAAATGTTTTTAGGAAGCCGAACGTCCCATGTGGCTTTTGACTGAGTGCACGAAGCTCCTGCAGCCAATCGGAAGCCGTGCCTTGGTTTTCAAATAGACTCCCGGAATGGATTAAGGTTTGAGAACCAAGGTATCACTGTACCTGGATGGAGTGGGTACTTAAGCAGAAACGTACCATCATTCCCCCCGCTTCTTTCAAGGAGGGGGGAGTTCCCCCACAATACCGAGTTCTAGAAACTTTATCTTTTTAAAAAACAAAACAAAAACAAAAACCTGAATGGGAAGGTCCTAAGAAGGGCTGGGGAAGCACATTTTTCACAGCTCACATTCATGAAAAACGCCCAGCCCCTGGATTCAGAGCAGCGTAACAATCACAGTCCTTGCATGAGATGGGATGCAACTCAGTGCAGATCTGGGAAGCCTAGAGTGTGGCCAGGGGAAGGAGAGGGTAAAGAATGGCAGATGATTTCCCTCTGCAGGACTGATAGGATTAGAATGATCAAAATAGGATTTAAAAAAAAAAATCCGTTGAGTGTCCAGGCACTTAACCGGGATGAGCCAGGCAACTGAGATTATGGATTAGTGGTAAAAGGAGGGGGGGGGGGAGAGAGAGAAATGCAATAGAGCAGGGGTGGCCAACTTCCAAGAGACTGCGATCTACTCACAGAGTTAAAAACTGGCAGTGATCTAACTCCCCCCCTTTTTTAGGAAGGAAAGGCCTGTTTTGGGGGGTTCACGTAAAAGTTGTTGAGCTACTTTAGGGAAGAGGAAAGCGACACTGAGCTTTTTTTTTTTTAGGAAGGAAAACCCTATTTTTGGTGGTTCAGGTCATTTTAGGGGTGCAGGGCAAAGATGTTGAGCTTTTTTTTAGGGGAGCCAAAGCTTTTTAGCTTCTTTGGGGGGGAGCCACTGATCTACTGGTGATCTACCACAGACGTCCAGTGATCTACTGGTAGATCACTATCCGTATTTTTCGCTCCATAAGACGCACCTTTTCCCTCCTAAAAAGTAAGGGGAAATATCTGTGCGTCTTATGGACAGAATGGTGGTCCCCGGAGCCGAATTGCCCAGGGGCCAAAAGCAGATAGTGCTTTTTATTTTACAAAGAGAAAAAGGGGTGTTGAAAGCAGTGGCGTAGCCAGCCTCTGCGCTGCTGGGGGCGGCGGCAGCGCAGAGGCACCCCCCGGGGGAGGGGCACGACACGTGCGTCGTGATGTCATCGTGACGTCACAACGCACGTGGATGCAGAAAGGGAGAATTTTCCCCTTTACGCGGCTTTTTTTCGGCGGGGGGGGGGGGGGGGCGCCACACTGCACCGGTAAGAGTGGGCGAAAGCATTTGAGGGCAACTAACAGCAATTTGGGCGACGAGGAGCCCTGTCCATAGCCCACCAGCTTCTTGTTCTGTTCTCGTGTATGTTCTAAGAAGCGAAGGTCAGTCGTGGGATGTGGAAAATGATGGAAGATGTTGTGAGTGAAAAGAAAAAGTTATCCTTCCTAGCAAAACAAATATAAAACAGTTGCACGACTACACACACAGAGAGACAGGAAGATCTGTGTGCTGCAGAGGGGGAGCCCAGAGGGTTCAAGGAGCAATCAGACAAGGCTTGGGAGGGTTGTTGGCACAATGGGGGTGCCATACCGAGAGGTGAGGAGGGATAAATTTCAAATATAGCTGCAAACTACCCAGACAGATCATGGGCTTCAATATCTAGTACATGGTGTGTTTTTTTTATTTATGTATTCATTTTTATTTATTGCCCTGCATAGTACCAAGCCTTCAGAGAAAGTTAACAGCACTATACATAAAAAAGAGACCATGTCCCCATCAGGGATCTAAATTAGACAACCAGGCTGTTAGAATTGTGTAGGGAGAGAAGGAAAAGGGGGCGGGCGGGTGGAAAAACACAAGTTAATTCTCTTTTAAAATTCGTCAGCAGTCCTCTGGTACTCTGCTTCTCTCTTGGGAAGAGGTGCTTATTCCTTTCTCATCTTCACAGCTTGGTTCGCTTCGAAAGACTTTCATAATTAATTGTTAGACAGTTTGATAGTATATTTAGAATGGTAATGTTAAGAAGAAAATGAAGAAGAGAAATAATACAGAGATTCGCATTCATGTTCTAACAACAGCCCTGTGAGGTCAGTCGGTCAGCTCTGCTATCTTTATATTGCAGATGGGAGGGGGAGGTTGTGTGATAATGGCTTAACTTAGGACATTCGGTGATTTCATGGCAAAGCAGAGAGTCTAACCTTGAAAAGCGAAGCTTTCACAGAGAGCAGTGCAACCCCGTACATGTCTACTCAGAAGTAAGCCCCCCCCCGATGAGTTCAATGGGGCTTCCAGGAAAGCAAGCAAGGGATTTTTGCGGGCGCGAAACATACTCGTAGCAATTGGAAGGGACCTCGAGGGTCATCTAGTCCAGTGTTTTTCAACCGCTGTTCCGCGGCACACTAGTGTGCCGCGAGATGTTGCCTGGTGTGCCGTGGGAAAAATTCGTTTATTTGATTCCTATTCAAGAGAATTACTTTATATATAGTCAATATAGGCACAGAGTTAAATTTTTTAACATTTTCTAATGGTGGTGTGCCTCGTGATTTTTTTCATGAAACAAGTGTGCCTTTGCCCAAAAACGGTTGAAAAACACTGATCTAGTCCAACCCCCTGCAATGCAGGAATCTTTTGCCCAACGTGGGGCTCGAACTCACAACCCTGAGATTAAGAGTCTCACGCTCTACCTACTGAGCTGCACAGCCTTGTTCTCTTGGCCACTATATAGGAGCGTAAGAAGAAACTGCAGGATTAGGCCAGTGGAGCATCTAGACCAGCATCTGTTCTCATATTGGCCAACCAGATGCCTAGGAGAAGCCACAAACCAGGATCTGAACACAGCACCCCTCTCTCCTGCTGTGATTTCCAGCAACTGCCGTTCAACACTGGAGGGAAAACATAGCCATTGGGGCTTATAGCCTGCCAAGTTGGTGGCCGCCACTACTTCTGGTGGGAGCGAATTCCGCAGTTTAACTATGACCTGTGCAAAGTACTTTCTTTCGTCTGTCCTGAACCATTTAACTACGCTCCATTCCATTCCATTCCATTCCATTCCATTCCACTACGCTGACTCTTATATTCTCCAAACAGCCCATATGCTAGGCTAGTAACAGTCTGATCTCGCAGGTAAGGGGCTGAGGCTGGCGGTAATGGTTTATAAGGAAGGCACCATCACTCCACTCCCCTGATTACGACGACAACACTTCTTAGCCCAGAAGCGTGCTTGTTTGATCCTAGATTTGGTGCTTTTTATAGCTCTCTGCGGAAGTGTCCTTCACCTGTTCAGTGAATGCAGGGAGGAGGGATGGAGGCTGCGTCTGCTCACACACACACCTGCAAAAACACACACACACCTGCAAAAGTCAGTATCCTCCCTGGTTCAAGCCCCTGATCTCTGCACATCCAGTAGAAAGTTGTGGATCTTTAGATTTCATTAGACTGTCCCCAACTAATTAAAAAGCTATCTAGTCTGTTGGAATGAAATAGTCTAGCTCAGGACTTCCGACACTGACAGGCAGCAGCTCCCTAAGGTTTCAGCCTGTGTCCCTCCACCCCCATAGTTCAGCCTGAACACTGAGGTCCACCTCCGACGGCCTTCTAGTGGTTCTCTCACTGCGAGAAGTGAATTTACAGGGGACCAGGCAGAGGGCCTTCTCGGTAGTGGCGCCCGCCCTGTGGAACGCCCTCCCATCAGATGTCAAGGAGATAAAGAACTACAGTTGTACCTTGGATCTCGAATGCCTTGGCTCCCAAACAAATCGGTTCCCGAACAATCAGAACCCGGTTTTCCAACATTCTTTTCGAAGCCTAACGTCTGACGGGGATTCCGCGGCTTCCGATTGGCTGCAGGAGCTTCCTGCAGCCAATCAGAAGCCACGCTTTGGCTTCTGAATGCTTTGGAAGTTGAACGGACTTCCGGAATGGATTCTGTTTGACTACCAAGGTATGACTGTACACAACCTTTACAAGGCATCTGAAGGCAGCCCTATACAGGGGAGTTTTTAATGTTTGACGTTTTACTGTGGTTTTATAAATTGTTGCAAGCCACCCAGAGTATTATTATTATTATTATTATTATTATTATTATTATTATTATTATTATTATTATTATTCCCTGGGAGATGCCAGGGGCTAAACCTTCGAACTTTTGCATGCAAAACATACAGTCTACCATTGAGCTGTGACTGAGCTCATTCAGCTTTTGGCTAAAGTCTCACTAAACATTTTTTGTACTTTTTTTAGCCCTACCAAAACCAAAAACACAGTTACCATACAATAGATTACCAGCAGTTCAAACTACACCTTAGCAGTTGCAGTGTGTGAAATGGCCGGCAGTGCAACACACGTGGTGTCTTAAGTGTTCGTTTCTGCGCAGTTATAGGCATCTGAGACATTCGTTTCCTGCTCAGAGATTTTAAGTTCTAGAGAACCTGGGGAGGGAGCTAAACCCTAAAGAACGACAGCAGCTCCAGCAAGCGAGACACACAGAGAAGACACCCACCCACCCCAGGGAAAAACAGGGACAGCAATGCACCGCGGCAGGTACCAGGAATAAGGAGGTATATGGGAACAGTTGAAGTATATGCAATTCAAGAAAGAAAAGTCAATATGATAACAAGTGTCTAACAGTCATCAATCTTGTTGGTGCACAATGCAAGTGAAACAAGAAAAGTCTAGCAGGAGCAATAAAGCACACGAGTTTGTGGCATCACTCAATTGAAGCTCAGGAAAAAGGATTGGGTTTCACTTGTTATCTATAGGAGGCCTGTTGTTGTCGTTGTTGTTCAGTCGTTCAGTCGTGTCCGACTCTTCGTGACCCCATGGACCAGAGCAAGCCAGGCACACCTATCCTTCACTGCCTCCCGCAGTTTGGCCAAACACATGTTAGTAGCTTCAAGAACACTGTCCAACCATCTCATCCTCTGTCGTCGCCTTCTCCTTGTGCCCTCCATCTTTCCCAACACCAGGGTCTTTTCCAGGGAGTCTTCTCTTCTCATGAGGTGGCCAAAGTATTGGAGCCTCAGCTTCAGAATCTGTCCTTCCAGTGAACACTCAGGGCTGATTTCCTTCAGAATGGATAGGTTTGATCTTCTTGCAGTCCGTGGGACTCTCAAGAGTCTCCTCCAGCACCATAATTCAAAAGCATCAATTCTTCACCGATCAGCCTTCTTTATGGTCCAGCTCTCACTCCCGTACATCACTACTGGGAAAACCATAGCTTTAACTATAAGAAGCCTAGGGAGCCTCAGTTCCAGGGGCCACACAAAGCCCTCTAGCCCTCTGTGGCCTTCGACTGTGACAATGGCTCTTGTGTGCCTGGATGACCCTGGAGGGGTCTGTGCGTGTCAATGTCATGTCAATCTCTTGAGTGACATTCGCAACTGGAATGTGGTCTACTGTACAGAGGTGAAAGTCACCCGTTCCTCCATCCACTTTTGGATCCATCACTGGCATGTGGCCCCTGCCAAATTCCCCCATGAGTCTGGGGAATATGTCTGGGGAAGGTGCTTCACCTTTGAGGTGCCACCAGAGACAAGGCCCCACCCGCCGTTGCTACCTGCTCTCCAACACACGGGGTCAGGGTTGGGGAAGCTGCGTCAGCCCCGGTCAGCATGGCCAATGGGCTGGGGTGATGGGAGATGTGGTCCATCAACACTTGCAGGATCATAGGTCCCCTGCCCCTGTGCTAGACCAGGGCCATGTCTACACACACAGCTCATTGAGGTTGCAGCAAACTGAGCAGGTAGAGTGGACTTTCCCACTCCGGGTTGTTGGTAGGAAATAGCTTTAAAAAAAAATTTAAAAACACTTCTCTGCTATCATACCCTCCAACATTTCTCCAATGAAAATAAGGATGTCGTATTCCATCATCAACATCATCATAGGGATGGGGGGAAGAAGAACCATGTGGAGTGTAGGGTGTCCTAGCGTGGCATTATGGATTTTTTTTGTGTTTGACTGGTGGCCCTCTTGCCAAAAAGGCTGGCCACAAATGCCTTAACAGCATAAACCAGCTGTTCTCAAACGTTTTCTCATGCACACCACTTGACAAATGCTGGAGATCTCAGAGGGCCACTTAATAAACTTGGTGGTCTCCCCCCCCCCCTTCAGTGCCGACTTCGTCATCAAAACAATGCCATATTATGAAAATCACAGGCCCTAGCCCAGGTCACCGCAAAGGGCCCTCTTTAAGTAGTAAGATTCAAGGGGAAACTAGTAAACTGCAGCAGCTTTGTTAAGCCTTAGTCAAAACAGCTTTACCTTCCACTGTCAGGGAAAAAAGAAATTCAGATGCAAGGTCAACTACAAATATTCGTCTTTATTGTTCTGCTGCGTACCACATGAGTGCCATTTGTGTAACACAAATGTTGGACAAACCGTAGTTTGGCACAAACATTTCTTTTTATTTTCATTTTATTTTTTCATCTTGCTCCCCAATTACCCCTACAAAGTAGATTAGTTCGATGTTGACTTGCCTAGCGAGCTTTGTAACTAAGCAGGGCTTTGAACCTACAGATTCCCCCACCTCTAAACACCAGCTGCTATGTCATGCTGGCTGGCTGTTCTTAAGAGACTGGCAATGTCTTTTCCCTGAGGAGGTGCTATCTTGTTAGCGATTTTTTTTTTTAAAATCATGGAACTTAACAGTTGCATTCATAATGGGTTTACAGCATGCATTATGCTGTGATGTCTCCTCCCCCCCCCACCACACACACACACACGATAATAGCAAAACAAGCCCTTGCCACTTGAGATGACTGCACCCCTCTGAGGACTTTCTAGCCCCGCATGCCGCCATGGGAGATGTTGTACAGCGTTTATAGTATTATTTCTCTGAACACGCTGGGGAAGTGAAAGAGCTCTTCCTCAGATGAAACCTAAATAATCCTTTCTGTTAAAATGAATTTTTTTTAAAAAAAATACCCCACCGTGTTTGCTTCTTCCTTTATCCTAAGTGGTTATACACTGAATATCTTGCTCCTTTTTAACACACTCGATGGTTGTTATCACACCAACCCTCCCCGAGCGAGCCTTTATTCAGGCTAAACCTGCCCGGGTCTTTCAACCTCTCTGCCGATTTTGCTCCCTAATCTTATTGTTCATCCTAAATTAATTCCCTTTCATTTCCTTTCTCGGCTCTCCACGCTGCACAAGGGGGCTCTCAAACTTCTGTCAGTCATCTGAGGAGAGGAGGAGGAACAAGGCCTGAGCCTCTCCCGAGCATCACAAGCGTAGTATCCACACACAACATGGGGGTCTTAATCAGTTTTTAGCACTAACTGACACAGCTTCTCCTGAGGGGGCCTGGGAGCTGAAGCTTTCGGAGCGCGTGGGTTCTGTTATTATCATCAACCGCCGCTTCTAGATTCGTAAATGTGGGTTGCCGGTTGGAACCTAGGAAAACAGGGAGCTGCTTTATACAAGGTGAGATCATTTGCCCATCTAACACAATATTGTCTACTCTCCACAGACGAGGGACCTGTGACCCTGCAGATGTTGCTGGAATACAACTCCCATACTGTCAGGGACTGGTGGGAACGAGTCCCACAATGTCCACTAGCCCACAGGTTCCCCATCCCTGGTTGTCAAAGGCTGGCTGGATGCAGAGGAATGAGGGCAGGCAACAGCTGCCCACCCCCCAGGGGAAGAAGGCTCAGAGTCAAGGGACTGGTGGTGGGACGACGATGAGTGGTCAAAGGAAGAAGACCGGGAAATGGAGGTGTTGGAAGCTGAAGAGGCAGCAAGTTTAGTGAGAAAGAAGAGGTTGGGGCAGAGAGCAGTCCGGAATCAGAGGCAGGAGAGGAGTGGGGCCAGGAGGCAGGGCTGGGACAGGCTGCTGAAGAAGCCAGGGAGTCTCGCCCTCCTGATGTGACCAGCTCCCCTCATTGCTGGCATCCCAGAACCAGAACAGGAATGAAGAGCGAGGAGCAAAGAGAGGCAAGATGACCGAGCCTTGGGCTGCTGGGGAAGGAATCAGGTGGAAAGCCCTAGGCTGGATCTAGACACATCAAAGAAGCGTTTTAGGGGAACACATTGTAAACTTTGTATGAGAACTCGCGTTGGCAAAAATGGAACTCCACAGCGCCACCTGGTGTCACAGTGTTATAATGCATAGACAACGCATATAAAATGCTTTTTCTTTACCGATCTAGCTGGGTCTTTAGAGAGCGGTGGGAAGGCAGGGACCTTCAGTCCTCGCAACTGCCTCATTGGGGCAAGACCTACTGGGACTAAGAGGTGGCAACAGACCCGTTTAAGAAAGGATAGCAATGATAATTCAGAAGGCAGACCCTCTAAGTGTCCCTTTTTTCCAGGAACAGTCCCGGATTTACAGAAGCCATCCCAGTCTCTGATATAATCCCGGAATGTCCTGCTTTTCCTTAGGACGTCCCTATTTTCATCAGAGAAATTTATGGAAGGACCCCACCCCCACCCCTGTTTTCATCGGACAATGTGGAGGGTCAGATGGGCAGGGTTGTTGGCTGTTGAATAGGATAACCCTATTTTCACCAGAGAAATGTTGGAGGGTATGAGAAGGCACTCTCACCCCCGCCTCTATAAAGGGTTATTGGTTTTGCTTCTTGAGCTTACGAAGTAGGGACAGACAGGTGAGAAAATGACAGATATACCTCTGAATTCTCATTGGCATCTCTTGTTAAATGCCATTTCCCTGACATTGAGAAGTGTTGACAGGCGTAAGCCATGGCTCAGACCAAGCCCAGAGTAACTGGAGTTGGTTAAAACTACAAGTCTGGGCAAATTCCACACAGAGATAGCAGTAAAGGCAGGGATGTCTTGCCCCTGCCCTCTACAGATTTACACATTCACACAGAGGCACACGTTAACACAAAGGCAGAAGTGCATCACTGCTGAGAATGTGTGTGTATGTGTGTGTGTGTGTGTGTGTGTCCATTAAGCAATGCCAGCAACAAGGTTGTGGTGGGAATATTCCTTGGCGATACACGATCCCTCTACAGCAGTTTTTAATACACTAGAGCATTTCAGTTCTTAGAGCTAACATGCTATTAGCTAACTTTAGCACATTAATTCTAATCGGCAAATTAAATGCCAGAGCACTGGATTGCTGTAACACTTTTTTACCTCTTGACTCATTCTCGGAGAAAGAGCTTCCCTCCCTCCCCGGCCCCTGAGAAGAACAAAACATGAACTGAATGTATTTTGGAACCTAAAGACAGACAGACAGACAGAGGAGAGACACCGTCGCTGCAAACAGGGGCAGGCAGGAGAATCTCCTTCTTCATGTGGCAGAAACTAGAGTTGCCATATTGCTGCCCGAGGTGAGGGACAAGATGGCGCCTCACCCCATTCCTTGTTCGAAAGCTTGGCAGTTGAATCTTGCATTGACACAGACAGCATCCTCCACTGTCTCTGAGGGCAGAAGACAAACTTTGAGGGAACAGGGCAAGCCGCATGGCACACACAGCTCTGTTCATTCCCTGGCCTAAGGTGGCTGCCTCACCGCGCCTCATGGTTGGGACGTTCCTAGGTCACATATCTCAAAGGCTGATAGGGATCTTCCTGAGAAAGGTCCCAAGAAAGGCTCTCACATTGCCACCTCTACATACCCTCTAACATTTCTTTCATAAAAATAGGGACATGTTGTTGTTGTTGTTGTTGTTGTTGTTGTTGTTGTTGTTGTTGTTGTTGTTATACCCCGCCCATCTGACTGGGTTGCTCCAGCCCCTCTGGGATGCTTCCAACATATATATATATATATATATATAACATATTTTTTTTTAAAAAACTTGTCTATACAAGATTGACTTCAGAGGTCTTCTAAGATTGTACAGTTATCTATCTCCTTGGCTCGAAGGCTGCATAACTCCTTACCCTCCAATATTTCTCAGATGAAAATAGGGATGTTCTACCATATTCTCGAACACTTCTCCAATGAAAATAGGGACGTCCTAAGAAAAAGCGGGGCATTCCAGCATCAAATCAGAAACCGGGACAGCTTCTGTAAATCCGGGACTGTCCCTGGAAAATAGGGACACCTAGAGGGTCTGCAGGTACCCAAATGCCATGCACTTCTATATACCATGCATATGCCTTGCTTAAATCCTGTTCAAAAATATTACGTCTGTTTACAGAATGGTGCATAAAGTGTTCTTTATTAGTGATGTGATTATTATTCTGCTTTCCGTTGCAAAGTTGGAAAAGTAGAGTTAGGCCACAAGTGGATCCCAAAAGGTTGTGATGCTGCACACGATAACCTAAGAGTAAGACCCACTGAGGTAAATAAGATTTACATCTAAGATGACATGTATAGAATTGCAGAAGTAAGGCCCTACCTGGGACTTTCTCCTAGGCAGGCCTAGGATCAAGCAAACCAATCCTACACGTGTTTACTCAGCAGCAAATCCCACTGTATTCTAAGGGCTTCCTCCGTAGTGAGGGAGTGCAGGATCGCAGCCCAACTGTTGCAGGTCCTGGATTTTATAAATACATATATAAATATATCTAAATGCATATATACCGTATTGGCCTGAATATAAGCCTCACTTTATTTCCAAGTTCCGACCGCGAAAAGTTCAAGTGCGGCTTAAATTCGCGACCTTACAAAAATTGGCTTTTACGGTATCGCTGCTGAAACAGACATATGGTAAAACGGATCAGGTGTGAGTGCCTGTGGAATTTTAAGGGAGCGGCTTATATTTGGGTATTGTCTCTTCCTCCCCCCCCCCCATGAATTTTAAAGGTGCAGCTTAGATTCGGGTGAGGCTTAGATCCAGGCCAATATGGTGTGTGTGTGTGTGTATATCTGATGGTTTTCTAATGTCCTAGCTTGAGTATCCTCCAGAAACCACTGCAAGATCTTTTTGCTTTGGCCTGGCAATTGTTGACGGATGGTAGCAATTCATTATTTAAATGAATGCATTTTATATCTCCATAGTTTAAGCACATAATCCATCAGGGATGGTTTCCTTCTTGTGCCCTCGCGCTGCTCCCATTCATCTCAAAGGGTCTCACAGGCGGAGTAAGGCCTTCCCACCGCACCGCACTCAATATCTTTTATTTTAAATGATCCGCGCCTCGGAACAGGCTGTCTTCAAGACCCAAATGAAGTGTTCAACCCCTGTCAGGCAATTAAGTGGTTCTAGGAAAACATATTCAAGCGCCATTCCTGGCACTGCACAATGCCAGGTTCCCAGAGAAATAAAGAAAGAAAAAAGAAAGGGGGGGGAACCTCCTCATATGTTTACTTAATGCCCCAGTAAAGAATTAATATTTCAAACACCATGAAAAATTAATTCCCTTGTTATTATTGGCAGGGAGACGAAGGAGGCTGAACTCCCAGGCACACTTATTTGCAAGCAGGTCCCAGTGATCACGCTTCTGACAGGAGATGTATTAGCCGGGGTTCCAAATGTTGCTGCCTTAGCAGTTTGAGAGGCTGATAAAATGTGGAATGTTACAGCCATGGTTAAAAAATAGTTCCCCCCAAATGCCCATCTCGGAGCAACTTTCCCTGCCCTGAAATGGAAGCCCTCCAGCAAACGAACCCAAGTTCTTGTCTATAGAGTTTTTGAATATTAATACAGCTTTTGCATTCAGCTTGCCCTAGGCGAGTAAGACAAGTGCCTGGGGTGTCAGGGGCGTGCCAGACCATAAACACATAAGAAGAGGCCTTCTGGATCAGGCCCAAAGCCCGTCTAGTCCAGCACTCATTGCTCACAGTGGCTAACCAGATGCCTTATGGGAAACCTGAGATTCTGCAGTTCCCGGGAACCGGCGTTCCCAAAGGGGCAACTGTGGATACAGTTCTAATACGTTTCAACATGGTTCAAAGAGGCATAGCAGACCCACCCGGTGTCCCTATTTTCCAGGGACAGTCTCGGATTTACAGAAGCCGTCCCGGTTTCTTGATTTGATCCTGGAATGTCCTGCTTTTCCTTAAAACATCCCCGTTTTCATCGGAGAAATGTTGGAGGGTATGGAGTTATGCGACCCCCGAGCCAAGGAGATAAGTAACTATACAGTCGTACCTTGGAAGTCGAACGGAATCCGTTCCGGAAGTCCGTTTGACTTCCAAAACATTCAAAAACCCAAGCGTTGCTTCTGATTGGCTGCAGGAAGCTCCTGCAGCCAATCGGAAGCCATGGAACGTTGGACATTCAGCTTCCGAAAATAGTTCGCAAACCGGAACAGTCACTTCCGGGTTTGCAACGTCCAGGAACCAAAACGTTCAGGAACTAAGCTGTTCCGACTTCCAAGGTACAACTGTACAAGCTTTAGAAGACATCCGAAGGCAACTCTGCATAGGGAAGTTTTTCAATGTTTTATTGCGCTTTTAATATCATTGTGGAATAGGACACGGCTGTTTTCGTCGGAGAAAAACTGGAGGGAATGGAAAGGTCTTGGCTCCTACTCCTTCCAGTCCTCTTCTCTTGGTTCATTGCCTCCTTCACCCACTGCTGCGAACTAACAGTTGGGTCTCATTCAACCTCAAGCGAGTCTTAGTTTATTGGAAATAATTTCCTGGCATTTTTTTTAAAAAACTTTACTTTTCTGAGCTCCTCCTGAACTGTCAGAATTTGAGTCAATTCCTGGGGAATATCCAGCAAAATGCTCCCTCCTCCCCATTTTGCCACCTGCAAGCAGCACCGAGAATTTTAGGAGTCCTTTTTTCACTCAGCCCTACTCACAACAATCCTGAGAGGTAGGTGAGCCTGAGAGATAATGCCACCCATTGAGGCTGAGTGGGGAGCTGAACATGGATCTACGTAGACCATTAGAAGATTCTACACAGATGATATGAAATGTTGGTGCTTTGGTGTGAGCTAATGCCCCTTGCCAAAGAGCTTTTTTAAAAAAACAACAACAACAAATGCTCGACATGCTAGCAACATGCCACAAATCTTCTATGTATGCCTCCTCTACTGCATCTCCCCCCCCCTGAGGTTTCTATCCCTTAGGAATGACGATGGTATGAAAAACAGCACTTCTTCCATTAAACTGGACTGCATTTAATTTAGGGAGCATCCAAAGAGGTGAAGAATGAAGCTCACTGATGAGAGAAAGCCACTTCCGCCTATCGGCAGGAGGTGGCGTTGCGGGCATCACGACCCGAGCACGTGTGCAGGGGCTGATACACAGCCCCTGCACGATTGGTGGATTCCCGGGGGTTTCTCCCCAGCGGCCGACCAATCCGGTTGGCCGAGGGGAGGGGCGAACAGACCCTTTAATTCGAGACGGCGGGAATCCTTCCCCCTCTCTTTTCGCTGCCCCCAGCCGCATCGGTTCTCCCGCCCACCCACCCTTTAGGTTAGCTATTGACTTTGCTATGGACTCCGGTTGGTCGCCTCACTTGGCTGGGGGGCCGGGTAGGACTTTTTCCCATTGGACTAGCCAAATCGGGTTTTTTCACCTACCTCGTAGCAATTCGTCACAACTTTGGTTTTGGTGGTTAGGCATTGGATAACATCAATAGAGGTTAAAAGGGGAGGTAGCGCCATCACCTGCCCCTCATTGGAAGGGTATTCCTTTAAAAGGTTTCCGGGGGCGTGGTCCCGTCCGAAGCCTAGGGAGGTTAGGGCCTGAGCCATGCCCCAACGGTGATCGCGGGGGCAGTTCCCCTTGATATGCTTCAGGGGTGCTGCCCTTGGTGGTTAACCCTTCACGGACCTCCAACACTCGGGTTGGGGGTCAGATATAGTGGTTAGGATCCAATGCCTAAGCCAATACCGCTCAACATCCGTAACCAATAAAGTTGTGGCCTTTACGCCCATTTAATTCGATTCAATGTGTCCTGTGTCATTATTCACCTGGGAGGGAGGGATGTAGCCACGCAAATGAATGCATGACCTCTCCACCCCCACCCTGTGCAAGTTGAATGCAGGCAACATATGGCAGGGCTGGCATATGTTCGAAATCCCTCGGCAGAATTTCCAAAAATCGGTAAAAAATATCTGGGGAAACCCAGACGTATGGCAACCCCTATTGGAAGTGTTGTTGTTTTTTGGCGGATTTCACATCAATTCCCACCTCCCACAACTTTTGTGTCCAGATTTTCACTTTTTGAAATATGGCAACAACCCTAACATACAGTGGCCCACAAAAGGTTTAATAGCCAACCTGGGTTTGCTACCCGTCTGTGGCTACAACAGGAATAAAAGCAGACGGTCAAGAACCTTGCAGGCCGCAGTACATGGCTCTGGGGTCGCCTTGCGGCTTTGCTGGCCACATGTTGCAAAGGTCCACGTTAATCAAAATGGGTTCAGAGGAGGGCGACGCAAAGGAGACGGTCAGGGGTACAGAAAACAAGACTTACAAGGAAAGGTTGAAGGAATTCTGCATGCCCCATACAAGGGAACAAAGGCTTGCTCTCTTGCTGCCCCAGAGGGCTGGGCTAGATCTATTGGGCTTAAGTTACGTGACGGAAGTTCTTGTATGAACAGTGTTTCCCATGCTTGGGCCTGCAGCTGTTTTTGGACTACAATTCCCATCATCCCTGACCAACTTGGTCCTGCTAGCTGGGGATGATGGGAGTTGTAGTCCAAAAACAGCTGGAGACCCGAGTTTCAGTAACATTGAGCTAAAGGGATGGGTGGTGCTAGAGGTCTTCAAGCGGAGACTGAATAGCCATCTCTAGAGGATGTTCCAACTATGGGCTACTTAGACAGAGCAGAGCGTTGGGCAAGGCCAAAATCACCAAATGACCAAGGGGATTGAGAAACTCCTCTATGAGGAATGGTTGCAGCATCTGGGGCCTTCAGATTAAAAGAAAAGGCAAGCAGGAAGTGATATGATACAAGTTCATAGAATTTTGCATGGCATGGAGAACATGGATGGAGAGAATTCTCCTTTTTCTCATAACACTAGAACTTGCAGACATCTAATGAAGTTGAATGCTGGAGCATTCAGGGCAGGGAAAAGAAAGTTCTTCACAGAGCACATAGTTCAGCGTTGGAACTTGGGTCTCATAGGGGGCAGTGACGGCCACAGCTTCAAAAGACGACTGGATAAATTCAGTAGTCTATCGATAGCTGGCAGCCATGATGGCTCGGCTCTGCCTCTATGGTTTGAGGCAGTAATCTTCTAAATATGGATGCTGGAAACCACGAGCATCTGCCTGGTCACTGTGAGAGCAGGATGCAGGACTAGATGGGCCATTGGCCTGATCCAACAGACTCTTCTTATGTCCATAAGGCCCACTCCAATGCTGTGGTTCTATGAAAAAGTACTACTCACAAAGATGTTTTCAGTATATCGTGGATGGAGAACCTGTTGCCTTTCCAATATTATTGGAATCCAACTCCCATCAGTGCTGCCTGGGGCTTGTTGGAGCCGAGAGGGCCATGGGTTCTCTATCATTGGTCAAGGTTCACCATGAAGGGAGCCCCCATTCACGCTCCTTAGATCCTACAGAAACTCTAACTCTCCCCTCCCACCCACTCCTTCCTCTCACATCCTCGTATTTTTGCAATTTCCTGCACATTTTTTTAAGCGTGTCAGAAATCTGGGATGGAGAAGGAGGTTGACAAGTTGAGCAGTATTCAGTAGAGAGCCACAAAATATGAGAGCCTAAAAGACAAATCCTGTGAGGAAAGGCTAAAGCAATTGGATATGTAGAGAAAAGAAGATTAAGTGGGGATATCCTGACAGTTTTCAAATATTTAAAGGCATCTCAGAGAGGAGAGGAGGAGGGGAAGGAACAATAAATCATCCTCTCCACCGCGGAGAGGGCAAGAGGAAATGGCTGAGAATTATACAGAGGCAGATCCGTGTTGAACATTATGAAGTTGACCAATGGAGCAAGTTTGTTGGGAAAGTTACATGAGCCTTCTAGAGAATGTTAGGCAAGCATGTGAAGTTGGGCTTACAGCCCAAGTCATTCCTATGGCATAGTTTATTTCCTGTCTTAAAGGTAAAGGTAAAGGGGCCCCTGGCCATTAGGCCCAGCTGCGGATGACTCTGGGGTTGCGGTGCTCATCTCGCTTTACTGGTCAAGGGAGCCGGCGTACAGCTTCCGGGTCATGTGGCCAGCATGACCAAGCCACTTCTGGCGAACCAGAGCAGCGCACGGAAACGCCGTTTACCTCCCCGCCGGAGCGGTACCTATTTATCTACTTGCACTTTGGCGTGCTTTCGAACTGCTAGGTTGGCAGGAGCTGGGACCGAGCAACGGGAGCTCACCCCATTGCGGGGATTCGAACTGCCGAACTTCTGATCGGCAAGCCCTAGGCTCTGTGGTTTAACTCACAGCGCCACCCGTGTCCCTTACAGTGTTCAAATCCCTGCCCATGTAAAAACACACTGATTCCCAGACCGTCTGTGGGGTGGATTGAGAAGGCGATTGGGTCACATCCGGCCCACAGGCCTTAGGTTGCCTACCCCTGGTTTAGCCTATGAAAGAGAAGACTGAGAGGAGATATGGTAGCCATCTTCAAATATCTAAAAGACTGTCCTTTAGATATCTGAAGAAGCTTGTTTCCTCCTGCCCTGGAGGGCAGGATCCAGACCAACAGATTCAAGTTATAAGAAAGGAGTTTCTGACTAAACATCACAAAGAACTTTCTGACGGTAAGAGCTGTTCCGACAGTGGAATGGATTCCCTCGGGAGATTGCAGACTCTCCTTCCTTGGAGGTTTTTAAGCAGATGTTGGATGGCCATCTGCCATGGATGCTTTAGCTGAGATTCCAGCAATTCCAGGGGGGTGGACTAGATGACTCTTGGGGTCCCTTCCAACTCTACAATTCTATCATATCTTAAGGGCCACAGTTCCCCATCCTGGCTGAAAATTTAAGGGGATAAATCATTCCCCTGGCAACCCAGAAGTAATAATCACCAGTAATCTGGCCACGAAGGCAGGGAGAAGAAGAAGAGGAGGAGGAGGAGGAGTTTGGATTTGATAACCCGCTTTATTGCTACCCGAAGGAGTCTCAAAGTGGCTAACATTCTCCTTTCCCTTCCTCCCCCACAACAAACACTCTGTGAGGTGAGTGGGGCTGAGAGACTTCAAAGAAGTATGACTAGCCCAAGGTCACCCAGCAGCTGCATGTGGAGGAGCGGGGAAGCGAACCCGGTTCACCAGATTAGGAGTCTACCGCTCTTAACCACTACACCACACTGGCTCTCAAGCTGTCGTGCAGAGAAAAACTAACTTACCCTTCACACTGTAATATGATGTCATGGTGCACAAAAATAAAGCCCTCGCCCCATCTTTGGGTGGTACTTTGCAGCCTAAACTACCGCCTAGTCTAATTTAAATGGGGCCGGGAGAATTTTGGAGCTGACAGCCACAAAGATGCACAAGCTGGAAATGGGACAGAAACTGATTTCCTTCTCTTCACCCCCCCTGCTGGCAAACCTTAAATCCTTCCCAGAGATCTTGCTTGCCAGGTTAAAGTACCTCTCTAATCTGATGTGGCCTGAATCATTTCTTTTATTCTCTGGATTTCTCCACTGGGGAAACGTGATAAGAAAGAAGAACGGAACACAGACAAGAGAACAGAAAGGAAAAATGGGCGGCGGGGGGAGAAAAATGAAGAAGCTGGCAACTTGCAAGCTGCAATTCCAGAGAGAGTTAAGTGTATTTACACCCACTGATTGTGGCATGAGATGGTTTTAGATAAGCTAAACTCTTCATATTTAGCATTTCTGGATTATAATATTGGACTTCCTTATAGGACTGTTGTAATAATTACTCAAGGTGCTTTAAGCACTTAGGGCTGATAACATGCTATATGTCTAAAGCACATTTTCCACCTACCCCAAAGAATCGTGGGAGCTGTAGTTTATTAAGAGTGCTGGGAATTGTAGCTCTGCGAGGGGTAAACTACAGTTCCCAGGATTCTGAAGTGCTTTAAATATACGTTGTGTACTGTAGAAAACAGATTATAAATGAGGAGCGAGAGATCTAGGGGGAAATAAAGGAGCAGGGAGGGGGAAATATAATACAGGAGAGGAAGAGGAAATCATACCAATCAATATGGCTAACCTGATCCAAAACACCCACCCACCCCACTCACACAGGAAACCAAAGATCACCACAGCCAACCACAAATGAACAATCAGACCCTACGCCAACCCCGACCTCTCTAACCGCCAAAGGAGCACAAGTGAACAACAGAGAACCTACACAAACAACGCTGACACCAAAAGCTACTCATATTAAGTAAAATAAAAATATCGTCACCCCGCCCCACATATCTTCCCATCCCACCCACCTCTCTCCCCCTTTTCTTCCTAATGTCTCGACAACAAAAACTGATTTGTAAAAACGTTATATGGAAAAATACGAGAGAGACATTGCACTCACTACCTTTGTAAATCAAGAAAATCTTTAATAAAATTTTTAAAAAAGTAGTTGAAAATAATGCAGGCGTAATGGCGCTACCAAAAAAAAAATATTGGAGAGAAATAACGTGGAAAAGGAGAAAAAAGTAAAGGAGAAAATGGGGTGTGAAAGCTGAAAAGGTACAAAATGATTAAAAAGAGAGAGAACTACAAACGTTTGAAAATCTAGATAAAATAATAATGCAAAGTCTGTTTGGTTTTTAAAAGAGAAATGGCTATTAAAAAGCAATAGAAATAGGAAGGAAGGAAGGGGAGAGCGCAGCGTATCTTTCCTTGATTGTTAAACAACATAATTCCAGAAAGACACGCAGAAATCTCCTGAATGCACAATAACGCTGGCAAATGTCGCAGCCTGGTGGGAAACATGCCAGCCAACTGACACTGGGTGGGCACGCCAGGGAGGGCAATCTGGCGGACGCTGTATGGACAGAACCAGATCCTTACAGAGTGTGGGAATGATTTGGGAGGGAGAGGAATAGGCAAGGACAAAGGGACATCTGTAGACCCATTTCCACAAGCTCTCTGATTTGTGGCCGAGGATACAGGGCTGACACAGAGAGCCTGGATGGAGCCAATGCAGACTCTGCCTAGGGTTGCCTCTATGAAAAGAGACATTGACTCGCATAGCACCCAACATGGTGATGCATTCCTGAGTCTACAAGAGCTAAAGCGTTTGTCGCTCTCTTCGCCAGCAGAGTGCAAGACTCAGGGGCTTGAGAGATCTACTTTGCTTTTCACTAGTACGCCGAGATCGGGTGCAAAAGGCACCCAGTTAGAATGAAAGAAGAGGGTGCTTCTGGGCACACTCTGAGCTTTCTTTTCAGCCGCAGAAGCGAACAGAGATCATAGCCCTTTCACACGAAAAAAGCCCAGTCCTGCTTAGCTTTCTTCAGTTCGCCAGCCTAATTTCAGACCCTCCCAGTGTGGGGCAGTTCCAGATTTACAGAAGGTTTCTGATCTGATCCCAGAAGGTCCCACTTTTCCTTTGTTGCTGTTGTTCAGTCGTTCAGTCATGTCCGACTCTTCGTGACCCCCTAGACCAGAGAACGCCAGGCACTCCTGTCTTCCACTGCCTCCCGCAGTTTGGTCAGACTCATGTTGGTAGCTTCGAGAACACTGTCCAACCATCTCGTTCTCTGTGCCCTCAATCTTTCCCAGCATCAAGGTCTTTTCCAGGGAGTCTTCTCTTCTCATGAGGTGGCCAAAGTATTGGAGCCTCAGCTTCAGGATCAGTCCTTCCAGTGAGCACTCAGGGCTGATTTCCTTCAGAATGGACAGGTTTGATCTTCTTGCAGTCCATGGGACTCTCCTCCAGCACTTTTCCTTAGGATGTCCCTATTTCCATCAAAGAAATGTTGGAGGGTATGGAGTTATCTGACCGCCAAACTGTCTGAAGACAGCCCCGTATATTTTGATTTTATATATTTGGAAAGCTACCCAGAATGGCTGGGGCAACCCAGGCAGATGGGCAGGATAGTAGTAGTAATAATAATAATAATAATAATAATAATAATAATAATAATAATAATAATAGAATAGGGTGTCCATATTTTCATCAGGGGAATGTTGGAGGGTATGTTTGGGTCGGTCATTTTCATCTCGCTGGTATTAAAACAATACAGAGTCGGAAACACTTGGTGATTTCCGAACCTCCAAGTGTTCCTGTTTCCCAGGGAGAATCTCGGATTTATAGAAGCCGCCCCGGTTTCTGATTTGATCCTGGAATGTCCCACCTTTCCTTAGGGCACCCCTATTTTCATTGGAGAAAATGTTGGAGAACATGGAGTTATGCAAAGAGATAAGTAACTATACAACTTTTAGAAGACAACTGGAGACAGCATTGTATATGGAAGTTGTTTTTAAAAAATGTTTAATGTTTTATTATGTTTTTCTGTATGTTGGTAGCTGCCCAGAACGGCTGGGGCAACCCAGTCAGATGGGCCGGGAATAAATAAATAAATAAAATGTTGTTGTTGTTGTTGTTGTTGTTGTTGTTGTTGTTGTTGTTATGGAATAGGACATCCCTATATTCATCAGAGAAATGTTGGAGGGTATGTGATCTATTGCAAATCACCCAGGGATCTACCAGCAGTTCCCAAATTGCCTTCCGCCCAATTCTGCCCTACCTACACCCACAAACTTAAGATGGGTCTTGTAGCAACATGATGGCTATGGTTTGGCCCAAGAAATCTTTGGTGTTATAACTTGCTGAGGGGTTGAGAATTCTGTTAGAATTCCTGATTCATTTAGTCAAGTAACAAATATTATATACCGCTCGATTGTAATGAAACCTCTGAGCAGGTTACGAGAAACAGTAAAATTATCAATAAAAACAGTTACAAACCAGTAATTAAAGACATTTAAAAGATAATTAAAATAAATGGTGAAATAGTAAAACAAATCCCTAGCGCCCCACCCTGAATCCTTATGGGATGAGCCCGCCCTAGGATACTCTTAGAGAATCATCATAAAACTAGTTTAAAGTTTGCAGTGCAGATGTGCCCTCAGAGGAATCATTCACAATAAAAATGGGGCATTACATGTGGGACTTGCAACAAAAGGATGTGGTTTGTCTTCACCCACCAACCCTGTTTAGGGTTAAAACCAGCAATACCCTCCTACAGAATATCACCGTATTTTTTGCTCCATAAGACACACTTTTTTCCTCCTAAAAAGTAAGGGGGAGTATGTCTTATGGAGTGGATGGTGCGTCTTATGGAGTGAATGGTGGTCCCTGGAGCCAAATTGCCCAGGGGCCAAAAGCAGATCGTGCTTTTTTTTTTAACAAAGAGAAAAGCAGGTGTTGAAAGGACCCTGCTCAGCAGCTGATCAGCAAGAGATCGGGAGAGAGATAAGAGTCCCTGGCTCCCTTTCAGCCCCGCCCCCTTGCCCAGGCCTCCATTGTTGAATGTGCTGCAGAGGGAGGTTGTTTGTTTCCCCAGCGACATGTGACTGGCTGATTAGATTATCTGTCTGGAAACTGTAGAAAAAGGCTCCCTTTCCTTAAGAAGCTGCAGAAATGTGAGTTGAACCCCATAAAAATGGGGCTTTTCCTCTTTGCTTTTCTCCCTTTGCAAAAGAAGCTTTGCTTTTCCCCCTTTGCAAAAAAGCTGCACAAATCTGAACTGATCCTCAAAAAAACAGGGCTTTTCCCTTTGCAGAAAAGCTGCAAAACTTTGAGCTGATCCTCAAAAAAAAACCCAGGGCTTTTCCCTTTGCAAAAAGAGCTGCAAAACTTTGAGCTGATCCTCAGAAAAACAGTGCTTTTAGAGGAGGAAAACCAGATTTTTTTTTCTTGTTTCCTCCTCTAAAAACGAGGTGTGCCCTATGGTCCAGTGCGCCCTATGAAGCGAAAAACACAGTACATATGACATATGAGGCTCAGACAAGCCAATCCACTCCACCTCCAGCTATGTTTTTCAACCGTCACTCAACATTCTCTGGCTTCTGGAAGCCACCGAACATGCTTAGACCCCACTGGGCAGTTTTTAGGGCAGGGATGTTTTTAAAATAACATTTTGTACTTCTTATCCCTTGAGATTTATCTGAAGCTGTTGCTAGAACCTCCCTCCGGTTTCTCAGTGGTTCCATCTTTTGCTTCGATCCTGCCAAGCCTCTGATCATACTTGTAACCCCATACAGTAGTCCCCAACATTTCTCCATTGATAATAGGGACGTCCTATTCAACAATAATATTAATATTAAAACCCCACCCATCGCACTCTTGGCAGCTTCCAACATAATAAAACATTTAACATTAAAAAAAAAACTTCCCTATACAGGGTTGCTTCCAGATGTCTTCTAAAAATTGCATAGCTACTTATCTCCTTGGCTTGGAGGTCACACAAAAATAGGGACATCCTACCATACCCTTCATCATTTAACAAGAGATGCCATTTAACAAGGGATGCCAAAGAGAATTCGGAGGTACCGTATTTTTCGCTCCATAGGGCGCACCGGACCATAGGGCGCACGTCGTTTTTAGAGGAGGAAACAAGGGGAAAAATATTTTTTCTGGTTTTCCTCCTCTAAAAGCCCCGTTTTTCTGAGGATCAGCTAAAAGTTTTGCAGCTTTTTTTGCAAAGGGAAAAGCCCTGTTTTTTTGAGGATCAGCTAAAAGTTTTGCAGCTTTTTTTGAAAAGGGGGGAAAGCAAAGCTCCTTTAGCAAAGGGGGAAAAGCAAAGAGGAAAAGCCCCATTTTTATGGGGTTCAACTCACATTTCCCGCAGCTTCTAAAGGAAAGGGAGACTTTTCTACAGTTTCCAGACAGATAATCTAATCAGCCAGTCACATGTAGCTGGGGAAACAAACAACCTCCTTCTGCAGCACATTCAACAATGGAGGGCGGGGCTGAAAGGGAGCCAGAGACTTTTATCTCTCTCCCGATCTCTTGC
The DNA here is from genome assembly GCF_009819535.1 of Lacerta agilis. Classification (NCBI taxonomy): domain Eukaryota; kingdom Metazoa; phylum Chordata; class Lepidosauria; order Squamata; family Lacertidae; genus Lacerta; species Lacerta agilis. The sequence goes on along the minus strand of NC_046325.1, from coordinate 36,275,308 downwards.
TGCTCAGCTGCTGAGCGGGATCCTTTCAACACCTGCTTTTCTCTTTGTAAAATAAAAGGCATGATCCTCTTTTGGCCCCTGGGTAATTCAGCTCCAGGGACCACCATTCGCTTCAGGTGTTTTCTGAATGTCAGGTAGTTGTTTATTCCCTTGACTTCTGATGGGAGGGCGTTCCACAGGGCGGGTGCCACTACCGAGAAGGCCCTCTGCCTGGTTCCCTGTAGTTTTGCTTCTCGCAGAGAGGGAACCGACAGAAGGCCCTCGGCGCTGGATCTCAGTGTCCGGGCTGATTGATGGGGGTGGAGACGCTCCTTCAGGTATACAGGACCGAGGCCGTTTAGGGCTTTAAAGGTCAGCACCAACACTTTGAATTGTGCTCGGAAACGTACTGGGAGCCAATGTAGATCTCTCAGGACCGGTGTTATGTGGTCCCAGCGGCCACTCCCAGTCACCAGTCTAGCTGCCGCATTCTGGATTAATTGCAGTTTCCGGGTCACCTTCAAAGGTAGCCCCACATAGAGCGCATTGCAGTAGTCCAAGCGGGAGATAACCAGAGCATGTACCACTCTGGCGAGACAGTCTGCGGGCAGGTAGGGTCTCAGCCTGCGTACCAGATGGAGCTGGTAGACAGCCGCCCTGGACACAGAATTAACCTGTGCCTCCATGAACAGCTGTGAGTCCAAAATGACTCCCAGGCTGCGCACCTGGTCCTTCAGGGGCACAGTTACCCCATTCAGGACCATTCATAGCCTCCGAAATTTCTCTGGTGAAAATAGGGTCATCCTATTCAATAGCCAACAACAACAACAATTTTACTATTTATATATACCATGCCCATCTGACCCTCCACATTTGTCCAATGAAAATAGGGATGTCCTAAGGAAAAGTGGGACATTCTGGTACCAAATCAGAGACTGGGGTGGCTTCTGTGAATCCGGGACTGTCCCCGGAGAATAGGGATACTTGGAGAGTCTGAAACCCATCTTTTCTCTGTGGAGCTTGGGGTGTCAAGTGTGGAATTGCCAAGCACTGACCAGACCCAGATCTGTTCAGCTTCAGCAAAGTTGTGCATCTTGTACCTTCAGGTCACCTTCTGTTATCCCATTACTCTCCACGGGGTGGAAGAATTATAAAAGAGCTACCTCTGTAGGTGACTCGTACTTTTAAACTTTTAAACCCGGCGAACCGCAAAACCGCAGAAAACTCGAATTGCTGTCTGTTTCACTTCAGCGTTAAAGAGCGAGGTTTCGCACGGAAAGCTCCGGAGCAGCAACAACAACAACAAAAGTGATTGGAACATGGAGCTTTAAAAAGCGTGGGCTGTACCTGGAAAGCACAGGGCAGAAGCTAAGGGTGGATAAGCCTTGAGTAAACTGGGAACAGGTTTGCATCAGCAATAGAGGCGAAATTCAGGGCTGCAACTTTTTGCCAAGCAGTGGGTTAAAGGAATCCATAGAACATGTTGATGGGCTACAAAAAGGTGCCCCCAATTAACTGGCTGTCAGGTTCTAATTACCGGTGTATATTTTTTATTAAAAAAAATAGATTTAATGTATGTACTTATAAAAACCATTGATGTCAAGCACCATCTTAGAGGAAAACGTTTTTTTTAAGGATGTGTTTTAAGAAAAATGTTTCCCTCCTCGTACGCACATTAATACACAATTAATTGGTTGTTAAATCAAGTAAAATATGATTAATCAGCTAATATTAAGTCAGGAGGCAGCCCTGGTAAAAAAAGAAAAGATGCAACGCACAAAGTGTATGATGAATCCAGAGGTAAGCACTTTTTTTCTCAGCCTGGTCCTAACCGTGAATGCGATTCAACCCTCCCAGTGTAGGGAAACAGAATACTTTTCTTTGCGCTTGTGTGCTACAAGGAGATACACTGCCAAGTGCCCAGTCATTATTTGCAATGGGAGGCTTGTATGAAAGACCCTGTCATATATGGACAGGAAATTCCCTTCCTATACACATCCTTCACCCTGGAATTCTCTGAATGCTACCTGACTCCGCATGATCGCTGTTCACATACAATATTTCTATTTTTCGAGTTCAAAACAAGTCTGTTTCGCTATCGGCTGGAAATTTCACCCGGAGCTTTAAGACACATTTCACCAACAATGTAGGGTGGTTCCAGGGTTAGGCATTGCTGCAAATGCACACAAGATGATTGTGATTAATGTTCCAGGGTCACAAGCAGCTGCGTGCAAACCACAGTGGTACCTCGGGTTACAAACACCTCGGGTTACAAACACTTCGGGTTACAGACACCGCTAACCTGGAAGTAGTACCCCGGGTTAAGAACTTTGCCCCAGGATGAGAACAGAAATCGTGCAGTAGTGGTGCGGAGGCAGCGGGAGGCCCCATTAGCTAAAGTGGTACCTCAGGTTAAGAACGGTTTCAGGTTAAGAATGGACCTCAGGAACAAATTAAGTTTGTAACCAGTGATACCACTGTACTGTCTTTGAGAAAGTACTAGGCCGGAACTTATTAGATCTTCAGATACCTTACATGTGACCCCACGAGCATAGTCCCTGATGGACGGATGTAAGAGAGCACACATTTTCCCCTAGAGTACCACCGTACAATTGCTGCCTTCTGAACGGACTAATTTATACAAGCTGAAGGACCACGCCTAGCAGGTGCATCAGAAGTGGCCAGAGATCAACGGGCCGCATTTAAGATCACTAACAAAGTGGTGCAAAGTTATGACAAAAAAATCGAAATAGGATGCCGATGAGCCTAAGTTCAATTCGTGCGATTGTTTAAGCATAATTTAAATCTAATCAAACGATCGTGATTGTGAAACACTGGGCAGTTATCTAGCTAAACAGACTTGCTAGTGCAAGGATTTCTGGCTACATACAGGAACAGGCCCTCCCTAAATCTGTTCCGGGTTCCCCGCCCCAACGCTCCAGACCAGATTTGGGGAGGGTATGCAGGCACACAGGGAGAGGAGATGTTCCACTGCGCAGCCTTAAGTCCCTGCACTAGTAGATGTATTTAGTTAGATAAGGGGTCGGCAAAGTTTTTGTGGCTTGGGCCGGTTCTGTTGTGATATCAGTACAAGCCGAGCTGCAAGAAGCGAGGTACCTGACTTAAGAGTCATGTTTCACACTGTGGGAAATCCAACAATCATTCCACACATGTGATGTCATTGTAATTTACATATGCACTTTACTTTCTGTTTTGCATCGGAGATGCAAGACGCTTTAATAGACAGCTCTGAAATAACGAGCTGGCTACGCAGAGACATTCTGCTCTTTATCTACAATAAAGTAGGTTTTAGCCAAAAGGCTTGTGTGTGTTGTTTACAAGCTGGGAACAACCGCATATTACAAACGTGCTCCTGGACTCCAGAAGCCAGAGGGCACGGAAGCTTCGTCCGCCTTGGGGGTCAGTCTCTCAACTTGCCCCCGCGGGAAGTTATCATAACAGGTTCACGGTCCCACAGACGCCGCGGTGGGTGGGATTGTGTGCGTGCACACATGCAAATGCTATTTCCGGTGCTCCTTCCGGTGCAGAGGAGGCGTGTGCAGCTTCCCATTGGCTGCAGGAGCTTCCTGCAGCCAATGGGAAGCCGGCCAGCATTGTGAAAGGCGGTACCCGCTCTGCTCACGCCGGTTTAGTGCGGTGCACAGGAGCCGACCAAGCAGGTGGGGAGGGGGTCCCCTAGCAGGCAGCCGGGATCCATGGGCTGGTTAAGTGACCCCCATGGGCCACCTGTGGCCCATGGGCCTTAGGTTGCCAAACCCCTGAGTTAGATGCTGCCTATTATTATTATTATTATTATTATTATTATTATTATTATTTAATGATGATGCCCCACATTCTCCCCCTTAGCCTTCACGGATATTGAAAACACACACAGGAGAAACACCGCGATAGGTCCATCAGCCCTATTCCTCCCCAGGCTGTGTACATCTGTTATCCCTGCTCAGATACCCTGTGCTGACTCAGGACTTCAATATCACTTGATAAACCTGATCCACCAAACAAAATTTGGAATGAAGCATCAATTCAAATTGGATCTGAAACTTAAGTCGGAGAAATCTCATCTTGGTAATAATTCGGACTCGAGTAATGCATTACAAATTCCAATACAGCCTGGAACCGATTGTCACAGCACTGGGTAGCACTTTAACAAGAACAAAACAGGCCAAGCCTTCCTTGATTCAATCTGGATATATTATCCAGTATTGCCAAGGCCTCCGATGATTCAGTTTCCCTGTTCCTGAACCCCATGCGAATGTTCCTGAGCCATTTCAAACATGGCTTATTCTACTCAGTATGATAGACCCCCCCACCCACCCCAAGTGTCCCTATATTGCAGGGACAGCCTCGGATTTACGGAAGCTGTCCCAGTTTCTGATTTGATCCCGGAATGTCCTGCTTTTCCGTAGGACGTCCTCATTTTTAACTGAGAAATGTTGGAGGGTATGGAGTTATCTGACCCCCAAACCATCTGAAGGCAGCCCTGTATAGGGAAGTTTTTAATGTTTCATGTTTTGTTCTGTTTTTATAACTGTTGGGAGTTGCCCAGAGTGGCTGGGGCAACCCAATCTGGTGGATGGGTATAAATAATAAAATTGTTGTTGTTGTTTATGTTTATGTTTTTGTTGTTGTTGATGATGATACGATGGAGGAATATGATGCCCCTATTTTCATCAGAGAAATGTTGGAGGGTATGTGATCTATTGCAGATCACCCAGAAATCTACCAGCAGTTCCCAAATTGCCTTATGCGAATGTTGCCTGCTTATTTTGCTACTTGCATACGAATTCTGAAACAAATCTCAAGCCCTAGGCTAGGGTTGGGGCACCTGTTAGGGTTGCCATATTCCAAAAAGTGGAAAAAAAGTACAGAAAAGTTGTTGAACTTTTGGTGGGGGTGGGGGCAAAGTTGTTGAGCTTTAAAAAATTTATTTTTGGCCAAATTTGAAAAAGATGTTTAAAATAACGTTTGTAAAAAACAAACAAACCCAGAATCTTTCCTTTGGGGAATTATAAGGACAGAACTACCCAAACTGTACAGAAATTTATTCAGTACAGCAGATTACAGACTACAGCAGCAATAATGTTACTGTAGTCCCAGCAAAGGAAGAATGGATACAAAAAGTTACGGAATATTCAGAAATGGTGAAACTTACCGGAAAAATAAGAAATCAAGATAACAAACTTTTTTAAAATAAAAGAATGGAAACAGTTTACTGAATATTTACAAACTAATTGTAAGCGGGTAAGAACATTGACAGGATTGTTGTGACAACCTGCTGTTTCATAAGAATATATATTTAAAGTAGATGAATAAATTAACAAATTAAGTTACTTATGATATGTAGAAAATATTAAAAATAAATTTAAGGAACAGCAGAAAGAGGGGGGAAGAAAGTCAAGTTTTGAAATGTTAAAATGACTGTAAAATTATTGAAATGTATAAACCTGAAAATCATAAAGTATTTTTAACAGAATTGTTAACCTTTTTTGCAAAACCATACACACACACACACACACACGGAGAGAGAGAGAGGTTTTAGCTATTTTTAATCCACACTTCCGACATGGGTTGCCATATGACCAAATTTTCCCGGACATTTAAGCGATTTCTGCCCAGAAAAAAATCTGGGTCAAATCCTGGCTATGTCTGTGAAATTCCAGCCATATAGCAACCCTAGCACCTGAGTCTGGGAGCTGGTGCCCAATGCTATCTGGAGGGCCACAAGTTCCCCATCCCATCCCTCTAAGGGGTTGTCAGGGGGGAAAGAACACAGCTCTTGCCTAGGGATAATGCAGAATGCTTGGAGCTGCCAGCGCTATGACATCACATTTGGCTGCTGAGCGCTAAGAAGAAAGCTGAGCAACTGCCACCTGCAGAAAACAAGCAGCACAGGGAACAGGTTTGCCAAGCGACTTTCAACCCAGCCTCACCCTTTGAAGTGACAGATCTGCAGTTAACCCCATTCAGGGGTCAAGGCTCTGAAAGATTTAAACGGGGAAGTGATGCAAACGTCCCCTTGTACGCTCATTTCGCGACTTTTTAAATCTCAGCTTCCCTCTAAGACAGGGGTCAGCAAACTTTTTCAGCAGGGGGCCGGTCCACTGTCCCTCAGACCTTGTTGGGGGCTGGACTATATATTTTTTTGGGGGGGGGGTGAACGAATTCCTATAACCCAAAAATAACCAAGAGATGCATTTTAAATAAAAGCACACATTCTACTCATGTAAAAACACACTGATTCCCGGACCGTCCGCGGGCCGGATTTAGAAGGCGATGGGGCCACATCCGGCCTCCGGGCCTTAGTTTGCCTACCCATGCTCTAAGAAGCTCAGGCCAGCACTCAGGGCCACAACTCCTGTTTCTTCCTCACAACAATCCTGTGTGTTAATTAGGCTGGGAGGGAGGGAATGGCCCACGGACACCCAGTGAGCTTCATGTTGGTTTCAGGATCTGAACTCGGGACCCTCTTGCCTTAGTTCTGCACTCGAACCCAGCTATCCCCAGCCTGCTGCCCTAGTGATGTTGTCAGACTACGACTCCCATCATGGCTGCACTACGCTGTGGTCCCAGTCCAGATTGAGAACCAGCAATTGCAACTGACATTTGGAAAAGGCCATTTTTGCCACTGATAATTCTGGGAGTGGCCACCGAGACCATATAACACTGGTCCTGAAAGACCTACATTGGCTCCCAGTACGTTTCCGAGCACTGTTCAAAGTGTTGGTGCTGACATTTAAAGCCCTAAATGGCCTCAGCCCAGTATACCTGAAGGAACGTCTCCACCCCCATCGTTCAGCCCGGACTCTTGAGGTCCAGCTCCGAGGGCCTTCTGGAGGTTCCCTCACTGCAAGAAGTGAGGTTACAGGGAACCAGGCAGAGGGCCTTCTTGGTAGTGGCACCCGCCCTGTGGAACGCCCTCCCATCAGATGTCAAGGAAATAGACAACTACAGTATCTGACTTTTAGAAGACATCTGAAAGCAGCCCTGTTTTGGGAAGTTTTTAATGTTTAAAGTTTTATTGTGTTTTTAGTGTTGTATTGGGAGCTGCCCAAAGTGGCTGGGGAAACCCAGCCAGATGGGCGGGGTATAAATAATAAAATTGTTGTTGTTGTTGTATATAAAAAAAGTTGTTGTTGTTGTTGCCATCTCGTCTAGTTTGGCTGTCAGGTAGGAGAAGCAAGGAAATGGCACATACAAACCCTTCAACATTTCTCTAATGAAAATATGAACATCCTATTCAATTCAATTCAATTCAACACCTTTATTGGCATATATAAGACAACAGAATCATAAAAAGACCACCCATATGCATTATATTTATATTACATACAGTAAAAAGGTAATCCTCAAATTTCAAAAACTTCATCCCTTCCAGCCCCCGGTATGCTCCCCTGCTCATTTAGGGTTGCAACCCCATCATGGAACGATGCCCAATTATTTTTATAATTTAGAGACCCCTTTACACCGTAGAGTATATATGTTGGCCCGTCTGAATGCCTTTCCGTCCTCTGTGTTGTTTGGAAGACTCAGAGGCATTCCTTAGCAGAATAGACTCAGCACCTGTGGCCAGAATGTACCCAATTCTCTAGACCACATAATTCTGGACTGCCTTCTTTTTAACATCCTCCGTGCTGATTTTATAACGTCCTCTCTATGGCTTGAGGCCCCACCTAACAAACAACACAAGGTGCAGTTCCTATTCAATTATTATTATTAATTTGCTACTTATACCCCGTCCATCTGACTGGGTTGCCCCAGCCACTCTGGGTAGCTTCCAACATATATGAAAACATTAAACATTAAACATTTTTAAAAACCCACTTTCCTATAGAGGGCTGCCTTCAGATGGCTCTGGGGTCGGATAACTCCATACCCTCCAACATTGATAAAAATAGAGACGTCCTAAGGAAAAGTGGGACATTCCGGGATCAAATCAGAAACTGGGATGGCTTCTGTAAATCTTCTGGAAAAGGGGGACACTTGGAGGGTCTGCACATATATGGGGGGAAAGGGTTTGCAGAGGTATGTGATAATAGAATGAGGTGTGTGGGCATGCAGCAAAAGTGAGAGCAGCATGGGTTGAGGGAGAGAGAGAGAGAGAGAGAGAGAGAGAGAGAGAGAGAGAGAGAGAGAGAGAGAGACTGGAGAAAGGAGCTTGTGTGAGAGAGATATGAACTGCGTGTCTGAATTTGTAAGTGGGGTGACGGCTCAGGGAGATTCTAATGGGCTGGCATTTATGCAGAACCTCATTCACTGGCTTGTGAAGAGCTGATGAAAATTCCTTGGCATGGACGTACCCGGAGGTGTTCGTGCTGGGCAGATGAGCCGGGGAGGTCAAATGTGCAATTTGCCAGCAGCCTTTGCAGTGACAAGATATTGACGGTGAGAACAGGCCGCTCATTCAGCACCGCGAGCCGTATGATATTTGGGTGGGTATGGTTGAACCGAATGCCTTAAGTCGCACATCATTAATCGGCCTCCCGTTTTCGTTTCTGTGCGAATATGCCAGACAATCGGCGCCAGTGTGTCGGCAGCAGGCATCCTTGCCTGGAACCCATATATATGACACACTAAGCAGCGCCTTGGCTACCACGAGTTTCCCACAATGCAGCACTCTGCAGCATTGTGGGAAATTTAAAGGATGGTCCCCACAACCTGTTGCTGCTCAGGAGACTGTTACCTACTGCTGCTTCCCTCTGCCAAGACGCACTGGTTGTCAGGGACTGGCTGGATGAGGAAGTGTGGTGGGTGCCACCTGCCCTAGAGCCCCCCAAGGAGGACACAGAAGACAAATTGGAGCCCGGATCGTGGTGGTGGGACAATGGACAGCAGTCTGGGGAAGGGATCAGCTGGGAGGTGCTAGAAGCAGGAGGTTTGAGCGATCAAGGCGGGATTGGAAGGAGCAGACTCTGGTCTCAGTGTCAGCACAGAATCAGAGGGAGAGGATTCAGAAATTGCCCCTAAAGGTAAAGGTAAAGGGACCCCTGACCATTAAACTGTGTTATTAATGCTGTATTCTTAGTTTTAGATTTTGATTTATGTGGGAATTGTTTTCCATTTGGTTGTGTATTTTTTGATGTGGTTTATTTATTGTTTATGACTTTTGTAATTATGTAAATCTTGACATGTTGTAAGCTGCCATGAGCAATGTTTTTAACTGTGGAAAGGCGGAATACAAATAAAAAATGATGATGATGCTCTAATAATGCTCAGCGTAAAGGTAAAGGGACCCCTGGCCATTAGGTCCAGTCGCGGACGACTGTGGGGTTGCGGCGCTCATCTCGCTTTATTGGCCGAAGGAGCCAGCGTACAGTTTCTGGGTCATGTGGCCAGCATGACCAAGCCACTTCTGGCGAAACAGAGCAGCGCACGGAAATGCTGTTTACCTTCCCGCAGGAGCGGTACCTATTTATCTACTTGCACTTTGATGTGCTTTCGAACTTCTAGGTTGGCAGGAGCAGGGACTGAGCAACGGGAGCTCACCCCGTCGTGGGAATTCGAACCGCCGACCTTCCGATCGGCAAGCCCTACCCAGCAATTGGATAGTCCCAGTCCTGATGGCTCTCTTCCTCCTCTGACTCGCTGCCCAGGGAGAGTCCTACATGTTGCTGAGCAACGGGCCAGACCAGGCCCAGAGGAGGAACCCATCCCCATCGATGCAGCCTTCTTCTGCTTAGGAGGGATTCAGAGAGGCTAGAGGGGGAAAGTGGGGCCAGTGATCAGTTTCAGCAATGTGTCCGGCTAGAATATTAGTAATAATAAAAAAGTGATCAAACATTAAAAACTTCTCTAACACAGGGCTGCCTTCAAATGTCTTCTAAAAGTCATCTGAGACGAGCCAGAGGAACTCTGCTGTGCTGTTGCTCTCTGTGAATAAAAGCTGGTTGCATTTTGTGCCTCATGTTCTTTCCAGCCCTGTGGATGACCTGCGCTCACCTGATAGCTCTTTGACACTGGTTGAGGATGAGACCCACTTTGCCAAAACAAAAAAAACAAAAACCCCTCAGAGCTAGAGCTAGACCTGCAAATGATGGCTGGCAAAACACATCTGGTACTGATTTTGCAATGGCCACCTTGACAAACCCTGACATGTGTTTTTGAAACTGAGAACTTTCAAAATAATGTGTTTGCCAGCTACTTTGCCACAGAACCAACTGAAGTTCCTCCAGGAAGTCCCTAAAGAGAACACACCGAACTGCGGCTGACGCGCCACCCAAGGATATCCAGCAGAGGTTTGAAGGACATGAAATCTGGACTCCGGAGTTAAACACAATGGTGGCAGCCGCCCATTGGGGACTGGTAGGGTGGGAGTCAGGGAGATCAACAGTGGGTGGAGCCAGAACTAATGACAGGCAGAGTCAGAGCCAATGACAGGTTGGCTAATTCTGGTTTGGTCCTCCTCCTCCTCCTCCTCCTCCTCCCTGCTGAGTTCCACAAGGACAACACTAGGAGCGAGGAAGAGGAAACAGACATTGTCATGCCCTGGGCTGGCTTTAAGAAAGATGGCCAACCAGATGTTTTCCAGGTGCCCAACTCTCAAGAGATTCAGGCAGTATGGCCAGTGGTAAGGAAAGATGGAAGTCGTACTCCATAACATCTGGAAAACTACCCCTCGGACTATAGAAATTAAGAGAACCAGGGTATTGGGCCCATCCTAGGGAAACAGGTTCAGATCTCCAGTCAGCCACAAAACTTTACTAGGTGACCTTGGTCCAGACACACACTCTCTCTTTCTCTCTCTCCTCCTCCTTCCCTCTCTAACCTACTTCACAGGCTTGTTGCGAGGTTAAATGGCAGGAACCCCACACGTCACTCCTTGATGGAAAGGCAGGATAAAAATGAGAGAGGTACAATGTAAAGGTGACGACGTTTAGCTCCATGCCACAGAATAGCTCCACCCAACTGAATACTGTTGCTGATCTCCATATATTGCGGCCTCTGCGCACACAGACTTATGCATGTACAGCATACGTAAACGCAAGCTCTGCATGTGTGACCTGAGCACTCCCCCCCAAAAAAAAGATGGGTGCACCATGCGAAGAGCTCTTACATGTTGATAAGTTTTGCACACAGATGGCTTAATGATATTAAAAATGCTAAAAGGTTGTATATTCCCATTATACTGGTCACTTGAATGTCAAAGATCAATTCTTGGCAAATTTGTCCCATCAATCATCTTCCTTCTTCACATCTTGCAGAGCTTCTGAGCCTCACAGCTGAAACTGTACCCAGCGTCCTCTTAAACCAATATAGTGTGACAATTTCCGAACGGCAATAATAATGCTAATAATGTCAACCATCGCAATCAGATTAACCACGTATTCGAAAGCCGCCATGTCTCCTGCGCTATGCTGGTTTAAGAGTGCACCTTCTCAGCCTCCTTGGCAGTGAGTGAGGGGAAGCACAGCTGCAGCATCTGCTAAAGACCAATTCTTATAAATGATGTTTTCGATATGATTAGGTTACGGTGGAACAGTGGGCTTCCTAAGGGCCTAATTTAGAGACTGAAGGGGTGAGATGATACCTCAAGGGCACTAAGGTCTCTGGTCCAATCGTTGGTCTCTGAACATTTTCTAGCACTGAGAAATGGCTGCTGTCGGAAATTTTAAAGCAAGGCTATTTGATTGACTCAGTTCTTACAATAACAATTTACTAATATTAATATGCTGCCCATCTGACTGGGTTGCCTCAGCGATTCTGGGAAGCTTCCAACAAATTATAAAACCACAGTGAAACATCAAACATTAAAAACTTCCCTATACAGGGCTGCCTTCAGATGTCTTCTGAAAGTCAGATAGTCACTTCTTTCCTTGATAACTGATGGGAGGGTGTTCCACGGGGGGGGGGGGGGGGGGCTGCCGACTAGACTCTCAGCTAAGCCTGATGTGAAAAAATAACTATTTTTCCTTTAAAAATAGTGTGCGCACATACACAGAATGCCTGAGCACTGTCCTGTGCCTTTGCTATCTGCTTATCCACATATTGGCGCATTTCAGAAATAATAACCACGGTTTAGCACAACAGAAATGAGAATGTCTTCCCCTGCAGGCTTCCCACTCCTCTTCTGGTACGACCACAAGCAGGTATTTTGAAAACGTTTACTTTCTCCCCCCCCCCCCCAACCGCAGGTCCAAAACCAACAAATTATGGGTAATCTTGTTCCAAACAAACTAACTGCAAACCATAGGTTACGAAGCTGGCTTGTTTAAACAAACCATGGTTTGTTTTTACCTTTATAGCCCACCTTTTCTACAGGCCCCATTCTATCCTCACAACAACCCTGAGAGGTAGGCTGAGAGGCGGTGACTGGCCCAAGGTCACCCACTGAGCTTCATGGCGGAATGGGGATCTGAACCTGGGTTTCCCAAGTCCTACTCCGGCGCTCTAACCACTACACCACAGTGACACTTGAGAAATTAGGCACAATTAAGATTAAGCACAGTTTAGGGTTTGGACATCGCACTAAAATGTGCCTAACATGTGCTGATTTTGCTGTGGGGTGTGGGGAAGACTAAGGAGTCACTGCCATTTTCATTCAAGCGCCTCTCTTGAGATTTCAAGACTATCTTACACTCAAGCATATATTTGCAAATCATGAGGACAAGAAATGTCTGAAACAATTAAAATCAAGCTCCTCAGAATCCTAAATTCTGTATCCAGGGCCATAATACTTTGCCCCTTGCCTGCATTTTCACAGGAGCGCTGAACAGATCTGAGGAATCAGAACTTTGCATGCACAAGCTCTCAAGATTCAAGCATCTGAATCCCTGGAAACAGCTGCTGCCCGTCAGTGCAGACAGCAACAAGCTTGATGGGCAAATGTCAGTGTGGCATGGCGTACTTTTACCACAGGGGACAAAGGTCTCTTGGGGCAAATCCTCCAAACAAAATGTGCACGCTGAGCCCTGTGGTCTGTGCACTATCTCCCAGGAGCCTTTTGTTCATGGCCCGCATTGTGTCCATGTTCCGTATGGTGCCAAGCACACAAATGCAAACTGCAGCCTATATATGCATAACCCTCCAACATTTTTCTGACGAAAATAATTAAAATAGATAGAGGATATGCAGCATAACAAGGAGGAATTGAGAAGCCATGGAAGGATGGGGTGGGAAGTCCAGGGGTATTAAGACAGATAAAGGTAATTGAAATATGTATGCATTAAAATTTTGGAAAACTCCTAAAGAAAAAAGAAGAAAAGAAAATATGGATGTCATCATCATCATCATCATCATCATTATTAATCATCATCATTATCATTATCCCATCCATCCGACTGGGTGGCTACTCTTGAGTGGCTTCCAACATTTATAAAAACATAATAAAACATTAAACATTTTAAAAAAATCTTCCTTATACAGGGCTGCCTTCAGATGTCTGCTAAAGTAGTAGTAGTAGTAGTAGTAGTAGTAAATTTATACCCCAGCCACTCTGGGTGGCTCCCAACAGAACTCCAAAAACCCGATAAAACATCATACATGAAAACCTTCCCCTAAGTAGGGCTGCCTGTATAGTTATTTTATCTCCTTGGCTCGGAGGTCACATAACTCCATACCCTCCGACTTTCTCCAATGAAAACGAGCATGTCCTACCATACCCTCCAACATTTCTCAGGTGAAAATAGGGACACCCTAAGGGAAAGCGGGACAATCCGGGACCAAATCAGAAACCGGGGCAGCTTCTGTAAATCTGGGACTGTCCCTGGAAAATAGTGAGGATCTGTCTATGTTCAGCTCATAAACTCATTGCACTGCTCCGTCGAGTTGCCTGCAAGCAGAAAGTTGACGAGCTGAAGAGCTTTCGGAAGAAAAAGAGGCCTTCCAGCCAGGCGTATCCGGCCCGAGCGTGCCGTAATCGGATTTATAACCTTGTTGCTGTATCAGTTTTTAATCTCAACCAATGCTGGCAAAAGCGACGCGAGTCCCCTCCCCGCTACTAAAGGGATTGCGCCGGCACACACAGCTTTCTGACGGTTTAACTAAATCAGATTAAAGTTAAACCAAGGTAGTTGTGGGTGTCCGCGAGGCGTCATCTGCTTCTAATGCTGCTCATTCAAAGTCTAGCCGCCCGTCTGCCTCGCTCCTCGCCACCCTGCCCTGCTTTCGCGTGTGCTGTTCCAGCGCCGAGATGGGGAGCCACACTGAGCTGGAAGCCAAACAGACAAAGAGCAGCCGCCGCAGGGGCCTAGTCGCAAGGAGCAATTCAGAGGCAAGCAGCTGAGTGTGAGATGGGCCAGTCGCTACCTAGGAAGACTTTGCGAGAGACAGAATTCTTCTTATTCGAGGGGTATATAGCTCAGCAGTCAAGCACGTGCAGAAGATTTGTCTGCTTTAAAAAAAAGACCTCTAACAGAGTCGTAGAACTGTAGATTTGGACAGGGACCCCCAAGAGTTATTTAGTGCAACCCCCTGTCACGCAATAATTGCAACTAAAGCAACCCCAACAGATAGACCTCCAACCTCTGATGTTATAAACCTCCAACAAAGACAGTTTCGCCTGTCTAAAGATATGTGATGAAGGTGCCAGGCGAGCCTCCCTGGGGAGAGCATTCCACAAATGGGGAGCCACAGCGGAAAAGGCCTGTTCTCATGTTGCCACCCTCTCCAGACCTTTCATGGACACATGAAGAAGGGCCTTCGATGATGTTCACAGGGTCTGGGTCGGTTCCTATGGGAAGAGGAGGTCCTTGAGGTGTGGCGGTCGTGAGCTGTTTATGGCTTTATAGGTCAAAACCAGAACTTTGAATTGGGCCCAGAAACTGATCGGCAGCCCAGTGATGTCAGGCCAGGATCAGTGTACAGTGGAATCTCGGTTTTCGAACGTAATCCCTTCCAGAAGACCGTTCGACTTCCGAAACGTTCAAAAACTGAAAGTAGAAGCCTCAATACAATAGGGAAACTCAAAACGGAAGCCGCGTGGCACATTCGGCTTCCAAAAAACATTCAGAAACCAAAGCAGTTACTTCCAGATTTTTGGCATTCGAAAGCCGAAACATTCGTCAATGGAGACGTTCGAAAACCAAGGTTCCACTGTAAAAAGCTCAAACCGTCTTGCCCCAGTGAGTAACCGAGCTGCCAAATTCTGTACCAGTTGACATTTCCTAACCATCTTGAGAGGCAGCCCTATGTTTAACAGGTTGCAGCAATTGAACCTAAAAAAGGTAAAAGTAAAGGACCCCTGACAGTTAAGTCCAGTCGTGAACGACTCTGGGGTTGCGGCGCTCATCTCGCTTTACTGGCCGAGGGAGCCAACGTTTGTCCGCAGACAGCTTTTCTGGGTCACGTGGCCAGCATGACTAAGCCGCTTTTGGCGAAACCAGAGCAGCACACAGAAATGCCATTTACCTTCCTGCCGGAGTGGTACCTATTTATCTACTTGCACTTTGATGTGCTTTCGAACTGCTAGGTTGGCAGGAGCTGGGACCGAACAACGGGAGCTCACCCCATCGTGGGGATTCGAACCGCTGACCTTCTGATCAGCAAGCCCTAGGCTCAGTGGTTTACACCACAGCACCACCTGCAGAGATTAACAAAGCATAGGTAAAAGAAGAACAGGCTCTCCCTGTTCAGATAGGGGTGCAGTTGGGCCACCAGCCAAAGCCGATGGAAGGCACTCAACACCACTGAGGTCACCTGAGCCTCAAGCAACAGCAACAGCTCTACAAGGACACCCAAGCTGCATTCCTACTCCTTCAGAGGAAGTGTGACCCCATCCAGAGCAGGCAGCCTCCCATCCATCTCGCCTAGGGAACCATCCCCGAAAAGGGCCCTCCACTGAGAGCGCCAATAAATGCACACTGAGAGCCGCCTGTTACTAATTTCTGCTCCAGCCACGATCCTTGGGCCAGACACCCAATCTTAGCCTAACCTCCCTTGCAAGGCTGTTGTGAAAGATAAGATGGTGGAAACTCAATGAGCTCCTTGGGAGGCAGAGAAAAGATGTCAAAAGTCACAAAGCTGCCTTGTGGAAAGAAGGGTTAGCTGTAATTCTGTCCTTTCTGGATTCTGTCCTTTCTGGAAACAACCACAATCACATCATCAACACAGGTCAATGGTAAATGGATTTGTGACTCTGGCCAGGGCTGGGAGAATAAACAGTTCCTCGGCGTCTATTACCAACAAACTGGTAAAAGATCTATAGGCGCTTCTGAGGAATAATCATCTATGATCTATCTCACTGGTTCCCCAAACTTTTTCTCCTCCTGAACCACTTGAAAATGGCTTGGTGAACAACCGTATTTTTCACTCCGTAAGACGCACTTTTTTCCTCCTAAAAAGTAAGGGGAAATATCTGGGCGTCTTATGGAGCGAATGGTGGTCCCTGGAGCCGAATTGCCCAGGGGCCAAAAGAGGATCGTGCTTTTTATTTTACAAAGAGAAAAGGGGGTGTTGAAAGGACCCCGCTCAGCAGCTGATCAGCAAGAGATCAGGAGAGAGATAAGAGTCCCTGGCTCCCTTTCAGCCCCGCCCCCTTGCCCAGGCCTCCATTGTTGAATGTGCTGCAGAGGGAGGTTGTTTGTTTCCCCAGGGACATGTGACTGGCTGATTAGATTATCTGTCTGGAAACTGTAGAAACGGCTCCCTTTCCTTAAGAAGCTGTAGAAATGTGAGTTGAACCCCATTAAAACGGGGCTTTTCCTCTTTGCTTTTCCCCCTTTGCAAAAAAGCTGCACAAATCTGATCCTCAAAAAACAGGGCTTTTCCCTTTGCAAAAAAAGCTGCAAAACTTTGAGCTCATCCTCAAAAAACAGGGCTTTTCCCTTTGCAAAAATGCTGCACAAATTTGAGCTGATCCTCAAAAAAACAGCGCTTTTAGAGGAGGAAAACCAGGGGAAAAAATGTTTCCTCCTCTAAAAACGAGGTGCGCACTATGGTCCGGTGCGCCCTATGGAGCGAAAGATACGGTACTTCATGCCCTCTCCCCTAGCTTCTTCCCCCTCTTTCTTGCTGCTTCCTTCATTCCCAAATGGAGAGGTTGAAACTACACTCGTATACATGCATCGCACACATGCCCATGTGTGAAAGCCCCCTGTGGCATCCAAAACCATGGCAGAAAATTTCTAATGGCAAGCGCTACTTTGTCTGCAGGGTAGGAGATGGGCCCTCCACTGTGGGAGGGTTTAAGCAAAGGCTGTGTGGCTGTCTGTAATGTATACTGCAGCCCCATCCCGATTTAAGGTTCATGCACTGAGCAGGGGGTGAAATGGATGACCCCCCAAACCCCTTCAAACTCTACGACGCTACGAAACAAGAGAGTCCGATGGGAGATTGGTAAGATCACATTTGCTCCCGGGTGCATAAAATGCGGGAAATGACAAAACTACGATCCCAAGAGTTCTCTGGGGAGAGGGGCTGATTGTTAAACCAGCCTGGGAATTGTAGATCTGTGAGGGGAACAGGGGTCTGCTAGTAACCCCCAGCGCCCTTAACGAACTACAGTTCCCAGGATTCTTTGGGAGGAGGGAAGCAATACACGTTTGAAGTGGTACGATGCTGATTTTCATATATGGTGCGGAAAGGTGTGGCCTGTGTGTGCTTTCCTGCCCTACACGCTTTTGGGGAGTGCTTTAATCATTCTCTTGTTAGCTCAGTTGGTTAGAACACGGTGCTGATAACGCCAAGGTTGCAGGTTCGATCCCCTTCTGAGACAGCTGCGTATTCCTGCATTGCAGGGGCGGTGGTCCTCAGGCTCCCTTTTGACGCTTAAAATTCTACGATTCTATGATTCCCATAAGGACTTGCACAGCAGAAGGTGCTCAGGATAATTCCGAGAATTGTCCAAGAGAAACACAAGGCAAGGGGACGATCCTTTCCCTATGAAGACCCCACAGTACAAAATGAAGTATCAGTTCCTTCGCCTTGGGGCTGCCTAGAAAAATGCTAAATCATTTATGCTGCAAAAAAAAATGAGGGAAATGCCCGTTTCTCTCTCTCTCTCTCTCAAATATCCCAAGATCATGAAATGCTTTCATTATTATTTTTTCCAAAGTCCTTTCAACCCTCCCACAGGTATTTATATAGATATATAAAATAGGTTTAATTATATTCCTCATTCTGACCAGACATGCTCCCTCCCAAGCCAACTGGATTCTTAATATTGTATTTTAGGCTCCATGCAGCTCCGGGGCTTATCTAGACTACAAGCGTGTATCTATTTATTAGCAAACTCAAATAACGCTTTCACCAAGTCAATGGGTGGCTTTTGGGAAAACGTGACAACATTTAACCTCTAATACTCGTACAAGTGATTGTAGACTAGGACTGCATAATGATTGTCGGCTGACCTGTGTGATGATTGTTCACTGATGCCTTAATTGGTGCTAATGTTTTTTAAGGGTTGTTGTGTTTATCTGCAATGAAGGATCTGAGTGTTTCTCGGTTTCTTAAGGTTAGGGCCCACAGCCAATACAAAATAAACTCTGTTGAGTTGAATTAAAACTGTTTTATACCACTAATAGCGATGCCGCTGCCCCCCTGACACTCCAAAGAATCCTGGGGTTTCTGAGCAGGTATTATCACAGGCTCATAGCTTAGGACTCTCCAGGGCTAGCCTTCCCCAACCTGATGACCTCTTGGATTACAAATCCCATTTTCCTAGCCCATGGGCATACAGGCTGAGGCTGATGGGACTTAGAACCAATGTGTTAAAAACTCAGATATATAAGCTAACCACCAAATAGTACCTTAAATCTAGGTTGCAGTCACCACAACAGAATGTTCAGACACCTTTTTTGCAATTGAGTTTGATATCTGTTGCTGTCGTTAATTTCATTTCTATAGCTCTTTATATTTTAAAGGAAAAAATCTCAAAGCAGTTTTGCTACGGATTAAAACATCCAGTCAAATAATCCAGAATAAAACAAATTCAAGCTTCAGATCCTTCTCTAAGTGACATTTTGCTTTCCCCATATTTATTTATTTACCTACTTAATTTATAGAGCTGCCCCATAGCAGAAGTGCTCTAGGAAGTCAGTGTGGTGTAGTGGTTAGGGTGTCAGACTAGGACCTGGGAGATCAGGGTTCAAATCCCTACCCAGCCATGAAGCTCACAGGGTGACCTTGGAGTCAGTCACAGCCTCTTAGCCTACCTCACAGGGTCGTTGTGGGGATTAGCAGGGTTGGGGGGAGGCTGCGAACCATGTACATATTCCTTGGAGAAAAAGATGGGCTATAAATGCAACAATAAGCTCTTCTGCTTACCTGTTTAAGAAAGCCGGAGGGGCCAGCCAGGTGGAGATGCCAGGCACCAATCTGGCATCCAGAGATCCCCACGTAGTCACAAGTGGACCATTGCCAGTTGCAAAATGCGCCTGGCGCCTGGCTAATTTCTAACACTAGTTGGGGAAGTATCAATGCAGCACTTCCCATTCAGAAGAGGCAATATGCTGGGTCAGGCCAAAAGCTCAAGAAGCGGCCTTATCCTGAGTCAGATGACTGGTCCATCTAGCTTAGTGTTGTCTACACTGACTGACAGTGGCTCTCCAGGGTTTTCTGGCAGAAGTCTCCCTCAGCCCTACCTCGGGATGCCGGGAATCAAACCTGGGATCTTCTCCATGCAAAGTAGATGCTCTAGCACTGAGCTATGGCCTTCCTCTATCTAGGCCAGCATCCTGCCTCCCACAGCATCAAAGCAGATGTTTGCCACCGCTGCTTTTCCCAAGCAGCTAGTACTGAGAGCTAGTATTGTCCTTAGAAGAGGGATGGAGAATGTGTGGCCCACCGTGTTGCCAGACTACAACTCCCATCAGCCTTTGGCCTTCACAGGCTGTGGCTCTCAACCAAAGGTGTAGCAGCAGTGTTCAAAACCAGCCAGGTGCCAGGCACATTTTGCACCTGGCTGTCGGCCACTTGCGACCAAGTGAAGGTGCCTGGGTGCCAGGGTGGCGCCTGACATCTCCACCATCATCAGATCTGGACTCCTTTCACACGCCAATACCCCACCCTGTAGAATTCCATCAGTTACATTTTATCTGCAGAATTGGAATGAATCTCAAGAACCAAAATGCTTTTTCTGTGCAGTCTGAGCAGGAGCAGTGAACAATGTTACAGCTGATTCTTGTTGCTTGTCTTCACTTACCCCACCCCACTGCCCTGCTCACAGTTGTGAAGAATATCCCCACATTGTGAAGGGTCCGGGTCACCAATAAGAAAAAGAGATAAGAATAGCAGGGGTGGCCAACTTCCAAGAGACAGCGATCTACTCACAGAGTTAAAAACTGGCAGTGATCTACCCCCTTTTGGGAGGTTCAGGTTGAAGTTGTTGAGCTTTTTTTAGGAAGGAGGAAGGCCCATTTGGGGGGGGGGTGTTTCAGGTTGAAGTTGTTGAGCTTTTTTAGGAGAAAACCACGTTTTTTAGGGATCCAGGGCAAAAATGTTGAGCTTTTCTGGGGGGAGCCAAACTTGTTGAGCTTCTTGGGGGGGGGCAGTGATCTACCAGTGATCTACCACAGACATCTAGTGATCTACCAGTAGATCACGATCTACCTGTTGGACGTGCCTGGAATAGGCCAATATATATATGTGGACTGTCCCTGGATCAAGTGACTTTTCTTCTTTAACTTCTCAAAGTTCATAACCCAGCTCAAGGTTGTCGCCTAAACTAGCCAGATCTTTAACTAATAATCCAGTCAAAGTCAGTCCATCGTTTGAAAAAACTAGACTTTAGAGCCGTCTTGCCCCAATATGGCAACTAGACATTCAATTTTGGCAACTGTAGCCTTGGTTTAAGGGGCCATTTGGTGCCTAGCTAATATACCTGAGTTTCTAGCACTGTGTAGCAGCTTGGTACCCGAGAAGCGACTTTCCCTTTTCACCCCGAGGGCATCAGGATGGATGGTCCTTGAAGATCTCTTTGGACCATCCTGTTACAAACAAATTTATCATCCTTTTGGGTTAGGGCATGGGCTCCATTCATTCGAGACGAGCTTTTGCAGGACTCTACTTGCCCGGAAAGCATGGAGTAAGGTGCTGGGAGTCTCTTTATTTTGCGGCCTCTATATACTTATTTATATACTGCTAACATGCTGAAAGAGTTTCTAAGCAGTTCAAAAGTTTGAAATCAGTTATAAAACCCATACATAATTAAAAACACACAATAAAACAATCCCATCAAGTCACTAAAAGCATCCACAATTAAAACATTTTAAGTATTCCTAATTTTTCAGGGGGGGAAATTATTTACATGGACTGCTTGCCCCCCCCTGAACCCCTGAACAATTAGAATGAGTGGGTGGTGAAAGCACCCTTAACTCTTCAAAGTTATGTAAGCTTTTAAAAAATAATAATTCTCATTGTTCAATTTCCTAGCCCCCTAAGTGTGGGGGGTGGAGGATTGGTAAGAGCATCTAATCTTCTAGCTTGCGGACTCTTTCCATTAGCCCTCCTGGGTTGCTGACATTCATTGTTTTGTTTACTGTTGCATTTTATTGCCTATTTTGTTTTAATATGTTGTTCATACCTTGGGAGCTTTGACCATTGGCCATGCTGGCTGGGGCTGATGGGAGTTGGAGCTCAACAACACCTGCAGGGCCACTGGTTCCCCATCTCTTGACCTACGTATTTCAAACAGCCAATGCGACTAGTAGCCTGACCCTCTGATAACTTGCCTAATTGTATTTAAAATCCATCTAAGCTAGCGGCTATCGCTACATCGTCTGGCAACCTATTCTATAAATCAATTACGAGTTGTGTGAAGAAGCGCTTCCTTTTGTCTGCTCTCTGCATCTCCTGCCAATCAATTTCGTTGGGTGACCCCTGGATGGCTCAGTTGGGTAGAGCGTGGAGCAGGTTTGATCCCCCTTTGGGACATCTGCATATTCCTATGATTCTATGACCCCCAAATTCTAGTATTATTATGAGAGGTAGGGCCGAGGGCACTTAACTCTATCCTCTTTTTTTCCACGTGGCAACTTATTTTACAAACTTCATCCTTCACCTGTGGACCACGGTCACAAGACAGCTGCAAATTCAAACGGTTGTTGAGGAGGACAGGGAATGGGGGCTAGGACAGAGTGCATCATGCTCACACTTTGCTATGGTAAAGGAGGTCACAGTCCAGATAGGATACGACCGGGCAGCCTCTTGTTCCACCACTCTGCTCAGGAAATATGTGTGATAAATAAACCAGTTATGCTCCAGCTCAGGAGTTACTCTGGCCTGGCTTTCATGCCCGACTACACCCTGTGGCGGAATAAGGCCTGGTTCATCATGGGTTAACCTATCACTCCCATGTTAGGTAGGTGTTCCCTGGGAGGCGGAGCTACCTGGCATTCTAAAAGGAGGGGGAACAACCTGGAAAGGCAGTTGGGGGTTTGGCAGTTGGGTGTGGAGGTTTAGAAAGAGAAACTGCGAGGTTAGGCTTTGGGGAATGGGAGGAAAGGTCATTACCATTGCTAACGGGATGCAGGAAAGATTATAACTGAGCTGAATTATATAAGAAGATTTGTACCAGTAATAACTCAAGACATCCATGTTTTCAAGTTACCTTAATAAAGTTAAAAGTGCTTAAACGTTCGCTGACTGTGGCAGTGCGTCAGTGCCTCAAGAGGTGTGGCTGAGGGGAAAAGCACTAAGGGTTTCCTGTGATAGAGGGAACGGGTGGCTTATTTTCCTGGCATACAGAGGACTGGGTAGGGAAGCCAAAGGTGCCACGCAGTTGCCAAAAAGGGAAGGCAAGCTGCAGTAGTTTGGGAACCCAGGGCGGGAGATCCCAAAGGTGGCAAGAGTTGTTTCGAACGTAAAGCACTGAGGTACCCCAGAGACACTCCCATATAACCACTGAAGGATTCATCCTAGTGGACAGTGAAACTTAGGGAGAGTCACGGTTGGGGAAGAATCAAAAGGGGAGGGAGTGGGATCCCTCACACACCCCTTGTCACTTTTATCAAGGACTGGGTGTTGTAACCTGAGTTCCATTCCTTGACCACTGATACCTCCATCCAAGGGTGACCAGAGAGGAGTTTCCTCCAGCTCTTTTCAACATAGGAAGTTCCGACTATTTTGTCCACCTGAGCCAGTGTTATCCACTCTGGCTGGCAGCAGAACTCTCCGGCTAAACTGTTCCCCAGCACCTGCTCCCTGACCTTTTTGTAGCTGGAGTCTGATCCCAGGAACTTCTCCACTGGACTTCTCCACTTCGAAGACAGATATGGGACCCAATGTTGAAGGTGTGTGTGTGAGTGTGTATACAAGAAAGGTCAAAAACTGAAGGCATGGCAAAGGGCCATAAAGGCAAAATAAGCTGAGAGCACCATAGGATCACAGAGTTGGAAGAGACCCTGAGAATCATCTAGTCCAACCCCCTGCAATGCAGGACTATGCAGATGTCCCATATGGGGATCAAACCTGAAGCCTTGGCGTTATCAGCACAACGCTCTAACCAGCTGAGCTATCCAGGCGAATAGCTTTGTAAAAGTTACTTGCCCTGTAGTCACCAGTCTGCTGCAGGCCGGCAGAAGAAGGGCAGAGAACGCCATCCTTCTATGGTGGGTGCAGATTCTCTTCTCTTGCAGCCTGCTCTTGGATTTCAGGCCGAGGTGGGACACAGCAATCTGCCCCTCCTCCACCAGCCTGCTTGCTCACTCGCCTGCATGCAAGTCCTTGTCCCCTACAGAGACCAGGCGAGTGCTTATTTACAAGGCTGAGATCAGAGACTGGGAAAGAGGGAGAACTGGAAGGTGTGATGCAAAGATGGTCTGGGGAGATGGACAGGGAAACTGGGGTGGTCCCTCATATCCCTTGTTACTATTGCTACTTATCACAGAATTGTAGTGTCAGAAGGCACCCCAAGGGTCATCTAGTCCAATCCCCTGCAATGCAGGAATAATAATAACAATTTGTAGCCCACCTTTCCTCCGAAGGAGCTGAAGGTGGCGTACACAATTCCCCACTCTATTTTCACACAGCAAGTTTCATGGCCAAGTAGGGATTCGAACTCTGGACTCCCAGGCACTAGGCCAGCTCTCTAGCCACTACACCACTGGCTCCCCATAGAGTCAGGAGAGGCCCAAAGGCCACTCAGAACAACGTCCACCCACCAGGCAACAGAACCATCCATTCACCAGTCAAAACCAGACCACAATGCACAAACAGAAAGGATTTGCACTGCAGAGGATGGGGAGCAGGAGACACAGAATCATGGAATTGCAGAGTTGGAAGGGACCTCAAGAGGCATCTAGTCCAATCCCCGCAATGCAGGAATCCCTGGGGGGGGGCCTCAAACCACCAAACTTCTGGTTAACGGCAAGATACACTGGCCCATTGTGCCACTGGGCTCTCATCAAGGTAACTCACGCCACACTACGTTTTCTTAGTGCTCAGTTTGCCATGCCATCTGAATCCTGTCGAGGCAGGCAATGTATCACTCTAGTAAGCAAGCCAAGCCATATTCTGTGCAGGGTCACGATGCCCTCCCCTCCATCCTGTGTCACAAGTCAGTGGGATGGGAAAGCGAGTGGGGGCCGGCAGGCAGGGAGAGGCAGGATTTCTTTTGGAGCCCATAGGTCTCCACTCTGCCAGGACCAGAACAGCAACCCAACTGAACCACTGAATTTCACTAATGCAAAGGTTTCCGAGGATCAGGTTAGTGAGATGCAAAAGAGGCAGTAGGTGAAGGAGGACCACAGGGTCTAGACGACCCCCCCCCCTTTAAGGATGTGGAGGAAGCAGGGTGAAGGAAGCATGAGAGGCAACTAGGCCCAATGTGTGTGGAGGGAAGGGGGGCTCGGCTGACGATAGAAAAGAGGCTGGGGAGAGGGCATAATAAGGTGGGATGTGAGATGGTTGGAGGGGAGGAGAGCTGCAGCTATCCACCGGTGTAGGGTTGGGAGTTCAAGGGGGTACGCAGGGGAAAGGATGCATGAGGAAGAAGCAAGTAATATACCCCGAACCGTGGCGTGTGTGTGTGTGTGTGTGCAATGCTTGGATGGCGATGGAGGAGGCAAGGGGCGAAGAAGGAGGTGAGCCGAGAAGCGAGCCTCGCTGGTTCTGCTGCATCCTCTCCATCCCCGGTCCATCCATTCCTGCATCCCTGGTACCCAACTCTCTCTTCTCTCTCTCTCTCCCCCCCCCCGCCTCTTCCACCCGCGCCGCATCCCCATGGCAACCGCTCACCATCTCCTCCCTTTCGCCTTTCCTCCTTCGCCACGGCTGTCGCGCGCTCTCCACCACCACCCCCCCGCTCCGTCTCTTTCGCCGCCGCGGCAGTGCAAAGGGGGAGGCGGGCGGGGGGAGGAATCCGCCTTCGCCCCCTCGACGAGTGGAGCCGAGAGAGAGGGGAAGGGGCTCGGCATGCAAGAGCTGCCGCGGATGGATGGATGGATGGAGGCGGGGAGGGGAGGGGAGGAAGAAGGGAGGGGGGCAGAGGCGGAAGCACGGCGCATCCTCCCAGCGGCAGCGCGGCCAGGGGAGGGGAGATGGGGATGAAGGGAGGGTGGGCTTCTCTATCCTTCTCCTTCCCCCAAGCCTTCCCGTCGCCTCCCTTTCTCTCCTCCAATTCTCCTTCCGCCTTCCCTCCTTCCTCTTCCCCTTGCATGGCACGCTCCAGCTTTTCATCCCTCTCCCGCCCGCCCCCCTCCACTCTATTCTTTCCTTCCTGCCCCTTCTCCAGTTCTTCTTTCTCCTCGCCCACCCCCTCCATCCGTAAAAATCTGCAAGCCCTACAACCCCCCCCCCGCGCGCACTCCTTCAGGAAATGGGCACCCTTATCTCCCTCTCCCCCTGCCCCACGAATATCCCAGACGGGAGAAACCCTGCAGAAAGCAATTTGCATGAGCGATAGTATTCTTCAGTGGATGCAGGTTTCAGAATTGCCCGGTGCTTACTTGGCAGAGGGACTGAGATAGGGCCCATCGACCCTCTCCTCCAGTTTCCCACAGCATGGTATATATGCCTTAAAACCACCCAGGTAACTTCGGGGCCTTCACTCCATATTTTACATCTTTTCTATGCTCATTGCTATGTGCACCTCCCATTCTGCCTGCCAACCAAAAACCTGCCCCTTCCACAGGGATGCACCTCAATCAAATGCGTGCCTAGGGTTTGGCTAGGCTGGCCCCTGGCAAAGATGCAAGCCCGGGGGGGGGCCACAAAAATCTTGCCTCTCCACTCTCTCTCGAGCCCACCTGCTCTCCTGGCTAAGGGCTCAAAGGATCCTTGGTACACCTCTGAACCTCACCTGACCTGCCAGTAGTGATGTCCACATTCGCTTCAATAATAATAATAATAATAA
This sequence comes from Lacerta agilis, assembly GCF_009819535.1. Lineage (NCBI taxonomy): Eukaryota > Metazoa > Chordata > Lepidosauria > Squamata > Lacertidae > Lacerta > Lacerta agilis. The sequence goes on along the minus strand of NC_046325.1, from coordinate 36,249,084 downwards.
TAATAATAATAATAATAATAATAATAATTATTATTATTAATACCCAACCCATCTGGCTGGGTTTCCCCAGCTACCCTGGGTGGCTCCCAAAAGGATATTAAAGGTAAAGGTACCCCTGACCATTAGGTCCAGTCGCGGACAACTCTGGGGTTGCGGCACTCGTCTCGCTTTATTAAAAGCACAATAAAACATTGGTATCTGAAGAAGTGTGCATGCACACGAAAGCTCATACCATGAACAATCTTAGTTGGTCTCTTAAGGTGCTACTGGATAATAATTTTTTATTTTGTTTTGTTTTAATAAAACATCAAACATTGCAAACTTCCCAATACAGAGCTGCTTTCAGATGTCTCCTAAAAGTCAAAACAAAATCGAAAATTCTTTCTAGTAGCACCTTAGAGACCAACTGAGTTTGTTCCTGGTATGAGCTTTCGTGTGCATGCACACTTCTTCAGATAGGGGTTTATTTCCTTGACATCCACAGGGCGGGCGCCACTACCGAGAAGGCCCTCTGCCTGGTTCCCTGTAACCTCGCTTCTCGCAGTGAGGGAACCGCCAGAAGGCCCTCGGAGCTGGACCTCAGTGTCTGGGCTGGACGATGGGGGTGGAGACTGCTCCTTCAGGTATACTGCCCTACCCTCCTATTCCCCCCCCCATACAGGAGTGCCACAGAGGTGAGGCTCATTGCCCCTTGAGCCACCTCTTTATTCCCAGTTGATCTCTCACGCCCACCATCCTCCTCCTTCGCTACTCTTCTCCCAAGTCATCCTTTCTAACCCCCCCCTCCCCATTTGTCACACCCGCTTTTCCCTTCATTCTCTGGTTACCTGCCAGAAGAGCAGCTGTTTTAGTCTGTTTTAGCAATATAACAAAAGAGTTCTGGCCGTGACAGCTAAGAAACAGATACATCTATTGCGGCTTGAGTTTCTGAAGGCAAAAGCCTACTTTGTCGGATGCACAACGTGCTGACCATGTATCTGGCAACCCGATGTCACGAAATGTCTCATCCTCCACCCAACAATACCAGCTCACTCTTTAACAAATATCCAATAATTAATTCATATTTGATATCTGTTGAATTTGTACTTAATAGGCTCATATTTTCATGCATTTTTTCTAAGCTCGTAAGATCTTTCAGCGAAGGTAACAAAATAATTTGAGTTAATTTGCGCACGCAAGATCGCACTCTTAGCCCACATGAATTAATCCAGAATAATCGCCACCCCGTGTGGTTCTCTTCTTGCAAAAATTACATCCACTCAGTCACATGAAACGAGTTAACACGCAGGGGAAGAGCGTCACCCCATGTTTCTTTAACCACAAATTATGTTGACAAAGGGGTGGTTTAAATCCACATTTGGAGACGGGGGGGGGGGGGGAATTACAGTGAGCATCTCGAAATCATACCACATTCTCTCTCTCTCTCTCTCTCTCTCTCTCACACACACACACACACACACACACAAAAGCCTTGCTGTTGTTTTTGGTGAAATGTTTCTCTTAGAACCTAGCAAAACATGTGTCTTCAAAAAAAAATATGTTCCCAGAAATGAAAATTGAAAAATCCAGTGCTCTATGAAAAAAATTCCTCTCCAAGATACTTCCCATAGATGCAGGGTCATTCAGATCTCTCTCTCTCTTTTAAAAAAATAACTTTTATTGATGAATACAATACTCACAAACACAAAACAAAACACAAAACAAACTTATTATACATATATACATACAAATCCTTAATTTTTCTGAAAGAAAACAATTAAACATACGTTAACCCAAAGAAATATCAACTTAAATTACATAAAAAACTAAACATAAAAATATGAATCTTGACTTCCCTCCACCTATGAGTGTCTTCCTTTTGTTTCCTTTCTTCTTTTCACTGTCTTATCAATATTATTCTTGACTACCTCATCTTTATACCAATTTTTTACTCTATAAATTTCATTCATTGCATATTGATATATTTATACCAGAACAATGCCTTTTCGTGTATTCCTTCACGCAAGTTCAGGTCATTCAGATCTCATTGCCACAGCTTCATTTCCCACTTTAGGGTTCCTGCTCCCACTTCAAGGCAAATCGATTTTACAAACTTACACTGGTCTCCAACACATTTACACCGTCTTTCCCTCAAAGATTCCTGGGAACTGGAATTTAGTGGGAGAAGCTGGTAACTCATTCCTGCACCATAAAACTCCAGTGATCAGAGGAGATGAGATGGAATGGCTGTCAAGTCACTTGTAGAAGTGGGACTTGCAGAAGTTGGACTTGCTACAAAACATTGCAGCCTGGAATGCTCCTGCGGAGAGTGCCAGCCAGCCATGCTTCACCCCCCCCCATTCCACCCCCCTCACCCCCACTTTTTTCTTCCTTCCCTCCCAACAGCTGGTCAGCATTCTGTGCCCAATGAGCACACGTGGTCCCTCATTGGGATGCTCTGGGGTTTGGGGTTTTGTTTTTAACCTCTGCAGGTTACGTGGAGCATAGTGGCGCATCAAGAAAACTTCTAGCAAATTTGCAAAGCTAAGCAGGGTCTGGTGTGGTTTCCAATTGGATGGGGAGCCACTGCATTGCAGGGGGTTGGTCTAGATGACCCTTGGGAACCTGTCCAACTCTACCATTCTGTGATTCTATTCTATAAAACTGGGGTCCGTCCGTCCCCCCAAGTCTGATGACACCTCCCCTTTGGTGCATAGGTGGCACCATTTTGGTAGCAGTAGGCTTGCCATATGTCAAGGGAAATTCCCGATATGCCCTGGCTTTCCGGTGTAAAAATGGTGTCAGGGTCACGATGGAGTCGCAATGCCCCTGTGACTCTGTTTGGACAAATAGAAGCAACAGAGCATGTGCTTCTCTAGTGTCTTTATTATAGAGACGTTCGAACTAGCCTCATCTTACCATTAATGCGTAAGTACCCAGGGCACACAGGACAATTCTATACCTCCCTGCTGCTTTCAGATACCAACCCTGCTACAACATGCAACGTTGCCAGATTCTGCACAGCAGAGCTCAAAATACGTCGGATGATGACCTGTGCCACAAACTAGATATAATGAGCACTCGTATTAGAGTGCTCTGTAGACTGATAGCTATAGTCATATATACACTAATGTCTGATGTTCCTAACCCTTCTTTTAGACTCACTTAGCTTCTTTTATAGATAGATAGATAGATAGATAGATAGATAGACAGACAGATAGATAGACAGACAGACAGATATATAGATAGTTGATAGATGGATAGATGATAGATAGATGATAGATAGATAGATAGTTGTTGATAGATAGATGATAGATAGATGGATAGATAGATAGATTTTCCATCTATCTATCTATCTATCTATCTATCTATCTATCTATCCATCTATCTATCAACTATCTATCTATCTATCATCTATCTATCATCTATCCATCTATCAACTATCTATCTATCTGTCTGTCTATCTATCTATCTATCTATCTATCTATCATCTATCTATCTATCTATCTGTCTATCTATCTGTCTATCTATCTATCTATCTATCTATCTATCATCTATCTATCTATAAAAGAAGCTAAGCGAGTCTAAAAGAAGGGTTAGGAACATTGGACAATGAAAGAGCGTAAAAAGTTAGTATATAAACATTCACATAACATCTTATTCCTTTTTACATAACTTTTAGCTCCGCACAGCCACTCGGCTTCCTTCCGTCTCGTCATCTAGTTTTCACAAGCTTACGCCATATTTCTGCACCTTTATATCACCACAATTCTACATTTATTTCAATATATTTTTAAACTTTAATCAAATGTAAAAAAAAATTATTCTAATAAATGTTGCAAGATTCATTGCAGTCCTGCTAGTGTTTTTGTATGTTTACAATAATTGTCTATATATTGAATGAATTTACTCCAATCTCTCCGGAACGTTTGGTCGCTCTGGTTTCGGATTTCCCCCGTCAGCTTTGCTAATTCTGCAAGGCCCATCATCTTCATCTGCCATTCTTCTAGACTTGCTTAGCTACTTTAGGATTCTTATGGACTTTTACATATACTTTCTGTTTTAACTCCTTTTTGGTTTTTTAAAAACTTTTTTTTAAAAAAAAAAGTTTTCAAATGATTGTACCCCTCCTTCCTTATGCTGATTTACGACTGTAATAAATATTTGGTGGTGGTGGTGGTGGTGTGTGTGGGGGGGTGGATTTTGCAGAAGCGGCAAAATGTCAGGGGAAACCCGGATGTATGGCAACACGATGCAAAAAGCAGTGAAAACAGCTGCAAAGGCTTAAAACCACTATTTTGGGGAGGTTTCCCAAACAACTTGGGTGTGTTCCCAAAGAAAGCTCAACAATTTTGGTGTGTTTCTAATAAAAATTTAAAAAATATTACTTTTTGAAATAAGGCAACCCTAGGCAACAGGGGAGGGACCCAGGTGGCGCTGTGGGTTAATCCACAGAGCCTAGGGCTTGCTGATCAGAAGGTCGGCGGTTCAAATCCCCACGATGGGGTGAGCTCCCATTGCTCGGTCCCAGCTCCTGCCAACCTAGCAGTTTGAAAGCACATCAAAGTGCAAGTAGATAAATAGGTACCGCTCCGCCGGGAAGGTAAACGGCATTTCTGTGCGCTGCTCTGGTTCGCCAGAAACGGCTTAGTCATGTTGGCCACATGACCCAGAAGCTGTACGCCGGCTCCCTCGGCCAGTAACGCAAGATGAGCGCCGCAACCCCAGAGTCGGACACGACTGGACCTAATGGTCAGGGGTCCCTTTACCTTTACTAGGCAACAGGGCAGAAGCCATTTTGGTATGTCTGCTCTTGAGCAGCTGCAAATAACATCTGAAGGAAACAAAACAGACGGAGCAACCAGCACCAACCCACCCCCCCAAAAAAAAAACCATAGAAGGAAAGGAACTGCATTAATTAATTATTTCACCCTCCCACCCACATAATCAGCTTCCTTCAGATATGTGTAGTGGGGTGGGGAGAGAGATGGTTGTGAGTTGCCCCAGCTGGAAGGTGGGACAGGAAATATTTCTTCTGATTCCCTAAGCCAGGCATAGGCAACCTTCGGCTCTCCAGATGTTTTGGACTACAATTCCCATCATCCCTGACCACTGGTCCTGTTAGCTAGGGATCATGGGAGTTGTAGGCCAAAACATCTGGAGAGCCTAAGGTTGCCTATGCCTGCCCTAAGCTGCATGATTTGAGGAAGGTCTGGCCAGCTGCCTCTCCTGTACAAAGTGAGCAGGTTGGGATTTTGGATGGGCGCATGAGCGCAGGTATTTATTGTATGAACAGTGCACTGTTAATTTAACATGGCTTTTGAAATGTTTCTTATTAATGTCACTGTATTGATTCCTATTTGGCGCATGGTTTTTGAGATGCTTTTGAATGCAAAGCAATGGGGGGGGGGCGTTTTCTAAATAAGTAAATAAATGTCAGTGGCCCCCCCGGCCAAAGTTTCCTCCATCGGAGAGGCCTGGCAGGCTTACCTGGCTGCTGAGGCGATGCTTCAGCTTCGCACTGGGGCATCTGCATCCCAGCCACCTTTCCAGTTTTCCACAATGCCTCGGAGAAATGTGATGCAAGGGGCATTGTGTGAAACGACAACAATATAAAAAGTAGCTAGATCCAGCTGCCTGGGGCTGCTCAGAGTGCTGGGTCAGGAAAATGGGGCGGGGGTTCACTGCATCAGCAGGGAGGGGGGCCTGACAGGTTGTTGGGGCCCTGGCAGTTTGTTGCCCAAGGCTGATAGGTGCTGACACCAGGGTCTGGGAGCTGCCATATTGCAAGAGCTGCCATGCTGCTACTGACAAGGTGTGAATATATCCACCCATGGTTTAAAGATCTATTGACCCCAAACACAGCTGGTGGTTCAGTCTGCCCAACCAATGCTTACCAGCGTGTGACTATCTAATTAACACCGAATGAGCGCTGTCCTCTAGTTTTCAGGCTGGATTTCACAATCCATCAAAACTTTCCGCAGCCAAACCTGTCTCTACCCTGGTAACAACTCTTAAAGAGAAACTACGTTGATTGGCTGAAGGACTTAGTCCATGGCTCTGTGGCCATGTGACTTTGCTGCGAGGGGAAGAAAAACCATTATCGGCTGCCAGAATTACGTGGCTAATACCTCTTTGCAGACAGAGCAGAGCAAGAGCCAAACACAGGAAGCAGCGAGACCACCAGCCTTTGCCAAGGTGGTGCCCTTGAGATGTTTTGGACCACAGCTAAGGCTAGTCTTCCAATGGTGGAGGCTGCTCTAGCAACACTCCCCAATTTTCACGACAGCCGGCGCAGGCAGGAAAGGAACGTTCAACACCCAGAAAAATGACAAAGGAGATAATAATGCAAAGATGTCTAGCTAGCGACTCTCCACTGGGAACTGATGATGGACAGCAAAGAGGAGAGGGCTGGAAAGAGGTTAATCATCTGAGGTTAAAACCTTCCACTAATTTGTCTATCACTTCCCATTCCCAAGCCATATAATTTCCTTCTTTGCGAGGATTAAACTAAATATGAGGAAGGGGAAAAGGATATTGGGGGGGGGAGCATTTCTATGATAAATAAAAGCACCCACCTACTTAATTTCTACCCTGTGGGTATTTAGGTCCTTCTAGACTGATTACGGTGTGGCGGGTGGGTGTCTTGCAACATGTCATTGATGCAGTAATAGTGCATTTGTGGCGGATTTATATTGGATCATCCACACATCATTCTGCTTCCCCAACGTTACTGCCTCACCGGCGGGGCACAACCACAGCAAGACAACAGCAACAAACTAGAACATTTGTGGTATGAAAACTTGCAGGATTTCAGGAGGAACTTAAAGGACCTGCACTGAACAAAGCACTAAGGTAAAGGTAAAGGGACCCCTGACCATTAGGTCCAGTCGCGGATGACTCTGGGGTTGCGGCACTCATCTCGCTTTATTGGCCGAGGGAGCTGGCGTACAGCTTCTGGGTCATGTGGCCAGCATGACTAAGCCGCTTTCTGGCGAACCAGAGCAGCGCATGGAAACGCCGTTTACATTCCCGCCAGAGTGGTACCTATTTATCTACTTGCACTTTGACGTGCTTTCAAACTGCTAGGTTGGCAGGAGCAGGGACTGAGCAACGGGAGCTCACCCCATTGCGGGGATTCGAACCACCGACCTTCTGATCGGCAAGCCCTAGGCTCTGTGGTTTAACCCACAGCGCCACCCGCGTCTCCAACAAAGCACTACATCCCCTCAAAACGTTTCTGCAAGTGCAGGAACGGCAGCTGGGTCCCGCAACCATGGGTGCCTGGGGCCGTGGGGGCCATGCAGCATGCACCCAAAATTTGTGGGCTCCCAGCCCCTTCATGGGGAGTTTTGTGGGTGTTTGGGGCCCCGGGGAGTTGGCACCTATCTGCAGGTGCAAACAGTAATCATAGAGAGATGGCGTATAACCGCCCCAGGATCTTCATTGAAAAGGAGGGCTTTATATCACTGACTGGCAGGGCTGTTAACAGAGGCCTGCAGCGGGGGGGGGGGGGTTCCCCCTTTGTTTCCCCCCCTAAACAAAGGGAAGACAGGGAGGAGCAGGATGGGGGTTGCATTATGCACAGTGCGCCGTTAATTCACAGAGCCGGAACACACCGCAAAGGTATGGCTCCAATACAAACCACAAACGCCATTCTCCTGGCCATTTGTTGCTGCACTCAGGTTAATGTTTAGTGTCTGGATCAGGGGTCCCCAAACTAAGGCCCGGGGGCCAGATGCGGCCCAATCGACTTCTAAATCCGGCCCGCGGACGGTCCGGGAATCAGCTTGTTTTTACATGAGTAGAATGTGTGCTTTTATTTAAAATGCATCTCTGGGTTATTTGTAGGGCATAGGAATTCGTTCCTTTTCTTCTTCTTCTTCAAAATATAGTCCAGCCTTCCCAAAAGGTCTGGGGGACAGTGGACAGGCCCCCTGCTGAAAAAGTTTGCTGACCCCCTGGTCTGGATCAAGCATCACCACTTGGCCTCTCCCCAAGGTGATGCGAGACCAGGCACCTGGAACGAGAGCAAGAGAAGCTGGTGAAAGGGGAAATGCAATGCTCTGGGCTTTGTTTGTTTGTTCTGGTACCCATTATGGAGAACTCCTTCCCTTAGGAGACTCATTAGGTTGCCTCCCTTCCAGTTTTTATAAAAGCAGCTTTTACCCCACATGACATTTGAAGGTGGTTAAAAGCAACTGTTGGATTTTCATTTGGTTGCTCTTAACACTGCCTAATATTATATTATGATTTTGACCTCGTCTGCTGTCTGGTGCTATTTTTGCGTTTTGTTGCCTTTGTTCCTTGCATCACGGAGCTGGTTTCAATCTTGCATGTATTTTATATCTGAACAGTGAACTACCTTGGGAAATCCTTATGGGGGAGGAAAGATGATCCATGGATTTAATTAATAAACATATGAATAATAAAGGAGTGCATCTTTAATTGGTATGAAATGGGGCGTGGGGCCAAATTGCACCTCATGTGCACAGAATGTGGCTTTTGTGCAGACTGCCATAGGGTGCAAAGAGGATTGGCCAGTGAATTGTCAGCCTGTTCCGTGACTGTGGTTAAATATTGCCAAACATTACATGAAGCCAAGAATGCCACTGGGAATGTCCAGATAATTGTATCCTCTCCTTACTGATTTATTTAATTTAACAGGATTTATTAATCATCAAAACCTATAAGAAGATTACATGAAATATTAAAGATACATTAAAATTGCCCATAAAATCTGACAAGCTGACCTAAAAAATGTTTTAAAATATAAATATAACCAGCAATAAACAAACAAACAAACAAATAAATATTGCTGGTTTTATATGTTACTTTTAATGTGTGTGTGTGTGTGTGTGTGTGTGTGTGTATATATATATATATATAGGAACATATTAAAATACATCTCAAATTTACTTTTGGCTTAATAAGTCAGGATCTGAACAAGCCTTTCGCAGAAGCATAGAATTGTAGAATTGGAAGGAACCACGAGGGTCATCTAGTATAATTCCCTGCAATGCAGGAATCTTTTGCCCAACATGGGGCTCAAACCCACGACCCATGTGATTAAGAGCCTCATGCTCTACCAACCAAGCTCCTCTTTCAATCGCTTATGCAGTCCCTTCGATTCCCTCTTCGCAGTGGAAGCCAACAACCAAGAGACCTTCCGCTAGATATCGTTTGCAGTTTCGTTTCAACTGGGAAACTGTGGTTAACAGTTTCAAACAGCTTCTCCTTCTCTGAAGGGTAGGATTCGAACCAATGGCAAGTCAGTAATTATGGCATAAGCTTTTGTGGGCTACAGTCCACTTCAACAGAAGTACCTAATGAAGTGGACTGCCGTTGATGAACATTCGTTCCATAACAAATCCATTTGTCTTCAAGGCGCTTCAAGAGTCTTCATTGACTATGCCAATGAAATGCTGAAGACAACATCTGGAGGGTCACAGCTTCCTAATCCGAAAAAGCAGCGTTTTGTTGCAAGTCTCCACTTGTTATCTCTCTAATACCAAACTTTAGTGGTGCTGTTTGGAAATGAAACGGGGCCAAAAATATATATATAGTGGTTTGTGCATACTTAGGGGACTCCCTAGGTGGGCAGGAGTATATTCATTTGTACATTTAAATAATAACAATTTTAAAAGAAAGCATGAGTTTGAACGGCCCAGAAGGAGCCATGAACAATAAGATTTTGACATCAGGAAGAACTTTCTGACAGTAACAGCTGTTCAGCAGCGCAGTTGTCTTCCTTAAGAGGTTGTGGGCTCTCTTTCCTTGGAGGTTTTTATAAGCAGAGTATGGGTGGCAACCTGTCTTGTATGATCGATCTATTTGAGATTCCTGCATTGCAGGGGGTTGGACTACTGGCATGCTTTCAAACTGCTAGGTTCAATTCTATGGTTCTATGAAACTATGACTTCATATGCTGGCTTTTTCAAAGCTGTTAACCGTCATTTTCTGGTTCAGGAAAGGAACGGGAAACTGAAGGTAACGGTTTGTTCCGGTTTGTTCACTTGCTTTGTGAAAAAGAGAAGCAAATGGGTTGCATGTGTACCTCAACTTTTTAAGTCAAGATATGACCATCCAAACATGGTCAATGTACAGTATACGTTGCAGCACACTCTTGTTATCTCATTGTGATGTCATTTGTTAGAAAAGGCTGCCCCCCAACCTTGCAACAGTCAGGGGCACAGCTAGCAGTTTAGCAAAGCTTCTCCTACTGGCCAACTGCTATAACTGCAGGCATCTCCAAACAGGAAGAGGAACACAAAGGGTGGCAGTTCCTGCCCATGGCCGCCATCTTGCTTGCCTCAAGAACCAAGGAGTGAATCTGCCATGTGATCTGGCTGGCTTCCGTTATATAGTCCCTTCAAGGGATCCGACTTGGGCCTTTAAACTTCTTTGCCACTGAAAAGGTTGTTTTCATTATTTTGCGGTAACGGTGGACTAATTTGTTGCTGTAATTTGCATAGCTGTCAAACCTTGTCGTGATCAACAACAAAAGGTAATCACCGGACGACGTTTGCCCAACCAGTTGAATAAAAAAAGTTTCCAACTGGTCAGATGAACAGCAATCAATGCCTGTGCTTCCAGAGGGCACAGCAGACAACTTGATATTGTTCTTCATTCAGTAAATGAGAAGGTGAGCGCAGTAGCAGGGAGTACTGCAGGTCCCAAATAGGATCTTTATGGAAAGGATATTGGTTGAGTCTGGAGTAGTAGTAGGTTGGCCACATGTTGTAGAAGGGAAAGTGGTAGCTATTGCAGGATGCTGGTAGTAGCAGTAACTGTTTGCTTGCTTACTTACTTGCCTGTTTGTTTGTTTGTTTGTTTGCCGCCCATTTGACTGAGTTGCCCAGCCACTCTGTGCAGCTTCCAACAAACTAAAATAATTAAGCACAGTGAAACACCCAACATTTCCCTATATAGTCGTACCTCGGAAGTCGAACAGAATCCGTTCCAGAAATCCGTTCAACTTCCAAAACGTTCGGAAACCAAGGCGCGGATTTCAATTGGCTGCAGGAAGTTCCTGCAGCCAATCGGAAGCCACGGAAGCCACATTGAACGTTCGGGTTCCAAAGAACATTCACAAACCGGAACACTCACTTCCGGGTTGGTGGCATTCGGGAGCCGAAACATTTGAGTCGCAAGGCGTCCGACTTCCGAGGTACGACTGTATTATTATTATTATTATTATTATTATTATTATTATTATTATTATTATTTACAGGTAGGTAGCGGTGTTGGTCTGCCGTAGTCAAAACGAAAAAAAATTGAAACATCCTTCCAGTAGCACCTTAGAGACCAACTAAGTTTGTTATTGGTGTGAGCTTTCGTGTGCATGCACACTTCTTCAGAGATTATTATTAATATTAATATTATTATTATACCCTCCAACATTTCTCCATGGTTTCAAATACTGTAGATTCCCATGGATTGGGAACTCCAGATTTTACTGAACTCTTATTTCCCATCAGCCCCAGCCAGCATTTCCAACAATATCCGCAAGACTACAAATTCCCCATCCCTTGATTTGATCTTGCACTGAAAGGATTGGGTGTGAAGGATTTTCCCTCTGCACACCCTGGCTGTGTGGGGGTGACCTCTGCGTCTAGTGATCTCGAGAGCACGCATCCTGGGTGAAACACAAAGGTCTCTTGCCTCTTGACAGCTAGCCTGAGGTATCGTGGGTGATGAATCCTTCCTAACCACAGAGGCTATAATGATTGTGGTGAAGCTCTAAGCTGATGACACAGGCAAAATCCAAGAATAGGACTATGTGGTACGGTTTGCCAATTGTCTTGATTTTTGTCAAGGCAGTCCAAATAAAAAAATCAACGTTCATGGGTTCATTAGTAAGTTCTCTCCTCACCCTGTTTCACAACTCAAGGCCAATGTCTGGTAGTATTAAGGTCCATACAGAAAAGAAAAACAGACTAGGACTGAACAGTGGATAAAAAGCAATCTTTTTAAAAAAAATTATACACTTTGCTCGTGATCTGTTTGCCAGGACCAGCTCAGCAAAATGACATCTGATAGGCTCCCCTGGTATCAGCACATCCCTGACATCACCATCCCCTTCCCATGGACTTACTAGTAGTGGCACCACAACAATTTTTTGCTGCAGCCAACTGTGAGGCATTTCCCCATAATGCCCCAGAATAACTTGGCTCCGGCTTGCTGCGATTGGCCACAGATCTGCAGAGCAGGGGGGTGTAAGAGGAACACTTGATGTGGAATATGTCCCTATTTTCATCTGAGGAATGTTGGCAACCAGCTAGGCTGTGGCCTAGTTGAACCACTAAGCTGGGATGCAATGGGCTAACAACAACATCACGCGGACGCTCTGCTATAAGGGAATGAACAAAAGATGACAATTCAAGGATGTAGGAGCGACCACAGAGTAACAAAAACTGTGGCAGAATGAGGAGGCCATCTCAGGCAGCTGGTTTCAGAGGTCATGAAAGGGCAGCAAAGTGTTGACTTTATTTCACAGAATTGTGGACTTGGAAGGGACCCCAAAAATAATCTAATCCAGAGTTTCCCAAACTTGGGTCTCCAGCTGTTTTTGGACTACAACTCCCATCATCCCTAGCCAGCAGGACCAATGGTCAGGGATGACAGGACTTGTAGTCCAAAAACAATGGGAGAAACACTGATCTAGTCCAACTCCCTGCAATGCAGGAATCTGTTTGCCCAATGTGGGGCTCGAACCCACGACCCTGAGATTAAGAATCTCATGCTGTAACAACTGAGCTATTTAATTTTATTGTTGTTGCATTTTCATTCCAAAGGAGGAGAGAGCCTTGTGAGATTTTGTGCAGTAGCCTGGCCACCCTTAGGTGCTATGTCCCTTGACTTGGAGTGTGAGGGGGGGCACAGCTGCTGTTCCTCAACAAGCTGGCCCTGCTCAGCATCACCAGTGAACAAAATGTCCCCCCTGCCCAAGTCCCATTTGCTTCTCAATTTTGGAGGGGAACAAATGCAGTTTGGCAAACAGATGCCATGTAAGGCCAGGCTCCTCTGCCTTTAATAGCCGTGGTGTCTGTGTCACCCACACAGCCTTCCTAAAGCGAATTGTTCCCCAGCTCAACTTCTGTGCATGGAAGTCTCAGGCCACGCATATCGCTGGTTACCGAGTGAGGAGGAAATAACTTGGCAGCTGCATACAAACCCAGAATGTTCCCCAACCGCCACCCCTGCGCCGCAGTTCTCACAACCATCTCCAAGGATATGCAAATCGATCCAGTAACGCATCAAGAACTATATTGAGACGCCAGGAATCGGGGCCCATATGGAAATCTGCATTTGAACTTCTCAGCTTGGCACAGCCTTCGCCAACCTGGAGCGATCAAGTCGGGAGTTGTAGTTTTAAAACATCTGGGAGCCAGCACGTTCCTGAAAGCTGGCTTAGCACGTTCCCAGAGAAGTGGCACGCCAGGCACCTCTTAACTGGAAGTGCTGCAGGGGTTATTGGACTGTTTGTTTCGTTCCTGTTTTTATCATGTATTTTGAGCTTTTATGTTGCATTTCTATGTTGTGAACCGCATTGAGATCTGCGGGTGAAGGGCACGATACAAATTTAATGAATAAATAAGTGGACCCAGGACATTCTGTATTCAAAGCACATGTTCTATAATAATAATAATAAATTAATAATAATAATAATAATAATAATAATAATAATACTTTGTTTCTACCCCGCCCATCTGGCTGAGTTTCCTCAGCTACTCTGGACGGCTTCCAATCAAGTGTTAAAAACAGTACAGCAGTAAATATTAAAAACTTCCCTAAACAGCTGCTTATTTCCTTGACCTCTGAAGGAAGGGCATTCCACAGGGCAGGTGCCACTACTGAGAAGGCCCTCTGTCTGGTTCACTGTAACCTCACTTTTCGCAATGAGGGAACCACCAGAAGGCTCTCGGTGCTGTTCTACCATTAAGGATTGGGGTGTGTGGTATTAATTTGGTTCACCTTTAAAGGCAGACCTACCAGATTTGCACTTTCTGAAACGATCTGCAAAACAAGCTGCCCTTCAAATTTTGCACTTCTCCAAAGATTACAATGCAATTCTCCAGCCAAGTTATGGTAATGTGTATGTAGATGCATATGCTAGAGGAGGCATAGGCAAACTCGCCCTCCAGATGTTTTGGGACTACAGTTCCCATCATCCCTGACCACTGGTCCTATTAGCTAGAGGTGATGGGAGTTGTAGTCCCAAAACATCTGGATGCCCGAGTTTGCTTATGCCTGTGCTAGAGTAAAGTGCACATAGAAACACATCTGTTAGTGAAAGGAACTTTAAAAAAAACAACAACAACAAAACACCAAACCATTGTATTAGGAGGAATTGCTTTGAAGAAATGTGCGCTCTAGACCAGAGTCGCATACAAAAATGTGTATATAGTGAGAAATTTGCCCTAAAATGCCAAAGGATTTTAATTAGGAGGGTTTTTTTGCAGGGAGAATTCTGGGAAAATGAGAAATGGGGAAACCGAAACCCATTGGATTTGCCCCTCCCTATCTACCGCCGAGTGATTTCAATATCAGGCTGTATCATTCACAAAATTAGAAGACACCTGCTTCTTGGGAGAAAAGCAATGACAAACCTAGACAGCATCTTAAAAAGCAAAGACATCACCTTGCTGACAAAGGTCTGTATAGTTAAAGCTATGGTTTTCCCAGTAGTAATGTACGGAAGCGAGAGCTGGACCATCAAGAAGGCTGATCGCCGAAGAATTTATGCTTTTGAATTATGGTGCTGGAGGAGACTCTTGAGAGTCCCATGGACTGCAAGAAGATCAAACCTATCCATTCTTAAAGAAATCAGCCCTGAGTGCTCACTAGAAGGACAGATCCTGAAGTTGAGGCTCCAGTACTTTGGCCACCTCATGAGAAGAGAAGACTCCCTAGAAAAGACCCTGATGTTGGGAAAGATGGAGGGCACAAGGAGAAGGGGACGACAGAGGATGAGATGGTTGGACAGTGTTCTCGAAGCGACTGGCATGAGTTTGGCCAAACTGCGAGAGGCAGTGAAGGATAGGCGTGCCTGGCGTGCTCTGGTCCATGGGGTCACGAAGAGTCGGACACGACTGAACAACTGAACAACAACAACAACAAAATCGTTTGCCCTCTGGCCTTTGACCTTTTAGGTTACGTTCAGATCCAACTGCTAAGTTCCCCCCCCCCAGCCGTACAAGTGCGCATTAGACAATTCCTTTCCTTAAAAAGAAACACAGGAAATAATTCGCATAACCCCAGGAGGTAGGGAATTTGACAAAAAAAAAAAAAAGAATCTTCTGGGAAGCAGAGAACGAAAATTGCGAGTCTGGTTAACGATGAGCAGTTCTTCCTAAGTAACAAGCTTAGGACGATAGGTTCCTCCCACAAGTCTCTTCTGTACCTTAAAGACGTCTTGTTGGAACAATCAGTAAGTGCAATTATCCCCATGTGAGAGGTAAGGCGGAGCGGGGGGGGGGAGGATTGTCGTGTTGGCAGAGAACGCTCCTCTCATGTAGGAGGCCCTAGATTCCATCCGCAGCATCTCATGTAAAAAGAAATAACCAACCAACTAGAAAAAGGGGGGATTTCAGGAAGCTGCTCCTTTGTACCTGAGATGCAAACACAGAACGCACCTGTCATTTCTGAGAACAAGTGCTGAAAATCACAGAACGGCCTCACAGAAGCAGGGAACCTCCCCAAGGACCAGCCTTGCCGGTGTTCGTTGTCCATGGTACTTAACATGAAACGCTGTGTCCAGAGGAAAGATGCTTTTCTGAGAATCAGAGGGTGGTAAACAGACAACATGGATGTCCATCATCCATACCCTTCCGAGTGCCTCTATTTTCCAGGGACAGTTCGGGAATGACAGAAGCCGTCCCAGTTTCTGACCTGATCCTGGAATGTTGCAGTTTTCCTTTTTCCTCCCCTCCACATGTCAGGAGGAAAATTAAAAGTGGTGGGGTGGGGTGGGGGTGCAAAAACAGAGTCCTGTTTGTACTGAAAATAAAATTCCTGCAGCAAATGAAGGAAATGGTGAAGCTGGCATATAAAGCCCTTCCTATAATTTGGAAGGAAAATGTCACCAATCCACTCTAAATTCTTTCATGCTTCAGCAGCCAGCCATTTTTAAAAGAAACACATGGAGTGTTTACTCCTTTACTGTAAATGGCGCCATACACTGTCTACTCAGCTCCTTCGGCCTATAGATCGAGATGAGCGCTGCAACCCCAGAGTCATCCGCGACTGGACTTAACGGTCAGGGGTACCTTTACCTTTACCTACCCGGTAAGTCCTGCTGAGTCCAATAGGATTTACTCTCTGGTATGTTCCTGATTGTCCTCACAGTTTCCATTATTATTATTATTATTATTATTATTATTATTATTATTATTATTTCCCACCTTTTTTTCCTGACAGGGACTAAAGGCAGCTTACAGCAAAAAAAATTATTTCATTCCATTTATCTGTTGAAGGTGTTGTACACGATCCCTTCCCTTGCACACTTTCTCGTTGAAACAATCCTGTGAGGTAGGTTAGGCCGAGAGGTTGCAATTGCCTCAAGGTGACAGATGTATATATGCATACAACATATATGTTTGCAGCAAGATCACACACGAGAGAAGCTTCCTGATGTAGAACAGAATGTCCCCATTTTCACTGGGGAAATGTTGGAGGGCATGCATCATGTTCATATCCAGGAGGTGAGCTTCCACAGCAGTCAATTAGACAGCTGCTGTCGGAAAGAGAATGATGGGCTGGAATGGGGGGGGGCTACCTTTCTGCCCTCCCCACCCACCCAAATTATCTTATTTATTTATAGAATTTATATATCAGCCTATACCCGGAGGTCTCAGGGTGGTTCACACAAAAGCTCACAATATATAAAATAAAAACAATAACCCAATAACACACACCCCACCCCAAAAAAGAACCATATTTTATAAGGTCATAGGATGTCAATCAGGTCAACCAAAGGCCTGGTTCAAAAGGAACGTTTTTGGCACCTAAAGGTGTATAATGAAGGCGCCAGGCGAACTTCCCTGGGGAGAACATTCCACGGACAGGGAGCCACTGCGGAGAAGGCCCCGTTCTCGTGTTGCCACCCTCTCAAGGAGGAGGCACACGAAGGAGGGCCTCAGATGATGATCTCAGGGTCCTGGTAGGTTCATATGGAAAGAGGTGGTCCTTGAGGTATTGCGGTCCTGAGCCGTAATGCAGCGATCAGTGAGTGGTCAAGGTCTATATAGCGGTGAGGATGGCTGGAGGCAGAGATGGGTAGGGCCTGGACCGGCGTCAAAAGAGGATAGGGCAAATTGACGGAGGGAAGGCTATCAGCCATGATGTCTATGCTATGCCTCCACAGTCAGAGGCAAAATGCTTCCCAGTTTCAGTTGCTGGAAACCAATGGCCCATCTAATCCAGAATCCTGTTCTCATAGAGCCCAATGGGAAACCTGCAAGCAGGATCCGAGCACAAGACCACTTTTCCCTCCTGTAGTTTCCAGCAACTGGTATTCAGTAAATTCCCGCCTCCTGCTGTGGATGCACAGCTATCACACCTAGTCGCCTCCAGTAGTCGTTTCCTCTATCTATCTTTTAAAGCTGCCTAGGAGAAAAGCAATGACAAACCTAGACAGCATCTTAAAAAGCAAAGACATCACCTTGCCGACAAAGGTCCATACAGTTAAAGCTATGGTTTTCCCAGTAGTAATGTATGGAAGTGAGCGCTGGACCATAAAGAAGGCTGATCGCCCAAGAATTGATGCTTTTGAATTATGGTGCTGGAGGAGACTCTTGAGAGTCCCATGGACTGCAAGAAGATCAAACCTATCCATTCTTAAAGAAATCGGCCCTGAGTGCTCATTGGAAGGACAGATCCTGAAGTTGAGGCTCCAGTACTTTGGCCACCTCATGAGAAGAGAAGACTCCCTGGAAAAGACTCTGATGTTGGGCAAGATGGAGGGCACAAGGAGAAGGGGACGACAGAGGATGAGATGGTTGGGCAGTGTTCTCGAAGCGACTAGCATGAGTTTGGCCAAACTGCGAGAGGCAGTGAAGGATAGGCGTGCCTGGCGTGCTCTGATCCATGGGGTCACGAAGAGTCGGACACGACTGAACGACTGAACAACAACAAGGTTGGTGACCATCACTGCCTCCCATGGGAGCCAGTTCATATTTTAACCGCGAGCTGCGTAAACAACGCCTGCAAAAGATGCGCGAGGACATCCTTGGCGTTTGGGTCTTCGAGCGTCGCACTGCTCCATACTTCGCAGCCTTGCCTCCTGCCTCCTACAATGTCACAGCAAGAAGCGTAGGCAACGCCTTACACAAGCTTGTTCAAGGGATTCGCAGCCTGGATGTGTCCCCCCCCCCCCCGAGGCAGAAGGCGTGAGACAGAAATGCTGAAGGACAGTGGGAGCAGGAAAGGAAAGAAAGGGTATGAAAAACAGAACTGGCAAACCCCAAAGCTGTAAATATTAAGCGCTGGCAGCTCCGAGTTTGAAATATTATTTTCAAGCTTATGTGGGCAGATGCAAGTGAAACCGCAGACGATGTGGGGTGGGGGTGTGTGGGGGGGATCTCATCTCAAAGTGAGTTAATTAGGCAGCAAATTAATTATCCAGCCAATCGGCTCCCGTTGAGAGCTAAATGACCAGGGGGTGATCAGCTGGTGGGTGTGATCGATACTGAGCAAAGAGAAGGTTGGGAAGGAGGCCAAGATAGAGAGAGAGAGAGAGAGAGAGCATGGAGAGAGAGAGAAAGAGGGAGAGACAGAGATAGAGATGTTGAGAATTACATGTGGAAGGTGCGCTGTGACCCCCCACTGTGATTCCCCCCCTTTAAGAATCTGCTCAGCTATGCCCAATCAGCATGTGCTCAATTAATCTGTGTGCAGATCGGCCTCCTGTCAGAATCCCAACTCCAGATGTCACACCCCCGATAGTGTGCACTCTAATGCGCATGCTAAAAGGCATATTTATACGCATGCCTCCCCATCCTATATTTAGGAAGAAAACATGCCTGGCAATGGGATTCAGCCTGTGTCCCAATGGCTTAGTCATCACGAGAGCTCGAGACCCTTCCTAGCTGATGCTGACCTATCTGCAGCATCAGCCAGCCAGTAAGAGAAGCCGGGCCGACGGCCAGCCTCGTGATTGGCCGCTGGTGCCTCTTATGGGAACGAAATCCTGAGGTGTGGGTTGATACTTCAACAGCCCTGCAAGGCCAGGGAAGCAGTGGAGAATCCCCAGGCTGCTTTTTTCTCAAGTCCCGTCCGGACAATCTGACATTTCACAGGCGAAACCAGGAGGGCGTGTTTGTAGCACAGCTCTTCTCGTGCCAAAGCGGGCCGTCGCCGGAGTCGCGCAGACAAACGCTCTACTCCGTCTGTTGTAACGGTGTGTTTATTTACTCTGCGGCAATACGTCACCTGCCAGTTCAAGAGCCAAGTTGGTTCAAAGCATACCTGAGCACCTGTAGCGTATGAAATGGCAAGATGTGTGCATCATGTTCCCTTAATGCCCGTTAAGAGTCATTGACTTGCATATGTGCCCTGGAGAAAAGGTGGTCCCAGGGTACGGTGTGAAGACACACGAGGCCACCACCTTGCTGAAGATAAGCAGGTCAGGGTCTGGTTAGCTCAGGCATCCCCAAACTCGGCCCTCCAGATGTTTTGGGACTACAATTCCCACCACTGGTCCTGTTAGCTAGGGATGATGGGAGTTGTAGTCCCAAAACATCTGGAGGGCCGAGTTTGGGGGTCCTGGGTTAGCTCATTGGATGGGTGGCTGCCTGGAACATGGACACCACTTTGAACCCCTTGACCCAAAAAAACCAGCCTATTGGAGCATTGGGACAACTTCCTCAGACTCCGCCAGGGCCTCATCTCAGCCTTCCAGCTAAGATTTCTCCTATGGAATATGAAGTCAAATATAATCATCCTACCTGCCAGGACAGCCACCGTTTATGGGCATGTGGAGCTATGTCTGAAGCATCCTGGATATAAAACACTTTGTTGCATGGCAAAACTGCTCCTGGGCTGTACCACTTGAGACTGAGGGTGGTGGGTGGGCGGCAAAATTAAATGGGGTGCAGGAAATGCTAAACAAAACAAAACAAACGAAGAACCACCATGTCTTGGAGTAGGCTAGTGTAGAACCTCTCTCTCACACACCCCTAACATTCTTTGTACAGGAAGTTGTTTAAAAAAAAAATCTGTAATATTCAGTCATCCAATGTTTCCCCCCTCTACCAGTCCAGTGGTACACAGAGGGCAGAACATTTAAGGCTGGAATCCAGAGCACCACACAGCAGAATGGACAGGAGGGCAGGAGCCCTGCTGCCTCCTTCCCCAAGCCAGGTGGTCTTTGGGAAGGTAGAGCAAGGGCTCTTGGACCCGTCAGGTAATCACGCCTCCCTCCCTAAGCTGAGCAGAAGCTTCCTGGGCTTTAGGAAGGAGGCGCCAGGCTTTAAGGGCTTGCCGATCAGAAGGTCGGCGGTTCGAATCCCCGCGACAGAGTGAGCTCGCATTGCTCGGTCCCTGCTCCTGCCAACCTAGCAGTTTGAAAGCACATCAAAGTGCAAGTAGATAAATAGGTACCACTCCGGCGGGAAGGTAAACGGCGTTTCCGTTCTGGTTCACCAGAAGTGGCTTAGTCATGCTGGCCACATGACCCGGAAGCTGTACGCCGGCTCCCTCGGCCATTAACGCGAGATGAGCGCCGCAACCCCAGAGTCATCTGCAACTGGGCCTAATGGTCAGGGGTCCCTTTACCTTTACTCTAATTCACTAGGAACATTTAGGGGACTAGCCTAGTTCCACAGACCACATGCTGTTGCTGTATTAGAAAGTGTCCTCTCTATTTGCAGCCTTTCAAGCAGCCAAGTTAAAGGGGCGGGGAACCATAAAGAGAGTGAGAGCAGGGGCACAGAAGTTGCCCATCCCAAGTTAGCATCTCGACAACAGGCTGAGAAGGTAACAGAGGTTGCTCACCACTATGGTGAGATGGGTTGAATTTCTATTTAAAAACAGATTTGAAATTCACGGCATGCTGTATGCTGAAAGAAAAACTATATGAAAATGATGTACTGGTGGTATTTGACTCCTAGTAAGCTAGCAAAAATGTATAAAACAAGTACAAATGCCTGCTGGAAATGTAAATGAAAAAGAAGGTACCTTTTATCGCATGTGGTGGTCATGTAAGGTAATAAAAGCTTTCCGGAAAATGATGTATAATGAATTAAAAAAAAATGTTTTAAATAACTTTTGTAAATAAATAAAAACTAGAAGCTTTTTTTATTAGGAATTGTAGGCACCGATATCCCAAAGGAGCAGAAAAGACTCTCTATGTATGCAATAACAGCTGCACGGGTGTTGCTAGCCCAGAGATGGAAAGAAGACAAAGTCCCTACCAGAGAGGAATGGCAAACCAAGCTGATGGACTACGCCGAAATGGCTAAGCTGACTGGCAAAGATCAGAAACCAAGAAGACAAAAACTTTAAGAAAGAATGGTAAAAAATTACTATTTATTTAGGAGACCACTGTAAGCAGATGAAAACAATGGCAGGATTTTAATAACACTTGTAATGTAACAATTATTATGGGCAATATGGACGGATATAAAATATGGACTATGAAACAATATGCAGTGGAAAACGTTGACAATAAGACCCATGGAGGGGATTGGGGGGGGGGGAGTCCAGAGATTCAGAGAAATCTCTAAATGTGGATGTTGATTTGGTAATGTTATAACTCTATGCTTGTAAAATCAAATAAAAATAATCTTTAAAAATTTTTTAATTTCTATTTAAAATTATAGTAATTGTTTCTTAAATTTGCATCTATATATATATATATATATATATATATATATATGTACATGCAAATGTTATGCAAATCTGTACCTTTTTTAGGGTGGGGGGGTGATTAACCCTAAGTAAGTGAAGCAGGGCCAGAGCCGGATTTAGGCTGGATGAGGCCCTAAGCTACTGAAGGTAATGGTGCCCTTTATCTGTCCAGCTGTCCTTTGTCAACAACAAATTGCCGCTCTTTTTTTTGCATTGAATATATGCTATATGGTAATTTATGGACCTAATAGGTATCTAAAGCCATTTGCACATGTTGCCATGCAACCAATCCATGCAGAATGTAGGCACCCTATATATAGAAGGGGGCAAACGAGTGATATTTTAGGGAGCAGGCTAGCAGGCAGGGCCCATTACTTACATCATAGGAGCCTACACAACACACAACACTGTTGCTCTATGTAGGTTTTATTTTATTTGGGTTTTTTTTTAATCTTATATTTTAGAAATGTACATCCAGGTGTTTTTCCCCCTTATTTTTTTTGGGAGCCCCCAAGAGAATGGGGCCCTAAGCTACAGCTTGTTTAGCTTATACGTAAATCCGGCACTGAGCAGCGCACATCACCATCTATAAAGGGCGTGGAGAGCTTAAGATCATGGAGCCCAGATGGGCTGAAATTACCAAAGTGCATCACACATACACACACACAGTCTCAAATAGCCCGGCGCAGGAATAGCTTTGCCACATGACAATCTGTTTGCTTAGGCTGCTTCTCACTCGTACTTGTCATAGGATTCCCTCTGCTATTTATTCATCTAGGCAGCCTCTACACACTGCTGCCCTCCAGGTCCATGTTTGCTTACCCCTGACCGTTGGTCTCTCAGGACACTGAACTCTGCTTTGGCCATGCTGCCCACTGGCAACTGGCAAAACCCAGACCACCACCAGAAGATGACAGAATGGACCACTCCAAGCCAACAATGAAACCAGTCATGGACCCTTGCCTGGGTAATAGCTTCTGCCCAAGAGCCAGGCTGCTCTGTAGCTAAATAATCTGGCCAGGAACACGGGTTTTTCAGCAGTCCTGGCCACTGAGGCTTCGAGGATACCCTGCCAATTTCGGAAAGGATCAGATCTGATTTTAAAATGCCATTATCCTATCCAGAGAAGAAAATCCATCAGGTTTAGTATCGGAGCAAGCAAAACAAAACAAAACAAAACGAGAGAGAGAGAGCATTTCCACAGCGAATCTTGTCACTGTGGCAATTCCGTCAAAATCCAACCTTCTAATTGTAGGTGGTGCCCTTCCACCTGTGATTATCCGTAATTACAGTTATCCCTGTTTAAATTTTACTGATGATATTAAACCATGAATTGCCAGCGTCTTCACCACAGGTGGGTTGTGAAAAGCACCCTCCGGCTCTGTGTAGCCCCGAGGCAGCTTTCTGCAAACTCCTGCGAGAATCTCAGCTTTCTTTTTTAAGAAGGCTAAGTTTTTAGTCCCTGTTCTTGCCGGGATAAGCTGGAAAATGTATTGGCAATACGCGCTGAAGGCTTAGATAGCAAGACAGCGAGCAAAAGGAGACATAAATTCAGTTTTATCTCCCCTCAGACTCAGGTTCTCAGAGGCTGTCAGATTCTCTTTTTTTCCTTGTTCTTCATATGTTTGGAGACAGAACAAGAATATTTCCAATTAAGTGTATTTAGTCAACCACCTGTGGCTTGGCATCTAGCAAAAGGCCCAGCATATTCAGGCAACAGAACAGATTTAAGTGCTGCTCAGGGCTATTTGGCTTGCAATGCTAGACTTCAAACCTGGATGGACAGTTTGCTGGCATGGAGAAGGGAAGAAGCGTTTTTTAAATACATATATATATATATATATATATATATATATATATATATATATATCGTAAAATATTATTTGAAACTTTTTAAACCCACCTTCCATCTCAGAGCAATTTCAGAGCAGGGTGCAATTAAAATACATTTTAAATTGTACAACATGCACACTTAAAATGGCAGAGTAACAAAAGCAAGTAACATTATTATTATTATTATTATTATTATTATTATCATCATCATCATCATCATCATCATCATTACTACATTATTATTATTATTATTATTAGTAGTAGTAGTAGTAGTAGTAGTAGTATATACCACCCTATACCTGGGGGTCTCAGGGCAGTTCACAGAATAAAATCAAGATATATAAGATATATATAGCTGATGATATATCACAATGTTGAAAACTAGATATTGCCCAGTCCTACTTACAACCATATCAACCCAAACTGGCGCTGAAATTCCAACCAAGGGTTGGTGCGAGCAACCGGTCCTTTAACTGGTGTCGGAAATTTAATGGTGCTGGAACCATTTGTATCTCAGCAGGAATTTCCAAGGCTGGGGAGCTACCACCTAGAAGGCTCTCTCACATGTATCGAGCCTCGGGGAATGGTAGCACCACCAAGAGAGCTTCTGCAGCTGATCTTAACATGAGAGTTGGCAGACAGTCTCTCGAGTAACCATGTCCCACGTTGTTTATGGCTGTGTACACCAGTACCAAAACTTGAAATACAAAGACTTGAAATAGCTGTTTTTGCTGATAAATTTATTGTATTTTCTTTCCATAAACCACTTTGAAGGTTTCTTTTAAATAATCAAGCTGTATATAAATGTTATGATAGGAAAAAATGCATTGGGGGGGGGGACAGAAATGCTGTGGGGTTGAGCAGACATTATACAATGCTAATATCGTGTGGAAGCCCCCCGGGTAGGAGAAGATAAACTGCAGTATAATGCCACCAAATCTGAACCCAGCAAGTCACTTCAGTAGGATTCCATGGCCAATGGAACTGTCGACACTAAAATGTGAAATTGTGTTCCTCAACTCCTTTAGAAGCTAGGTACTTGCAAAGTGCTTTTTCCTTCCAGCAAGAGAGCAGCCGGGCATTGAAACCGGTTATCTAGGCCAAAAGGCATCAGTGAGCACCTCCCTTTCAAACTAAGGATGGGAATGATTTAAGGCAGAGATACAGAACATGTGGCCCACCAGATGCTGCTGGATTTTACCTGACCGCCATCCTTGTTAACAGCGGCTGATGGGAGTCAGAATCCAGCAACATCTCAGGGACCTCAAATTCCTCATCCCTAGGTCAGGAGTTAAGGAGACGTAGAACCTCAACTGGAGTAGTGGAAGAAGAGGAAGAGGAAGAGGAAGAGGAAGAGGAAGAGTTTGAATTCGATATCCTGCTTTATCATTGCCCGAAGGAGTCTCAAAGCGGCTAACATTCTCCTTTCCCTTCCTCCCCCACAACAAACACTCTGTGAGGTGAGTGGGGCTGAGAGACTTCAGAGAAGTGTGACTAGCCCAAGGTGACCCAGCAACTGCATGTGGAGGAGCGGAGGCGCGAACCCGGTTCACCAGATTACGAGTCTACCACTCTTAACCACTACACCACACTGGAGGAGAAGGAGGCAAGTCCTCTCCACAACAGCGGCCAGGCATCTATGACAATCTCTGCCACCACGCTGCGTCGCTGCAGAATTATGCCACTTTAGGAACTCCAAGATAATTTGCTCAACTCTATACCAGCTACTCGCCTTCCCTCTTGGCGGATGCAAAGTTCCCAAAGAGGTTCCATTGTAGCGAGCAGGTTGCTCGAGCCTGATTTATAACGCCACCATCCAAATCCCCAAACATGCCAGCTGCACCAATTCCCCCCCCCCCACTGAATGCCATCTGTACAGCAGGCTCATTAGACATCATCAAAGAGAGGCGTCCTTGGTGCACCAACTGCACTAAATGCGCAGCCCCAGAGGTTTTTATAGGAAGTCACAGGGACAATGGGGATGTTTCTGTCGGTTCTAGAGAGAATGTCACAGTTGGGTATCCTCTCTCTCTCTCTCTCTCTCCGCACCTCCATTCTTCTCCAGAGACAGGATATAAGGGCTCAAGAGCCTATCGACTGCAGGACCTGCCAAGAAGGGCTGGGACGATGCATTGCAATGCAAACTCGGGCCGGAACTAAACTAAGCAAACACCAAGTTCCCCTGCCTGTGTTTGCTTGGTAACAGTGTTAGAAACGCAGATGTACAAGGTAGGCGCCAAATGGCTCCTTAAACCAAGGTTACAGTCGCCAAAACGGAATGTCTATGTTATGTACTGAGTTGAATAGGATCCAAAATGCAGCAGTCTGACTGGTCCCAGAACAATAGGATTGAGATTGCAGCAGTCTGATTGGTCTGCAGGAGCCACCCAATCCAGCTCCAGGTGGAAGTGAATCCGCACTCCGATTGGCCAATCACGTGGGGCCCATTGTGTAAATAGTATATATAAAGCAAACGTTTTGGGGGAACTGCATTTTCCTCACTACTATGAGCTGAATAAAGAGCATGAAATTCACACTTGACTCCGAGTATATTTCATTCTAGTTGCCATTTTGGGGGGCCAAACGGCTCTGAAGTCTTGTTTTGATGGACTACCAGTAACTGTAATTGATTCCCAGTCAAACATCTGGCTAGTTCAGGTAACAACCCTGAGCTAGGTTAAGAGCTTTGCGAACTCGGAAAGTCACTTGATCCAGGGACAGTCCTATTCCGACCTCTTTTTCTTAACGGGGATGGCTCCTGCTCAGGCTGCACAGGAAAAAAACACAATTTGGTTCCAGAAATTCATTCCGATTGTGCAGATAAAATATAACTGATGTAATTCTACGGGGTGTGTTGCTAGTGTGTGAAAACAGTCCAGATTCAATGATCACCAGGCATGCACCTCCAGAGGGTGGAGATGTCAGACATCATTCTGGCGCCTGCCTTGTGGAACGCCCTCCCATCAGATGTCAAGGAAATAAACTACTACAGTATCTGACTTTTAGAAGACATCTGAAGGCAGCCCTGTTTAGAGAAGTTTCTAATGTTTGATGTTTTATTGTATTTTTAGTATTTTGTTTGAAGCCACCCAGAGTGGCTGGGGAAACTCAGCCAGATGGGCAGGGTATAAATAAATTTATTATTATTATTATTATTATTATTATTATTATTATTATTATTATTATTATTATTTGGTTGCATGTGTAAAATGTGCCATTTGCTTGCTTTGTCCTTTGAGCCCCAATCCACCCCATTGCCTTCCAAATGCCCACCTGCACGACCATTAGTGTGTTAAAAGACTCCAGGGGCACCAATTTTAACACCAAATTGCTGTGGGGAGGCTCATTTTCAGAGATGGGGGAGTGTTGCAGCATGCAGGGAGGGCAGGATTTACCTCCATGGCTGTGACTCCCTTGCTGAATATATCTCTTGCACAGCAATCAGGGCTTTTTATTTTTATAATAAATAAATAACCCTCCTAATTGCATTGTGGGACAGGGGAAGGGCAGGGCCAAGACGGGACCCTTTTCTTCCTAATGTAACACTTAATGTCTCAACAAATGAAACTGATCTGTAGAAAATGTAACTTGGAAAAAAGAGACATTGCACATACTTTTGCAAATCAAGAAATCTTTAATAAAAAATATGGTTTTTTGTTTTGTTTTAAAAAGGGGGGGGGACGGCGCAACAGGAGATCTACAGCCCATCGGGGGGAATCTGTCTCAGCTAAATTAAAGTTTTCCTCCTCCAATCCCAGCACTTTTCCCTTCCTGTCATTTTTTTAAAAAATTATAAGCGTTTTAAGAAACTCTTGAAAACAGGTGGATTTTTATGGGCGAAGAGCAGGAAAGATATGCTTCAAATATATACCGGTTGTTGTTGTTGTTGTTGTTCAGTCGTTCAGTCGTGTCCGACTCTTCGTGACCCCATGGACCAGAGCACGCCAGGCACGCCTATCCTTCACTGCCTCCCGCAGTTTGGCCAAACTCATGTTAGCAGCTTCGAGAACACTGTCCAACCATCTCATCCTCTGTCGTCCCCTTCTCCTTGTGCCCTCCATCTTTCCCAACATCAGGGTCTTTTCCAGGGAGTCTCAGTCTTCTCTTCTCATGAGGTGGCCAAAGTACTGGAGCCTCAACTTCAGGATCTGTCCTTCTAGTGAGCACTCAGGGCTGATTTCTTTGAGAATGGATAGGTTTGATCTTCTTGCAGTCCATGGGACTCTCAAGAGTCTCCTCCAGCACCATAATTCAAAAGCATCAATTCTTTGGCGATCAGCCTTCTTTATTGTTCCTGCTCTCACTTCCGTACATTACTACTGGGAAAACCATAGCTTTAACTATACGGACCTTTGTCGGCAAGGTGATGTCTTTGCTTTTTAAGATGCTGTCTAGGTTTGTCATTGCTTTTCTCCCAAGAAGCAGGCGTCTTCTAATTTCGTGACTGCTGTCACCATCTGCAGTGATCATGGAACCCAAGAAAGTGAAATCTCTCACTGCCTCCATTTCTTCCCCTTCTGTTTGCCAGGAGGTGATGGGACCAGTGGCCATGATCTTAGTTTTTTGATGTTGAGCTTCAGACCATATTTTGCGCTTTCCTCTTTCACCCTCATTAAAAGGTTCTTCAATCCCTCCTCACTTTCTGCCATCAAGGTTGTATCATCAGCATATCTGAGGTTGTTGATATTTTTTCCGGCAATCTTAATTCCGGTTTGGGATTCATCCAGCCCAGCCTTTCGCATGATGAATTCTGCATATAAGTTAAATAAGCAGGGAGACAATACACAGCCTTGTCGTACTCCTTTCCCAATTTTGAACCAATCAGTTATTCCATATCCAGTTCTAACTGTAGCTTCTTGTCCCACATAGAGATTTCTCAGGAGACGGATGAGGTGATCAGGCACTCCCATTTCTTTAAGAACTTGCCATAGTTTGCTGTGGTCGACACAGTCAAATGCTTTTGCGTAGTCAATGAAGCAGAAGTAGATGTTTTTCTGGAACTCTCTAGCTTTCTCCATAATCCAGCGCATGTTTGCAATTTGGTCTCTTCTTTTATTTTATTCTACCGGTAGAATAAAATAAATAAATAAAAAGATGGGGAGCCCCCTCCCGAAGGCTGCATCTAGCCCATGAGCTCGACATTCATACCCGGCCCCTCTACATGTTCACACATCCATCACTTGATGCTGCAATCCGTGAGTGATAAACTAGCACCAAGGGGCTGGGGCTGGGGTGAGTAACAGAACGCATTGCTGACACAACATCACAATTCAGGGTGCAGCACCAACACCGCAATGTGCGATGTCGCTGATGGCCCTGGCAGCAGAGCATGTGCGCCTCTCCCAATTTGCGAAAGCCTAAAAGAGAGAAATTTAGACCGCGTTAAAGTCCTCGCCCCCGTTGCCTGACCCGCAAGGCCAAAGGAGAACTAGGACAGAGGCCATGCATACTAACAGCAAACTACGGTAAGTGCTGGTTGGTCCTTAGGCCTAGCAACCTACATTTCCCCGATGAAAATAGGGGTGCCCTGGTCCAAAATAATAATAACAATAATTTTATTATTTATACTCCACCCGTCTGACTGGGTTGCCCCAGCCAATCTGGGCAGCTTCCAACATATATAAAAGCATAATAAAACATTATTATTATTATTATTATTATTATTATTATTATTTAAAAAACACTTCCCAATACAGGGCTGCCTTCAGATGTCTTCTAAAGGTGGAATACGTTACTTATCTCCTTGGCTCGGGGGTCGCATAACTCCGTATCTTCCAACATTTCTCTGATGAAAATAGGAACGTCCTAAGGAAAAGTGGGGCATTCTGGGATCAAATCAGAAACCGGGATGGCTTCCGTAAATCCGGGATTGTTCCTGGAAAATAGGGACACTTGGAGGTTCTGCTTACCGGTATGCAGTGAAAATGGTACCATCTGTGAACTAGAGGGTGTTGCCAGTAGGCCTAAGGGGACCTCAAGATACAAAAAAGTACAAAAAAACAGAAAAAGCCTTTTGGGTGGATCCCTGAAAAAGCCTAGTGAGCGGGCTTAGTGGGCATTGAATGCTGACTGGCTATTGGAGGAGAGGAAACGGAAAACATGTGAGAAGCAGAAATGGAAGAAAGTGTCACAGAAGGGAGTAGGCTGGCTGGAACCCCAAAGAAGTGAATTTCGCACCGAAACATTTTGTTCGAGATCCCACTTGTATTTTAATATTTGCATTAATATTGACTACATATACGTTCAGTGCTTACTGTGACTATCTTTATGGCCCAACAAGAAGTCTTTGCCGCACTCTGCTTGACAAAAAATGGATTTACGCATCGCCTACTTAACCTGCTGCGAAAGGAGCTAAGCTCTGCCTGTTGTCACATCTGAGATATCCAGCAAAGTCTGTCTCAGCAAAGTCTGTCTTAAATTAACTTTCAGAAGAGCCAGTTTCTTGCTTTATTGGCCGAGGGAGCCGGCGTACAGCCTCTGGGTCATGTGGCCAGCATGACTAAGCCACTTCTGGCGAACCAGAGCAGCACACGGAGACGCCGCTCACCTTCCCGCCGGAGTGGTACCCATTTATCTACTTGCACTTTGACGTGCTTTCAAACTGCTAGGTTGGCAGGAGCAGGGACTGAGCAAGGGGAGCTCACCCCGTCACGGGGATTCGAACCACCGACCTTCTGATCGGCAAGCCCTAGGCTCTGTGGTTCAAGAGTACTTGGAAACAAATGTTAAGTATTATTATTAATGACGCTGTCATGCCCGGCCATCAATCAGAGTGCTTCCTCCCAACTTGCAGAGCGACTGAGTCAGCCGAGGCCATTCTGTGCCCCCTTTGCAGCTCCGAGAAATTGTAAGACACCACAGAACTCCTTTCCAACATGACCCTATTTAGAGACTTAGACTACGCCGCTATGACCTCAAACAGCAATAAAGATGCACCAGAGTATATCAGTTATCAAAGAGGGTGTGACCTCACCACAACCCCACTAGGGGGTCACAGACTCAGCATTTGCGGAAATACCGGCATCAAGCAGGCTTTGGAACTGATAAAGGGGAGAATGAGTAAAAGGGCAAATGTTCGGGGAAGTGAGAAGAAGAGATGGGAAAAGATGGTCCACAACTATATCACTTTTCGGGGTGTTTTCAGGTAGGGCGACCACATGCAAAGAAGGACATGACTCCTGCATGTTTAACAGACGTGGAAGAAAAGGGTTTTCAGGAGATTCTGTCTTGGCTGAAAATTGCCTCTCCTTAAAAGAAGCCCAGAAGCCCCATCTTCCTTTGAACCTGACATCCTATTTTCTAGGCCATTTGGCCAAATCAGGTTAAACTGTACCTGCACACATAAATACGCCGCTGCGAAAATGTTAATTGCAAGAAACCCACAAAACTAGGATCACACTCTTGAAAATAAGCCCTGGGCTCTGCAATCTCTGTGGGCAACCTGCCAGCAACTGCTTGCCGACGTTTCGTCCACATATCAAATGGTTAAAAATGCAGGTGGCCGCAGACTTTGAAACTGTCTCTCTCTCTCTGTCACACACGTTTACTCATTCACTCTCAATCCTCGCCCCACTCCCAGGAAAAAAAAGTGTAGGCATAAAAATGAGTGCATGTGTGTTCTGCACACCCACGAACTCGCTGGGTAAGTGGAGAGACATTCATCTGCTTTAGACTTGAACAGAATAAGAACCGCAGCTGTATAAGAAAATAGTAAAATGAAATGAAACGAAACGTAATGAAAAAGTGCAAGTTTCTAGAATTTGCTGTTTTTTTTTTTTTTTTATAAGAATTTATTGGCATTTTTCTATAACAAACATATACCCACACCCACACCTACAATAAACAAATGCAAAACAAATAAAACAAATACAAACAATGTCAAGCTTTCTTATTGCATCTTTCTAGGAAAAAAAAATTTCTAATTCCATATCTTGACTTTTGACTTCCCCTGCCTTTTCACCTTCGAGTTTGTATCCTTAGTCTATTTTATAACCATTTCTCCTACAAAAAAAAAACATTAACTACAATTATATAATTACATTCAATTATATCTTCAACAGTTACTAAAAATGCATCATCATAATAATACCTCACCATTTAATCTTCTAAATCTTCTAAATCCATAAACTTACTCCACTTAAATTCACTTTGCTTATACTCCACCTCATAAATCTTCTCAAATCATTCACATCTAATCTATCTCTTCTATCCTTAAGGTTGCTGCTAGTAACATAAAAACTTGAAATATCTCCTTTCATGTTCCAATAAGAAATATAACAAAAAGTTGTTGACAGTATTCTAGAATTTGCTGTTGCTGGGAAAATCTACCGCCATTTTTAATCTCTGCAAAGCGTTGTTTCATAGAATCACAGAATTGTTTAAAGGGTCCGTGAGGGTCATCTAGTCCAGCCCCCTGCAATGCAGGACTCTTTTGCTCAACATGGGGCTCGAAACCATGACCCTGAGATTAAGAGTCTCCTGTTTCACAGTAAAGAGGCAGTCAGGTGACTTGGGAAATTTGCAGAGTATGATGGTGGCAGCCACCCGTTCAAATCTGTTTTTCATTTAGAGGTATACTGCCTCTGAACTTGGAGGTTCTATCAAAGCTACTAGACCCCAGTAGTCCTTGTCCTCCATAAAACTGCCTAAGCCTTTAATCTTTAAAGTTTAAATTTTAGCCCCACGACTGTGCCGAGCGCTGGGAATTGTAGTACTTTGGAGGGAGGGCACTAGGTTGGGGAAGGCTGCTCTAAATCAAAGCAAGGGGCTATTATAGCAGGGGTGGCCAACTCCCAAGAGACTGCGATCTACTCACAGAATTAAAAACTGGCAGTGATCTACCCCTTTTTGGGGGGTTCAGGTCAAAGTTGTTGAGTTTTTTCAGGGAGGAGGTAAAATGTTGAGCTTTTTTAAAGGGAGCTACAGTTGTTCAGCTTATTTGGGGGGAGCCAATGTTCTACCAGTGATCTACCGCAAGCGTCCAGAGATCTACCGGTAGATCACGATCTACCTGTTGGACATGCCTGTATTATAGCAATGCAATTTGTAAGAGAGCAATGCATTGGCTGAATAAATATTTATTTTTGTCCATCCTGATGTGACTGACAACTTCTTTAAGGCCCTGGGGTTCTAACGTTAAGCGAGAAAACATCCTAATGTTTTTATTCCTTCTTGCTATTCATAATGCTGTACTTTTCTATTATCTCTCCCACATTTACTTAAACGAAAGCTGCAATCCTGTGCACACTTTCCTAGGAGTAGGTCCCACTGAACTAAACCAGATTCGCTTCTGAGTAGACTTGCATAGAATTGCACTTGCCCATAAGATGGACACTTACCTAAGGAATAAGAAAGTCCCAAGTACACACTCACTTCTGTGTTCGCCTTTTTTATTTGCATTGCCTCTGCACTGCATTATTCCCCTTTTCCATTTCTGTGTCCATTTTACAGCTTGGGAACAGAGAAGCCACTCGTGAGATGACACAACAAGTACACGGCAATTTTTGCACCTGGGCCTCAGGTTTTCGGCCACAAGCCCAATGGGTGACATAATCATGAGTGGAATGTCCATCTTGTTTGCAACCCCCTTTGTGCTGCCAGGTGGCACATAGAAAAACTGAGGTGGTGACACACAGAATCATGGAGTCGGAAGGGACCCTCGTGATCCTCTAAATCCAGCCCCCTGAAATGCAGGAATATGCACGTGTCCCTTATGGGGATCGAGCCTGTGACCTCGGCATTATCAGCACCATGGTCTAACCAACTGAGCTATCCAGCAGGTGACTGCAGCCCTCTCTTGTAGCTGTGGGGTTAAGTCTTGTTGGGCTTTTTTAAACCCCTGCTGCGGACATCCGAGTCAAAAGGTATGGAGCACAGAAAGGGGGGGTGAGGGCTCCGGAGATGCCAGCTATTAATTAATTAATTAATTAATTGTTTATTTATTTATACCCCGCCCAAGTGGCCGGGTTTCCCCAGCCACTCTGGGCAGCTCCCAACAGAATATTAAAAACACGATAAATATTAAAAACTTCCCTAAACAGGGTTGCCTTCAAGTGTCTCCTAAAAGTCAGGTAGTTGTTTATTTCCTTGACATCTGGTGGGAGGGTGTTCCATAGGGTGGGTGCCACTACTGAGAAGGCCCTCTGCCTGGTTCTCTGTAACCTCACTTCTCACAGTGAGGGAACCGCCAGAAAGCCCTTGGAGCTGGATCTCAGTGTCTGGGCTGGACGATGGGAAGGAGACGCTCCTTCAGGTATACTGGGCCGAGGCCGTTTAGGGCTTTCAAGATCAGCACCGACACTTTGAATTGTGCTCGGAAATGTACTGGCAGCCAATGTAGGTCTTTCAGAACCGGTGTTATATGGCCTTGGTGAAACAGGACAGGTCAGCGGGGGGGGGGGGATGCCTCCCTCAACCTGACTGCAAATGCTCCGCTGGAGATGCTTCCTTTGACAAGTGGAAGTTTTCCCTACCCACCCCACCCCCACTCGTTCCTGGGTTGCTGGTAGCAGCAAGGACTGCTGCCAACACATTTGCAAAGCTTTCAACTGCTACCATCAGTGCAAGACAGTTGGGCTGCGACATTCAGAGAGGGGGAGGGGGGAAGAAAGGAAGGAAAGCCGAGATGTTTGATTTTGGTAAGATGATTCAAAAACACTGTGCCGTCCTGCACTTGGAAGATCAGTCTCATGAAAACTTGCACTGCTAGCACTCACCACCCAGGTTCCTAGACTGAGATATATCCTTAGCAGGAACGACATATCTAGGTCTGGCGTCAGCACCTTGGCAGACCCTCCAAGTGACCCTATTTTCCAGAGATAATCCCAGTTTCTGATTTGATCCTGGAATGTCCCTCTTTTCCTTAAAGGTAAAGGTACCCCTGACCGTTAGGTCCAGTCACGGACAACTCTGGGGTTGCGGCGCTCATCTCGCTCTATAGCCCGAGGGAGCGGACATTTGTCCGCAGACAGCTTCCGGGTCATGTGGCCAGCATGACTAAGCCGCTTCTGGCGAACCAGAGCAGAACACGGAAACGCTGTTTACCTCCCTGCCAGAGCGGTACCTATTTATCTACTTGCACTTTGACGTGCTTTCGAACTGCTAGATTGGCAGGAGCAGGGACTGAGCAATGGGAGCTCACACCGTCACAAGGATTCAAACCGCCAACCTTCAGATCGGCAAGCCCTAGGCTGTGGTTTAACCCACAGCACCACCCGAGTCCTCTCTTTTCCTTAGGACATCCCTATTTTCATCGGAGAAATGTTGCGACGGTATGGAGTTATGCGACCCCCACCCCACCCCGAGCCAAGGAGATAAGTAACGATACAACCTTTAGAACAGGGGTGGCCAACTCCCAAGAGACTGCGATCTACTCACAGAATTAAAAACTGGCAGTGATCTACCCCTTTTGGGGGGGTTCAGGTCAAAGTTGTTGAGTTTTTTTAAAGGGAGCCACAGTTGTTCAGCTTATTTGGGGGGAGCCAATGTTCTACCAGTGATCTACCGCAGGCGTCCAGAGATCTACCGGTAGATCACGATCTACCTGTTGGACATGCCTGCTTTAGAAGATATCTGAAGGCAGCCCTGTATAGGGAAGTTTTTTAAAAAAAGGTTTAATGTTTATTATGTTTTTATATATGTTGGAAGCCGCCCAGAGCGGCTGGGGCAACCCAGTCAGATGTGCAGGGTATAAATAATAAAATTATTCTTGTTATTACAGTGGTACCCCGCTAGACGAAAAACTCGCTAGACGAAAGCATTCGTCTAGCGGGAGGCTGCCCCGCTAGACGAAAAAGTCTATGGGGCTGCCTCGCAAGACGAAAAAATTTCGTCTTTTTTTTTCTTTTCGTTTTGCGGAGCGCGGCTCCCATTGCCGCTCCGCAAGACGAAAACCCCGCTAGACGAAAATTTTCGCGGGACGAATTATTTTCGTCTAGCGGGGCACCACTGTATTATTTTAGACTGGGGCAACCGGTGGCAGCTAGACGGGTGGCTGGGAGTGGCCGCCGGGTCCTAAAGAATCTTCCTTGGCTCCCAGTATGCTTCTCAGGGTCCCTTCCAACTGTACAATTCTATGATTCTATGAATCCTATGCGTAATAACTCTGAAGCAAGTCTGACTGCATTCAGTGGGGTTTACTCACCATATACTGATATGCCCGCTGTAACAGAGTCCACTTCTAACCTGGCCCTCCTTTCCACTCCATGGTCCATGGATTTTAAGATGTTAACAGTCCATTGGGAACCTGAAGTCAGGGGCACTGAATAAATTCCCTCCATTTATTACCTGATTGATCCCACATGCGCACTGTCGCTTTTTCCAAAGGACGTCTTGCCTTTCTCAGACGGGGAATCTGCCTGCCTCTCTCAGCTTATTCCAGCCTGACAGTTAATCATCCCTTAACACACGGGAAAAAATTATGCATTATACAAATTGCAAGTTGGCCGGCCTTCAGACCCAGCTGCTGGGTTCTGAAGGTTCTTGCTCTGGAAAGTACAAGGCTTGGGGGAAACAGGCAATAAGAGGGACAAAACCTTCCTGGTTGCTGGGCCCCTGAAACCCCCTCGTAAAAAGAGCCCAGCATCCCGAGTCCCATGCAGATGCCTCCATGAAGCCCAGAACCAGGCACTGAGGGCAATGGTCCTCTCCTGCCGTTGGCCTCTATCAACTGATATTCAGAGGTATACTGCCCCTGAACATGTGGGCTACATGAAGATGTAGGCCACCAACAGGCCTCTTTTCCACAAATTTCCTTTAAAAGCCATTTTAGCCCGTGGCCAGAACTGCATCCGGTGGCAAGAAGCTCCATAGGCATGTGTTATCTGAGGAAGCCGGCCCTTTTGGCTGTCTTGAGTCTCCTGCCTGGATCTCCACAGAAATAAATACAGCAGGTTAACTGCTTACACATGTAAAATTGCAGCCTCAGGCCTCATCCCTGGGAAAAACCACTGTTTACTGATGAATTGGAACAAATGTCAACTGGGTTTTCTGCAGACCAACGTTTGTTCTGATTCAAAAACAGGTTTTCCTGAGGAAAATGGCAGGATGGGAAAAAAAACCCTCTTGGAATCATGACTAGAAGTCACAGGACGAATGGAAGAAATCATGGGGAAAACAGAGGTGTGGGTGAACCCTCAGCCTATTGCTACATAGCACCAGAACAACAGCAGCCGTTTCTGTTTCTTTTTTCTCTCTCTCAGACCACCAGTGACTACTAGAACTGAGGATTCAGAGGCTAGGAAGAACAGACCAAGGCACAAACAGATGGAAAGCCAGTGATGGGAACTGGGCCCACTGGCTTTCAGCCCTGAAAATGTGAAGTGCAGAAAATGTAATCTCAGCCCTGGATTGTCCTCTTCCCAGAGGCGTAGCAAGCCCAAGTGGTACCCGGTGCAGATTTTTTTTGTCAACCCCCCCCCTCCATATCCGCCCACACCCCTTCAAGTCACAGTGAGCATTTTGCGTTCCCCCACAATGCTTTGCGGCACCTCATTTGCACCTCATGTGGACTGAGTAAAGCAAGCACAGCTAATGCTTTTGCAGTGCTGTGGTGAGTCCTAAACCCAAAGCCACTGGATTTGCTCTGGCTTGTGCTTGAGGCTCTAGGTGGAGGTGCCAAATGTCACCCCTTGAAGATGGCACCTTTGTGCTACCTGAGAGGGCAGTGCCCTGGTGAAATGTGCCATGCTGCTGGGTGGAGCCCTGGCTGGGCAGAGCTGTGCTTCTGTGGCTCTTCCCAGCGGGAAGGAAAAAAGCAAAGTGTGTGCTGTGTAAGCCAGCTGCTGCACTGAGCAACTTATGAGTTGTGGGGTGGGCATGCTGACAGTCACCCCCTCCCCCTCCCCTGGAACCTGGGGCGGCCCCCCACCTCCCCTAGCGACGCTCCTGCCTCTTCCAGTTCGAGCAGCCAGCAGGAATCCAGAATGGGACTGGTGCAAGGGTTTTAATATGCATTAAAGTGACACAAGAGGGACATTGCCCAATACTCTGCAGACAGGACTGTCTTAAGTATATGTGGCGCCGTGGTGCAAATATCCCTCTGGCGCCGGTGCCAGCCCCCCCCCCCCATTTCCCAGAGTTGCTGACCTTTTTACAGTGCTGCCGGCAGCTTTGCAGGGCTGGAGGAAGCGGGCAGCAGCTGAAGGGTGGCTCCTCCGGCAGGCAAGAGGCGGAGGCTGGACGCGGTACTCCCGGCTCAGCTGGCGGCTTCGTGCCGTGGTGGCCATGGCAGACGGAGGCCCCGGGCACTGCTTTGGTGCGGCATGGCAGAGGCGGGTGAGGGCGGCGAGCTGATGCAGGGAGGTGCCGTGTCCAGCCTCCGCCATTTCCCTTGCGCCCTCCAGAACTTGGCACCCTGGCCATCTGGCTGGGTTTCCCCAGCCACTCTGGGTGGCTCCCAATACAATATTAATAATAATTATAAAAAGCGATAAAACATCAAACATTAAAAACTTCCCTAAACAGGGCTGCCTTCAAATATCTTCTAAAAGTTAGATACTGTAGTTGTTTATTTCTTTGACATCTGATGGGAGGGTGTTCCACAGGGTGGGCGCCACTACCAAGAAGGCCCTCTGCCTGGTTCCCTGTAACTTCACTTCTGGCAGTGAGGGAACCGCCAGAAGGCCCTGGGAGCTGGACCCCAGTGTCTGGGCTGAACGATGGGGGTGGAGACGCTCCTTCAGGTATAAAGGTATACATCTAGTCCCCCTGGAGAAAAGACATCCTGTTGCGGCGACTGCAACCTAGATTCAAGGTGCCATTTGGTGCCTAACTTATATACCTGACTTATATACCAGTGTTTTTAACACTGGAAACTCCTCCCCCCCCCCAAAAAAAAAAAGTTGAATAAAAAGTTACCAGATTTCTTCAGCAGGGCATTAAGGAACATGCCCTGATTGAAAACAAAACAGTGTGTCCACCCCAAAATGTCTGCAGGCACCAACAGCATCCAGAACAGGTTCGTGTATAACCACCGCATTACCATCGCAAGCACGAATCATCATAAATGTGCAATGAAAAGGACATCTCAAAGGCTTGTTTCCAGACAGAAAGTGGTGCCTAGTAAAGAGTGGGGTTGGGGGGGGGGGAGAAACAGTGACAACCCTGAACTCCTGAATTATTTTACCAATCTGAATGACACCCTCGGCCTGTCTGCGTCTCGGTTTCACCACTGTGCTGGACAGAGCAGTGCCCTCATTTTTGCTACAGGGGCTTGCAATGATCACCGCGGAGAGTAGGATCGGGGGCCAGAGGAGAGGGGATCCTTTTTTTACTGCATCCCTCATCACTTGCAGGCAGAAGATTTCGAGAGAGACAGGAAGGGCATTGGGGTGACAGGCCATCGATAGGGGTCGGGGAGAGAAGATGAATCCAACCCCGGGAATCAATTTCCAATCTCTCCTTCTCGTCAGCACTAATTCCTGCCAGATACACAGCAGCACCTCTGGGAGGAAGGCGCAGAGCAGGAAAGGGGACGTCTTATGTCATGGATAGGGTGCAGAGGCAGAATCAGCATTCGGCAATGTCACTCCTTCCTGGGAGTCCTCCCCACCCTGCCCCCACTCCATTGTGCTTCTTCTCGTCCCGCTTTCAAAGAATCCAGGAACCTTGGCACCTGGCACCTACCACCAAGATTGCAAACTGCAGCTCAGGTATAGACACACCGAACTAATTATGCGTGGGTCTGCCTCTGACGCCTGCTTCTTGGGAGAAAAGCAATGACAAACCTAGACAGCATCTTAAAAAGCAAAGACATCACCTTGCCGACAAAGGTCCGTATAGTTAAAGCTATGGTTTTCCCAGTAGTAATGTACGGAAGTGAGAGCTGGACCATCAAGAAGGCTGATCGCCGAAGAATTGATGCTTTTGAATTATGGTGCTGGAGGAGACTCTTGAGAGTCCCATGGACTGCAAGAAGATCAAACCTATCCATTCTTAAAGAAATCGGCCCTGAGTGCTCACTAGAAGGACAGAT
Organism: Lacerta agilis; assembly: GCF_009819535.1. Taxonomy (NCBI): domain Eukaryota; kingdom Metazoa; phylum Chordata; class Lepidosauria; order Squamata; family Lacertidae; genus Lacerta; species Lacerta agilis. The sequence continues at coordinate 36,209,447 of NC_046325.1, read as the reverse complement.
CCTGAAGTTGAGGCTCCAGTACTTTGGCCACCTCATGAGAAGAGAAGACTCCCTAGAAAAGACCCTGGTGTTGGGAAAGATGGAGGGCACAAGGAGAAGGGGACGACAGAGGATGAGATGGTTGGACAGTGTTCTCGAAGCTACTAACATGAGTTTGGCCAAACTGCGAGAGGCGGTGAAGGATAGGCGTGCCTGGCGTGCTCTGGTCCATGGGGTCACGAAGAGTCGGACACGACTGAACGACTGAACAACAACAACTGCCTCTGAAGATGGCTGCGGAACTTCAGCTGGTGCAGAATTCGGCAGCCAGTTTGCTCACCGGGGCAAGACGGTTAGAGCATTTAACGCCAATCCTGGCCAGACTTCACTGGCTGCCAATTAGTTTCTGGGCCCAACTCAAAGTGCTGCCTTTGACCTATAAAGCCTAAAAACGGCTCAGGACCACAATACCCCAAGGACCGTCTCCCCCCATATGAACCATTCCGGACCTTGAATTAATCCTCATCCTCAGCCCTTCTTTGTGTGTCTCCTCGTCCAGAGGGTGGCAACAGAAGAACGGGGGGCTTTTCTGCAGTGGTTCCGTTTCCGAAACACTCTCCGCAGGGAGGTTTGTTTGCTGCCTTCATTACATATCTTTAGTCGCTGGGCAAAAATATTCCGCTTCACCCAGGCCTTTGGCTGATTAAACAATCTGTGGCCTTTTAAACTGTGTGAGGGGTGAATGCTTTGCTTCTTATCATGTTATGTATTTTTGTGCTTTTATACAAAAACCACCCCTGTGATTATCAGATGCTGTGTTGTATTTAAATGATGATGATGATATATCCCCTTGAATCCCGGCTTTCCCCACTTTACACCTTCTTGGTTTCCAGATTCACACACACACACAAACTGAAGATCCAACTTTTCTCTCCTCCTCCAGTCCTGATTCTTATTGTCTCGTCAATCCCATCCACCCCACTGCAAAACCATCCATTGGAACGTCCAAGTTGATGGGCTGTCTGTCAACCCCTCCAACTCAACAGACCCCAGTCCATTGACCTGAAACCGCAGGGACCTAGAGGGATCCTTGTTTTCCAAATATGAACTTATCAACACATATTGCAGAAAGAAGTAGCAGCCACCTCATTCTCAATAAAGCAGTGGTTCTCAAACTTTTTTCCCACACTCTCGGAATAAGAATTTGCTCGCGCAGCACTGAATTTTATTATTATTATTATTATTGACAAGAAATCCACCAGGAAACAGAAACAGCTCCTATCAGTGCTTGGTTTATAGCACAGAACACAACTACTTTGTAATATGATCATGGGACATCCAGAAAATATAAAACAAGGCAGCCGCATAGGAACAGGAAACATTCCCAAAATATAATTATAAACAAGCCCCTTACATATAAAAGTATGCATACAAACTCCATGAGAGGTTTGAGCTTGCTTTTGCCGGGCAATCTCATTTCTATTAGGTCTAATTTGGGACAAAAAAAAACCCTCTCAACTCCTAATCCACACAAAGAAGCCTTTCTCTTTCCTGATCTTTCATATTGATCAGAGTTGAAAATCCCAGTTTGCCAATACGTCGTGGAGAATTGTAGAATAATAGCTAATGCTCTTGAAGAGAGGCATGGGTACTGTTTCTCTCTGTCTCTCTCTTTCTCTCTGTGTGTGTGTATATATATCTGAAATATTTAAACGTTTCTTTCATTGTCCTCGAACCTTCCCGCTACACTTGCCATCACAGAATTATAGAATTGTAGAGTCGGAAGGGAACACGAGAGTCATATAGTAGTCCCCCCGTCCCGTCCCCCAGCAATGCAGGAATCTTTTCCCCAACGTTGGGCTCAAACCCACAACCCTGAGATTAAGAGTCTCATGCTCTACTGGCTAAATTGTCGTCATTTCGCACTCGTGATTATTTGTGCACATGACTGTACTGGAGCAATTGTACACGATCTGTTTCAATACCTTTTGCACGTGCAAAAGTTTGAGGCCGGACATACAGATTTGTTTCAAATCGGTGCCTGTCCTGCAGCTTCCTTCTGAAACCCTGTAGTTTTCTTGTACCACAAAAGTGTGAGGGTGGGGTAGGGGTGAGACAAGGGTGTTGTCCTGCTTTTCTCGCATTTATATCACGAGTGCCACTTCAGGTGGCAATAACTCAATAACAATGGAGAAGCATCATAGAACAGCTGATAAAGTGGAATGGTATCTGGACAGCTGGACAGTCCAGTGTAAATCCACCAGTGCCGCACTCTTCTTGTGTCAGTGAAATGTTGCAGGCTATGTTGACAGAAGGGTGTTGACAAGCTGGAACGTGCACAGGGGAGGGCAACCAAGATGATCAGGGGTCTGGAAACCAAGCCTTATGAGGAGCTGGGTGTGTTTAGCCTGGAGAAGAGGAGACTAAGAGGAGATATGATAGCCATCTTCAAGGGCTGACAAATGGAGGGTGGAGCAAGTTTGTTTTCTCCTGCTCTGGAGGGTAGGACTCGAACTCATGGCTTCAGGTTTACAAGAAAGGAGATTCCGACTAAACATCAGGAAGAACTTTCTGACAGTAAGAGCTGTTCTGCAGTGGAATGGACTCCCTCAGGAGGTTGTGGACTCTCCTTCCTTGGAGGTTTTTAAGCAGAGGTTGAATGGCCATCTGTCATGGATGCTTTAGCTGAGATTTCTGAATTGCAGGCGGCTGGACTAGATGGCCCTTGGGGTCGGATCCAACTCTATAATTATATTATTCTATACCTGCAGGAAGGGGGGGTGGAGTCTGGAGAGGCCCTCTGTCCTAGAAAGGGCAAGTCTTGCTTTGAACTCCATCTTGTCTCATGCACCAATATGACTTCATCCTGTGAAGAAACCTAGGATCCAGTTCTCCTCCTTCCCTCCACAATCTCTCCCTAGGGATTCCTGTCCTCCAAGCTCTGTTCTACCAGATCTCTAATGCCCTGGAGCTGGTTTCTTATAAAGCCAGATGCCAGGGCTGACGTTTGCCTGCATGTCACACTCTTTGACCTTGAAGCCCTCCTTTCCAATCAAGTGGTGCAGTTAAGACCATTTTGGAAGCTGGACTCTTCCTTGGCGGTGGTGGTGGGGAGACACCTTAAAGTGTGCCGCCTCCCTTCCTTCAAAATGTACCAAGCCAGCCCTGCTGCATCTTGCTATGCAGAGCCCTGGGATTTCTGCCCCCAAAATCCTTCCCCGACATTGCCACCCTTCCTAATCCCAGATGCTTGAGGAAGAACTCTGCACCTGCTCAGAGACATGCCCATCTTTCTTCAATACTCCACACCAGGCATCCCAGGGCCGATTCCTCAAAAAACGCTTTCCTAGAAAGCTCAGCGAGAGTCTTGCTAAATTCTCCTCCGGGTAACGTGGCTGAGGCGGGCTGGGGGCTGCGGCCCTACACCTACACCCCCACCCCACCCCTTATTTAGCCCCTGCTGTTGTGCTTTCAGGGTGTCCCCCTGACACACACACACACACCCCTCCTACCCCAGCTTCAATCCTTACTGCCTGCCTCAATGTCAGTGGCTGGAGGCATCTGAAGGCTGCTGGCTGGGCTGGGCAAGCAGAGATATGTGAGGCGCATGGCAATGAACTGATGCAAAAGGAGGAGCCCACCGCAGAGGTCTGCCCAGTCCCCTCCAACTGTGCAGAGAAGGAGAGAGAGAGGTTGGAAGCGATGGGAGGGGGCCATCACTACCAGCCAGAAAACATTTTCCACTGCTGATATTCTCCCCACGTTCCCTTGCCCCCACAATGAGAGAGAGAGAGAGAGAGAGAGAGAGATTTCAGGATGGTGGCGAGGGACTGCGCCTCTCCCCTAACATATGGGAGCATTGGGACAAGGACACCAGAACCATCTCACCCTGGGGCTCAGGGATTTGTTGGGGGGGTAATAAACCCCCGAGAACAATATTTTCAGGCTGCACAGTGTGTGCATGCACGCACGCGTGTAAAAAGAAAGAAGGGGGTTTGAGGGTTGATACATTCCTCCCTTTCGGGTCCCACCATCGCCACGGCCTCCGTTGTAATATGTGGCCACATCCCTGCCTGCTTCAAGCTGAACTTCTTTCTTTCTTTTCTGGGTTCCTTTCCTGAAAGGAACCTTTAAAGGTTCCGAATGGAGCATTAAATTAGATGCCTGCAGCAGCAGCTGCCGCCTCCCCTCTTTGGCACGCCGGCTCCCCTTGCCTTCAAAATCAGCTTCCTCCACAAGTCCTTGCCTAGACCACTAAAAATCATTTCTTTCTGCGCTCTCTCTCTCTCTCTCTCTCACACACACACACACACACACATAGACACACACACGTACCCAACCCCCAGTGCTCCCTTATCCTCACTTATTTATCAAGCCCTGTTTCGCCCATTAATTCCTTCTCGGTCCCTCCCGAAGGTCGGTTCGCACAACCAATGCATGGGCGAAGCTGCAACCCAGGACAGAAATAAATCCTCAGATTGCATTGCCTGTTCTCTCTCTCAGTTTGGAACCGGGAATTCCTCCCTCGGCCTCCCCACCCCAATAGTCATTTCTGCTCTAGTTTAACCGAGGTTGTTTCAGAATATTTCGGAAACCCTGGCTCAAGGATTGTCATTGTTATCTAAAGCTACTTTTCTCGGCGACTGGTGGCCTGCTGGAAAGGTGGCATTCTCTCAAGAGCTGGTGACCAAGTCCTTGGCGCTGGGAGTGCATTCCCACGGCAGTCTGATCTTGGCAATCAGAGGCGTGAGATGCAAGCGTCCCTGGGAAAGGTAGGTGAAGGAGTTTACAAGGTACAGTGAGACACCCGTGGACCACAGGGATGCGAGGCGCTGCCAGAGGGTCCCTCTAGTCCCTGAAATTCAAAAACTGCTCAGGTATAATGTATAAAATGCTCAGGTATAAAATGCCAGGCACCCCTATCCTTCACTGCCTCTCGCAGTTTGGCCAAACTCATGCCAGTCGCTTCGAGAACACTGTCCAACCATCTCATCCTCTGCTGTCCCCTTCTCCTTGTGCCCTCCATCTTTCCCAACATCAGGGTCTTTTCCAGGGAGTCTTCTCTTCTCATGAGGTGGCCAAAGTACTGGAGCCTCAACTTCAGGATCTGTCCTTCCAGTGAGCACTCAGGCCTGATTTCTTTAAGGATGGATAAGTTTGATCTTTTTGCAGTCCATGGGTATAAAATACCCTTTAACAAATCTCTGGTGAAAACGGGGACACCCTATTCCATGGTGACGATGATGGTGACACTTTTATTATTTCTACCCCAGTCATCTGACTGGGTTGGCAACTTCCAACATATATAAAAACATTAAACTTTTTTTTAACTTCCCTATACAGGGCTGCCTTCACATGTCTCCTAAAGGTCATATAGCTACTGTACTTATCTCCTTGGCTCAGAGGTCACTTAACTCCATACCCTCCAACATTTCTCCAACGAAAACAATGATGTCCTAACGAAATGCAGGGCATTCCGGGATCAACTCAGAAACAGGGACAGCTTCTGTAAATCCTTAACAGCCCCGGGAAAATAGGGACACTTGGAGGGTCTGTAATGCCGATCGCCATCACTTTGCACACCTCCTGCAATGGGGGGGCCAGTGTATTAGGGTCAGCGTGGCTTCCCCAAAGACTTGCATGGTGGCTTCAAAACCAGCAAAGAAGATTTCTAAGAGGTGTGGATCCATAAGATACATGAAACAGAAGCTGTGCTGAAGCTAAGCAAGTCTAGATTGTTTAGTTTAGCTTGTTTAGCTTGCCTTCAATAGAGACAATTTATGCTACCCGAGTAAGGAAGAGAGCAGAGAGAATTGTAGCAGATCCTTTACATCCCGGTCATCATCTGCTTGATTTACTTCCATCTGGACGTCACTACAGGACTTCATATACAAAATCGGCCAGGCACAATAATAGTTTTTTTCCCTTGTGCCATTAAATTGTTAAATTCGTAGTTGTATAGCTTAAGGGTAAGTAAAATATGGGTGGGGTTTCTTTACTTCTTTGTATTGTGAGAGGAACAGTGTCTGTATGTTTACATTGCAATGTAGCCGAAACAAATTCCAAGTATGTTGGAAAATGTACTTGGCCAATAATAAATTATTCCTATTCCTATTCCTAGATCTGGTCACTGCTTAGATGAAAAACAGTCTGGGAATCCTAGATCCATCTCCACAAGCTCCAGAGCAGGAAGATGGAGCTATACACATAATAAAAACTACAAGGACTGCAGGACTATATAGCTCAAAAGGTCCCAGGTTCAGTTCCTGCTCTTGCCTCTTTTTGAAAAGGATCTCCAGGAACAAGACAGGACCCAAAACTTTGGAGAGTGGGTAGCCCTGGCCTTTATAAAAAAATTTTTGGTGGGTGGGAGGAACATTTATACAAATAATCAGCCCAATGATATGAGTCTGGGAACATAATCATCTGGTTTATAACATAGTTATTGGTGAACCAGTCTCAGCATTCTCTTACAAAGACTGGCAACAGCCAAGGTCTGTTTGGAGATGCCAGGGACTGAATCAGAGACCTTCTGCGAGCTCTACCACTCGGCTATGGTTCCAAACCCCCATAGAGAGGTCTGGCCCAAGGAATTCTGCAACCCACCCGCTGCTTGTAATATCGCAGGGAATGCAGGGCCACGGCTGCATGTCGTTGCATCCAAGCACCCTCTGCATCGCTGCAACAGATGCAGAGGCATGCATGCCTCTCAGCTCGCATGCTGCTCTGCAGGCGTCTTTAAAACCATGCGCCTCTTGGGCTGCTGCTTTCCTGACCTCGCAAGCTTCTGTTTTTCTTAGCCATCTTTCCCGATCTAAATCTATCTCCGTGGTATTTAGAATACAATTCTCGCTGTGCTTTCCTCGGTGGAGATGAACCCTCCTCTAGCTGCCTAGCTCCTTTAGCTTTTAAATATCACAAGTCCCTTAGTCTTCTTTTCTGCGGGCTAAATCAGGGGTCTTCGACCATAGCTCACTGGTCAAAGCGCACGGTTAGCATACAAAAGGTCACAGGTTCGGTCCCCCAGCATCTCCAGTTATACACAATCAAACAGCGGGGGGTGGAACAGGAGAGCTTGTCTGCCAGTCGAGGCAGCAGACCACCTGGTCTGACTCAATGTTAAGGCAGCTTCCCATGTTCCTGACTCTTGGTTTGGGCTGAAAACCATAGCTGTCAACTTTCCCCTTTTTTGCAGGAAATTCCCTTATTCCAGCGCCGTTTCCCAATGCAAGAAAAAGGAAGGTTGACAGCTATAGCTGAAACAAAATGTCCTCTCCGAATTGGCCACCCGATTCGTAGGGTTAAAACTCAGGGAGGGTTTTGGTAATTTGAAGCACGGAAGTATGAAACAGGGATCACTTCCAGATGACCTGTTTATTGAACATTCCTTCCAATTTGCTCCCAGGGAGGTGAGGCTACATTGGCTATTTACTGAGCATTTATTTTTCTTTCTTTCTTTGCTGTTGTTTACAGGGAGGTTAGGCAGAACTGCATCAAGCAACCATTATTCCGCCCTTCCCAGTGCGTTTTTCTATCACCCCAACTAAAGGCACTGCCTGAATTCAATTTCTGTTTGAATCCAAGGCTGCTCTGCCTCATTCCCAAAAGGAAACACAAGCTCTGGGCCGGTGCCTGGGACCTCTGAAATTTTGCACAGCTCAGAGATTGGGGTGGCATGCAACATGCTTTAGATGCATGTTGGGTGTGCTTTCAGTGTTGTTGTTGTTGTTCAGTCATGTCCGACTCTTCGTGACCCCATGGACCAGAGCATGCCAGGCACCCCTATCCACCACTGCCTCCCGCAGTTTGGCCAAACTCATGCCAGTCGCTTCGAGAACACTGTCCAACCATCTCATCCTCTGCCGTCCCCTTCTCCTGGTGCCCTCCATCTTTCCCAACATCAGGGTCTTTTCCAGGGAGTCTTCTCTTCTCATGAGGTGGCCAAAGTACTGGAGCCTCAACTTCAGGATCTGCTGGAGCCTCAACGTCAGGATCTGCCCTTCCAGTGAGCACTCAGGCCTGATTTCTTTAAGGATGGATAGGTTTGATCTTCTTGCAGTCCATGGGACTCTCAAGAGTCTCCTCCAGCACCATAATTCAAAAGCATCAATTCTTCGGCAATCAGTCTTCTTTATAGTCCAGCTCTCACTTCCATACATTACTACTGGGAAAACCATAGCTTTAACTATACGGACCTTTCAATGTGCCTTCCCCCATTTCTAACCTTCCTTTAACTATTCCACCCTTCTTCCCAAGTCTTCCCTAAATCTGGGTGTGTTGGAGTCATGCCACCCTTTCCCCCAAAACAAACATTTCTCAAGCATCAGAAGAGTAACAGGACGGCAGGCTGCTTGCTCCCTTGTTAGTAGGGGGCTGGGGAAATCAGACAAACGGGAATCCCAGCAGAACCGGTGGGGAGGTGGAAAGTTCACAAACTACGAAGGACTTACTCACAAATTGATTGACAGCTGCACGAATTGTGATAGCTAGGAAGTGGAAGGGGAAAGCAGAATATAAAATGGATGAATGGTATTAAAAGGCGTGGGATATTAATGATAAATTAACACGTGCCATTAAGGTAAGACAGGGAATATGCAGGAGAAACAATTACGAGGAGATATGGAAGGTGTTTGTAAAACGTGTGCTGTTGAAACAGAAAGGGGTCAAACCATCACAAGAGGTGTTGAAATTTTGGGGGGTTGGATAGTTACAATGGAATGGTCTCAGTGGTGGGGTGCACCTTTTTATTCTTATTTGTTTATGATTATTACTTTGTCAAAATAAAACAATAATAATAAAAAGAAAAAGAGAAGCCCCTTGGATTTACATAAACTTGTAATCTCACAACATTTCAGATTTCAACGTATCAAATCAAACAGCATGCCATGATCATGTTCCCCCCCCCCCCCCAGTTCCCAGTAGTAGTAGAAGAAGAAGTTTGGATTTGATATCCCGCTTTATCACTACCCTAAGGAGTCTCAAAGCGGCTAACATTCTTCTTTCCCTTCCTCCCCCACAACAAACACTCTGTGAGGTGAGTGGGGCTGAGAGACTTCAGAGAAGTGTGACTAGCCCAAGGTCACCCAACAGCTGCATGTGGAGGAGTGGAGACACGAACCTGGTTCACCAGATTATGAGTCTACCCCTCTTAACCACTACACCACACTGGCTCCTCAGGTCCTCAATGTTTCTCAGGTCTTGCAAGAACATAAAAATAACTCTCTGCTCAGTTGTCCCCATCCTGTCCAACCATCTCACATCGTGGCCAAATTTGCTGGCAAAAACACTTGAGTTTCAGTTTGGGTTTTGAGCCTATGATGGAGGGTTTCACAGCCTGGAAGTGCCCAGGGAAGAAAGTACGGCATCGTATTACCAGCAGTGATGATCAAGCAAACTTGAGTGCTGGTGGATACCATTCCCCACCCTCTCCCAACAAGGCTCCCGAGCCAGAGCACAACGTACCGCCCCCAGGTTGGGGAGCAAGACCACCACGACTGCCCACTCCATGAAACCTGACAGCCCATCTCAAAAGAGGCCAAGTGGGTGCAAACCTTTGTACCCTCCCTGGAACGAACCCCAACTTCTGACCAAAAATATATACATACTGCTCAGAACTTTCAGCTCAATTCCAGTTGCGACCCGTAATCAGGTCCTGCCCCGACTTACAGTAGGTCCTTCCAGCGATATCGCCGCCATTTTCTGTTCGTTTGGCTTTCTTTTTAAAGAGAAGGATACTAGCATGGAGAGAAAAGGGTGACAGATGGAAAAGAGCACAGAGTTCCTGTTTCTTTTTAACATTTGTGTAGGAGAAGATATTTTGGTAGGTGTGTGGTTTTTTTTTCACCCTTGCAGGATAAGATGCACCTGACACTTTTTCGCCCCTCTTCTAAGCAACTATTAAAAATATTAAGAGACCTGCGCTCATTTGCATTTGGTCATCCTAAACAGAGAAGGGGGGAAGCATACTTGATTTTTAAAAAAAAAACCAAACCTGATTTTATTTAACCAATTTTTTTTTTAAACCTAATTGAAAAGTGGTCTCCTGTTGCAGCTAGAGATTAAAGGGGGGTCCTCCTGGAACTGTAAAGGTTGGTGGCTGCTAGGCTGGACAGTAACCAGTTTCCTCCATCTGTCCTCTCAAGGCTGGGCTTCCCAGCTGCTTGTCATCATTACAGCTCTCCTGCAAATTCACAGGGCGCATTTATCATTGTCCAGTTATGGTGAGGTGCAACCTCGATCAGTCACTCGCTTCCAGTGTCCACGCTTGATTTCTCCCGTGCTCTTCTGAACTCGGGCAGAGGAAAGGGAAGGCCTAGATTTCTGCACTTCCACCTGTGGGATATTTACAACGCAATCAAGCCAACGACGCATGTTTGCTAGATAGGCACATGCTTAGGAGCTTATACTCAGAGTCCTCTATGTCCCCCTAGAGAGAACTCTGTGTTGGGAGACATTCCCACCGTGCCCTGTTAGCCGGAGGGCATATCCATACATGTAATCTCATCGCCCGGCCAGGGCGCTTCCTCTTTGCTCTTTCAGCTCATCCCGGCAATGTGGGAATCATCTGCATATCTGAGCTCCACTGCTCGGGCGCCATTTTGAACCAGGCCAAAGTATGTCTTCGTAACTGGATTGCCATTTTAGGCCCGTCTGAACAAAGCTGCTGTACCTGTCGCTCCTCGACAAGTATTCTGATTGACCAATGCTATTTTCACCTTTTTACAAGACTGTTTTTGTGTGGTTATTGTTTTAAAGGGGAGAAAAGACCAGGAGAGCTCAGTCTGCCTTAAAGTATCCTAGGTTAGGCTACGCACATCTCTACACCACGAGTCTTCTGTTGTCTCACTTTGGCCCCCTCGCCTCAGTCCTTTCCTGTTGCCCTCATCACAAGACGCCCCTCCTCAAATCCCTACACTGGCTCCCTGTCCACTCCCAGATCCTTCTTGTCCATAGGGGAAGGGTCGCAACTCCGCGGTAGGGCATCTGAATTCCCCGCAGAAGATCCCAGGTTGAAACTCCTGCACTTCCAAGTCGGGCTGGAATAGACTCCTGCCTAAAATCCAGGAGAGCAATTTCTCGACAGTGTAGACCAGTGTCTCCCAAACTTGGGTCTCCGGCTGTTGTTCGACTACAACTCCCATCATCCCTAGCTTGCAGGACCAGTGGTCAGGGATGATGGGAATTGTAGTCCAAAAACAGCTAGTTTGTGAAACACTGGTGTAGAAAATACTGCCATTTACAACTCTGTATTAAGGCAACTATGGTGCTGGACGAGACTCTTGAGAGTCCCATGGACTGCAAAAAGATCAAACCTATCCATTCTCAAAGAAATCAGCCCTGAGTACTCACTAGAAGGACAGATCCTGAAGTTGAGGCTCCAGTACTTTGGCCACCTCATGAGAAGAGAAGAATCCCTAGAAAAGACCCTGATGTTGGGAAAGATGGAGGGCAGAAGAAGGGGACGACAGAGGATGAGATGGTTGGACAGTGTTCTTGAAGCTACTAACATGAGTTTGGCCAAACTGCGAGAGGCAGTGAAGAATAGGCGTGCCTGGCGTGCTCTGGTCCATGGGGTCACAAAGAGTCGGACACGACTGAACGAATGAACAACAACAAATTAAGGCAACTTCCTGTGTCCCTTTGACACCCTTCATCGCAATTTACCTGGATAATTTTACAGCCTGGATTTAATGCTCTTTGAGCAGGGGGTGGGATATTTAGGCAGACAATGTGCTTCCCATCAGCTGGAAAGAACACGGTTAACCTTTATTTTATCCCCACCTCTCCCCACCATTGTTCCAGCACTGTTCTCTCCACCTCTCCTATCTCAAAGTTATTTTCTTTTATTTTAAATATTTATCGCCTGCCCTTCCTTGCAAAAAGCAGGTCAGCTCCCAACAACAGCTCCCAAATTAAAACAATATGAAAGATTTAAAAGGAGAAATAATTAAACAAAAAATAATGAGTAATAATGAATAAAACGAGAGTTAAAGCATTACGATTTCAACAAGTCAAGGCAGAGCCGATCACATCAAGCTCTTCAGGGAAATTAAAAGCTTGCTTTAAACAAAAAGGAACTAAGGAGTCTCCTAAAAGGAAGCAAGGGTGGGCAATGAGAAGCTTCTGGAGGAAATTTCACAAACCTGGGGCCACCATTATAAAGGCCCTATAACTTGCTCTGGCAGATGTTACTTTGAGTGGTGTTGGCACCAACAGCAGGGCCTATCCTGATTGCCTCAGAGGAGGGCAGACTCAAAAAGGGAGAAGAATGGATTATGATGATTCTTCCTCTGATGAGTCTCTGTAAAAGTGATGGGGATGCAACACATTGTTGCAGCATATCCCCAGATCATAACAGGAGGTCTCCAGCGTGCCAGGACCAGGAGCCTGTTTGCGGCTTGCAGGGGAGGAAGGATGTTTCAGGAGAAGGGATACCCTCTATGAACTGTGGCTCAGCTGCCCTAATCTTTATGTATGCCCTAGGAAGGTGCCCCCAAGGGTCATCTAGTCCAACCCCCTGCAATGCAGAAATCTCAACCAGATCGACCATACACAACAGGTAGCCATCCAACCTCTGCTTTAAATCCTCCAAGGAAGGAGAGTCCAAGAACTCTTGTGGGTGTCTGTCCCACTGTCAAACCGCTCTTACTGTCAGAAAGTTCTTCCCGATATTTGGTCGGAATTTTATTGTTCATGGGTCCTTCTGGGCCATTTGAACTCATACATTCTTTTTTAATTGTTATTATTTTAATGCACAAACGAATATACTTCTGCCCAACTAGGGAGTCCCTTAAGTATGCAGAAACCACTATATATATATTGGCTCCATTTCATTTCCAAACAGCATCACTAAAGTTTGGTACAGTCGCACCTTGGAAGCTGAATGAAATCCGTTTCAGAAGTCCATTCGACTTCCGAAATGTTCGGAAACCAAGGCGTGGCTTCCAATTGGGCTGCAGGAAGCTCCTGCAACCAATCGGAAGCCACGCCAGACATTCGGGTTCCAAAAGAAAGTTCGCAAACCGGAACACTCACTTCCGGGTTTGCGGCGTTCGGGAGGCAAAATGTTCGAGTACCAAGGTGTTCGGCTTCCAAAGGTTGTTGTTGTTCAGTCGTTCAGTCGTGTCCGACTCTTCGTGACCCCATGGACCAGAGCACGCCAGGCACGCCTATCCTTCACTGCCTCCCGCAGTTTGGCCAAACTCATGTTAGTAAAGGTACGACTGTATTAAAGACAGAACAAGTGAGGACTTGCAACAAGACATTTCTTTTTCGGATTAGGAAGCTGTGACCCCCTAAAGATGTTGTCCTCAACGTTTCATTGGCATAGTCAATGAAGACTCTTGAGGCGCCTTGAAGACAAATGGATTTGTTCTGGAATGAATGTTCATAGACTACAGTCCACTTCATTAGATACATCTGTTGAAGTGGACTCTAGCCCACAAAAGCTCACTCCGTAATTACTGACTTCACTGGCTAAGGCGTCACAAGACTCTTTGTTGATTTGGCTGCAACAGACTAACATGGCAACCCATTTGGAAATGACGGTCTTCAGATACGTCCTCCCCCTGCTGTTTGCAAAAACTAGCGAACGAAGACTTTCATGCCGCTTGACTCATGGGGCAGTTCGCTGTCTTAGTTCATTAGTTCCCAATCTGTAAAATGAAATCTTACCTCCCAGAATTGCTGGGAGGACGAACGTGATGAGGGCATAGCGAATTTGGGAGACGTCACAATGCTACATTGGATGCGATGATTTCGCTAGGCACTAGCAAATAACAACCAATCACTATTTGGGCTAAACAGCTTTGTCACCAAAGGCCACTGAGAGCAAGGACAAGAGAGGGCAATTAAACCAAACCAAACAAAAAACATTTCGTTGCTGCAAGGAGTGCCAAACATTTGCTGGAAGAGGGGGACATTTTTCGGCACGATCAAAAACGTTCACGAAAAAAACAGTGAATATTTTCCGCTGAGTGTCCAGCTTGCAACCAAATGCAATGAGAAGCGGTAAAACTATACCAATTATTGTCCAAAATGGGACAAATATACAGATTTCCTTAAAAGACATTATGACTCAAATACTGTAAGACCAAATGCAGCATAATAATAATAATAATAATAATAATAATAATAATAATAATATTTAAGGAAGACATGTTAAAAACATAAAACTACACATACAAAAATACAACCCCATTTCTTAGATTCTTGACAGGGTGGGTATACAAGTCATTTCCATTCCACTGTGCATTAAAAAGAAGAAGAATTCATCTTTGCTTTTCAGTTACTGAATATGGAGAGTGGGAAATCCTACATCTTTTGCTGCAACTAGGGACACTAAGCCAACATGATTCACCTGTTTTCATGAACATTTTTGACAGTGCGAAAGACACCTCACCATCTCAGCGATTTTTCAGCGTGCCTCGGGGAAAAATACATATTACTCACTTATTCACTTAAATTGCCATCACTTGCCCTGCTCTCAGTGATGTCTTCCCATGACCAGATTCTGTTTGGTTGCCATTTTATTTAGGAGGAGGAGGAAGAAGGAGGAGGAGGAGGAGGAGTTTGGATTTGATATCCTGCTTTATCACTACCCGAAAGAGTCTCAAAGCGGCTAACAATCTGCTTTCCCTTCCTCCCCCATAACAAACACTCTGTGAGGTGAGTGGGGCTGAGAGACTTAAAGAAGTGTGACTAGCCCAAGGTCACCCAGCAGCTGCATGTGGAGGAGCGGAGACGCGAACCCGGTTCACCAGATTACGAGTCTACCGCTCTTAACCACTACGCCACACTGATCGGGAGGGATCAGACAAAGTGCCATTACTTCATCCTACTCACTACGTGATTCCTGGTGGGATAGGAAGACCCATATGACGAACCCAGAGAAAGTGAGGGAAGAAGCAGCCCCCAGGGGAAGCAATGGGGCTGAGCATTGTGATAGAAAACGGATGAATATCCACCAACCTGCACCTGCTTTTTCTAACTTTCTGAAATCACCAGCTTTGACCCCCAAAATAAATAAATAAATAAAAATGTCTCATATTGAGACATGGAAATTGTGGTGGTCCAATGGAACAGGACCAAGGAAAGAATCTTTTACTTAATCTCCCAATTCACACCATCAGATTCAGCACAGAATCCCTTTCTCTCCTTTGCTCCCCGTATTCAGTTCCTCTCCAAGGCATGTTGATTTCCCACTCATATCCCTTCTTCTCTGCCCCTTTGGAGAAAAATATTAGCAGTCTCTGCGAGTCACCAAGTGGGAAGAGTGCTACTGCACTCCTGTCCTGGGAGACAGCTCAGTCGGTAGAGCATGAGACTCTCAATCTCAGGGTTGTGCATTCAAGCCCCACGTTGGGCAAAAGATCCTTGCATTGCAGAGGGTTGGACTAGATGACCCTCGCGGTCCCTTCCAACTCTATAATTCTATGTCCTGGTCTGTGGGCTTCCCAAGGCATCTGGCTGTCCACTGTGTGAAAGGGATGCTGGACAAGATGGGCCTTTGGCCGGACCTGGAAGAGCTTTTTCTCACATTCTTAATCCTGGTATATGTCCCAGCATGTCACTTGCCTTGACTACTGCAACCACTACTTCCCTGGTCTTCCATTGTCACAAATCAGCTGTCACTTCTCCTCTTCACTTGGCTGTGAAAGCCATTCACCTCCTCATTGCTGTGATCACGCGATGTCTCCTTCAAATCCTGCACTGACTTCCTTCCCTTCCTGGGTCCAGCCCCCAAACTCTGAATCAGGGGTCGGCAACCTAAGGCCCATGGGCCACAAGCGGCCACAGGGGTCATTTAACTGGCCCATGAGCTGCCCCCGAACCGAGCTACTTGCTCGGCGAGTCCCCCTGCGCTGCGCTAAACCGATGCAGCATGGCGTGGGGACTCACTTCCACGGCGCCAGAAATCGCATCTGCGCAGGCGCCGGAAATCGTGTCTGCGCAGGCGCCAGAAATCGCAGGCGGGAGCAAGACCCGGCCCATGGAGGGATCTCCGCTGAAGTGAATCGGCCCAGGCGAGGTAAACCTTGCCAACCTCTACAATCCTCACCTTAGCGACTCTCCACACCTGTATACTTACGTCCCTGTCGCCTCTGTGACATTCTCTCCTGCAGCTCCACCACCCTGGGCAACTTAAAGGTCTCTTGATCTCCACACAAAGAGCCTACACTTCCTCCTTTTTCTGTCTGTTACATAGAGCGGTCATTTATGCATCTCCCCAAAAGTGGTAACGCATCATCAGAAAAAGAAACGGGGGTTGGGGTGGGGAGTGTTAAAAGAAGACACAGATTTGCATAAAATTTGCAAGTGCTAATTTATATGTAGAGATAACAGATTTAGAAATAATGACTATAATTGAGGCAGAAATTCAGCACGCCTCACCCAAGTGGGGATGAAGACTGAAAAGATGAGTTGTGTGGGCCCATTCAGCCTGCTGTCCAGGTCTAACCAGTGATGGGCAGCTCCAAGGTCCCAGCACATCCTTCGTGTGGTTCTTCCTGTTTAAACCAAACTGGGCAGCCCTTCAAACATAGGGCTGCTTCAAGCAAAAGTCTGTCCTCTAACAGCCCTTCAAAGAGAGGACTTTCCTCCCCAAAGCAGTTGGGTCACCCTATTAGTAGGGCTGGGCAATGATATCTGGTTTTCAACATTGCGATATATCACCAGCTAAACATCACAATATACTAATATATCACGATTATACAATATACCTGAAGGAGCGTCTCCACCCCCATCGTTCAGCCCGGACACTGAGGTCCAGCTCCAAGGGCCTTCTAGCGGTTCCCTCACTGCAAGAAGTGAGGTTACAGGGAACCAGGCAGACAGGGCCTTCTCAGTAGTGGCACCTGCCCTGTGGAATGCCCTCCCATCAGATGTCAAGGAGATCAATAACTATCTGACTTTTAGAAGACATCTGAAGGCAGTTTAGGGAAGTTTTAATGGTTGATGTTTTATCGTGTTTTTAATATTCTGTTGGGAGCCGCCCAGAGTGGCTGGGGAAACCCAGCCAGATGGGCGGGGTATAAATAAATTATTATTATTATTATTATTATTATTATTATTATTATTATTAAGGATGGTGCTATGCAGAGGCATTGGCTGGTTTCCCCCGCATTGTGATTTTTTTGCATAGCACACACCCACCCACCATGATTTGCAATATATTTCCAGGTCAAAAATTATGAAACCAATATCGGTTTGGGACAATATATCAATACATCGCCCAGCTCTACCTACAAGGCCTGGAACTGCCAGAGGGAACACCCGCACAATGCCGCTTTCCTCGTTTCTCAAAACACACCTTTTCTAGGGAACTTTTAGCACAGCCCCAGCCAGGAGGACTACAACTGATGGGAGTTGTAGTCCAAAACATCAGCATGGGGGAAGTCTGGCTTTAGTACAGCTCCTTAGTCCCCATATCCCACTATAATTAAGCCTACGTATGTGCAACTGAAATAAATGTACATCCCCGCTCTCTCTCCTTCCTCTGTTGTCTCCCTGGTGTGTTAAATTTCAGACTGCAGGCTCCTTAAAGCCTCATTGATGGAGCTAGAGAAATAAATATTGGGGGGAAAACCCAAGCCGTGAAGTTATCACAGTTTGCAAATCATGAGTACCTTTTTGGATATCTTCCACCATGATTACACAATCTCTTTACTGCGTACGTTCGTTGAGTAGTTGGGGGAAAGCCTGCCCTAGCTTTACACAGTTTGCTAATGTGAGGTAGTGTGCCAGAGAAATAGACTTTGGGTAGCAATCTCTTGCCATCCAGGCTGTTGCAAGCTTTGATTTGTATTTCCCGAGTCTTTGTCTGTAGCTAGACTTTTTAATTGTTCGCCGAGCAATTTGAACTTCAGTTATGGATCTGATGATTGCTCTGCTTGGTTAGGGGTTCCTACACCCCTGCAGAGATGTAGATTGCATTTGGGAGCTTTTTGGATAATAGCTACTAATCGAGCTAACTTATATTACCGTGACTAATGCAACTTTTTTTCAAAGAAATACAATAGGAGTTATAAGATACTCGTCAAGCCGCCCACTTCAAGACAGGGCCTTCATGTGCTATATGCATAGAATCCTGGGGCAGTAAGTTCCACAGGACAATCAAACTTTGCAAACACGGGGGGGGGGGAATCCCACAGGTATTTCTAACCCGGCTGCCGTCCTGTTATCTTCAGAACCGTGCACATTCTAGATGACCTTGCACATCAACCGACAAAACAGTTCTAGAACCTGCATTGGCTCTGGCTTGCTGCAAATGGCAATTTTCCTTTGAAACGGGAAAGTTTCTAGACCTCATGGTCGCAAAGCAAAAAGGCTGGGACAAGCGTAAGATACATCTGTCGGAGGTTGCAGTCTTGTTGGAGCCTCCACCCACTTCCTCGTCGTTCCTCGCCTTCCCTGCCAAATATTTCAGATCCTGCCAAAAACAATCAATCAAAATGCATCAAGAGGCTTCCATCATATAAGCACACTTCGCTGTGCGTGGTGTTTAGGATAAAGAGTCTGATGTTCCTTGGCATCAAATCCCAGCCGAGACTTCCCCAACATTTCCTCTCCTCTCATTACCTTTCCCCGATCTTTATACCATAACTTCCTTTGCCACAGAAACCATGAGAGAGAGAGAGAGAGACTCATGTTTTCTTCATGTTCTATTTGCCCTTGCCTGTGTCGTTTTTTGCAGAGCTCTCTCTCGCTATCACCAGGAGAACGCACGTTTCCAATGCCACTCAAATCCATTCCCCATCGTTCCCTGGTCTTCTTCACAGGCGCTACGCACCCTGAACCTCTTCCCACAACTGCCTGCTGTCTCTCTTTTCTTTTCTATTTTAGACACTTCCTGCCCCCACCCCAGTTTTGCCTCTTCCGCATTAGCCAGAAGGGGTGGCAAGGGGGGGGGGAGGAGAGATGGCACAGCCTTTTGATCATCGGGTACAAATCAGATTACCCCTTCCGCTACTTCTGCAGAGCTACTTGGTGGGCAGAGCGGCATCGCAACTGCCTCTCTTTCTCGCCAAATTGCCGCTTGTAATTAACACTCTGGAAACCTGGCAGTGCAACTGTATCAGCATCTATGGAAATTACTCCCTGATAGAATCTGGTGTTCGGCTAACAATCAAACATACAGTACACACCCAAGGGATTCCCACCCCACCCAGGCCTCTTGTTGTTGTTTTAAAATCACGGAAGCTGTGGGTTTTTAGAAAGGCAGTACACATAGGCCATAGGTGGCCCCAACCTCATTTTATGCAGCTCCTGGCACCAAGTTGTTCCCTACTTCCATCTCATCAGAGTTCCTTCCTCCCTGTTCATTTCCTCCTTATTTTTCATTTTTGTCTACAGAAGCTGCTTCCATATGGCCTGGTGGGATTGTGTGTGTGTGTGTGTGTGTGTGTGTGGTTGTACATTCATCTTGATATGTTCTGCACAAAGTTTCTGGGGAGATGAGATGACAGTAACTGCTTGCTGGGCATTCATTCCGATTTGTTTGTGGAGTGGGGAGGGATATGATGGTTTATTATGTATTATTTTGCAATAGGTTAGTTTAATCATAGTTACTATGGACCACATTTCCTCAACACATTCAGCTATAGTACAATATATGCCCCCCCCCTTCAAAAAAAAATGTAGCTGGTATAATCTTAGCCACAGTTATAAGGTTCAACACTATCGATCACTTTCCGGAATAACATCTTTTAGAAAGCCAAGCAGAAATATTTTCGGTTCCAAGGGTATATCATGCCCTAACATATCAGATATATTACCCTGAAAAGGTTTCCACAACCCTTCTTTAGACAGCAATGTGCATTACTTTGCTGTCTTCAAAAACTGATAGGCCATCCCTGTTGCATTTGGGCCACTCTTGCTTATTCTGCTGAATAGGGTAATATCTACACCATACACATAATAATAATTGTTATGTATTGGGTTTAACACATGTTATGATTCTAACCAATCGTAGAAGCGCAGGTGGACAAAAGTTCTAATGGCAAGCACTGTCAACTGTCAACTGCCAACTGGCACTCCTTGCTGGGTCTTTCAGAGTGTGTTCTTGTTTAATATGGGAGTGAGCTGTTGAATAAACGAAGTTACATTGCGCTTCTGACTTTTCCTGAATATTTAATATTGGCGACGAGGATGGGATACATGAGCTCCCGCTAGCTACCAGAGGCCCGAGAGACCTCAACGCAGCACAGCCGCCTGCCGCCTCACAGTAATCGCAACAGCACCGCCACGCTGGACTCAGCAAGAAGCCCCGGAAACGAGACCGCGCCTGCCACGTCTTCGCAACCACCCATAATCGCACAAGGGGTCTTAGAGCCGGTAGATTAGGGAACCTGGGAAACCCCAATCATCACACCGGTTAAGCCGGACGGCTCAGTCCGTATCTGTGGTGATTTCAAATGCACCCTGAACCGGGCCTTACGGGACCACGCATACCCAGTTCCTGTAGTGAACCACGTGTTAGGGACCCTGGCTGGGGCCAAGATTTTCGGGAAGTTAGATTTAGCGCAAGCTTATTAGCAGCTGCCCGTTGATGAGGCCACCGCAGACGCCCAGACAATCGTGACTCACAGAGGTGCTTTCAGGGTCAAACGCCTACAGTTTGGAGTTTGCGTGGCCCCAGGGTTATTTCAGAGCCTAATGGACCATCTCCTTAAAGGCATCCCCGGAGTCACACCGTTTTTCAATGATGTGCTGATTGCCGCATCATCAAAAGAGGACTTTACCGCCAGATTATGGACAGTGCTCCAACGCTTCCAGGCAGCAGGACTTAAAGTAAAGCAGAAAAAGTGCCTGTCGGGAGTTAGCAGTGTGGATTTCCTGGGGTTCTGGGTTGACGCAGACGGCCTCCATCCAGCAGAGGACAAAGTGCGCGCCATTTGCGATGCCCCAGACCCAAAGAGCAAGACAGAGTTACAAGCCTTCTTGGGACTTCTTAATTTTTACCATGCGTTCCTGCCACACAAGGCAGCCGTAGCTGAGCCTTTGCACAGGCTAATGGACAAAAAAGCACCGTGGGTCTGGGGCCCTCGACAGGCCAAGGCTTTCCGAGGGGTCAAAGACTTGCTTGTGTCCAACTCAGTGTTGGCACACTTCGATGAAAAGCTCCCGGTGGTGCTGGCTTGCGGCGCTTCCCCTTATGGAGTGGGCGCAGTACTGAGCCACCAGCTCCCGGACGGGAGGGAAGTTCCAGTGGCTTACTTCTCCCAAACTCTCACGTCGGCAGAGCGCAACTACTCCCAGATCGACAAGGAGGGTTTGGCAATAGTTAAAGGAGTCAAAAAGTTTCATGACTTCCTTTATGGTCGGCCTTTCACAATCATTACAGACCACAAGCCACTCCTGGGACTCTTTGCGCCCGACCGCCAGACACCCCAGATGCTTTCGCCACGAGTATTGCGCTGGTCCATTTTCCTGGCCGGGTACCAATACTCACTACAGCACCGACCCGGGAAAGCCATGGGTCACGCAGACAGGGTTGGATCCGAGGTACCATTGCCCGCTGTACAGGTCCGGTCTCCTACGAGGTAGGGTTGGAGGGAGGACTGGTTTGGAAGAGACACCTCGACCAGATCAGAACCAGGACACCTCCGAACAGGGAACTTCAAGCGGAACCAGAGGACAGAGAAATGAGTACTTTGGGAGACTCTGTGCCCAGGCCAGGGTGGGAACCAGATGGGTTGCCGGTGACCGAGTTACCCCAGCAGGGTGACTTCAAGCCGGAGTCCTCAGTGGTGCCATCGGCCATGACCCCTTCGGAGCTGGCCTCCCCACTTAGACCGCAGGTACCGGAGGAACCTCCTGGGTCACCCACTCGGGCACAGGAACCACGGTGGTCCCAGCGGGAGCGGAAAAGGCCAGCACACCTTGATGACTATGTTTGTTCCTTTTGTTAGGAAGTTGGGGGGAGGAGTGTTATGTATTGGGTTTAACACATGTTATGATTCTAACCAATCGTAGAAGCGTAGGTGGACGAAAGGTTCTAATGGCAAGCACTGTCAACTGCCAACTGGCACTCCTTGCTGGGTCTTTCAGAGTGTGTTCTTGTTTAATATGGGAGTGAGCTGTTGAATAAACGAAGTTGCATTGGGCTTCTGACTTTTCCGGAATATTTAATAATAATAATAATAATACAGTAATAATAATAATTTCTCATCTCTCATCAATGCTTTAGCAGAGGTTCCATCATTGCAGGGGTTGGACTAGATGACCCTTAGAGTCCCTTCCAACGCTACGATTCTATGAATCAGGGCTTTTTTTCAGCCAGAACTCAGTTCCCACACCTCTTAGGTGGGCGCCACTGCCATTATAAGAAAACAAGGGAGTGGTTCATAGTGAGTTCTGGCACCTCTTTTTTCCAGAAAAAACAGCACTGATGGTAATAATTTCATTATGTGTAATTAAATCGGTTGCCCCAGCCACTCTGGGCAGCTCCCAACAAAAATGTTAAAAACACAAGAAAACATCAAATATTGAAAACGTTAAAAACGCAAGGCGCTCTTATGCCACTGGCAGTCATGGCTACTACACACACACACACACACACACACACACCCCACAGTCCTGGGAACTTTCACTTCTTAAGGGTGCCGGGAACTGTAGTTCGGCAAGGGGTCTCCTAACCACCCTCAGTACCCTAACAGATTACTGCCCTGGGCTTATGCCCAAATATCCTGTCCTGACAGCACCACTGCCAGGTATCAGCACCATCACTCGCACCATGGGTCGCAGAGGGGTTTCTCCTGCCCTGGGAGGGTGTGAGAGACCTCGTTCTCATTCCACACCGGGAGACCAAAGCTCGCCAATCCACATCACACAACCCGTCCACGTGCACCCAGGAAGGAGAGCTTTCTTGCCGGGGCCCTAATCGTGTCAGCCTCGCGGTGGTACGCCGCTCTGGATTTCTTCACTGGCAGCACAAATTGCAGGAGCGTGGATGGGAGTAAATTGGTTCCCCTCTCTTGTAGCACTTGAACTCCGGGTCACGCACTGAAGTTTGACTGGTGGAAGATTCAGGGCTGGCAAAAAGAAGCTCTTTTGTCACACATGCTGAATAACTGATTTATGGAATCGTGCCTCAAGATGATGGCTAGCTTAGATGGCTTTAAAAAGAAAGAAAGGATTAGACGGATCCATGGAAGCAGGTTTATCCATGGTTATTGGAATCACAGGCCCGGAAGGTACCTCAAAGGTCCCAACCTTTCTAACGGAGTCCCCAATGCCCGTTCTTGCAACCTGAGCCCATCAACTTGGTTCCTGCCCTCTTAAGCAGCAGATCGAGATTTGTTCCGTCTTCTGTGCGACAGAGCTAAGAGGAGCCTTCATGTCCAGGTGCACTCTACCTTTGAACGCAGAGGTGAGTGGGTTGGCGCAACGGCATGGCACGCAAAATTGCAATTGGCATTTCTGAACAGAAATTCAGATCAGCTCTTCCGGCAGAACTCAGTAATCTGGGCTCGTGTTTTGCATGCAAAAAATGTCAGGCTCAATCCCTGGCATCTCCAGGGTCCTTTTTTCTAGGATCCAGTAGCAAGTGAGGGGGGAGGTCTCAAACTAGAGAGCCGCTGCCTGCTGGACTTGAAAGACGGTGTAAGGTGTTGGTGGACTACAACGCCCATCATCCTTGACCATTGGCCACACTGGCTGGGGCTGATGGGTGCTGGAGTTCAAGGATATATGAAGGACAACATAGGATTTCCCTAATGCAGCAAACACTTGCTGGAGGATGCTTTTCATCAGAAACTTGGCACAGGGGAGGAAAAGGTGAAGTCCTGCCCCCCTCCCCATGATCCCAAGCCAGGTCATCTAATCCAACCCTCTGCAATGCAGGAACCTTTTGCCCAAAGTGAAACTCTTTTTTTTTCCAGGACTTTATTGAATTTTGAAACAATTACAAAAAAGAGACATAAAAATACATTCATACATATATACGTAAAGTTATATGTGTAAAGTAAAACAGTAAACAAAAAACAAAAGACAATCTGTGCCCCCACCCCAATATCAGCTTCCAGCCTTCCTGTTATTGCAGTTTGTACTAACTATATCTTTTTGTATACCTAATTTTTTTTAATTTCTTCTTGCTTAACTTTACTCTTGAGGCCCACTTATACATGTGTTAGAAGATTGGCTCTTTCCACTATGTTTCCCATATAGTTTTTAAAAGATTCCCAATCTCTTTCTACTCCTTCATTTGTCACTCCTTTTACTTCTCCTATTTTTCTGGCCAGGTTCTGATATCCTAATAATTTTATTTGCCAATCTTCCAAATTTGGTATTATTGCACTCTTCCAATATGACTCGAACCCATGACCCTGATCTTAAGAATCTCATGCTCTACCCACCAACCACCAGCAATGCTGGATTCAGGTAGGTGCCCGGGGCGCAGAGTGGAGGGGGTGCAAAACAGCAATAAATAAATGAGGAATTATAGTGAAAATAATAAATAATTGTCCATGCTCAGGACACCCTATTACCAACAACTGTTACTCTTTTCATGCCTTATTTTAACCTTGTGCACTTAAAATTTTATACTGGGTATAAAAACCTATTTTTTATTTTTTGTTATATATACACACACACACAAACACACCAAAGCTTGCCCCTGCCATCACCCTCCTATTTTGCAAAACTTTAAAGAAAGAGCAGGTGCATTCAGTTATCTCTATTATCTAGTTTGGTCCTCAAATGATGGGTTGTGTTTGGTTTCTTTTCTAGCTGGGGCTTTTATTTTGAAATAGCATTTCAAAATACAATGAGAAGGAAGAACTCACATGCCAACACAACCTCGCTAATTAAGGAGGGGGAAGGAAGCTCAATGATAACACTCCTTATTATATCATGAATAAATCTGCAAGGGCAATTAGAGTCAAGCAGCCTAAGGCTGCAATCCTAACCCAGTTTACAAGAGGGGAGGTGGGGAGCCACGCTGAATTCAATAGGATTTACACCTGAGTAGGCATGGTTGGGATTGAGCTGTACAAATACACTGCAGGGATGTTAACTCTGAAACTTAAGATCCAAACTTTTTTTTTTTAAGAGCCAAGTTACGCCGATGAAGGTCCATAGAATTTACACAAGTCCTGTGGTGCCAATCCCTGCTCTCTGTTCTACCCTTCTCTGCCCCGCTAATCTAGGCCTACGACTCTCCTCTCCGCCGTTTGGATGCCATAAACCAGACTTGTAAACAGTAAACTGAGGGGAGGAGAGAGACTGAGAATCACCTTGAGAGTAACTACAACCAGGTACAGGAACCCTGGTAAATGGAAACGATCTTACTCTTTTTCTCCATTTCAGCCTAGAACGACTATGAGTGCACACCCACCTCGATCATTTAAAGCACAACCCGCTCGCCAAAGAACCTTGGGAGCTGTAGTTTGTTAAAGGTGCTGGGAGTTATAGTTCTGTGGGGGGCAAACTAAGGTCCCCCAGGATTCTTTGGGTAAAAAAAAAAGTGCTTTACAGCCAAAGGCCATGGTCACATTGTGTGTGTGTGTGTGTATTAATTTATTAATTTATTTATTAATTTATTAAATATTACTAATTTATCAAATTTTCTGTTTTTCAATTTAAAGTACTCATTTTTACAACCTTAAGATATCAATGACTTCCCTTCTTCTCTTTCCACGGTTCATTTTACATATCATAAATCCCCGCATATGTTACAGAAACTAAACCATTCAGTATTCCATTACTACATCCAACGTAACTTATTTACACTGTTGAATTTATCTTAATGCTGCCAGCGTTTTCAGCTGCACACAGTTATTTCCCATATATTCCATAAAAAATTTCCAATCCTCTCTAAATGTATGTTATTCTTGTTCTCCTATTCTATATGTTAAGTCTGCAAGCTGCACGGTTTATTCCGTCAGTTTAAGCTGCCATTTTTTGTTCGTTTGGGACCTCGCTCGTTTTCCATTTCTGGGCTAACAAAACATGGGCCACAGTAGTGGCATACATAAATAACCTTTTTTTGACACCTGGTCGCATTGTCAATTCCTTTGGAGTAAAGGCCACCAAACTCATTTGGACTCATTTTTCTGAGTAAATATGCACGGGGTCAGGTTTCATCATAGATACGTGCAGGCAGGGGGACTCATTAAGAAAATATTGGCCAGGGGGGACTTTGCCCCCTAAGATCTCGACTTTCATTTTTCGCGATCTAACTCATGTCCATTCACATTTCTCATCACACATTTCCCTAAAGGTAAAGGTAAAGGAACCCCTGACCATTAGGTCCAGTCACAGATGACTCTGGAGTTGCAACACTCATCTCACTTTACTGGCCAAGGGAGCCGGCGTTTGTCCGCAGACAGCTTCCGAGTCATGTGTCCAGCATGACTAAGTCGCTTCTGGTGAACCAGAGCAGCGCATGGAAACGCCGTTTACCTTCCCGCCGAAGCAGTGCCTATTTATCTACTTGCACTTTGATACGCTTTCAAACTGCTAGGTTGGCAGGAGCAGGGACCAAGCAACGGGAGCTCACCCCATCGAGGGGATTCAAACCGTCAACCTTCTGATCAGCAAGCCCTAGGCTCTGTGGTTTAACCCACAGCACCACAGCACTGTGGGTTAAACCACATTTTCTTACTCATCCTTTTCTCCAGAAAGGCTGTAGCTAAGGGGTAGATTATCTGCTCTGCATGCAGAAGGACTCAAGTTTATTCCCCCAACATCTCTAGGTATGGATGAGAATGTCCCCTGTCTAACCCTGGAAAGCCACTTTTGGCCAGGGCAGATGATGCTCAGCTAAATGGACCAAAGATATTTAAGGCAGCTTCCTCCTGTTCTCTTGCCACACCCAGTTTCCTGCAGCATTTCCTCTTTTGTAGTTCTTTCCTCCCCCTTCCTGCCCCCCCCCCATATTTAACCCTCACACACCTACCTAACCCAAATCCTCTGGAGCCAAAACACATTTGAGGGGGAGAAATATCCTACTTGCACAAATATGAACTGACGCCTTCCGATTTGCAACCAGAAGTTGCTGGGAATAGATTGCTTTGTTATTTTTTAAGCCTGCAAAACACTGACCCTGACCCTCAAACCTGAGTTTCTGAAAATCAATGTTTCCACACACAAACTCCAGCATTTCCCCAAAGAGTCTGCTGCTGCAAAATTTACTTCTGCCTCTACTGTCTTTTATCATAAGCAGCTGACTTTCAACAACCTGTAGAACATGAGGCAGGCCCCCCCACCCTGTTTCTGCCCCCCCCCCAAAATCTCTACTCCATTTTCTTCATTCATTCAGGACTACCTGCAAATGGCATTGTCCTCCAGTTCTCTTTTTTGTCAAATAATATTTATTAGTTTTCCAAATTTTTAACGAATCAATACTCAATTACATCAAATTTAATACAATTTCCCCCAAAAGTTGACTTCCCACTCTTTATCCTAGATGTGTCCCTACTTTCCCCCATTGCTGCTTGATATTACACATTTATCTCTAGTTCACGGTTCATTCCTTATATTCAATTTACATTTTTTTAATTTCCCCCCCCCTTGCCCCTTATCCACTAGTTACTGATTTATCAATTCCCACTCATACGTTTGCATAACAATATCATATTCCTTTAGAAAGCAAAATAGGTTTTGCATGCATTGTCCCCCAGTTCTTTTCCCCCTGCCCCAGATAGCTGTTGCACTTGTTTAACAAACAAAAAACAGCGGAGGCAAAGACAGAGAGGGATTTGTTTGAGGGCAAACTATGACATGGCATGAGCTAGGATCTGAATTCAGGTCTCGGCTAAAACAGCCACTCCACGGCTCAGTTCCCATCTCCAATACATATCCTCCTGTTTCCTTACTGCCATTCAATTTCCTGTCCTTTAATCTATGTCTGGGGTGGGTATCCTGTGGCCCTCCAGAATGTTATTGGACAGACTCCAGCTCCATTCTGTCCCAGCCAGAATGGCCAATGGTCAGGGTCAATGGGAGCTGTAGTCCATCATCAACATCTGGAAGTCCACAAGCTTCTCCATCCATCTTCTGCCCTGTCCCTTCTCAAGAGCTGTGTGCCACCCTTCCTTCTGCCACACACCTCACTCTAACCCAAACTTGGGTTTCCAGCTGTTCTTGGACTACAACTCCCATCTCCCCTTGCTAGCAGAACCAGTGGTCAGGGATGATGGGAATTGTAGTCCAAAAACGGCCGGAGGCCCAAGTTTGGGAAACCCTGCTCTAACCACTTTCACCACTGGAGCTCCTTTTAAATGCCAAGCAAGTTGCCATGCCAAGGCAATTGCTCAGGATCCCAACTACAGCCAGCACATTCCTATGCCACTTGAAAAGGCATTTCTGTTTCTTGGGACAAAGTAGAAACTCCTAGATTTATTTTCTGGGGAGAGGGAAGGGCCCCCTGATGTTCTCTAAAGGCAACTGTGCAGGATCCGAACAGATCCTAATGATCTGATTACTTTTGGTTTAATAGATTGCAATGACCACTTAATGAGGGTGAAAGAGGAGAGCGCAAAATATGGTCTGAAGCTCAACATCAAAAAAACTAAGATCATGGCCACTGGTCCCATCACCTCCTGGCAAATAGAAGGGGAAGAAATGGAGGCAGTGAGAGATTTCACTTTCTTGGGGTCCATGATCACTGCAGATGGTGACAGCAGTGACGAAATTTTGGGAGGAAAGCAATGACAAACCTAGACAGCATCTTAAAAAGCAGAGACACCACCTTGCCGACAAAGGTCCGTATAGTTAAAGCTATGGTTTTCCCAGTAGTAATGTATGGAAGTGAGAGCTGGACCTTAAAGAAGACTCATCGCCGAAGAATTGATGCTTTTGAATTAAGGTGCTGGAGGAGACTCTTGAGAGTCCCATGGACTGCAAAAAGATCAAACTTATCCATCCTTAAAGAAACCAGGCCTGAATGCTCACTGGAAGGACAGATCCTGAAATTGAGGCTCCAGTACTTTGGCCACCTCATGAGAAGAGAAGACTCCCTAGAAAAGACCCTGATGTTGGGAAAGATGGAGGGCACAAGGAGAAGGGGACAACAGAGGATGAGATGATTGGACAGTGTTCTCGCAGTTTGGCCAAACTGCGGGAGGCAGTGAAAGATAGGCGTGCCTGGCGTGCTCTGGTCCATGGGGTCACGAAGAGTTGGACACGACTGAACGACTGAACAACAACAACAAATGACCACTTGCAAATCCTGTGACCTCTTGTGGCCACTGAGAACGAAAGGAGCATATTCCACTGGCCATGTGGTATCATTCTGTTTACTATGCTTCTTTCAGGGTACATGCTCGAGGCTCAGGTGGCCTCAGTGGCCCAGAGTGCCTTCCATCAGCTTCGGCTGGTGGCCCAGCTACGCCCCTATCTGGACAGGGATAGCCTAACTACAGTTGCCTATGCTCTGGTAACTTCAAGGTTAGATTACTGCAATGCGTTATACGTGGGGCTGCCTCTGAAGATGGTTCAGAAACTTCAGCTGGTGCAGAATTCAGCGGGCAGGTTGCTCACCAGAGCAAGACGGCTTGAGCATATTACACCGATCCTGGTCCGACTACACTGGCTACCAATTAGTTTCCAGGCCCAATTCAAAGTGCTGCTTTTGACCTATAAAACCTTAAACAGCCCAGGACCACAATACCTCAAGGACCACCTCTCCCCATATGAACCTACCCAGACCCTGAAATCATCTTCTAAGGCCCTTCTTCATGTGTCTACCCCTCGAGAGGTACGAAGGGTGGCAACACGGGAACAGACCTTCTCTGCAGTGGCTCCCCATCTGTGGAATGCTCTCCCCAAGACGGTTCTCCTGGTGCCTTCATTATACACCTTTAGGCGCCAGGCAAAAACATTCCTTTTTAACCATGCCTTTGGTTGACCTGATAGCCAACCTATACCCTTTTAAAATGTGGCTCATGTAACAAATGTTGGAAATGTAAACAAACAGAAGGTACTTTTTTCCATATGTGGTGGACATGCCCGAAAGTAAGAGACTTCTGGAAGGAAATATACAACGAATTGAAAAAGGTGTCGAAAAACACATTTATTAAGAAACCAGAGGCCTTTTTACTGGGCACTGTAAATCATGAAATCCCCAATGAAGACAGGATAGTATTTATGTATGCCACAACAGCTGCAAGGATTCTATTGGCTAAAAACTGGAAGACTGAAGTTATACCTACAGTAGAAGAATGGCAAATGAAAATGATGGAATATATGGAACTCACAGAACTGACCGGGAAACTCCGAGACCAGAGGGAAGAGACGGTACAGAAAGATTGGAAGAAATTTAAAGAATATTTGAAAATTCATGCTAAGATTAGTATTTAAGAATTGAACTGGAAGATTAGATGGGCTACAGATATGGAAAGTATATAAGACAAAGAAAGATAGAAGTATGATAATGGAAATATAGATTAAGAATAAGATTAGATATAAATGATGATTTTATAATGTTAAGAAATTACTAGTGATGATATACAGTGAACGCAGAAGGAGAGGATGTGAGGAAGTCAATTAACAATGTTAAGGAATAAGATGTATACTGCAATTTTTATATTTTTCTTTTTTTGTATTGTGTTTTTTGTATTTTTTGTTAGTATGTGTAGTGTTTTTTTGTAATGTTTGTGTTTTTTCTTGTTAAAAATAAATAAAATAAAATAAAATAAAATGTGGCTCTTTTCGGGGGGGTGTTATTGGGTTGTTGTTGTTTTTATTCTGATTATATATGTTGTGATCTTTTCTGTGAACTGCCCTAAGACCTCTGGTTACAGGGCAGTATATAAACTCAAATAATAAAAATAATAGAAATGATGATGATGAAGATGAAGATGATGATGCATGTATGTATGCACATGTACACACAAACACACACATTCCAAAAAACCAGTGCTACAAAATGACCCATTAGGAAACCCATTAGGAAAATCAAGGGACCCAAGTCAGACCCAAATTCCACGTGGTGATCTTGCCATAAAGTTGGTCCACAGCACCCCATCGCAGGAGGGGACGATAATTTATAATGTATTATAAATTCCTGTCCAACAAAGTTCTGCTCATGGTAGACCCACTGAACTGAATGACCCCAGTTAGCTACGCCCATTAATTTCAATAGGCCTACTTCTGAGTATGACTAACACTGAATACAACCAGTTACAAATTGCTTAAGTGGCAGTCTTGCTGTGAACAATCAAACCTGCCGAAACGTTTCAAATTCCCAGGAGCCAGTTCTACACAGGCCAAGGAATAAAAAAAAACAACATGTCACTTTCGTAGGCAACTGGCGTCCTGATAGCAACCGTTATCATTTCAGTTCAGAACGGTACTACTTCCTTGCCAAAAATGGGGGAGAAAAACAGGGATGCGATCTTACAAACTATTCCCAAGTCATTAGT
Source organism: Lacerta agilis (assembly GCF_009819535.1). Lineage (NCBI taxonomy): Eukaryota > Metazoa > Chordata > Lepidosauria > Squamata > Lacertidae > Lacerta > Lacerta agilis. Next base: position 36,178,101 of record NC_046325.1, on the reverse strand, counting down.
CAACTCTGAGGACCAAGTAAAGTTTCTGCTGGTGGACGCTGACCCACGGATTACCCACGTGGTAGCGGTTTTCATGGCGAGGGCTATGAAAACCAGGGTGAGGTTCCTGAATGAGGCAGAGAAGGCCCTCCCATCGCTCTCCTAACCTGTTGAATCCTTTTTCCTGTATGGGGGGTGTTGGGTTTCATTTTTTGCCTCTTTGTTTTTTTGTTTGGTCTGGATTTGTCCCCTTTGCTGTGGCAGCGCGGCACAGGCTTTTAAAATCTTAAACCTATTTTAATAATTTTATTGTTTACTTTTTAATGGTGTTGTATGGTGTTTTGTGTAAAGGCATGGACCTCACAAACCTAATAAATGTTGTTGTTGTTGTTGTTCCTTGTCATGACGGCACAAATGCTACGCACACATCTGGGAAGAACATATAAGAACATGAGAACAGCCCTGCCAGATCTGGCCAGGAGTCCCTCTAGTTATAGAATCATAGAGTTGGAAGGGACCCTTAGGGCTATCAAGTCCAACCCCTCGCAAACCAGGAAGCTCAGCTAAAGCATCCATGACAGATGGCCACCCAACCTCTGCTTAAAAACCTCCAGAGGAGGAGAGTCCTCAACTTCCCGAGGGAGACCGCTCCACTGTCAAACAGCTCTTACTGTCAGAAAGTTTTCCCGTACGTTTAGCCGGAATGCACTTTCTTGTAACTTGAAGTTTGAGTCCTACCCTCCACAGCAACCCTGGAGACAGCGGCGGAGGAAGGCTTTTGGCTGCCTGGGGCGGCAGTGTGGAGGCACCCCCCTGGGGGCGGGGGCGGCGTGACGTCACAATGTCGGGCTGCGCATGCGCGGAAATGCCGCGCATGCCCAGTCCATCCGGGCCGGCGCTGCTGCTCCCATGGCAACCGGGTGAGCAAGCGGCGGGTCGTGGGGCTGCCCCGGCCATCCGTAAAGCAGTACGGACGGGTGCCGGGCGGTGGGGCTCAGTTTGGGAAGGGGCTGCCGAGTGTCACCCCCCTCCCCTGGAACCCGGGGCAACCGCCCCCTACACCCCACCCTTCCTACGCCACTGCTTGGAGATATTTGAAGATGGCTATCCGTCTCCTCTTTCCCAGCCTAAACCTACCCAGCTCCTTCAACCGCTCCTCATAAGGCTATGATTTCCAGACCCCTGATCATCACAGCAGCCTGGCATGCAGAAATAAAGCAGGGCAAGCTTTTCCAACTGCTTCCAGAAATATAGCCCAACCCACCCCTCCCTCTTATATTTTCACATGCTAGGCTGTTGTGACAGTCACTGTTTGTTTGGCTTTTTAGGACACTGCATATATCCTCCTGCTTTTCCTGCAAGTACGGCATTCTAACCCTCTTCATTTCACCCTTACAGCAACCCTGAGAGGAACGTTAGGCTGACAGATCACATGGGTGCTCCCAGACTGTTGCTTTTTTCCAGACCCTGCAAGTGTCCCTATTTTCCAGGGATTAAACTGTGGCGCTCAGAACGGGACACAGTCCGTCATCCTGTTCTCACAGTGGGGAGCTAGGTGCCTGTGGAAAGCCCCAAAGAAAGGACCTGCGCACAACAGCACTCTTCCTTCCTGCAGCGTCCAGCAACTGGTAGAAATCGGAAGCACTAATGCCTCTGGCAGCGGAGGCAGAACACAGCCATCGGGGTTAGTAGCCACAGATAGCCTTCCACATTCCCTAAGGGGAGATTTGCCTAGCTACGGGTCTCAGAAACTGGGGTGGGGTGGCTAGATTCCAAATCCTCCCAGTCTACTACAAGTCATACTTCTTGGAGAAGGGGCGCCAGCTTAGTGACAGAGAGCAAAAACTTGGCATTCTGAACATCCCAGAATCCCTCCCTGCCATTTCCAGTTGAAGAGGATCAGGGAGCAGATGATGGGAAACAGCCTCTGCCTTGGAGAGTGGCTGTCAGTCAATGAGGGCAGTCCTGTCCCACCCACCGCCCCTGATGGACATGTGGTCTGACCTACCACAAACCCTCCAAGTGTCCCTATTTTCCGGGGACAGTCCCAGATTTACAGAAGCCATCCCAGTTTCCGATTTGATCCCGGAGTGCCCCATTTTTCTTTAGGGCGTCCCTATTTACATAGGAGAAATGTTGGAGGGTTATGCGTGTGTGCCAAAGAGATAAGTAACTATACAACCTTTAGAAGACACCTGGAGGCAGCCCTGTATGGGGAAGTTTTTTTAAAAAAAAAATGTTTGATGTTTTATTACGTTTCTATATATGTTGGAAGCCACCCAGAGTGGCTGGGGCAACCCAGCCAGGTGGTTGGGGTAGAAATAATAGAATTATTATAATGGAACAGGACATCCCTATTTTTTCTTTTTTTAAAAAAAAATATTTTTCATTAAATTTTTCCATTAAAAAACAAACAAAAATAAACACAAACAAAACAATAACTCTCTTGTTCCATCAACCTCTTACAATCTTATTTCCGGACATCCCTATTTTTTCATTGGAGAAAGGTAGGAGGGGAAACTACCGCAAGGCACCTTCCTGCTGCCGCTCCTTCGCCAACGCACCACACTTTCTCCCTGTTTCTGCACCGAATAAATACAACATGGTTCCTTCCACTTCCGTCCCTTTCGCACACACTCACGCAGCGGCAGATTGTTTCCTCCGCACACCTCCTATGAGAAAGAAATTCACATCCCCCCCTCCCTCTTCCCCTAGTCCCACCACGGAGACGAATGCGAAGTGTTTTGTACATCGGAGCAGATTTTTTTGGGGGGGGGAGCGAAGGCAGCACACTTCTGGGGCAGAAACTAAATGGGGTTCTCATTCGTTTTCCTCCCATCCCCAGTCTTCTCGTCCCCATTGCCATGGTAACTGTTTCTATCAGAGCTTCTTGGCCACCTTTTTCTGGCAGCTGTAGCCATGTAGAGTTTATATATATATAATTCTTACTCTGAATATATATTATACGCACTCGCGAGCGCGCGCGCACACACACACACACACCCCAAAGCTGAGGGATGTAATTAAATTTACAAGTACAGGCCTAAGCTCATGGTATAAATTCGCAGTTAACAAGTCAGCTGTTTGCACTACAGATTAATCCCCAAAGCTTCATGATACCTCCCCAACTGCCTGTCCCCAACATTCTCCTGTCAACAATGAACTTACCGGAAATTAAGGAGCGAAAGCAACATCTGCCTAGGCCTCTTTCTTTCCCCACCTGTCTTCAGCAGCAACTGAGGTGCGCTCCACACAAATGCACCGCGCCTCAAACGTGACCTTTGCCAAACGGCTTCCGTGATCTTCCATTGCCGTATTTGCACATGCACAAAGGCACAAACACGGAGCTCCCTGTTGTCAGCGACACCCTTCTGCTGAAGAGGAAGGAGAGTCGCCCGTGTGTAGTCACGACCCTCTTTCCCCCATCCCTGACCCCCTGAAAATCCCAGGGAACAGGAGTATGGAAGACCCGAGACCTTCCTGCCAGTCACATCAGACTGTACTGCGTAAGATACACCACCTGCCTAATTAAGTCCTAGCCTGCTTCTCGTGTCTTTATTTCCCGAAATGTCCCTTGTGTTAACCTCTTTCACAGTCAGCTCACACAGAAGCACATACAAAATTTCACCGCATCCCATGCTTGCAAAACATAGCCATCCCCAAGTAATTTATACTCCTCTATTATAGGATTCCACTTCTGCGGCTTCATTCTTACCTACACCTGTAGGATCCTCCCTAATCTGTTACCACAATCTCATTGGTACTGCATCGCTCAAAACCAATCTCAGAGTCCACACTTCAATTAACCCTCCACTGCTTCCGGGTTATTTGATTGCGGGGGACAATTGCACATGGGATGGGCCACATCGCCAACATGCTAACAGAACACAGAAGAGAAAAAGGGGGTATCAAAGGAGCACTGCGCTGCCAGAAAGAATCTCGGAGGGTGTGACGCTCCCCCAAATGAACCCCTCAAATCCTAGCATCCGCAGCTCCTCACAAACCAGAACAGCTCCTCCATATCCGCTCCTCAGTCCAAGCATCTCAAGCAACCTTAAAACCCCTACAGAGGCTCCCCCACCCGCAATTTTATGGCATCAGTTTGCAATTCCACTATCTCCAGTCCCCTCAAATTCCCTTGCACCAATATCCCACTCGCAGTCTATAAGGTAACCATGACAACAAACAGCTTGTTCTGAGGCTTCTAGACACGTAGGCCTAGTTCCCACAAACGTGGAGGTAAACCTGTGTCTTGACTGTACCACTTCAGACTGCAGGTACAGGCCCATGTAAATGGATGCTCCTCCATATAAATTAGTAAGTCCCTTCATATAGAAAACTATGGTGTCAGGGTGAAGGGTTCAGGCCTAGCTTTCTCTATTACATCTAGTTTTACATACGGAAGAACTTGGGTCTATTAATATTTTCAGTATGGAGGAGCATTCAGCTCCTACCTGCACTTTGAAGTAGCACAGGTGACCTTCCTCACCTGCTGTTTGTAAGACCGAAGTATCACTGCGGGGTGGGGTTTGGTCACCCATAAAACAACACCGTGTCTCAGCAAGCTTAAATAGTTTGAGATGAAAAGGTGGATTGGTAAAATATGGGAAGGCAACCCAAAAAGGCTAGGACTAGCAGGGACCGGATTGTAGATTGTGGGGTATAGGAACAGAATCGTAGGGTTTGTTGATGGGGTGGGAGCAGAGGTAGATTTCAAGGGGGCTGAGGCAGGCCCACAGAACCTAGTTATTTTAAAAAGAGAAGGCCCTGCATCATCACAATCTGAGAGGCTCAATATTTACCCTTTCGCTTGTGTTCTCGGTATTTTTTTAAATCTTTCACTCATCTGATGAACAGAAAACAGAAATGTCTGGAAAATTAACTTGCTTTAAACATTGCTCTGGTCCATGGGGTCACGAAGAGTCGGACACGACTGAACGACTGAACAACAACAAACATTGCTTTAATCAAAAGATTGCATCGCGCGGCTGCCATTAAACAGACTACAGCACCCCAGATATATATATTTTTGCCACAGGTCTGTTTGACTCGCCTCATGGCCTGAGTGCTTGATGCCGAACGGCAGTGTTACAAAAATTCTTACAACAGCAGGACACGAGGAGCCACAATTTGACGGAACGTGGTTGAGTGCGAGGGGGAGCCTACATTTTTTTCTTGGGTCAGAATCCCACCCCCCTGGACAAGAGAAGCAGAAACCCACTTGCACTCCTGGAAGAGGAGCAAGCACAAATAAAGGAATGGGGATAGCTGGGCTTACAAGCCAATATGCTCCCTTCCATTGGGGTACAGGGGGGTGTTGACTGGCTCCCACCCCCGGGAGAGGGGTTTGGGATCCTTGAAGTAATTTGCACCCAGATAAGTGCAATGAGGTAGGGGTGGGGGGCACAGGAGCCAGTGGGGGGTGGGAGAGGAACCAATTTGGCATGATAAGAGTTATGCAAAAGAAGTATTTATGGGTCATCAATGGAGAGGAGGAGGAAACTCAGCAGGTTGTTAAACCCAACAGTGCAGGGAAACCAGGTACTGTAGTGTTATGTATGAGAAGGGGAGCTCAGCCCCCTTGGAATAGGGAAGCAGGTAGGCCTCATTTGGGGTATATGCTCAATACGTGGGTGAGGTCATGGGTTCAAGATGCTTAAACCTCATGGCAGGATTGGGGAAGGTCTAGTCTGTCAAGGTGGGAGGGCAGGTCATTTAGGAATGGGGTAATATGTTGGCACAGGGTATTCTCGTGGGAATCTGTGGGCCTCGTGAATTCTTGGGCATGGGTAAGTTTAAGGGGAGAACGGAGGACCAGGAATGACTTCGAGTAGTCCACTGTAACACACGTGAAGAGGGGTTTGGCCCTGAAGGGGGTGGGGCAGTGCTTCAAGGAGAGAAAAGGTCTATTGGGAGGAAATTCCAGAGGATAAGGTGAGAGGGAACCTGACTGTGGGGAGGCCTGAGGTAATGGAGGCAAGAGCGGAAAGACGCATTTATTGGAACCAGGCCTGGATTGGGGTATATGGGGCTCATCAGCAGAGGAACACACACACACACCCTGCCCATTGTGGAGGTGTGGCATCGGGCCTGAGTAATAAGCACAGCTTGAGGGGAAAGCAAAGTGTGTTGCTATGGGAGCAGGCAATAAAGGGGAGGGGGCTAAACCTGAGAGGGGGGCTCTTTAGAGGACATAATAAGCGAAAGCTTGCCAGAGATATTTTTGGCGGGGACGACGACAGTGTCAGAGTAAATGAGGGCTAGCTGGACATGGGAGAGCTGGGTACAGTGGGAGGAGGGTTAGGCTACCAGGCCAATGGGGGGGGGGGGGAGGTAGCAAAGCAGAATCTTTCTGGCGGGGGGAGGGTTTAAGATGGTGCCGTTTCCATAGCAACTTCCATCCATCATCCCCCTTACCTTTGCTCCTGTCCTATCAGTCCCACTTACCCCCCCCCAAACACTGTCCCAATCTCACCTCTTACTCCTCCTCAGAATCATTTACTCGCCCCTTCCTCCTTCCATATCGTTTATGCACCCCACTGAATCCCTGCCCCCAATCTAGCCTTTTCCCATCCTTCGATGGATCATGTGAGCGCCCCTTCCTTCGGGATGCATACTCCCACCCCACCCCACCCCAAAAAACCCCACCACCCAGCCATCCTCATCACCCCTTTATCCACACACTCACCAAAGTGGGGGTCGTCGTGGAGTCAGCATCCCCCTTGCCCGCTTTTCTCCGGCAACGTTGGCGCAGCTGGTTGTTCCCTCTCCTCCGCGTGCCCAGTTGGGGGGGCAAAGGCGCGCGGGGGGAGGCTGCAGGCTCTCCCCCAGTCCCCTTAATGTTTGGGCTCCATACAGATCCCGGATCAGACCCAACGGGAGCCCCGCCAAGGCCTTGGGGAGGGGGCGAAGATGAAGCGGCAGCAAGCGAAGACCCACACGCCACACGCACACGCAAAAGCAAGCAAGCAAGCCCACCCCAACCCCTCGTCCTGGCTCCGACCCGACCCGGCTGCCAAGGAAGAAGCCGACCCAACCAGCCAGCCAGCCAACCAACGGCGTCGGGAGCGCTGCAGCAAAAGCGCTCCTGCGAGGAGCAGGGACGCGAGTGGAATACTAATAGTGGGGAAGGGGGGGGGGAGGAAGCGGGGAGGGGGAGGGGAGAGCGAGTGAGAAGGGGGGAGAGAAAAGGAGGGTAACGCGGGGAGCGACTTGGGGAAAGGAGCGAAAGCGATGGACCGAGCAAAAGAGAGCGAGAAAGAGAGAGAGAGAGCGTGCGTAAAAAGGGTGATGGTGGTCAAGGCGCAACGAAGGAGAGAAGACGGTGGCAGAGAACTGGGGCGGGAGGGGGGCAGGTGGGAAGATTAGGCGTGGTGGGCAGAATATTGATGTGGGGAAGACCCCGGAGCTGGTCCCCGTGTCTTAGAAGCAGGTGGTCTTCCTGCCTGCGCCCCTGATTGGTTTTTTTTTTTACCAAAAATGCAGGGGGGGGGGAGGAATGGCTACGTTGCTTTGGTTGGACCACTTATTGGAAAGCGAGCTCCTCGCGACGCCACCCCGCGCCTTCGTTCATATCGACGGAGCAGTCATTATTCTGGGGAGGAAGACGGATGGGCAGCCCTGGAGAGGCTTGTGGTTTGGCTTGGCTTGGCTTCTCTGCTCTAGGCCTTCTCCACAGCTCTCTGGCTCTCGCTCTCTTTCCCCCCCGCTGCCCAATTATGGAGATTGCAAAAGTGTGTGTGTGTGTGTGTGTGTGTCGGGTTGTTTGTTTGTTTTGGGTCGTGAATCCGCGGGTCACCGTCAGGATGATGTCGAGGGAGCGCAGCTCTGGATAGATCCCAGGACCTGCGGCGAAGGGGGCACTGAGATGGTGCGGGGTGACCACATAGGAGGAGGAGAGCAGGTCATCCGCCGCCCCTTTAATCAATGAGCAGGCAGAGTCGCATCATCGTCATGCCAGCCTAATAATAATAATAATAATAAGTGTCATTTGCGTTAAGAGATGAATGAACTAGATTAGGAACTGTCCTTACACCACAGACAGGGAACCTGCAGCCTACCAGATTTTTTTTTGATTTTTTTGGAGGACAACTCATGATCTCTGACCATTGAACACAAGGTCTGGAGGTGATGGGTGTTGGAGTCCAATAAGATCTGGGAAGGTCACAGGTTCCCCATTGGTGCTTTCTAGTTAATCTTACCGCTCCTTTGGCTGTCTTGGGACTAGGTATGGCTGTCATTTGGAGTCAGGAAAACTAAAGGTTAAAAGGCTTCCTCTTCCTTCCTTAAATTTGAACTCTTAAGGTTTCTGTAAGGAAGTTGCAGATACCCTGTGGCCCTTCAGATGTTGTAGGGCTACATTTCCCATCATCACTGACCACTGGCCATGTGAAGTTGGAGTCCAAGAATAGCCGGAGGGTCACGTAAGGTCTCCGCCTCCGCCAGAAAGTCATTTCAGAGTCTGCTTTGGAATGAACAAGGTGCCAGTGCAGTGGGGTGGAGAAGGAGTGAGAGTTTGAGACAAATGGAGTAAGTATTGTTTACAATTAAAAAAAATGTACAGTAACGCTGCAACGACTCTTCTTATCTCTGCGGCTACAATCTCCTGGGTGACGCGGACATCATTGTGCAGTTGAATGCAAATGCACTCCGTCCATTTCCCTCCCTCCCCCCTCCATGCAGCCCTGGGCACTGGCAACCCACACTATGCCACTGTGTGGCCCTCCAGATATTGTTGGACTTATTCATTCCCATCAGCCTGAGCCAGTGTGTTCAAGGTGAGGGGTGATGGGAGTTGTCGTCCAGCAACATCTGGAAGGCCATAAATCCCCTATCTCTGGCCTAACCAGTAGCTTGGTTCTTATATTCTCAAAGCGGCATGGAACTGACAGCCACCCCTCCAAAAGTATCATTCTATGGGTGATATGACTTCTTTGTATCACTGCAACAACAGCAACCTACAACCATAATTCCTCCATGGGCTCACCTTGTCTTTTCCAACTTCACACTTCATCCTATGTTGATCTCACTTGTGATCCATTAACAAGTTGCTATCAGCCACAAGCCAGGACACCCTTAGCCCCAAATGGTTGTAACTCAGAATTCCCACTCAGCATCCCTTTCAGCAGAGGAAATATTAAAATTCATATCTTCCTACCTCAGCACCAAGAGGGGGTATTAAATCCCACCCTGCAGCTATTTGCTTAACAACATCTTCAAATATCTCAAGGGCTGTCACATGGGAGAGGGAACAAGCTTGCTCTGGTGGGTAGGACTCGAACCCATTGCTTTGAATTACAAGGAAGGAGATTCCAACTCAACATCAGGGACTTTTTGACGGTAAGAGCTGTTCAACAGTGAAAAGGTCTCCCTCCGGAGGTTGTGGAGTCTCTTTCCTTGGAGGTTTTTAAGCAGAGGTTGGATGGCCATCTGTCATGGATGCTTTAGCTGAGATTCCTGCATTGCAGTGGGTTGGACTAGATGACCCTCGGGGGTCCCTTCCAACTATAGGATTCTATGAACTATTTGTTCAGTTTAGAGAAATGCTTCAAAAATGGGTGTGGGAACTATCAGTTTGCCATTCTTGGCAAGACAGGGCCTGTGGGCAGTCATAGGTAAATGCAGACCATATGTGTTTTGTGGTCCAGGTTCCCTGAGGTCACCTGAAGGTGGAATTGCCACCGGTGAAACATTGACCAGGTGTGGAGAGACAGCTAGGCTCCTAGTTCTGTTTATATCGAGAATAACCAATCCAAAGGCTTTATGTTGCCTGTCAATCATAGGAGTTGCCAATCACAGTCTTAATTCTGCTTATGCCTGCTTATCACAGGGGCTGTTGGTTCCATGCCTTCTGTTCCCAGAGGGCATCGAAAAACTGACTCAGCTACATCCCACCTTCAGGAAACAAAATTTCCTGGGAAAGACCCTGGCATCTCTGTCAAGGGACGTCTAATGATCTTACATGTCCTAAGAATGTCCTTATTAGTAGATACATTGTCCGGTTCCAGGCTCCTGTGATATTGTCCAGCTCTTTGCCTTGACCCCCGAGACTTGCTCAGTGACCACCACACCAAGCGCTGGTTTTTCGGGGTCACCCCTCCCCTGGCTGTTCTCGATATAACCACCTCCACACACCAGCTGTAAAACTGGTACCCACGCAGAGTGAGGTGTGAGTGGTAGCTGCTGCTTCTTACGCATGGCATAAATTAGCACCCAGAGCTAAGGCCAAGCAAAAATGGGTCAGAAATCCGAACAACCTGAGGCTCCCCAGTGTTAGTTGTTGCTGAGAAAATATTAAAAAAAATGTTTCAGGCCACCCAAAATTTAAATCCCCCCTCCCTTCTCTCTCTGACCCCCTACTCACCAGAAGCAACATGCACACATTTTCCCATGCCTCCACCAGAAATCATACATCTCTTAAACAGTGCGACGTGCTATTAGGTTGAGAAAAAAAATGTGTGACATTTGCGGATAAAGGGAAGGCAGTCCTATCGTCTGAAAAGGTGCTGAGCTGCCTTCTGAAAGGTGCTGAAAGTTGCTGCAACAGATTTTGGGAAGCAAGCAACTATGTGCGATAAGCCAGGAGCCTTGACAAGTTATGGACCAGCCACGACAGGTACGATGAGCTCGCTTGGGTGGCATCCCTATCTTCACGAAGTAGCCATATAAAACCATTATGGCACTCTGACATGACAAAATGCGTTCCAAAGAGCTTGTGGCTCCACGGCCCGGATTTATCACCTAGGGGAGGGCCATAGCTCAGCAGCCTCTTGATTTGCACGACGCAAGTCCAGTATCAACCCCTTTCTTCTCCTGGCAGGACTGGGAAAGACCCCTGGAGCGCTGCTGTCGATCAAAAGCGAAGTAAGTGTGTACACCACCGGGCAGGGAAACCTCTTCATCCCACATTCTGTCATGGATAGCTTTGTGGGGGGGCCACATGTCAGTGGTGATTCGAGCCCAAAGGAAGAAGTGGGTGGAGCAATGAGTTGTTGTTGTTGTTTACTGAATTTATATACCACCCTATACCTGGGGGTCTCAGGGCAGTTCACAGAATAAAATCAAGTTATAAAACCACAAAATACCTAATAAAAATAAAAAACAACAACCCAATACCCCCCCCCAAAAAAAAACACATTTTAAAAGGGCATAGGATGTAAAATCAGATCAACCAACGGCCTGGTTAAAAATGAACGTTTTTGCCTGGCACCTAAAGGTGTATAATGAAGGCGCCAGGCAAACGTCCCTGGGGAGAGCATTCCACAGATGGGGAGCCACTGCAGAGAAGGCCCCGTTCTCGTGTTGCCACCCTCCGAACCTCTCGAGTTGACTCTGGCCTCTGTGCAGCTGGCTAAATTCCAGCTGCAGATACGTCAGAGATACGACACATACAAGCTCATAGCTACAGAGGCATTATCACATTCCAGCCTGGCAAAACCATTGCACAGAGCAGAGCTTTCCTGTGGCTTGGAAAGAGTCTTGGGGGCTGGATAAAAGGATATGGAGGGCCACATTGGATCCCCCGGGGGCCTGAGGTTCCCCACCCCTGGTCAGCACCATAGTAGACACTACTGAGATAGATTTTGTTTACTGGCTTGCTCATTTACTCTGGTTATCATTCCCCCCGCAACAGCCAAAGTTCTTGGGTGACGTCCGGATTAAAACACTAAAATCACAGTTTAGAACACTGGTCGATAACAGCACAAAACACCCCATAAAACAGAACAGCCTCCAAACTGCGAGTCATCTTCATTCTCTGTGCAGCAAACACGTAGAGGAGAGGATCAGAATAAGGTAGACTCTCCTAGCTCCTTGCTGTCCAAGGGTCTAAGTCAGTGTTTCCCAGACACTCCAACTGTTTTTAGACTACAATTCCCATCATCCCTGACTACTGGTCTTGCTAGCTAGGGATGATAGGAGTTGTACTCCCAAAAACAGCTGGGGACCCAAGTTTGGGAAACACTGGTCTAAGTGGAGCTTATGCACGTCCAAGTTCTAATGTGGGAAGGTGGTGGTTTTACATCAAGGAGCACTGGAAAATAATGTGATTCTCTCATCTACAGTTCGAAATTGAACAATTCTAGCACTCTAGGATATTGCCCCCTTATTCTGCTGCACATGTAGGCCAGGCCTTGGTCTAATCCTCTTTTAAAGTCACCTGAGGCCTGATCTTCTCCTGCAATGAAATGAGAGGGTAGATGTCTGAGTCAGTAGTATGGACTGAACTATTTCAGACTGGCAGGGGAGGGTGATCATATTTCTGAATGCTTCCTATGTAGTAATAAAAATTAAAATCACCATCACCATCATCCACTGAGCTATTCTGAGCCCATCTAACCTGCCAGCCTTGTCTCCTTGGTATTTTACATTGATCCACCTACTTTGGAACCCAGGAAACCACAGCAAGTGAAGTGTGAAGTCAAAATCTGGAAATGTCACGTGTGAAATTGCTCATCTTTTAACTAAGATATGTGTCATCACCCAAAATCGCCCTTCCCATTTTTTGAACCAGAGGATTGGAAGATGGCCAATGGAATCAATGTTAGAGAGGGTGCCCAAACGCTTGTGTGCAGTGTTCAACATTTGCCAGGCGCAGGCGAATATTGCACCTGGCTTTCAATCACTTTTGACAAGTATAGAAGATGCCTAGGCACTGATCGCTCCCCACATCAAATGGGGGGTGACGTTTGCGTGGTCGCACGCAGCCCCTTGAGCTCCTAGGTGACACCTGGTAGTTTTCACATTGTTTCACTTCTGTTGTATCTCACTTTGTGAACAATTGTTGTAAATTGGAATATAAGTCTGCCAAATAAAGCAGCATACATGAAAGTCTGCAGGACCACATACCACACGCTGTTTCAGTTGCAAAATTCATGAGCTGCTGAGAATCGGGCATTTCATTGTTGTTGTAAAGAGGGGCAAAATCTTGATCAGTATTATGCTGGGGGGAAAATATGAAAATCTTCATGGAATCCTATTTATATTCTCCACAAATGACGGCCCTGCGCTAAAATATTGGGAAGAAGTCATAAAGGTAATCAAAGAGACAGTAAGAGATTTAATTTCCCCAGACCCTCGAATCGTTCTATTAGGGTAGTTAAAAAGAAACAGTGAGAAGACAGGACATGGAATTAATTTCAAATCCATTGACAGCAGCTTGAATTGAAGCTGCTCGCGAGTGGGAAAGATCTGAACTGCTATCAGTTGATGAATAGCCGAAAACTCTTGGAATGATAAAGTTAAACATATAGAGTCATGGTTCATGAAGCAAAGTGGGTGATGAATAATTTCTGGGGAAATGGTCATGATTAGGTTTTGGAACATCAAGTGTACACAACATATAAATTTTAATGTTTTAGCAGCAATATGGCTGTTTATTTGGGCCTGCCTTGTCTGCAAAGTTTGGCTTTATGTAGAACCAGATAGTTCTTCATATATTTTTGGGCTCCAGCACCTTCAGCCCCAGCCAGCATGCCCAATGGTCAGGGAACTGTATTCTGGCAACATCTGGAGGACCACAGAAACCCATCTCTACTTCCACACCATACATTTAAAGCACATCCAACACACATTTAAAGCACCCGACTTCCCCCCAAAAGAATTCTGGGAACTGTAGTTCATCCCTCAAAGAGCTCATTTGGTGCTGATTCTGGGCAAGATCTTGCCAAAACAACGTGAGATTTCTTTCTTTCTTTTTGGTATTCATATTTTATTGAAAAGGTTTCGACAATAAAGAAATAAGGCGATGCAAGGAAAAAGAGAAAAAGAAAAGGCAACAAAAATGTGTAGAAGGAAGAAGAAAAGATTTCATAAGAATCCTGTGCGATTTCAGCGAGATCTCACGTGAAATCAGCACCAATACCAACACCACTTCTGTGCTGCCAGTGGAGATGGCAGAGCAGACAGGGTGCTTGTGGGCTGCCTTGGAGGCTTCTACCGCCTGAGGCGCCGGCCTCACCCTGCCAAATGGCTGGGTTGGCCTGCCCTGCCCTTCCCAATGCTTTTCCCTGTCACATTCCACCTTGCGAAGAGTTCGATCCTTTGGGGGAAACGGATTTGTTGTGAAGGACTTCCCAATCAACTATAAAAGGCGCAGCCCCGCATTTGCTTGTGTGTGACATAGGGTTGCCAGGTCTGCTTCCAAAAAATAGCGGAAGAAGCGGGGGGGGGGGGTTTAGAATCATAGAATCCTAGAGTTGGAAGAGACCACAAGGGCCATCCAGTCCAACCCCCTGCAAAGCAGGAAACACCATCAAGCATTCCTGACAGATGGCTGTCAAGCCTCCGCTTAAAGACCTCCAAAGAAGGAGACTCCACCACACTCCTTGGCACCAAATTCCACTGTCAAACAGCTCTTACTGTCAGGGAGTTCCTTCCTAATGTTTAGGTGGAATCTTCTTTCTTGTAGTTTGAATCCATTGCCCCGTGCCCGCTTCTCTGGAGCAGCAGAAAACAACCTTTCTCCCTCCTCTATATGACATCCTTTATATATTTGAACATGGCTATCATTAAATTAAATTAAATTATATATTTTCTTACAAACATTTTAACACGTATTAAATACCATTTCATCATAAAGCTTTTGAATAAAAGAAAATGTCCACTATTTTGTGGAAAAAATAGTGAACATAATGCAAAAAAGTGGACTGTCACTCAAATAGTGGACACCTGGCAACCCTAGTGTGACATTGAATCACATCTAAAAATAGCCGCAGTCTGGGAGCATACCTTCCAACATTGCTCCAATGAAAAAAGGGATGCCCTATCCAACACACAACAACAACAACATTATACCCCACCCATCTGACTGGGTTGCCCCTGCCACCCTGGGTGGCTTCCAACATATATTAAAACATTTTTTAAAAAAAACTTCCCTATACAGCGCTGGCTTCAGATGTCTTCTAAATGATGTACAGTTACTTATCTCCCTGGCTCAGAGGTTGCATAACTCCACACCCTCCAACATTTCCCTGATGAAATAGGGACGTCCTAAAGAAAAGCGGGACATTCCGGGATCAAATCAGAAACCGGGATGGCTTCTGTAAATCTGGGACTGTCCCTAGAAAATAGGGACACTGGGAGGGTCTGAAAAATAGCGACAGTCTGGGAGCACCCACGTAATCTCTCGGCCTAAACCTACCTCACAGAAGAAGAAGAAGAGGAGTTTGGATTTGACATCCCGCTTTTCACTACCCGAAGGAGTCTCAAAGCGGCTAACATCTCCTTTCCCTTCCTCCCCCACAACAAACACTCTGTGAGGTGAGTGGGGCTGAGAGACTTCAAAGAAGTGTGACTAGCCCAAGGTTACCCAGCAGTTGCATGTGGAGGAGCGGAGACCGAACCCGGTTCCCCAGATTATGAGTCTGCCGCTCTTAACCACTGCACCACACTGGCTCTACACCGCAGGGTTGTTGTAAGGATGAAATGAAGTGGGTTAAAATGCCACCTTGTGCTCCTTGCTGGAAAAGCAGGAGGATATACACAATGTCCTAAAAAGCCAAACAAACAGCGACTTTCCCAGCAGCTTAGTGTGTTAAAATAAAGGTGAAACTCGAAAAATTTGAGTATCGTGGGAAAGTCCATTATGTAAGCAATTGTTTCATTAGCTACTGGAGTTTAATATATGAGATCGACTCATGACATGCAAAGCGAGATATGTCAAGCCTTTGTTTGTTATAATTGTGATGATTATGGTGTACAGCTGATGAAAACCCCAAAGTTGAAATTGTTAATATGGGGTTCTCATCAGCTGTATGCCATAATCATCACAATTATAACAAATAAAGGCTTGACATATCTCGCTTATCATGTCAAGAGTCTATCTCATATGTTAGTTTCACCTTTTAAGTTGAATTACTGAAAGAAACGAACCTTTCCATGATATTCTAATTTTTTGAGTTTCACCTGTATAAGAGGGAGGGGTGGGCGGGGCTATATTTCTGGAAGCTTGCCCTGCTTATTTCTGCATGCCAGGCTTCTGCGAAAGGCACATGACGAAGGGCGAGCATCAGTTGAGGATCGGCTGGGCAACTCCAGATAAGCCAGGAGAGAGAGAACAGCCAGGCAAATTAAGGCCCCTGCTGCGGAGCAAATTATCTGGGAGTGTCTCGGTGTAGGGAACTGGCCTCCCCTATTGCACGCACAGAGCTCCTTTTGAAATCCCCAAGCATCTGGGTATGTGGCGCCTGATGACGATGGCTTTCTCAGCAGCCTGCATGCTCCTCTGCTGCTACGGCAATGTTCACTGTGCCACAGACTTCGTGGCCAGCAGGAAGGACCTTCTCAGGGACGACGCCAGGAAGCCCAGGTTGCGGGGCAGACTGGTGGGCGCTGGTCCCAGAGAACTGGGTCCATGAAGTAACGGGGGGGGGTTGAGTTGGCAGGAATCAGCCGTCAGGCGAACAAGCCCCTCCTGCACAGCCTGGCCTGGCGTTGCCTCCGCGGAAACTGACCTGGTTGTTGCCAATTGTCTCTTCCTTTCACAGAGGCCGCTAGGATGAGGCCGGCCAATGGGACCTGGCAGGTTTGGGGAAGGGCCAGCCATGTTGAAAATCCTCCTGCGCCTTGCAGGATCCAAGTTCCGCAGGAGGCAACACATCCTCTGGCATGGTTCTCTACAACAACCACCACAAGAGATTTGACCCTCCAGAGGTAGAACAGGGAGGGAGAGAGAGAGGGTGCCTGGCAGCCCTCTTTGACAACCAGCAGAAATGTGATCTCGCTGACAGACCATCAGAAACCGAGCCAAGGGAGAATGGCATTCTGTTATTCTAGCTGTTTTCTGAAGCTGGGAATGTTTATCTAGGCTGCAGCATGAGACAGGGATTGGGCGGCAGAAGGGACTCGGCCATTTTGGGATGCATGCAGAGGAAGCTGTCGTGGGAGCGGGAGAGGCACAGGATGAATTCACCTGGGGTGGGGGCTGCCACTACTGTGGCCCTCCTAGGGCCGGCCCCTCCTATTAGCTTTGGGCAGAAAATGCCGTGTGCCGGTGGAGGCAGCAGCAGCCCGTTCAGCTGTTCCTCCCAAGCCCCTGCTGAGTGAGGCTAATGGGAGCTGGAGTCCAAAAGCTACAATTTCCCCTTCCCTGGATTATTCCAAATGTTTCCTAAGTGCTGGTGTAGCCATACCAGGGCGGATGATAGCCAGTTCATGCAAGTTTGGTGTGCTCAGGAATCAGCCTCATTCGCTAGAAGGGTACAGAACAGAGGTGGTGGATCTTCTCAGAAGTTGTCGTCACTTGAGGAGGGTCACCAACAATATCAGCCTTCTCAACAAACCATCATTCTTTGGAAGAAGGCAGGACAGTTGAGCTGGTATAAAAGTGGTGCAGGTTTTTAGCACAGATATGTCCGCGGAAGCACAAAACACATGTCGTTTATTGTACCATCTGTTGTTGGAGAAGTTTGCTTGTTATTTATCTGTAAAAGTATTTCTATACCGCCCTTCTGCAAAAATTTAAAAGCACTACGGAACAATAATTAAAATGACTGGCTACCCAGGACAGGTGGCGGAGATACTTTGGCCTTCCAGATGCTGCTGAACTACAACTCCCATCATCCTTGGCCACTGTTCATGCTTGCTGCAGCTGATAGGAGTTGTGGTTTGGCAACATCTGAAGGGCTGGCCCAGGAGAATTCCTGCTGCAGGCCTGTGTTAAGAGCCCTTCTGGGCAGTGCTATTTTTCTAGAAAAAGAGGTGCCAGAACTCACAATGAACTCCTGCTTTGTTCTCTTATAATGGCAATGGCACACACCCGAGAAGTGCTGGAACTGAGTTCCAGTGAGTTCTGGCTTTTAAAAAGCCCTGCTTCCAGGGGAGCTGAATCTATAGCCATGCTTAATAACTAACACCTGTATGGAACCTGAATGCACCAGAAACAGCCAACACAACTCAAGACAACTGGGGCACTAACCTGCCAGATTTAAGCACATTCGGATCTTACGACCAGGAAGCACACACTGATGTTCTCCTAATGTAAGGTGCTAAACAGGACATGGCTCCTTCGACACTGCTAATAAGTGCCTAGAAGGGGGAATCATTTCTCGTGCAAACTGCTGAAATGTAAGTAAAGTCAGTGCTTTTCTCTGGGGATACGCAGGGATACGCATACCCCTGAACATTTTGTGAATCTTTGTACTTTTTGTCTATTTACTGTATTTATTTTTCCCGATAAAATGGTGATTTTATGAGTCAAAATGAGAGTACCCCTCTCCTCCTCCTCCTCCTCCTTCCCCTTCTTTGGCAATCACTTGTAGCGAGTAAGAAACACGGTTTTAACAGTGGATCCGTAAGTGACTGTGGAGGCCAATTCTGGATCCGCACGTCCTTCCACAGTGGGGACATTGGTTTCTGGGCAGGAGTTGACCATGGTGCTGCCGTGCCGCTTTCGAACTGGTAGGAACTGGGAAAGAGAAACGGGAGCTCACCCCGTTACATGGATTCAAACTGGTAGGAACTGTGAAAGAGAAATGGGAGCTCACCCCGTTACATGGATTCGAACTGCCGACCTTAAAATCAGCAAGCCCCAAAGGCTCAGTGGTTTAGCCCACAGCGCCACCCGCATCCTCACAAATGCTGAAATGTACTCTTCTACAACAGCTACAGTATAAAAGCTGCAGGAGGCTTCTTGCACCTCTCGCAAGGGAACTCGGAAGTGTTTAACTTTGACTGCGTCTATGCCCTTGGATGGAATCAAGTGGGAAATGCAAATGTATGTTTGGTCAGCCGTACAGGTCTGAATGTATTTACTGCTTTGAGATTTGCATGTTATTCATTTCGGATGAACGCGACAGTGGCCAGGAATCGCAAGCGGGTAAGGGTATTGCGGTGCTCAGATCCTTCTTCTTCCAGGGGCATCTGTGAGAACAGGATGTTGGACGAGATGGGTCGGCTGGGCTCTTCTTGGGTTTTCAGGTTCCTAAAAGGGCTGCAGAAGGATAGCAGAAATCTGGCAAGTTGCATGAACGAAGACAAACCCTGCTCCCAAAGGGTGCAGTTTAAACATCAAACATAGGACCTGAATGTAGAATATAGGCATTCTCTATCTATGAATGAATAAAACTGGATCAATGGCTCTCTTTTTTAAAAAAGAAATTATACATTTCACTGATTTTACAATCCTTTTTGACATTTTAAAACTTGACTTTCTTCCCCCTTTCTGCGGTTCCTTAAATTTATTTTTAATCTTCTGCATATCCAAATTCACTTAACTTACTCATTTGTTTATCTTCTTTAAATATATACTCTTATGTAACTGCATTTTTATTACAATAATCCTGCCGGTGTTTTTATCTGTTTACAATTTATCTGTAAATTTTCAATAAACCATTTCCACTCTTTTATAAAAAGTTTGTTACCTTGATTTATTCTTCCGGTAAGCTTTGCCATTTCTGCATATTCCGTAACATTTTGTATCCATTCTTCCTTTGCTGCGACTTCTTCTTCTTTCCATTTTTGGGCAAGTAACATTCTTGCCGCTGTAGTCGCATACATGAATAAGTTTCTATACAATTTAGGTACTTCTGTCCCTATAATTCCCCAAGAGAAAGGCTTCTGGTGTTTTGTTTTGTTTTTTTAAAAAAACATCAAATGTTATTTTAAACATCTTTTTCATTTCATTGTATATCATTTCCCAGTAAGCCTTAACCTTACTGCAAGTCCACCACATATGATAAAAGGAACTTTCTTTCTCTTTACATTTCCAACACTTATTTGATTTAGATTTATACATTTTTGCCAGTTTACTCGGTGTTAGATACCATCGATATATCATTTTCATATAGTTTTCTCTTAAAGCACAGCATGCTGTGAATTTTATATCCATGTTCCGGATCAACGGCTCTCGAAGGTTTCAGACAGGGTTCTCTGCCAGCTCAACCTGGAGATACCAGGGACTGAACATGGAACCTTCTTAGACAAAAGAAAATAACTTCTTCGCTCAGGCCGTAACAGTTAAGGTATGGAAGGAAGATAACACTATCTGTGGCTGCTGACCACAATGCCTGTGCTCTTCTTTCACTGTCAGTGGCAGTACACCAGGGCCAGATTTAGGTTTGATGAGGCCCCAAGCTACTGAAGGTAATGGGCCCTTTAATGTCCAGCTGTTCTTTGTCGACCACAAATTGCTGCTGTTTTTTTGCGTTGAATATATGCCATATGGTAATTTATGGACACCTCATGAGAAGAGAAGACCCCCTGGAAAAGACCCTGATGTTGGGAAAGATGGAGGGCACAAGGAGAAGGGGACGACAGAGGATGAGATGGTTGGACAGTGTTCTCGAAGCTACTAACATGAGTTTGGCCAAACTGCGGGAGGCAGTGAAGGATAGGCGTGCCTGGCGTGCTCTGGTCCATGGGGTCACGAAGAGTCGGACACGACGAACGACTGAACAACAACAACAACAACAATAGGTATCTAAAGCCATTTGCGCATGTTGCCATTCCACCAGTCCATGCAGAATGTAGGCACCTTCAGGCCCAAACGGGTGGGGGGGGGCATATGGGCCACTTGGCCCGGGGCCTCCGATTCCAAAGGGGGCCTCGGTCAGCTTATTCACAATCGCTCACCATTATTTAAATGCGAATACTTAAAACAATCCTTTCCCCTATTTTTTTTAAAAGGCACTATTGTATATCTATATTACCATTTTGTCTTTATATGCAGATACGGTTCAAGCCTTGAAATAAAATTATTTGCCAGCATAACTTTTGTGAAAATTATTTATATACTTACTTATTTATAAGACTTCGGAGATCCCCAGGGTAAAAAGAAGAAGAAGAAGAAAAGGCCACATTATCTACCTGGCCCGGGCCTCTGCCTGGCTCTGCAAGGGCCTGGGCACCCTATATATAGAAAGGAGCAAACCAGGGATATTTTAGGGAGCAGGCTAGCAGGTGGGACCCATGACTTACATCATAGGAGCCTACACAACAGAAAACACTGTTGCTGTATGTAGGTTTGATTTTATTCGTTTTTTATCTTATATTCTGGAAATGAACGTCCAGGTTTTTTTCCCTTTAAATTTTTTGGGGGGGCCCCCAAGAGAGTGGGGCCCTAAGCTATAGCTTGTTTAGCTATACGTAAATCCGGCACTGAACTACACCTCTGAATGCGGGTTCCTGGGAATCGCAGGTGGGAAGAGTGCTGTTGTGTTTGCCTCCTTATTCCAGTTTCCCCATGGGCATCTGGTTGGCCGCTGTGAGAACAGGGTGATGGGCTAGATAAGACCTTTTGCCTGATCCAGCAGAGTTTTACTCACGTTCTTATGATGGGGCAATGCAAAAATTCCTCTTTAGTAACAACAACAAAACCCACCCTCTTCAATCTCCCTCCCCCCCCCCCCTGCTTTTCACTTTACAACACACGAATGAAGAAAATGTTCAGGCTATTTTCTTTGTTCTCTGAAGTGTAACAAGGCAACAAATTGACCCAGGAGGTTCGGGGAGGATGGAGGGAGGATCACAATTTGTTTCTCCTGCCTTGGTTTCTCTAGCTTCCCGTCTTGCTTCACACAGAAAAAAAAGCCTGCCTTCTCATTCCTCCAGTTTCTGCACAAACTAAGATTGGCAGCTGCCACTCAGGAGAGGCAAATACATCATGCCTTTCACCCTGCGACTGATGTCCCAAGAGGCAGCTGCTCTGACTAGGCGTCTGAAAGAACGGAGAAAGGGCCATAGCTCATTGGAAGAGCATTTGCTTTGCATGCAAAAAAGCCCCAGGTTAAATCTCGGGCATCTCTAGGTAGGGATGGGAAGATCCACTGCATAAAAACCTTATGAGAGCTGCTGCCAGACAGTGTCGGTACTACTAGGGGAACCATTGCTCTGACTCAGTATGAGGCAGCTCCCTGCATTGCTATGCTCATAACTTAAAAAGCAATGATTAGCCTCCGTGCTGTGTTTTGGTACAATGGAATAACTGCGTGCTTAAAACACAACGCAACCTCCAGAATCCCACTCCCTCTGGCTTAGGGCAGTAATGGGGAGCTTCACAGGCCAATTGATTGATTTGATTTGTATCCCAAGAGCTCAAGGTGGTATACATGGTTTCCCCCTCCCCATCTTACCCTCAAACAACCCTGCGAGGTAGGCTAAGAGACAGTGGCAGGCCCAAGGTCACCCAGTGAGCATCATGGCCGAGTGGGGATTTGAACCCTGGTCTCCCAGGTCCTTAACCCTTAACCACACTCCACCACAGTGACCTGCCAGACCTCCCTTACTACTGCTACAAATAATAATATATAATAATAATAATATAATAATAATAATATATTATTATTATTATTTTATTATATTATTATTATTTTATTTATACCCCACCCATCTGGCTGGGCTTCCCAGCCACTCTGGGCAACTTCCAACAAAATATTAAAACACAAATCCATCAAACATTAAAAGCTTCCCTAAACAGGGCTGCCTTCATATGTCTTCTAAAAGTCTGGTAGTTGTTGTTCTCTTTGACATCTGGTGGGAGGGCTTTCCACAGGGCGGGTGCCACTACCGAGAAGGCCCTCTGCCTGGTTCCCTGTATCTTGGCTTCTTCAAATCTGAAGAAGTGTGCATGCATACGAAAGCTCATACCAAGAACAGACTTAGTTGGTCTCTAAGGTGCTACTGGAATGATTTTTTTTTAATTTCTTATTTTGTTTTTCCTGCAAGGATTGATTTCAAACCATGTCAGTGGGAAATGGGCTGCCTGATGTTACTGCGATGGCAGGTGATTGGCAGGTGGAACCGCTCTGGCCTGCAAGAAACTTTGCTGCAGGCCTGTGTTAAGAGCCCTTGCAAGGGAGATGTATACAACCCTGCTTGATAAACCCATTATACAGACATTGCCAGCACCTTCCTGGAAGCTCAATGAGTAATCACAATTCAACACAGACGTAAACTGCCCTGGACTTGGGACCAGTGCCGGATTTACGTATAAGCTAAACAAGCTATAGCTTAGGGCCCCACTCTCTTGGGGGGCCCCAAAAAAATTAAAGGGAAAGAAACTGGATATCCATTTCCAAAATATAAGATAAAAAATAAACTTATTCATAATTGTATTTCAGTTCAACAATTCCTTTGATAAAATACATATTTTGCTATGTGCAAATGGCTTTAGATACCTATTAGGCCCATAAATGACCATATAGTATATATTCAATGCAAAAAAACAGCGACAATTTGTTGTTGACAAAGGACAGCTGGACATATAAAGGGCCCGTTACCTTCAGTAGCTTGGGGCCTCATCAGACCTAAATCTGGCCCTGCTTGGGACCCAGCAACCAAATATGGATCACCGGTGAGAAACAGCAGCCACTCAGGGCTTTGAGAAACCTCCCTCTGGGCTGCATTTTTCTCTGACGATTTGATTTGGGAACCTCAGGGTGGAGGAAGCTGTGTGCGTGTCCAGATATTCCCACTTCAGATCGTTGGGGAAGAGATTATCCGCCGTTCCTATGTTCTTGGGTACCACTTGGGTGGTTTTGCCATGGCAGTGGGAGAAAGTATCTTCTCAAATGGGGAGCCTGAAATGGAAACAGGGATCTTCCACTCAAACCATGGGAAATGTGCAGGAAGTTCTTCTGCAGTGGAGAATCGCTGATTTCTACAGGTACTTGCAGATTCGTCAGTGCTGCAGCTGGGATCCCGCGAGGGCTAGGCAAACTGGGACCCAGGTGCGGCATTTTGGAATGTGCCCCTTTCCCTGATCTGGGGCTGGGAAATCCATCTGCCAAGGGTCCCAGGCAGTGCCACAGAGGACCCCTGCAGGGTTTTGCAGCACCTGCTCCTCGGCTTCCCGGTTGCTCAGTTGGGGAGCAGCACCACCTTCTGGAAGACTTGTTCCCTGCAGGGGAGATAACAGGACATTTTAAGTACCGGTACATAAATCAAAGTTCTGCTAGGCACTTCTCGCTGCTGCTGCTGCGGGCTGCTGCAAGTATAAATTTTAAAGAGTGCAGGTCAGGAAATGTGAGACAAAGTGTAACATCGTCTCTGTTTATTATACAGGATGTATGTGTTGATGCAAAATAAAAGTTGATATGAAATTATTATTATTATTAGCAGCTTCAGTAGCTCTTGTTTGGTTCTTCCTAGGACTTGGGAGATTATTGGGTTGGTCTTGTTTTTATTATGCATTTCATTACGTATTTTATGCTTTTATCTTGTGATTTTATCTTGCAAACCGCCCTGTATAGGGTTGTATACAAATAATAATAATAATAATAATAATATATAATAATAATATAGATCTGAGAGAAAGAAAGCACCACCTATTCTAGAAAAGCAAGGGAAAATCAAGGGAGAATGAGCAGAATAAATTGACAAGCCCGGAATATTTTAACCTTTTCCCCCCCAAAAGCATAGCCCTCTTAGTCTGTTGCAGCAGAAACAAATATTATTGTGGCACCTTAAAGACTAACAAATTATGGAATAAGTTTTCCTGGACCTGAGTTCAATTCACCAGATGCATGGAGGTTAGTAGGCTAGTTTCTTTGTACTGGTTTTTCCTCCGTTGGTGTATAAGGGGTAGGGCTGGGGGCGGGTAGCTAGCAGTGAGCTCAGATGGAAAGGAGATACACAAAATACAGACTGTCATGACTGCATTAAAACTTTAGGCTTCTATCCAGTGCTAGTCACAGAGCAGACCTGTTGAAGTGAATGGTTGTTGTTGTTTAGTCGTTTAGTGTGTCCGACTCTTCGTGACCCCATGGACCAGAGCACGCCAGGCACTCCTGTCTTCCACTGCCTCCCGCACTTTGGTCAGACTCATGTTAGTAGCTTTGAGAACACTGTCCAACCATCGTCCTCTGTCGTCCCCTTCTCCAAAGATGGAGAACCCCAGGCTCAGTGTCCAAATATGGCCCCTCTATCTGGCCTGTGAGACTCCCCTCAGGCCACATCCTTCTCCTCTGGCCACGTCTCTCACAACTCTACTTCATGTCCTCCGTGTGTGTGTGTGTGTGTGTGTGTGTGTGTGTGTTTGCCTGGGTGTCCCTAAACTCTAACCATGCCTTGATGGAGGACAGAGAAAGAGAGTTACATGAGTTTCTGTGTGAAAGTAACCTACTGTGAACAAAGATAAAATTCACCTCCATTGCTCCACCTACTTTGCCTCTGGCCCCGCCCACCACCACCATGTGGCCCCCTGGCAGTTTGCCCAGGTGGAAATTCGGCCCCTCAGCCTGGAAAAGGTTCCCCACCCCCTGTTTTACGCCCTTTGGGTTTCGCCATGATAAACATTCCTTCCTAGGATAACTCAGCTGGTAGAGCAGGTGACTCTAAACCTCAAGGTCGTGGGTTCGAGCCCACGTTGGGCAAAAGATTCCTGCATTGCATGGGGTTGGACTAGATGACCCTCGAGGTCCCTTCCAACTCTATGATTCTATTATTCTTTCTGCCTTCGCCCCCAGGTTCCCCGGGTTCAGGGCTGCTCTTGACTAAAACAGCAATGCGGTTTGCGATTGTGTGAACCAGAACTGTATATGGTGTTGGTTATTCCAAAGCAATTAATCCAGATTTGAATACTCGCCATGTGCCTTGTCACAGTGAGAATAAGTGCAGGAAGGATCCCTGGTGGCTAATGCTGATATGCTTGAGAGGTCTGCCCACATTCTTGCTGCAATGGTTAGTTCATTAAACTCAGGTGGGGGGGGAGTTTTATTGCGGCTACAATTAATCCCAAAGAGAAGCAGCAAATATTGCCCCCAGTTGCTGGGAATCACGAGCCGATGATAATTTTGTTGTTCTCAGTCCTGCTTGTGGGCTTCACATACATAGGCGTAGCCAGGGGGACAAGGGTGGGGGGAGCCAACCCCCTCCCCAAATCAAGCAAATAAATAAAATACTTAACTAAAAGTAGAAATAATCAGAATATTGAAATGCCCAATGGGCTATCCAGGGTTTTTGCTTACTGAGTGCGCACAGTAAAACTGCATTGGAAGAAAGGAGGAATTTGAAAAGGAAGTGCCGGAAAGGTTTTCAGCAAATCAGGAAAACTGTTTTGGTTCAGATTTTTAAAAGAAGAAAAGGCGTGTTCTTGTAATTTTGCAAAATATATTCATTTACTACATGAAACCCTGGTGTTCAGGGTTGCCAACTTCAAACAATATTGGGGGGCAGGTAAGCCCCAAGCACCATAATTGATCACATGACACATACATCATTTTGATGGAAATGCTATCAATTGGGGGGGGCACGGCCCCCTAAAATATATTATTGTGGGGGTAGATTCCTCGGACCCTAGGAGTCAGCTCCTATGCTGGTGTTATTTTTTTTTATTTAACTTCCTATTTTCAAATGACAGAAGAGCACTGGGTCAAAAACAACTACTGTTGAGACATTAAATTCCAAATCTGCTAGACAGAGCCAGACAGAGGATGGTGACAGGTGGGTGTCCTGCCCCCCCCCACCCAAAAAAACCACAAATCCGGTTAAACCAATGTTCCCATAGCCACCGGGTTGGCAACTGGCAACAGGGTGCTGGACTAGGTGGGCCATTGGCCTGATCCAGAAGGGCTCTTAGGTTTTTATAACCTAGGGTGGATCTGCACACTGGGGGGGGGGGACACATGCTATAAATAAGTCAGAAATGAAATCATTATAACAAAAGGAAGTGAAACGCTATGGAAAACCACGTAGAATTTTGTTTTACTCTCCAGCGCTATCTGGTGTTGCATGTTTATAACACATTCAAACTCTTTTTTGACTAATGTAGCTGAGTCCCTAGAGACGCTGCTGAACGATTGTGAGAACCAAGTTACAATCAGCCGCATGGAAGAGCATGGTTCAAATCCCCACTCAGCCATGAAGCTCCCTGGGTGACCTTGGGTAAAGGTAAAGGACCCCTGGACGGTTAAGTCCAGTCAAAGGCGACTCTGGGGTTGCGGCACTCATCTTGCTTTCAGGCCAAGGGAGCTGGCATTTGTCCACAGACAGCTTTCTGGGTCATGTGGCCAGCAGGACTAAACTGCTTCTGGCACAACTGGACACCGTGATGGAAACCAGAGCACACGGAAACGCCATTTACCTTCCCACTGCAGCGGTACCTATTTATCTACTTGCACTGGCGTGCTTTCGAACTGCTAGGTTGACAGGAGCTGGGACAGAGCAACGGGAGCTCACTCCATTGTGGGGATTCGAACCGCCGACCTTCTGATTGGCAAGCCCAAGAGGCTCAGTGGTTAGACCACAGCACCACCCACATCCCAAGGGTGACCTTGGACCAGTCACCATCTCTTAGCCTAAACTGCCCCTGTAAATTCTCTCTTATTTAGGAACTTTCACCTATGAGGGTGAAATGGGGAGGAGAGGAACCATATGCACCACCTTGAGATCCTTGCAAGATAATGGTGGAATAATAATAATAATAATAATAATAATAATAATAATAATAATAATATAGGTTTCCCATTGTTTCTTAATGGCTCTGCACTGACCTAACCCTGCTTGGCTGGCTTGCATAAGCTAACCCATGAATTCCATGTCTGGCACAGTACTGCAGCTTGTATTTTCCCTTCATATCCCAAATATTATCTAAATACTACTGTCTATTAGTTTCTAATAACTAACAGACTCCAGTATTAATGCCATCATTGCTGTCACACTCAACATGCAGTTCCTCCTTGCGGCCACCAGAGGCTGCTCTGAGGCTATGTTATTTTAAGCCAGGAGGTCTATAAAGTACAGTTAAAAGGGGTGATGCTGTGAATTTCAGATAATGGTTAATTGGCAAACTTGGCGTGTGTTAATATTCATCTCCTCTTCCTTGAGTACCTCCAAATGCTGTGCACACTCTTCAGATCCTGTCGAAACAAACATTTCCTGCAGCTTAATGGCACAAATTTGCAAATGGTTAATACAGATATCCGGGGACAGGACTGGTGTGTGTCTGACGTTACAGAAAACAGCTTGCACCCTGTTTGTCACAGTTGCAAAGGAGATGCCTTTGAACAGCAGCACCAGGCTGAAAAAATGTACAGCGGTACCTCGACTTACAGATTTAATCCGTTCCGAATGCACATTCGTAGGTCGAAAAATTCGTAAGTCGAAAAGAAACGATTTCCCCATAGGAATGCATTGGAAACGAAAAATTCGGAAAAATTCCTAAGTCGAGTAAACCGCATCTAAAATCCGTAAGTCGAGTAAACCCCATCTAAAACCGCCAGCGGATGTCCTTCGGATGTCGAAAAATTCGTAGGAGTGCGGGCACTTTTTTCATTCGTAAGTCGAAAAATTCGTATGTCGAGTAATTCGTAAGTTGAGATACCACTGTACCTCCAGGTTTGTACTTGACAGGAAACTATGGTTAGGTGCAGAATCTTGGACTGCTCAGCTAATCATACAAAGGGCTGAGCAAAGTCGCTGCAAAGGAATTCTAAAAGCACTTTGTGGATATCCTGGCTTGGCACTGCATGCACACAGGGCCAAATGGGTCAAAAGATCTCAGAGAACAATTTTAGATAGGATTTTAAAACCCATAGCAATCGAGGAAGCATGAGTGCTTTAGCTGAGGTCCCTGCATTGCAGGGGGTTGGACTAAATCAGTGGTTCCCAACCTTTTTTTTTTGCTATGGCCCATCTAAGCATCTCTAAAATCCTGATGCCCCGCCCCCATGACATATACCGTATTTTCCCGTGTACAAGACTAGGTTCTTCCCCCTAAAAATAATGTTCAAAATTTGGGGGCATCTTATACACAGATAGATCTCCCCCGCCCCCCAATTTTCTTAAATCTGAGTCCCCCCCCAAAATAGGGGGCGTCTTATACATGGGGGTGTTTTATAGACGGAAAAATACGGTAATTCTTATTATTCAAAAAGTGAGCTTCTATTCATGAGAAGGAAGGCTAAAAGGCCGTTCACTGTTAATAACTCATTCTCGAATTGCCCCCCCCCCTTAAAAATCAAATTGGGAACTACAGGACTAGATGATTCTTGGGTCCCAACTTCTAGGAGTCTATTATTCTATGCCCTGCAATTTTCAGCTTTCTTCTTCTTCTTCTTCTTCTTCTTCTTCTTCTTCTTCTTCTTCTCCTTCTCCTTCTCCTTCTTCTTCACCACCCATCTGGCTGGGTTGCACCCACTTTACTTACCTGGCAGTAAACCCCATAGATCTCAATGGAACTTACTTTGGAGTAAAAATGCATAGAAAGCGCTGTGTTGTAGATGAGCTACAATGGACCTTGTAGGTCCTCTAGAGAAGGGATAGTCAATGTGTTTCCCTGCGTGTTTTCCCTTCTTTTGTCTAATTTATTTATTATTACATTTATACTCTGCTTTTCCTCCAAAAAGCTCAAGCTGGCACACATGGGTCTCCTCCCTCTACATTTTATCCTCACAACACCCCTGTGAGGTAGGTTAGGCTGAGAGGCAGGGACTGGCTCCCAAAGTTATCCAGTGAGCTCCATGACCATGTGCAGATTTGAACCCTCACCTCCCAGGTCCTAGCCTAACACTCTAACCACTGCAGCACACTGTCTGACTGTTACAGGACTGCAGCTCCCACAATCCCTGAACGAGCTTTTCATTATGAAAAGCAGCCATGCGAGGGAATGAATGCCTCTCTCTTCCTGTGTGCATATATGTAAGTAGAAATGTGAGCTCCTTTGCATGAAGCGGGCATGCAGCAGACAAACGTTTCTCCAGTTTTTGCTTCAGCGTGTGTGCCCAAAACATTTTATAAGATTTCCCCCTAAAGTGTAGGCAATAGTAATAATAATAATAATAATAATAATGATTTTGATGATAATCAATTTCTACCCCACCCATCTGGCTGGGTTTCCCCAACCACTGTGGGTGGCTTCCAACCAAAGATTAAAAACACATTATAACATCAGTCATTAAAAGCTTCCCTAAACAGGGCTGCCTTCAGATGTCTTCTAAATGTCATTGTTGTTGTTCAGTCGTTCAGTCGTTCAACTTCCTTCTTTGTACAGGTAATCAATAGCTCAGAGCACCCCCAGCAGATGGCTGCCCAGTCTCCACTTGAAGGCTTCCAGCAAGGAGAGGACACCTCTCCCTTCTTCTTGTTGTTGTTCAGTCGTTCAGTCGTGTCCGACTCTTCGTGACCCCATGGACCAGAGCATGCCAGGCATGCCTATCCTTCACTGCCTCTCGCAGTTTGGCCAAACTCATGTTAGTAGCTTCGAGAACACTGTCCAACCATCTCATCCTCTGTCGTCCCCTTCTCCTTGTGCCCTCCATCTTTCCCAACATCAGGGTCTTTTCCAGGGAGTCTTCCCTTCTCATGAGGTGGCCAAAGTACTGGAGCCTCAACTTCAGGATCTGTCCTTCCAGTGAGCACTCAGGGCTGATTTCTTTAAGGATGGATAAGTTTGATCTTCTTGCAGTCCATGGGACTCTCAAGAGTCTCCTCCAGCACCATAATTCAAAAGCATCAATTCTTCGGCGATCAGCCTTCTTTATGGTCCAGCTCTCACTTCCGTACATTACTACTGGGAAAACCATAGCTTTAACTATACGGACCTTTGTCGGCAGGGTGATGTCTTTGCTTTTTAAGATGCTGTCTAGGTTTGTCATTGCTTTTCTCCCAAGAAGCAGGCGTCTTCTAATTTCGTGACTGCTGTCACCACCTGCAGTGATCATGGAACCCAAGATGTCATATAGTTGTTTATTTCCTTGACATCTGATGGGAGGGCGTTCTACTACCAAGAAGGCCCTCTGTCTAGTTCCCTGTAACTTCATTTCTTACAGTGAGGGAACTGCCAGAAGGCCCTTGGAGCTGGACCTCAGTTTCTGGGTTGAACGATGGGGGTGGAGACGCTCCTTCAGGTATACTGGGCCGAGGCAACTTAGGGCTTTAAAGGTCAGCACCAACACTTTGAATTGTGCTTGGAAACGTACTGGGAGCCAATGTAGGTCTTTCAGGACCGGTGTTATATGGTCTCGGCGGCCGCTCCCAGTCACCAGTCACCAGTCTCGCTGCTGCATTCTGGATTAGTTGTAGTTTCCGGGTTACCTTCAAAGGTAGCCGCACATAGAGCGCATTTTAGTTGTCGAAGCGGGAGATAACTAGAGCACGCACCACTCTGGTGAGACAGTCCACGGGCAGGTAGGGTCTCAGCAAGCACATCTGCCCCCAAAACAAAATGCTCATGATTGATTTTGATTATGCTGCTTCCAGCTGTCACGGCTTCCCTGAAAGAATTCTGGGAACTGCAGGTGGGTGCTGAAGATTCAGTTAAGAAGCCCTCTTCTCCCATCACTCTTGCAGAACTACAGTTCCCACTGTTCTTTGAGCAGAGGGAATCGGCACCAGGGGAGGGTGATATCTGTGACTCTCCACATACTGTTTGGACTACAACTGGGGGCGCGTTTTTCAGCCAGTACTCACCAGAACTCTGTTCCGGCACCTCTCAGGTGGGCGCCGTTGCCATTCTGAGAGAACGAGGAGAGTTCATGGGGAGTTCCGGCACCTTTTTCCCTGGAAAAATAGCACCGACTACAGCACCCAACACTTGTGATCACTGGCCATACTGGCTGGGGCAAATGGGAATTGGAACTTTCAGCAACACCTGGAGGGCAACAGGATACCCTGAGACAAATGGAATGACTTGATTTTATCTACAGGTAGGTAGGCGTGTTGGTCTGCCATAGTCAAAACAAAATAAAAAATAAAAAATCCCTTCCAGTAGCACCTTAGAGACCAACTAAGTTTGTTCTTGGTATGAGCTTTCATGTGCATGCACAATTCTTCAGATATCTGTCATTTCATTTTTCTGTTTCTCTTTTTCTTCTCCCTTTTCTTTGCTCCTGTTTCCTTTTAGATTACATTTTTTAAACATTTATTTTATTCTGGTATATTTGATACTTTGTACTGGGTATAAACTTTTACTATCTTTTGATGGGTGTCAACAGGATTTTTTCTTTTTTTTAAAAAAAAAAGGTACTCACCATGAAGTCGTTACACTAAGTGCCACACTTTTAACATTGGGGAGAGGATGGTACTCGCAGTATCCGCAGGAAAAAAAGCCCCGAGTATCATTTAAAAATAAATAAATATACCGTATGTACACAGGGCGTGGGTAGGAATTGTATCCTGGACTTCCTTCCGAAGGAGCCTAGGGTGGCAAACACAAAGTGAAAAAACAATTTTACCGTAAACAATTCCACTCCATGCAAGCTTTCCACTAAATTCAACTTAGATGCAAGCTTAAAAAATAGGATGAGACAAATTCATGGCAATATGCCTCTGAATCATAGGAGCCAATGCCTAGGGGACGTGCCCCCAGTTGATGAGCACTGCCATTCAAGGGGGGGGGCGTGCCGCATCCTATGACCTTGGTTTTCGAACAGCTTAGTTCTCAAATGTTTTGGCTCCCGAACGATCGAAACCTGGAAGTGAGTGCTCCGGTTTGCAAACTATTTTTGGAAGCCGAACGTCTCGCGGGGCTTCCGCGGCTTAAGTTTGGCTGCAGAAGCCGCGCTTTAGTTTTCAAACGTTTTGGAAGTCGAATGGAATTCCAGACAGGGGCGTAGCTAGCTGCTCTGGCAGCTGGAGTGGTGGGGGCGCTGCAGCGATCCGCCCAGGGGGGCGCCACCAGAACTGCCCACGGAGTCCGCCTGGCGGACGCAAGCCCCACGCTGCTGTTTTGGGCAGAGCGGGGCCCCAAGCCACTGTGTCACTCCCAGGAGAGACGCGTGGCTCGGGCAATCTGCAAGCCAGTGCCGCCCCCCCCACGGTGTGCCATTTTGCCACCCCCTCAGGGATGATTCCCGGGGTGGACCACACCCACCACACCCTCCTTCCTATGCCCCTGCTTCCAGAATGGATTCCGTATTTTCTTATTGATTCTTTCTTTTCTTTCACTTTTGATAATCATCCTACTTGGGGTACAACTGGAGCCCCTATTAGTAATATCAATGATGGAAAGTGATTCTTTTTATGTATTTTTTTTTGTCCTTTTCTTGTGGATGCTGGTGATGTTTTAAATTGGTATTTGTGTATGTATATGTATATATGTAAGTATTTTAAATTAGTAATAAAGATTTGCTATTTAAAAAAAAACAGAATGGATTCCGTTTGACTTCCAAGGTACGGCAATATTTGGGCTGGGACTTACCTGTCTCCCCCCCCCAAAAAAATATTAAATTCAAGTTGTCACCCCTGCTCTGAATACCATTTGCTGGGCATCCAAAGTAGAGAGAGTGCTGCTGGGCTCGTGTCCTTATCTCAGGGTTTGGAGAAGCATCGCGGTGAGACCAGAATGCCGGACTGCATGGCCCACCAGCCCGATCCTTCCTGTTCTTAGAAACGAAGGGTGGCGATTTCGTTTAAGGACATTTCGGCTGGCTGCCGTTTGTCTTCTACACTCAGTGGGAGGAGGGGAAAAAGGTGCATGGCCTCAGATCCCCTCCTTTGCAGGAAGATGCAGAGAGACGAGGCCTGTGCAAGGATCACCCCGCACGGGAGGGAGCAGCAGCTCTCATGGCATGTGAAATATTTTTAGATCCTTGCAGGCCCCCTCCTCCCCAGTCACCGGGAGCGGGGCGGGGGGGGGCTGGGATGTTTTATTTTTAGCTCCCACGTGTGCCTCCACTCTCAGCCTCGGGCTCCCGCTGTATGCACTGATACAGGCTGGTCACGTTTTTGGCTGCTGATGGTGCCTTCTCCTTCTTTTCCCTTCCTCCCTCTCACACATCCACACACTGATGCTGCTTATCAGTCCCCATCCATTCACACACACAGAGAGAGAAAGCCTTAAAAGGGAGTGTTGTGTAATTCTAGGGGGTACCAGGGCCTAATGCTACGGGCAACTCCATCGTCTCTCTCTCTCTCTCTCTCTGTCTTTCTCACACACACAGAGAGAGAGACACACACCAACGCCCCTCCTCATTGCTATGCTGGCTTTAATTCCTACACATGGCACATTCCGCACAGCTTATCCAGGCTGTTCCTGTGGGTGGGGTGAGCAGAGCCCAAAAGGGAATGAATGAAAAACGTGATGCGGAGGGAGGGAGGGAGAGAGAGAGAGAGGATGGAGGAGTGAATGAAGAGAGAAAGAGGGAAAGCATGAATGAGACACATGAGGAAGAAGGAGGCAGAATGAAAGCCAGGATTGTCTGAATGGATGGAGAGATTTGTTTGTTTTGTTTGTTTGTTAAAAAAAAAAGGAAGTGTGTGTGTGTGTGTGTGTGTGTGTGTGTGTGTGTAAAATCAGAGGGGATTTCTTGTTCTTTTTTTCTTTTCTTTTTTTTGCCAAAGTAGGAACAAAATCCGTAAGGGCATTTCCCTCACCAACTCAAAGGACTTAGAAATACTTGAATTGATTATAAGAATAACAAAAGTGAAAGGAAGGCAGAGAGAGAGAGGAAGGAAGGAGAGCAAAGATGAGGAGAAATGCATTTATTTATTTTATTTTTTAAGGGAACATCTTGCTAATTACAAAATGGAATAAAATCCCCATCGGTAAATTCTCTCTTATTTAAGAACTTGCAGTTGCCCAGCTCGTTTGTTTGTTTGTTTGTTTGTTTATAAGGATTAACTTCTCTGAATGCTTTCTAAAAAAAGAGAAGTATTGTTTCATCTCCTCTCCTCTCAAAGCAGCAAGTTGATTCTGACCTTATCAAAGGAGGCCACGTTTTCCCACCTGTTCCATCAAACAATGCTGCTTTGGGGTTTCCAAAGAGCTACTTCTAACCCAACTAGACTGTATCTTCTATGTGCCCACCCCACCCCGGAATAATTCCACTTCCACCCACCCTTTTATTCACAGGAGTAACATGTGTAGCTTCAGCTGGTTCTGGTTCTTTCTGACATGTTTTGCTACATTTAGGGTAGCTGTGAGGCATTATTTATCTTGCAGTGCTTCTTCCCCCATCATTTCCAAGGAAATCATTTTAGGTCCCAGTGGCACTGCTGAGCATCTTCCCTACCAGTGCACCCCCTCTCCCGACTGACATTTCCAGTGCCACTGTGCGATGCAATGTGCTTTCCCTCCCCCAACGCAAAAAAGTGTCATTCGGCCATTTTGTCTTAGATGAAGCTTAGTTGCTGCATCTAGCCAGACAGCTCAGTTGGTTAGAGCATGGTGGGGGGTCAGGGAAGGAGTGTTAAGGGAGGGGTAGTACCTCTGGTGGGGGACATATTGTGCTCCTTCTGGGGTAGTTTGTCCACCTTTGGCCCCCACCTTGCACCCAGCTCTTTCCTGAGGCTTCCAGAAGCTGTCAGCATGTGACAGCAGCCACACCCCAGGAAATGGCTTTGACAGGATGGCTGAACCAGGGAAGGGTAGACAGTGGGCCTCAAACCCTCAGCGAGTTAAGGATTTCCCCTACACACAAAGACAGGCTCCGGCAGATCGAGCGGATGAGACCAAGAGTGGGTCCAACGGTCAAGAAGGCAGTTTCTGCACCTGATGTAGAGGGAAGTGAGGGGCAGATGGGGCTCGTCCACTTGGGAAGATGGCCCATTTAGGAGAAGGAAAACTCTGATGCCAAACCTCCGCTGCCTTGCAGGACATCTTAGGGAGAAGAAAGGGCTGAGGAGTAAACGCCACACAAATCCGGAGTGGAGTCTGTAGGATGATTGGATGGGGATTTTGATGCCTCCTCCCGGCAACTCCTGCAGCCAAGCCGTATTCACTTAGAATGAGGCAGCTGCCTCATTCTAACTAGTGGTAAAAACCATGGGTGGTGCTGTGGTCTAAACCACTGAGCCTCTTGGGCTTGCCAATCAGAAGGTCAACGGTTCAAATCCCCGCGATGGGATGAGCTCCTGTTGCTCTGTCCCAGCTCCTGCCAACCTAGCAGTTTGAAAGCACACCAGCGCAAGTAGATAAATAGGCACCACTGTGGCGGGAAGGTAAACGGTGTTTCCGTGCGCTCTGGTTTCTGTCACCGTCCTCTGTGTGCCAGAAGCAGTTTGGTCCTGCTGGCCACATGACCCGGAAAGCTGTCTGTGGATAAACGGCGGCTCCCTCGGCCTGAAAGCGAGATGAGCGCCGCAACCCCACAGTCGCCTTTGACTAGACTTAACCATCCAGGGGTCCTTTACTTTTTCACCTTAAGAGCAGTCCTGATTTGTGTATAATTACTTCTTGGTACTCATTGTTGATGAGTATCCTCCTTTATCAATCCAAATAAATTCCTCAACATAAGAACAAGACCATGTAACTTAAGAGACTGCCTTGTCCCTTATCCCTGCAGTGGATCACTGTGATTTGCAGGAGAGTTCCCCTTGCAAGTTCCAAAGATCTCAGAAGTGTACTCTGCAGTAACTCGGAAGATGACTTTTAGCATGGCTGCCCCTGTTCTGTGTCAAGATACAACAAGGACCTACTCTCTGCACATATCTGAAACATTTGAAGACATTCTTGTTCCAACAGGCTTTCCCAGCTGGATAAATGGGAATTCACCATGAACATCTATTTGGTATGGTGCTGGTTTTGTTTTCATTATTATTATTATTATTATTATTATTATTATTATTATTATTATTTATTCATACTCCGCCCATCTGGCTGAGTTTCCCCAGCCACTCTGAGCGGCTTCCAACATAATATTAAAAATAGAATCGAACATTAAAAACTTCCCTAAACAGGGCTGCCTTCAGGTGTCTTCTAAAAGTCAGATTGTTCTTTATCTCCTTGACATCTGATGGGAAGGCATTCCACAAGGAGGGCACCACTACTGCCAGGTTCCCTGTAACCTCACTTCTCGCAGTGAGGGAACCGCCACAAGGCCCTCGGAGCTGGACCTCAGTGTCTGGGCTGAACAATGGGGGTGGATATGCTCCTTCAGGTATACTGGGCCGAGGCCGTTTAGGGCTTTAAAGGTTAGCACAAACACTTTGAATTGCACTCGGAAATGTACTGGGAGCTAATGTAGGTGTTTCAGGACCGGTGTTATATAGTCTCACTGGCCACTCTCAGTCACCAGTCTCGCTGCCACATTCTGGATTAGTTGTAATTTCTGGATCACCTTCAAAGGTAGCTCCACATAGAGCACCTTGCAGTAGTCCAAGCGGGAGATAACCAGAGCATGCACCACTCTGGTGAGACAGTCTGCGGGCAGGTAGGGTCTCAACCAGTGTACCAGATGGAGCTGGTAGACAGCTGCCCTGGACACAGAATTGACCTGCATCTCCATGGACAGCTGTGAGTCCAAAATGACTCCCAGGCTGCGTACCTGGTCCTTCAGGGGCACAGTAACCCCATTCAGGACCAAGGAGTCCTCCACACCCACCCGCCCCCTGTCCCCCCCCCCAAAAAAAAACAGTACTTGTGTCTTGTCAGGATTCAACCTCAATCTGTTAGCTGCCATCCATCCTCCAACTGCTTCCAGACACTCACACAGGACCTTCACCACCTTCACTTCGTTTGCTATTTTTGTATTTTTAATTAATGTTGGTGTACATCACCTTGAGATGGTTGTTTAGATGGTACTCAATAAATCAATGAACTATGATAATTATAAGAATGTGATAAATGGGGTTAAACATTAGAGAGATTACATTGCGTGTTGAAGGTGTCGCGCTTTGTGTGACGTGTTTCTGTGGTGAGCTCAGGGTGAATAACTTTCAGTGAAACTCGCAGTCCACTCCTATGCAATGCTTATTAAAAAGTAGGCCATAGTGTCTTCAGTGGGGTTGACCTCCATGCAAGAGAGCAAAGGATTGCAGCCTAAAATAAGAGTGTTTTCTCCATTGCAAGAAATCCCATTCTGGACATTGGAGTTTGTTAAGGGTTGCTGGGAATTATAACTCGTGGGGGGGGGGATAAACTACAGTGTCCAGAAATCTTGGGGGGGGTGCTTTAAAAATGTAGTGTGCACATACCAGTAGTGAGACTAAGGGCCAAACAAGCCAATCCCCTAAATATGCAAAGAAGTACCTTGAATAAAATATTAGGGGGCCCAGGTAAGCCCCACTCCACATAATCAATCACATGACAAACTTCCCGCGGGGGCAAGTTGAGAGACTGACCCCAAGGCGGACGAAGCTTCCGTGCCCTCTGGCTTCTGGAGTCCAGGGGCACAATGTAATATGCGATTGTTTCCCAGCTTGAAAAACAACACGCATCAGCCAGTAAGGCTAAAAACCTACTTTATTGTAGATAAAGTGCAGAATGTCTCTGCGTAGCCAGCTCATTATTTCAGAGCTGTCTGTAAAGCGTCTGCATCTCCTGATGCAGAACTGAATGTAAAGTACAGCAGTAAATTACAATGACATCACATGTGTGGGAGCTGGTATGCCCAGTGTAATTCCCACAGAGTGGAAACATGACTCTTAGTCAGGTGACCTCGCTGACGAGGCTCTTCGCAGCTCGGCTTGTACTAATATCACAACAGCGCACATGCACCATTTGAATGGCAATGTCCATCAACTGGGGGGCGGTTCGGCTCCTAGGACTTGGCTCCTACAATATGCAGCAGGTATCTCCGTATCTTGTTTGCCCATAACTAATTGCAGACTCAGGAGACCACGATTCTCACTGTGCAGGCAGTATGCGAGCAACAGAGACTTATCTCTTCTCATTCCACCAAGATTGAAGTGGCGACCGGTTGAGGCTGCGTCTTAGTTATGAATCAGGAAGAGGTCCCTGGTTCAAATGGGCACCTCTACCCTGAATGTGTGTGTGATTTGGCTTAAAAAAAAACCCTTTCAATCTCAGGCCACCGCCTGATATACAGGAAAATCCTACCTACCTCACAGGGTTGCTGTTTGAAAAATAATGTGTGCGAATCACTTTGAACACAGAAGTGCAAAAGCAGATGCTAAGGATTTTTAAATGATTCCATCCATATGTTGTTCTGAACCCTCATGATAGGCCTTGCTTCATTGATCCTGTTATTTTTTTTGTTCTGTCGGTGCAGGGCATTTACCTGATCTCTGATCTCTAAGCACCGACAGGAGAAAATTCACTGGAGGGAAATGAGAACAGATCATCTATCTGCGGGTGAGCACAGCCTATTTCTGCCTCAAGCTTAACATGGCATGCATGCATGCATAAACACACACACACACACATTACCAGCATCTCAAAGTTCATGTCTTTTCCAGAGGACTCAAATTATGAATTAAAAAAAAAGTATTGCTGGCCTTGGGATTTGAACAGAGAGTAACCAAGATCAGAATGTTCATAGCAAGATTGTTAGAATCATCTGCCTCCGCCCCCCCCCCCCCAAGACTTGGCTCCTAACTTCAAAACATGTATTGCGCATTGATTGGGGAAGGCCACTTTGCACATGCTCAAATGAACATTGTTTTCAGCAATGCTACAGTAATGTCAGGTAATATTTAGGAGTTTGGGGCTGGAGGGAGGGGAAACAATGTGTGATCTGGTGCTTGAAAGAAGGCCTGATTCACAACCTCCAATAGAAAACACTTGGATTGGATTCTTTTGTTTTGTTTTTTAATGTTCCAAAGGGATCTTCCTTTAGTGGAGTTCAAGAGGTCTTCCCACTTGGTGCACTTTCATGGAAATCTCCCACACACCCAGTTAGATGCCCTTCGCACAGGAAGAGTGCACCTTCAGAACCCACTGCAAAGAAAATCATAGAATTGTAGCTTTGGAAGAGACCCCCAAGGATTATCTGTTCAACCCACTGCAATGAAGGAATCACAGCTAATTGGGTACATTGAGACAAATAGCAATGGCTAAATAGCATTCTTGCCCAGCAAATCCAAGTTTTTAATAGTAGTAGTAGTAGTAGTAGTAGTAGTAGTAGTAGTAGTAGTAAACAACTTTTGTAATATGAAAAGTGACAAAAAATACAGCTTGGGAAGTGTGCAAATGTTTTGGAAAACATATCAGGACCATTGTTCCATCAGTTCTCTGCCTGGAAGTGACCCAAGGATTCAAAACATCTCCTAGTGTCACATCAGCTCAGCCGTTCCATTAAGGCTGCATTGGTAGTCAGTAGGCAAAAACAGACACCGCTAGATTTGCCTCTAGGGAGACAGCAACAATGCCAGTAGACGTTCATCAACCTGAAAACTTCATGCCCAAGTTTTTATGGCCCTTGCGTCTGAATGGCCTCACAGCTCCCTCCACACATTCTCGTGGTTTCGCTGCTTTCCCCACCGTTGCACCCATCAAGACTTTCTCCTGTTGCCTGTGCTTCTCTCCTGCCTCCATTCATAAAGTGCCCACCAGCGATGCCCAAGAATTGAACTAGCCACCCAAGCTTTCACTCAAGTGTGTCAAAAGAGCCATGATCCAAAATGTCCGCCCCAGGACCCCTTGCTCTGATGCAGATATAGTGGGGTGCAAAACACAGACAGCACAACGCCCAAGATTTGTGTCATTCTGTTTTTTATTTCTTTCCAGTATCTCTTTGCCACCTTTCACGGCAAGCTCTCCCAAGGTGGCTTGCATGCATCATCACAATTATTTTAAAAATGAAATACAACCAAAAAACCATATCATTTATGCTATAATTGCCATTCGGGCATGATGAATACTATAGGGGCACAGGTGGTGCTGTGGTCTAAACCACTGAGCCTCTTGGGCTTGCAGATCAGAAGCTTGGTAGTTCGAGTCCCCGTGACGGAGTGAGCTCCCATTGCTCTGTCCCAGCTCCTGCCAACCTAGAAGTTCGAAAGCATGCCAGTGCAAGTAGATAAATAGGTACCACTGTGGCATGAAGGTAAATGCAGTTTCCGTGCACTCTGGCACTCATCACAGTCCTCCGTGCACCAGAAGCGGTTTAGTCATGCTCGTCACATGACCTGGAAAAGCTGTCTGCGAACAAACAGCAGCCTGAAAAGCGAGATAAGTGCCACACACCCCGGTCACCTTTGACTGGACTTAACTACCCAGGGTTCCTTTACCTTTTACCTTTTTACCTTAACACTGTACAATAACATCTAAGGAGAGATGGTTATTTTCTGTAATAAAGGAGCCACTCCAAGTCTCAGTCGCACCCCACTCTGACGATTTCAGATTTCCAAATGAATTTTGTACTGGTTAGAAGCCAGAACAGACTACTGTATACTGCCTTGAGTTTAGTGAGAGCATAGGCCAGAGGTAGGGAACATTTTGTCTTCCATATGTTGCTGGACCACAAGTCCCATCATCCCTGACCAGTGGCCCTGCTAGCTAGGGCTGGGGGGATTTGGTCCAGCAATATCTTGAGAGCCAGCAGTTCTCCAGCGCCGTAATGCACTACAGGCATCCTGGAATGCTCCTCTCAAACTGCATGTCGTAAGTGCTTGGGGGGTAGCAACAAGGCTGCAAAGCTGTCCTGGAAGTACTGATCAATAGGAGCCTCTAGGAGACACTCTTATCTCATCCTAGAGAAAGTGAAGGAACATCCACATACATTTAGAGAAACACGTAAAACCTTCCTGTTTCAACAGGCATTTAATTGGTGGGATTTTTTCCCCAAGGACCATCTCCATCTGGATATTTCAAAGAACAGGTGGATCACCTTCAATCTGCAAGGGAATCATCTTATGCACCTCTCCTAGAGCACCTTTCTTCCTGTAGGTGTGTGAGTGTGGGTAGCCTATTGCACAAGGGTAAAATGTTCATTTTTTGCTCCACCTACTGTCGCGGCCACTCTCTCAGACCTGAGCAGCACCCCCGGACGTTTAACGGTCTATTGGTAACTGCCCCAACGACATATGGTATATCCGCTGCCACCAGCCAGTATTCACTCTGGCAATGAATAACTCACTTCAGATTCAGATTGTGGT
The DNA here is from genome assembly GCF_009819535.1 of Lacerta agilis. Taxonomy (NCBI): domain Eukaryota; kingdom Metazoa; phylum Chordata; class Lepidosauria; order Squamata; family Lacertidae; genus Lacerta; species Lacerta agilis. Next base: position 36,136,473 of record NC_046325.1, on the reverse strand, counting down.
AAAAATAAAACATAAGTTTCTTTATTGTTTGTACAAGCGTAATGGTTTCAAATGACTTGGTAAAACGTTTAATATAACTGTATGGTTATTCAGATAAGTATATTTCAACTCTCTACCTAGTATTCCAATAACTATCCCTAATGCCTCCTGTTAATTATTCAACCTGCTCTAGCTCTGCTCATTAGCTCTATCTCCCTCTCTCTATCCCTCTCTAACTCTGACACAACTGCCTAACTTCCAACCTCTAACTGCCTTTTCTATCCTCTCTAACTGCCATCCTTCCACACTCTAATTGCCTGGAGAGCTCCCATTGGTCAAGCTCCTCCCTGCCAAGTTAACCCTTGGAGGAACCTTTAGGGGTGAAACGCCACACCTACACGTGCCTCTGGACCCACCAACCTCTAACAAGTGGCCCCTGGAAAGTTACCCTCAAGGGAATATGGCCCCCGGGCTGAAAAACATTCCCAGCCCCTGCCCAATAGGAACATGGGAAGCTTCCTCTTAGTGAGTCAAACCATTGCTCCATGGAGCTCAGTATTATTTGGACCAGCCTTTCTCAACCTTGGTTCCCCAGACGTTGCTGGACTACAACTCCCATCATCCCTGACCACTGGCCCTGTTAGCTAAGGACGATGGGGTTTGTAGTCCAGCAAAATCTGGGGAACCAAGGTTGAGAAAGGCTGTTTTAAACTGCCCAGGCTATCAGACCAGGGAGTCTTTCCTGGCTCAACCTAGAGCTACCGCGGATTGAACCTGAGACCTTCTGCATGCGACGCATGTGCACTGAGTGACACAGCAGCCCTTTCTCTTCTTTGGATGGTTTTAACATGGCAGCTGGGAGGACAGGGGCAAAGGAGACCCCGAAGCAACATCACCGCCAGCATTGCAAATTAGCAATTTTTCTAAACCGATGTTTCTCAAACTTTGGTCCCCAGCTGTTTTTGGCTTACAACTCCCAGCAGGACCAGCGGTCACGAATGTCCAAAAACAGCTGGAGACCCATGTTTGGGAAACACTGCTCTAAACTCTGTTTAATGCAGCAAGGGCTTTGCAATAATTGCCTCATTCATCCGGACAGAAATGCGGCGAAGCAGGTCACTAACTGCAGATGGTGCAACAGAGAGGAGAGAATGGTTTGCCCAAGATTGTCCAGAGAATTCCTGCCTGTCTGAGCGATCTTGTCAGTCCACAATATCCAATGCAAGTCATGGCCCTATGGTTGTGGATGTTCTGAAAAGCCTGGAAGGAAGTGTCAATGTGTCCATTTGCCCACTCCCCAAACCAGCCATCTACTGCACTCAATGGCCTGCTAGGCCCAGGTCCTTCCCCCTCTACTGCCTGCCAGTTGCCGTACGTGTATGCATGTCATTCCCAATGCCTTCTTTGGACTGGGATTGCGGGGATTGGATGTGCACATGAAAACCCGAAGCAAGGGAAGGTTTGCTTCCATCATGGGCTGAGCGAACCCCGTTCCCTCAGAAGGCTTGGCATCACCAGTGGAGAACAAGGATGAAGTCAGGAATGATCCCAGCACCATTCAGATCACCATGCTATTTCTGTTCCAGGTATTGCCCCAGGACAATAATTTAATAATAATAATTTTATTATTTGTATCCTGACCCATCTGACTGGGTTGCCCTAGTCACTCTGGGCAGCTCCAACATATACAAAAACATAATAAAACATTACACATTAAACCCTATCCAAGACTGCCTTCAGATGTCTTCTAAAAGTTATATAGTTACTCATCTCCTTGAGGTCTGATGGGAGGGCATTCCACAGGGTGGGTGCCGCTACCAAAAAGGCCCTCTGCCTGGTTCCCTGTACTGTGCAAAACATTTGCTAGGATGCTTCGAGAGCCTCGTGGGACTGTAATAGAAGTACAGTGGTACCTCGGGTTAAGAACTTAGTTCGTTCCGGAGGTCCGTTCTTAACCTGAAACTGTTCTTAACCTGAAGCACCACTTTAGCTAATGGGACCTCCTGCTGCTGCCGCCGCGCCGCCAGAGCACGATTTCTGAAGCAAAGTTCTTAACCTGAAGCATTATTTCTGGGTTAGCGGAGTCTGTAACCTGAAGCGTCTGTAACCTGAGGTACCACTGCATTTTCAATAAATTTAAATTCACAGATCATGCGCTGAACTTCCTTGGTTCCACATGTGTCTATTGGTTCTATTTCTATCACACTCTTTTCCCAAGGAACTTGGACCAGCACACCTGGTTCCTGAGGATACTGGGAGAGGACCCTGCCTGATACCTTGAACAGCCACTGCCAGGCAACACAGACAATACTGAATGAGATGAATAGTTGATCTGTCTCGGTATAAAGCAGATTCCTGATTGCATGCTTTGTAGGCAAAAAGTCTCAGGTTCAATCAATCCCTGGCACCACCAGGAAGGGCTGGGGAAAGTCTGGAAGTCTGGGGAAGCAAGATCCTGTTTTATATAACAGTGTAATCAAATGGAAATAAGTTGTCAAATTCTTTTAAAAGCGACCGAGTCCTGCAGAGCCGCTGCCAGTCAGTGTATGATGTAGATCACACGGATGTAAACAGACTGTTGTGATCTGGTTCAGCAAAAGGCAGAATGCTGTGTTCTTATGGCCGTCTACCACCAACACCCCATTTTTATCCTCACAACAACCCTGTGAGGCAGGTCAGGCTGCAAGATGGTGACTTGCAGCACACTGCAGGGTTAAGTAGAGATCAGAGCCTGGGATCTCCTCAGTCCTAACTCAGCACTCTAGCCACAACAAGAAGCCATCTCCCGCAGGACAGCGGATGCATGGCTGGGTGTTGCCAGTGCCTCCCCATACAGAGAGGACTGTCAGCTTGGTAAATGTGTGAACCAGCTCCCGGCTGCATTTCTGCCTCATACTCACCCGCAGACATACAGAAAACACCACTGCGGGTGGCACCTGGTGGATAGAGAAGGAGCAGAGGGAGGTGATGATGGAAAGAAGTGAATATGACAAAGGAGCATAGAAGTCATAGAATCATAGACTTGTAGAGTTGGAAGGGACCCCGGGGGTCATCTAGTGCTACCCCCTGTAATGCAGGAATCATTTTGCCCAACATGGGGCTCGAACCCACGACCCTGAGCCTCATGCTCTACCGACTGAGCTATCCCTGAGATTCTGCCCAGCGAGTGGTGGATATCTGAAATCTCCTGAAGCACTGTGAGGGGAGGAGGGCACCTGGGAATATGCGACCTTCCTGCTCCCTTTGGCTGAAGCAAGGCAGATGAGCAAGCAATGACTTTCTGCAACTGGGAGGGTTGGCTGCCGCCCTGAATACCGCTGCAGATGGCACCTGCTGTAGATAGAGAGGGAGGAGACAGAGCAGAGGAAGGGTGACAGTGGAAAGAAGGGAAGGTGACAGAGGAGTGCAGAAGTCAAAAGAAGGAAATTGAGAGAGGCAAGCAACCTATCACATGCATGGGACAGGTGGATTCTAGATTCACTGAAGATGATCAGTGGAGCAACTTGGCACTGGGAGAGTCAAAACCAGGAGCAGCCAAACTTCCTTCCATGAGATGGTCTCATTTCCCAGAGTGGAACATGGGATGCAGAGAGGGGCTGTGCCTCCCGCTGACGTCAATCAGCCTCTCCCTAGACGAGGCAAGCGAAGCGGGGTTTCACTACTGCGTTGCGCGGCCGGCTCCTCCTGTGGACGCGAGCAGGAGAGAGAGAGAGACAGACACAGAGAGAGAGAGAGAGAGAGAGAGAGAGAGAGAGAGAGAGAGAGAGAGAGAGAGAGAGGCGGGGAGCCCGCCAGGATGGGCGACAGAGAGCAAGCCATTCTGGGCGCCCGGTGAAGGAGCCTCCTCCAAGTCCATTGCAGTGGGAATGACCTCTCAAGGGTGCCCCCTGGTGGCGGTCCAGCGATGCCATCGTACAACCCCGGATGCTTTTTGGGGTAAGGGCTTTCTGATACGGGGGTTGGACAGACCCAGAAAGCCCAGACCGCAAAAAGACCCAGGGAAGACCTTTTCCTTTCCTTTTTCTCCCCTTCAGTTGCGCGGTAGGGAAGAGCAGCAGCAGCAGCAGCTTCTGCCTGATGGTCTGTCTCTCCAGCCTCGGATCTCCTGCATCCACCTGTTGCTCTTGGAATGCCATCGCCGCCTACATGGGGCTGCCTGCTGCCTCCCTCTTTTCTGCCGACCTCTCCCTTAGCGCTGCCTGCACCCCGACTGCAGCGCTCCCTCTCTCGCTTCTCCTGCCTCAGCCTTGGCTCCGCAGGCTAGGATGGTTCTCGCTTCCTTCCTCCCTGCAGTTCTTCCGAAGCCTCTCTCGCGGGGCTGGCAGCCGGGGCTTGCACACACCGTCCCTGGGTCCCACCCAGACTCCCCGCCCCTTTCTCTATGAGATGCCCCCACCCCCGCCGCCTTCCTTCCTTCCTTCCATCCTTCCTTCTTGGGGAGCTCCCTGCTTCTACCACCCACGCAGCCAGCCACCGTCTATCTGCTGTAGGTGGGGGAATCTCTCGCCATCGAGTCTCTCTCACCCTCACCCCACCCTCCCAAAACAAAACGGGGGGGGGGGGACCCGCTTTCAAGCTCGGCTCCTTACCCTGCCCCGCCCCCATCCTCTGCAGAAGCCCAGGGCCAAGCCCTTTTCAAAAGCTTCCGATTAACCTCTTCCCAGTCTCCTCTCTAAGATTTTAGGATGCCTTCCTCTTCCTCAACGCAGCCAAAACCTCATCGGATGGATGGATCACCCCTCCCATAGTTCCCATTCAAGGCTGACTTTTCTACCTTCTCCAAGTGGGGGTGTGCCAGGTAGGAGATGGGTTCCTTGAGTGAGTGCCCTTTCATCCCACCACTGGATGGGGCTGAGACTTTCCAGGAAAGGCTAGATTCTACCTGGTAAAACTCCTAACTGACTAGCAGCGGCTGTGCATAAATGTAAAATAAGAACGATTTAGAAAACGCTGAAATGAGCCACACATCTAGAAATGGGCACCTGTGTCCGGCGTTTGTGGGCATGTTTGTGCAAGCACACACATGCACCCAGAGCACCAAACACACCATCTTCTTTACAGAACCCTACATTGTCACACACCCAGACTATGTACTGTATATATATATATATATATATATATATATATATATATATAATCTTCCTCTACTCTTCCTCCTTCCCTCTTTCTCTATCATGTATAAACCATGCCTGTCATTCACATACATACAGGCCAAAGCACACATCCAGACATGCACACATATTTTCATACCATAGGCACACACGTGCAACATTTCATCAGTGTGAATATAGGAACATATTCCATGCTGACAAGCCTTTCTGCAAGAAGCTTGTGACTTACACACACACACACACACACACACACACACACACACACACACTTTTATACTTAAGGCTGCTTTGGATTAGACAGTTTTTCTACATAGAAAGCACATGCGCAGGAAAGAGTTGTAAACTGTGTGTTGATTATTGCATGCGATGATTGCACACATGTCTGTTGTAGGGTACAAACAGTGGGAAGCCACAGCCAACTGTGGCTTCTGAGCCTACAGAGAAAACAAAAAACAAAACAAAAAACTGATGAACCAGCAGTCCCCACATGCAGGGTGATCTATACATGGTTTGCATGTTCTTTCTGACATGTGTTTTCCAGACAGGAAATCTGTCAAGTCAGAAGTTGACCCTCAAAGGGTGACACACACCTAGGCATACATCCTGCGCATTTTGCTCAAGTGCACACGTTCACACAACCAAACATCCTGTGATATTTGCATGTGTTAACACTCATGCACAATTCCACACATCTCTACCCCAACATGCAAATACTGAAGAGTATATATTATTGGCTAGACAAGGAATCAAGCTCTCCACCCCAACAGCATAGTCGTGTAAATAATGACAAAACATGCACACACCCAAATCAGAGCTCTTAAAATGTTGGGGGGGGGGGAGAAGAAAAAAGGAGAGGGCTTGCGAACTGGGCACAGGGGAGCAAAAATGTACAGGAACAACTGTGGCCAACGATGCATATCATGCCTGCCTCCCCCCTTCCGGAACCAGCCATTGCCTCTCTCTCTCCTTCTCCTGCAAAACCAAAACACTAACACACTCTTTGCTTTTTCTGACACAGTCCTCCCTCCTTCTGCATCCTTTTCTCTCTGTGTTATATGTATGTACACATAAACACAACTGTCATGTTTCAGCCCCAGTCCAGCGTGTCCAAAAAAACCATCACATCCCTGTGCCACCCGGTACTCTCTGATCTCCTCTGGTAGATTTCCAGTTTCCCACTACCATTCCCCAATTCCTCTTCTTCTTCCTCCTCCTCCACCACCACCACCCCATCATTCCCAACCCCCTAACCTTGTCTAGATATCCCTAGAAGGGCAGGTCTACAATGATACTCCAAAGATCCCTTTCCACCCTAACCTCCGTCTCCGTCTTTCCCTGTCTATTCCCCGTTGGGCAGAAGCTCACCTTCTCCATCGGGGTGCCCCAGAGGGTAGGAAGGCAGAAGCTGTCAATTTGGGAGAGAAGGGTAGGGGAACTATCCAGATCGCGGAGCTGCAGAGACTGCCGAGTCCCGCCCGAGACTCCGGCAGGCGAGTCACGAATCGGGGAAGGGAACTCCGGGCCCGAGCGTGACGCATCTGCCAGGCAGTCACGAAGCGCCGCTGATTGGGGAGGGAAGAGGAGCCCTGGGGGGAGCGCAGGGCGCACTGGCGCTAGAGAAGGGAGGGCCGGCAGGTGCTGCTGGGAGGGACAGCGCCTTAGGTACCACCAGCACCATGGACAGTTCCTCGTGGATGCAAAGGCGGCTTCAGCACCTGGGACAGCTGCCCTGGCTGATGAGAAAGGACAGGCAAACTCCAGGGTCGTGCCAATTGGAGTCCCTTTGTCGGAGAAGGGGCGGTGGAGGCATCGAGGGGTGCATATGAAAAATGTCATGAGCTGGTGGACTGCAGCTAATCTGCATGATATTAGCATAATGTGCATATCATTTTTATGATCCTGGACGATACCAATCAACTACTGGTGGACACGCTGCACATATTCCTACCGTATCCTTTATCTGAAATTCTTTCCTGCTTTTTTTAAAGATTTAGTCTTTGGAAAATGCTGACAAGATGTTGGGTGTGTGTGTGTGTTGTTTTACAATGCAATGAATCTGGCTTCTTTACTAATGTTATTTCCCCCCACTAAGATACTGTAGCTGTTTATTTTTTTGTTTATTTTTTAAATCCTGTTTTCAGCTGCATCTCAGTGACCACAGAACTGGAAACTTACTCTTGTTGTTTTTGGTTTTAAATAAAACATGGGTTTTAAAGCATTTAGGGCTGCAATCCTATGTGCACTTACCAGGGAGTAAACACCATTGGACCCAATGAGACTTACCTCTGAGTAAAAATGCATAGGACATACAATCCTTCTGAGAAGTAAACCCCATTGAGTTCAACACAACTTGCTCCCAAGTAAATGTGTGTATAGGATTGCTGCCTAAGTGATTAAACAAATGATTTGCAGAGAACTGTGAGGCACATGACACATATTTTGGCATTCCAGCTTGGCATCGTTTCATGGGACAGTGCAGTGTTTTATCCTCAACCCAGGACAATACGGGCTCAGTTTATCAATGAGAGGTGCTGGGAACCATTCCCGTTTGGAAACAAGTATACTTAGTGACATACAGACGTCACCAAAGTCCTTAATCCTATATATCTCCTATTGAGGTATGCAGCACTGTTTCCTCTTGCTCCTGTGAATATAGGTATAGAATAATAGTAGAAGTGGAAGGGACTACGAGGGTCATCTAATCCACCCCCTGCAATGGAAGAATGTTTTGCCCGACATGGGGCTTGAACCCAGGACCCTGAGATTAAGAGTCTCATGCTCTACTGCTGAACTATCTCAGGATTTATAGGCATTACAAAAAGAAACAGAACCACTCAAAACTATACAAGATGCTCTATGTTCTGATTCTTAATATACTCATACCTTCATTCAGTGAGATGTGCAGACTTTGTTGCCTCATGTTTAATCAGTTATGGAACAAGAAGAAAGATTTTGTCAATGGAACTTGGGGGCGGGGGGAGAGAAATGGATCCTCTTTGCTTCAAAACCAAAAATTCCACAAAGCATGTTTGTTAAAGATAACTTGCTCAGAGATGCCACCTTCACAAGATAACTTACTTCGTGCTAAAGTTGAGCCAAAGTTACTAATTGAGCTACAAGATTGACTTAAGACTTGAATCCATATCTCTCTCCAAAGTTCTATTTCAACACATCATCCACTAAGTCACACCATCGTGCCAAATATAACATCAGCATGGATTTTTCAGGCAGTGTCTCTGAAGAGCACCCCAGATTCCTGCTGGCTGGATCTATATGATTTTCCTTCAGATTTGTATTTCATTCCAAAAAACCTCATGGTGATCTATGAAAGTTATGCCATACTATCCTCACAACTCACAACAGCTGGGCACCCTTAAGAACTGAGACACTGATTTGCCCATAATAATCCAATGAATGCCATTGCTATGTCAGGATCTGAACGCAGGTCTCCCCAGTCCAACATAGCCACTACACCATTCTAACTCTCCCTTACAGATTTGTCCCTTGCAAAATCCACTCAGATCTTTCATTGCACACGTGCACCTTCATTTCCAGAGCAAAACTAGAATAAGATAGTATTTCTGTGGGAATTGGCTGTTGTGGTAGGTCCAGGTCAGCTAAAACCACTATGTCACAGGATCCAAGAAATGCTCTTTAAAAGACTTCCTGAGATAACCAAGAAGTCTAGGTCATCATTCTTGACTTTGCCAAACCTCCAAAGTCACTATGACACTGAAAGAGGCATGTTTCTCAAGCTACCACTGCCATCCCTAAAACTATTGCTCTGTATTTTGCTTGCTTCTGATCTAATACTGCTGGGATACTTACAACCAGCCTTGTTTCACATTTCTACCTATTGTGCTTGATTTAGGGGAGTAAGCTCTGCTGGGAGTATGTCCATTGGAGTAAAATTGTATAGGATTGCATTGTTAATCTACTTCTTTTAAGGAGTTACATGTTGTCTGTTTTAGGCAGGGTCAGCCCAATTGTGAGTCATACTGAGGCACTTGTCTCAAGCAGAAGATTGGGAGAGGCAACAGAATGAGCCCCATTTGCTTGCCACCTGCCCAAACCCCCACAGCCATTAAAATTAGTGTACACCCTTGCCAGTTACTGTCATACTGCTCAAGTTCCTGTTGCAGACAGCTGTCTGGCAAAACACTTTGGTGAAGCCTCACTAGACTTGTAGCAGCTTCCCTGTGATATCTACAGTAAGGTGTGGCTGCTGGTACTGCAGGTTGTGGAAGGGGTGGGTCCTTTCCACTTCATCTCAGTCGGCAAAAGGGTTTGGGGTCAGCCCTGGCCTTGGGGCAGAGTCCTGCTTATTTTTGCCTGGGTAACTACAATTTGTTTGTTGATTTGTGAAACTTGTATCCTGCCCTTTATTGTCCAGCAATCTCAGGGCAGGAGAATACATAACAGGGGACACACATGCAAACAATCATATTATAGCAATTCAAACTTACCAGAGCTTTTGTCTCCTAGACCAAGTACAAGCCAGTGCCACTAGATGACCACCTCCCCCAAAAAGAAAGGTAAAGAGGCAGAAGTGGAAAGTTTTCAGTTGGCACTGAAACTTAAGGTAGAGGCTAGAGCCAGTGTGGTGTAATGCTTAGAGTGCTGGACTATGACCTGGGAGACCAGAGGTTTGAACCCCAATTCAGTCACTGGGTGACCTTGGGCCAGTCACCATCTCTTAGCCTAACCTACCACAAGATTGCCGTGAGGATGAAACAGGGAGGAGGAGAACCATGTACACCACCTTCTTGGAAGATAGAGATGTTATGCAAATGTAATAAATAAATAAACAACAATAGCACTGTCTTCATAAGTCACTGCTTCCTGCCCTTTATGCCTGTCACTCCCTTTACGCCTGTCACTCCCTTCCACAAGTTTTTGTGTCCCTTCTCAAAACTCAAGACAGCTTTTTGGTGGAACTTTCAATCTTAACCCAGGGGTTGGATTACAAATCCCATCATCTCTTTAGGTCTTCATTCAAAAGGAAAGTGATGCCCAACCTGGTGATAACAGAATAAATGATTCAGTTACAGGTAGGTAGCCGTGTTGGTCTGCCATGTTGTTGTTCAGTCGTTCAGTCGTGTCCGACTCTTCGTGACCCCATGGACCAGAGCACGCCAGGCACGCCTATCCTTCACTGCCTCTCGCAGTTTGGCCAAACTCATGTTAGTAGCTTCGAGAACACTGTCCAACCATCTCATCCTCTGTCGTCCCCTTCTCCTTGTGCCCTCCATCTTTCCCAACATCAGGGTCTTTTCTAGGGAGTCTTCTCTTCTCATGAGGTGGCCAAAGTACTGGAGCCTCAACTTCAGGATCTGTCCTTCTAGTGAGCACTCAGGGCTGATTTCTTTGAGAATGGATAGGTTTGATCTTCTTGCAGTCCATGGGACTCTCAAGAGTCTCCTCCAGCACCATATGGTCTGCCATAGTCAAAACAAAATAAAAAAATAAAAAAAATCCTTCCAGTAGCACCTTAGAGACCAACCAAGTTTGTTCTTGGTATGAGCTTTCGTGTGCATGCACACTTCTTCAGATACACTGAAACAGAAGTCACCAGACCCTTATATATAGTGAGAGAGTGGGGAGGGGTATTACTCAGAGGGGTGGTGGGAATGGGTGATTGGCTGATAGGTGTGGAAAACCTGTTGACGACTGTTAACGACTGCAATTGGTCTTACAGGAAAAGGCAAGGGGTGAGATGGCTAAAGATAGCTTTGTCATGTATAATGAGATAAGAATCCAATGTCTTTGTTCAGACCAGGTCTCTCCATGGTTTTAAGTTTGGTAATTAGTTGCAATTCAGCAACTTCTCTTTCCAGTCTATTTTTGAAATTCCTTTGTAGTAAGACAGCTACTTTGAGATCTTGTATAGAATGTCCTGGGAGACTGAAGTGTTCTCCTACTGGTTTCTCTGTCTTGTGATTCCTGATATCAGATTTATGTCCATTTATCCTTTGGCGTAGGGTTTGGCCTGTTTGTCCAATATAGAGAACTGAAGGGCACTGTTGGCATTTGATGGCATACACAATGTTAGAAGATGAGCAATTAAATAGTCCTGAGATGGTATGTTTGATGTTGTTGGGGCCAGTAATAGTGTTGTCCGGGTGTATGTGGCAACAAAGTTGGCATCTGGGTTTATTGCAGGCTCTGGTACCAGTGTCGATGTTAAGTCCTGTTGTTGTATTATTGTGGGTGAGGAGTTGTTTAAGATTGGGTGGCTGTCTGTAGGCAATGAAAGGTCTTCCTCCCAGAGCTTGAGAAAGAGTACTGTCATTGTCTAGGAGAGGTTGTAGATCTCTGATGATGCATTGTACTGTTTTAACTTGGGAGCTGTATGTGATTACTAGTGGTGTTCTGTTATTTTCTTTTTTGTGTCTGTCTTGCAGCAGGTTCTCTCTGGGTATCAGTCTGGCTCTGTTGATCTGTTGTTTAACTTCATCAGGCAGATATTTTAGTTCTAAAAAGGTTTGCTGTAGATCTCTTAGGTGAGTCTCTGTAGAATTGGAACAGATGTGGCTGTAACGTAGGGCCTGGCTATATACAATGGATTGTTTGGTATGTTTGGGATGGTAGCTAGAAGCATGTAGATACATTTGTTGGTCAGTTGGTTTACAGCAGGCATGTCCAACAGGTAGATCGTGATCTATCGGTAGATCACTGGACATTTGTGGTAGATCACTGGTACATCACTGGCTCCCCCAAAGAAGCTCAACAACTTTGGCTCCTCTAAAAAAAGCTCAATTTTTTTGTTGCCCTGCATCCCCCCAAAACAGGGCTTTCCTTCTCCCTAAAAAAAGCTCAACAACAACTTTGACCTGAATGCCTAAAAAGGGGCTTTCCTCCTCCCCCAAAAAGCTCAACAACTTTGACCTGAACTCCAAAAAAGGGGGTAGATCACTGCCAGTTTTTAACTCTGTAAGTAGATTACAGTCTCTTGGGAGTTGGCCACCCCTGGTTTACAGTATAAGGTGGTGTCTATGTGTCCATCCTGTATTTTTATAGTAGTGTCCAAAAAATGTATTTCTTGCATAGATTGGTTCATTGTTAGGTTGATGGTGGGGTGAAAGTCATTGAATGTCTGGTGGAAGGTGTCCACGGTCTGTTGACCATGTGTCCAGATAATAAAAATATTGTCAATGTATCGCAGGTACAAGAGAGGTTTGAGTGGGTAGGAGTTTAGGAAACATTGTTCTAAATCTGCCATGAAGATGTTGGCATACTATGGGGCCATGCGGGTGCCCATTGCTGTGCCGCTGATCTGGAGGAACAGATCATCACCAAATTTGAAGTTGTTGTGGGTAAGGACAAAATGACAGAGTTTGGTAGCAAAGTCTGCTGTGGTTTTGTGATGTAAGAAGGGAGCTGCAGCCCAAGATAAGAAAAGAGGTGGTAAGGGAACACCTAGCTTACTTTAAATTAATTCAAATCTCCAGGGCCTGATGAGCTGCATCAAAGGGTACGGTACTAAAGGAGCTTGCTGGTGTAATCTCAGCGCCTTTGTCTATGATCTTTGAGAATTCTTGGAGAACAAGTGCAGTCCCTGCAGACTTCTTCTTCTTCTTCTTCTTCTTCTTCATGGTGTTACAAGCTTTGTGGATCAGAGGAATGCTGTGGATGTAGTGTATCTTGATTTCAGTAAGGTTTCACAACTTGAACTTACATACATCAGGCCAAAACATGAGACTCTCTCTTAGCTAGAAAAGACTAGAAAAACATTTGCTAAATAAATACATTTATGTGTCTATGTGATTGAATTATGTCTCACTCTATTTTTGGTGCCTTTTCTTCTTGGTTTTGTCATTTTAATTTTTATTATGGTCTGGGGCCTTCAAAACCTGGAAATGGCCCATGCCTCTCTTGACCTCTGAGAGGGCTTGCTTGGGGCTGATTTCCTGGAAGAAGGCAGATTATGGGGTGGATCTTCTCTCGTTATTGGAAATCTAAACCATTGAGTATTGGGACCCTGACATTTGTGGGAGGCAGGAGGCCAATTTGGGGCTTTGAAAACACTTCTCATAAGTTGGACTCCACCACCTACGATGCTGAAACAACCATCAGCCGCTGGAAGCACCACCTGACAATTCGAAAGAACCAATTTTCAGAATTGAGGATCATTTGCTGTGAGGATCAATCAGCCCAGCTCTTGTTTCAGATATCATGGTCAAGCCGTAGAGTTATTTCGAGGGGGAAAGGAGCATCTGAAAATAATGTCCCCACCCTACAGCTATTATTCAGAATCTTGAACTGCGGCCAAAACATTTACCCTTAAGACACAGATATAGATGCATTTAATTTCATGTTGGGCAGAAGGTGCCCATATATGAAAATTTAATACATTTCCTTGCAGATGAATGGATGGGATGGGTAAGCAGGTCTAAAATGCAGGATCTGACTGAGACTACAAGCTTGGATTTGGGTGGGATACTGCAAGAACATCCCCTCCCCCTCATCTGCTTATTCTCCCTCCCTCCCTCTCTCTCTCTTCTCTGCGGTGGGTTATTAGGATGTGAGTCGGGTGCTGCTGCTGAGAGCTGGTTACTATAAATAGCCCGGCTGCTCCACACGATCCCTTTTGCACCAGGCTGCAGTGAGCTATAAATAGCACTTGGCCACGTGTAGCAGCCTCCCCTCCCCTCCCCCCACCCAGCTCCCCTCCCCCGACATGGCCAGAGACGGCTGCTCCTCTCTTTCGACACAAGGGAGGCACATGTGCTCCCCTCAGCTGGAGACAGTGCCTCCCATGAATAAAGACACACAGTTTCATTCATGTTCTTTCATAACATCAGCTGGGGCACCCTTGGAGAGGGAGGGGCCGCTTCACCTGGGCAGCACACAGCGACATATGAATGGGAAAGGAGAGCCCATGTGCTCCCAGCTCTTGGGAACACAGGAAGCTGACTTATACAGAGGGCTCCCTTTGACTGTGTCAAAAGGCACAGAATGGTATCGGGACAGTTATACACCGTTTGCTCCTAAAAACATGTTGGGGCAGACGGACTGCTTCATATCCTATCCGTGATGCCCTGTGGCTTCCTGCTGAAATCCTGCTGTTTTATTTCTACCACAAAGCCCCTCCCCCCCACCCCCAACTGCAGAAGAAGAAGAAAAAGAAAGAAAAATAAATGGGAGCATTTGTGGTATGGAAGGTTACAGGATTTGAGCAGGAAGCAACGGGTCATGGAAACCAAGCAACTTTTGCAGACGCAAACAATATTGAAAATGGACTCGCATGTCGCTACCCTGATGCCATGATGCACACCAGTAATCACGAATGCACAATAAATAGGATGTCTGGAAGAGCTAAGATCTTCTGGACGGTGAGGGTTGACCTGTTTTGGTTGCACTATAGATCAAGGGTGCCTCGCCCCCCCATGGCAATGATGAGGTAACATTGGGGAAGCATCGCTGAACAAGCAGGATGACAGTCCAGTATACTGTAAATCCATCCCTAAGGCACTATTGTTATATCAATGACAAGTTGCAGAGTCTACCTGCAAACAACAACAATACCAGTCTAGGGACACGCTGCATCAGACCATTGAGTCTAGCTCAGTACAGCCTACACTGAATGGCAGCAACTTTGTAGGGTTTCAGACAAGAGACTTTCCCACCCTCCTGGCACCCTTTGCATGCAAAGACCGTGCTCTGCCACTGAGTGACAGCTGTTCCTTAAATAAAGGGATCAGCCCTCTGCTACCCACTTGCCTGGGCTTGCCTGGGATACAAACTCAACGCGAGTTTGTGGCATGCTTCTTTGATACCTGGCAACAGCAGAGAGTGGAGAAAGGGTCAGAGCAGAGGACAAGGAGAGGCCAGGAAGGAATGGGAAGAAGTTAAACCTGTTTGGGTCATGGCTATGGCTATGGGAGTGTCTCAAGACCATAAGGTGAGCCAGGATGTCAAGAACCAAGAGATACACAGCCAAGAGCTACAGGTAGATCTGTGACTAATTTACACTAGATCCGTAAGGATTCTGACTCCAAATTGTTTAGCACTAGAAAGAACAAAAAGAGCTTTCCCACCACACTTCTAAATTAGGCAGCTAATATTCAGAAAGCTTGCTGGGAAAATCAGGTATGGAAGCTTGTGTCATAGGACGACGAGACCAGTTCTGATCATGAAAACAATTTCCTGGGTTCAACAGGTGCCTCCAATACATGCTGCTCCTTTAATTCTAACTGGATATCTTTTGCACCTGCCTCTGGTTGGTAGATCTTGGTGTTCTAACAAGAAGAAGAAGAAGAAGAAGAAGAAGAAGAAGAAGAAGAAGAAGAAGAAGAAGAAGAAGAAGAAGATCAAACAAACCTGAAGTCTGCCCATTCCTGGGCCTTGTTGTTCAGGCAAGATCCAGGGCCAGCCCTAATCTTAGACAAAGTGAGGTGGACACCTCAGGCAGAGACAGCCCCCTAGCTGTTCCTCGTGAGTCCCTTGGCTGTACCCTTTTGTAAGAGGACAGAGCTGTGTATGCCATGTGGTTTGTTCTGCACCCCCAGATTCAGTCTACTTCGTTCAAGTGCAGAAGAGGACACTATCTTATATTGCCAGTACAAGAACAACCTTTGACTTGTCAGTCTAGTTGGCTTGTGTGCGTGGAACAATGAGGGCATCATCTTGCCATTTGCCTCAGGCTAGCCCTGGGTGAGATCTGGTTCAAACAGGAAGTCTTTGTGGCCCTTCTTATCCAAGAGGGTTCAATGGTCAAGGTCAATCCAGAGGCTCTGGATGCTTCACTGCTTGGAAAATGCTTCAAGCTCCCTTTCTGATCATTCATCACCACAAGGCGCAACTGCTCACGGTCACTGAAACAACCTGTTGTTGTTGTTGTTGTTGTTAGTTATCTTTTTAAAGAAAATTGACATTGTTCAATTCACATTTCTTACATTTCGACTTCCCATCCTTACGTCCACGATGCCCCTATTGTAATCCTTTATCTGCTGCCATAACTACCATTTATTTTCTATTTATATTGTAACTTACATTACATTATTTATTCTTCTTCCCTTGCCTATAGTTCAAATCCTGCTCACAATGTCATTTGACTGTAACTTTTTCACAAATAGTCTGGAAAGAATCTCCACTCTTCGACAAAATTTCCAACTTTTTGATCTCTTATTTTTCCAATCGGCTTCACCATATCGGCATATTTTTGTTTGTTTGTTTATATATTGCCCATCTGACTAGGTTGCCCCAGCCACTCTGGGCAGCTTTCAGCAGTTAATCTTCCAGGTTCTAGCCCTGGTATGTCCTGACAACAGTCAACAGAACAATGTGGACTACAGGCTTGTTGTGGGGAACACCCCCCCACACACACACACTGCAACACACACACACAAGATACAGCAAAGAAAAGTGGGTGATGGAAAAGAAGCAGAGGAGACCCAGTAACACTCAAAGAAAGCACCAGACCAAGAGTTCCAAGCAAGGTATTGACAGCATCAAGGACTCAGCTCTCTATGCCTCTGTTGTCAAACCCAAGATTCAGCCTCAAAATATGATCACAAGCCAGATGTGTCACAGCCTACACATCAGAATAAGGTGGCTGAGTGGCCCATACCAGTTGATTCAGAATAAAAATAATCACTGGTTTCCAAGCTTTTGTGACCTCTTGATGTTTTTTCTGGTGGTGTATCAATACCCATCAGTTTAACCCAGGCTAGTGTTTCCAAGGCTTACTTACCGGTAGCCATTCTCTTTTCTTGGTCTCATGCCTCACCTTCAATAGAATACAAATTCTTGCTGAAAGCTACTACCCAGCCATTCAGCCTCCATGCCCACACATGGATTATGGCTGCATTCTGGCATCCCCCTATACTCCTTTTCCCCTCCCTTCTTCCTGTCATATGCAGAGCTTAATTCATTATATTCCCTCTTAAAACCACAGTTTACCATGACATCCAAACCAGGAAACTGCTATTTGAGCAAACCCCCCCCCCCCCCTAAACCAGGATCACAATTTACAAACCTGGATCAAACTGAAGTTTGCAACCCTGCTTTCAAGGGACCGCTTAAACCACATCCAAACAACTTGCTGGTTTGAATGTTAAAATTCGTAAGACTGTCTGAATGCAGCATACAAAAGAAAGCCCCTCCCAAGAATAAAATGGTCACAGCATCTGTTATGGAGGTGCATAAAGACAGATTAGTTCTGAATGGGAGATTATGGCTGTAAAGCAAAGATGGATGTAGGAAGCCTGGGGCTGTGGGGGAGGGGCGAAAGGAATCCAAAGACTGATACAAACCAGGTCAGCCTGGCTGCTTTGTCAGCTGTGGCAACAAATATCTTGCTGCAACAAAATGGGGCAAGAGAAACGCCCATCTTTCATCCTTACCCTCTCTTGATATACAGTATAGGAGCTTCTGCTGGCAGAGATTTGAGATAAGCTGTGGATGGTGACTCCTTCTCTCGCACACATTCATTCACTCATATCAAGCCCATCCAACTAATCACCGGCTTGTATCAGGCTCTGGGCAGGACCATGAGTACTCGGCATTAAATACATCAACTATCCGAACCAAGATAGCCCAAATATCTCAAAGGTCATCTATCCCCATCCTTGCGCAGCAGATCTCCCGCTAATGGGTTGTTGATCTTGCATCCACTCTGCCTTAGTTCTTCTGCAGAATAATCACTGCAAAAATTGCAGACAAAATATACTGCAGAATAAACAACCGGAGAGTGAATATATTTTGTCTGCAATTTTTGCACTAACTTTAGAAGCATATTTCTCCAAGCCAGACTTCATTTACTAGTGTGACTCTGGATTGTGGGCCATAGTTTTGTTACAAAAAAAAATATGGATATTATCAATAAGCAAATTTGGGTGTGAGAATGAATTCAGGATATATTTGGTGCTTTGATCATCAGTGGAGATCCTGTTTTGTCCTAATTATTCACAGTGTTTTAAAAAAATTGGATTAGAACAGCCTGCTGGATGGGGCCAATGGCCCATCTAGTTCAGCATCCTGTTCTCACAATGACCAACTAGAGACCTGTGGGGTGCCTGCTGAGCACAATAGCATTCTTCTCTGTGGTGGTTTCTAGCAAGGTTTTCCCAGTAGTAATGTACGGAAGTGAGAGCTGGACCATCAAGAAGGCTGATTGCCGAAGAATTGATGCTTTTGAATTATGGTGCTGGAGGAGACTCTTGAGAGTCCCATGGACTGCAAGAAGATCAAACCTATCCATTCTCAAAGAAATCAGCCCTGAGTGCTCACTAGAAGGACAGATCCTGAAGTTGAGGCTCCAGTACTTTGGCCACCTCATGACTCCCTAGAAAAGACCCTGATGTTGGGAAAGATGGAGGGCACAAGGAGAAGGGGACGACAGAGGATGAGATGGTTGGACAGTGTTCTCGAAGCGACTGGCATGAGTTTGGCCAAACTGCGAGAGGCAGTGAAGGATAGGCGTGCCTGGCGTGCTCTGGTCCATGGGGTCACGAAGAGTCGGACACGACTGAACGACTGAACAACAACAACAACTGCCACTGACCAGGGAGGCAGAGCATAGCCTCCATCGTGGCTTGAAGCCATTGATATCCTTATCCTCCATGGATTTGTTGAATCATCTTTTAAAGCCATCCAAGTTGGTGACTTTTCATTGACCACCCCTTACATTTTGACTCCAAGAAGGCAAAGAATTGGGACACTTGAGGCCGCTGCTGAATGTTCCATCCTTTTCAATGAAAACACCAATTTGCCTCTGGGTCTCCTTATACCATTGTGCCTCCTCCCCCCCCCCTTCCACAGTCACATGTTCAAAAAGGCAAACAAACCAAGAGAGGAAATGAAAATCCCAGGGAGAAGAAAGCAGAGTCTAAAACATACAAACCTGAAAAGTATTTTTTCCAGCTTATCCCAAATCCTTCCTTTGTGTTCAAGGCTCAGTCCTCGGGGCAGGTGGAGCTAGGCTAGAGCAGCAGGACGGAGGCTACTTGGAGAATGCCTTGTGTGGCACCATTGAAACTGCCCCACAGCTTGGTGAACCGAACAAGGGTTGCTGTGTCGCCCCTGGGTGGTTTGGCTCCAGACTAATCCCACTGATTAGCAGGGGAAGAAAAGAGAAGTGGAACAGGAGCTGTGATCCTCCCATAGCTCAGGACATTCAGTTTTCCACCATTCGTTTCCACTGCCCCAGCCTCCTCCTGTGCCTTTTTAACACCCTTTTTAACACCCGCCTTTTTAACATCAGCCTTCTTTATGGTCCAGCTCTCACTTCCGTACATTACTACTGGGAAAACCATAGCTTTAACTATACGGACCTTTGTCGGCAAGGTGATGTCTTTGCTTTTTAAGATGCTGTCTAGGTTTGTCATTGCTTTTCTCCCAAGAAGCAGGCGTCTTCTATTTTCGTGACTGCTGTCACCATCTGCAGTGATCATGGAACCCAAGAAAGTGAAATCTCTCACTGCCTCCAGATGTACTGCGTTGCCATACATCTGGGTTTTCCCTGACATTTTTCCCCCGATGCCATTTTTACACCAGAAAATGTTAGGAATTTTCCTGACATATGGTGAGCCTAGGCCAGGGGTCTGCAACCTTTAAGACCAAAAGAGCCACTTGGACCCGTTTCCGAAGGGGAAAAAAAACTGGGAGCCGCAAAACCATTGCGACATTTAAAACAAATATAACACTGCATTTTATTTTTAAAAATCCGATTTAAATTTTAAAAAATCCGATTTAAATAAAAAAAATCCGATTTAAATTTTAAAAAATCCTTTAAAAAAATCATTCATTTTTATCCACCCTGGGGACCACTACCAGGTCACAGCCTGATCCAAGGTGGGTTGCAACAGCATACAAATATTTGATTTGTTTTTTTGGTTTTTTTGTTTTTAAAATGAGTCCTCAACTGCACACTTGTTTGTCCCATGTCTTATTGAAGACTGCTGGCTTTTACAATAATCTTAGTGTCTTTTACCCTTAATATTCCAGACCAGAGGCTATGTTCACCTCTTCCAACCTCCTCTCTTGCTAAATAAAGCACAGAATTGCACCAGAGAAGCCTGTGATGTTTGTGCTGACTTGCATACAGGTGGCTGTAGTAGTTCGTAGTGTTCAAACCTTGCCCCCTTAATGACAATGGCGATAGATTTTGCACATGAACACAGATCCAAGTTAGGACTCCTCTCTTCCACGCCAACAGCTGCTTTGTCAAGGCTCCCCTAACACACACTCAGGACAGAGGAAAAACTGCAAAACGTCCCGGCCTTGCTCCGGGGCGGAGAGAGACGCGTGCCCGCGAGAGCGCGGTCTGAGGCTGCGAGCGGAACCAGGAGCGAAGGAGGCAGCGGCAGGGAAACAGGCGCCGCTTCCTCGACCATTTTTAAAAAGTGGGCTTCCCCCCTCGCCCGCCACCCGCCGCCCCTGGCCCAGCCCACAGCTGCCTACCTCCTCATCGCCTCGACGCAGCAGCCAGCAGCCTTCCGAGAGGAACCGCGGCCAGCCCTCCCCCGCGGTCCCACGACCCAGCCGAGGAGTCCTGGCCTCCAGTGCCCGTGCGGGGACGCGTCTGAAGGCCCCCTTCCTGCCCCCATCCCGTCCCGCCTCCCAGCTGCCTCTGGATGCCGCGGGGTCCCACATACCCGCCAACCCCGGAGCTCCCAAGGCCGCCTCCCACGCTAGGAAGACTCCCGGAGCTGGGCAGGGTTGGTCCCGCCAGGCAGGCTCGGGGGGCGGCCTCTCCCATGGGCGCCTGCTTCGGAGGCGGAGGCGGAGTCTTCAAAGTTCCCCCTCCCGCTCGCCCAGCTCCATCTCTTCCCGAAGGAGCGTGCGCGCCAGAGCCCTCGGCTGAGCTGCGCCACCTCTACTGCGTCCCCACCGCCTCCGAGCCCCGCTGCCCCGCTGTTCAAGGCCAGGTGATCCTGGGTACGCCCCTGAGCAGCGCCCTCAGCCTCCGGAGGGCGGGCCGCCGGCCAGCTGGAGGGCGGTCGCTGCCAGCTGGAGAAGTGGGCGGGCGTATCCGCCCCGGAGCCCCGGAGCCGCGGCAGCCGTGTAAAAGAGCCGCATGCGGCTCCGGAGCCGCAGGTTGCTGACCCCCGGCCTAGGCTGATCATTCTGAGAACAGGATGCTGGCCTAGATGGGCTACTGGCCTTAACAGCTTCTGGCTGTTCTTATGTTCTTGTGTTACTCTCTTGGAAGAGGGAAATGACTCTTCCAAGAGAGTATCTGTTGAATCATATACAAGCAGCACCAAAAAACAAAGAATTTCCCCCCAACCTTAAACTATTGTTTTCATTGTATGGAGATTTAACAGGTCAATTCACAGAATACTACTTTGGTTAAGTGGCTAGGATTGGATAACAGCTGTAAAAAGAGTTGCTTTTTCATTCATATTTGAAGCACTGTTCCCGTGAACCTGGAAACAGCATCTTTTTGTTCTCTGTTCTTTGTTTGTTTGTTTTGGTCCTCTGCTGCAGCAGACAGTCACTCTTCAGGAGATGATGGAGAGAGAGTTCTGGTCACCTCTCTCAAGAGAAAAGGAGTGCGAGGAGAAAGAAATGGAACAGCTTTGCCATCTGGTGGAAGAAATGACAAACTACAAATATACATATGTACCCCCCCCACACACACACACACTAATTGCTTTTGTAGCCAAAACAGCAGCACACAAGACAGTCTGGTGAGGACTCAGGGTCCACTGAATGACAGCTGAAAAAAATGATACAGAAACAAGATTCAGTGATAAGGGGGCTGAAATGAATGTTCATTTAGCCCCTGGGAATCTTGAAGTCTTCAACCCAGCATGAGAGGAATGCAATAATCTGTCTGTAATTATAGTAAAGGTAAAGGTAAAGGGACCCCTGACCGTTAGGTCCAGTTGCAGACAACTCTGGGGTTGCGGCACTCACCTCGCTTTACTGGCCAAGGGAGCCGGTGTACAGCTTCCGGGTCATGTGGCCAACATGACTAAGCTGCTTTGTGGCGAACCAGAGCAGCGCATGGAAACGCCGTTTACCTTCCCGCCGGAGCGGTACCTATTTATCTACTTGCACTTTGACGTGTTTTCAAAGTGCTAGGTTGGCAGTACCTTCCATTTATTATTCACATATGCATGTGTGTGTATATACATACATAGACACATACATATAGTTTGTTAGGGCATCTTTTCATTTATTTAAAATATTCTCTCTGCCTTTCAACTCTGGGAGTCCTCAGGGTGCACACAAAATCAAACAAAGCACAATTTCCATTAAAGAATAAATGATAAAATAATCAGAATTAAAGCAGCATGGGCAGAATCACATTTTTTTTCCAACCGCTAAAAAAACAATCAGGAACCAAATTCACCCCTTTTGTCCACTAGATGTCAGATTTGTCCCATCATTTTAGCTTTAATGTTGCCACTTCAGATGTTTCTGAGCTGATGGCAAGAGTTGCAAAGCAGGGAATCATAAGGGGTGTGGCTCAGGAGGGGGTGTGGCCTGTGGAGAGTGCCAAGGACTAGAGAGTCCCGGGGGGCCACATTTGCTCCCCACGCAGGCGCAAGTTCTCCATCCCTGTTTTAGTACATGCTCCAGTCCTCTCTCATGTTTTCCAGTTTGTATGCAAGAGTATAATCTATTTCAAACATCAGGTTTCTGAACAGGGCTGCCAATGCAAGTACCAGACCCTGAGTCAGCAGGGGCCCCAGACTCTTTCTTTCTTTCTCTTTCTTTCTTTCTTTTAAAAAAAGCTAAATCAGACATTTCTGAAGAAAGTTAGAGCACAAACACTGAAGCAACTTTGAGGCTGCAGCACTTGGCAGGCAGTTAAGGAGCTTAATCAGTTAATCACTATTGCTAAAGGATTAGAGGAAGAAATGCTGACCATCCGCATCTGGGACTTGGGAGGGGTCCTCTGAGAGCAGCAGAAAAAGCAGGAGTGGTTCATTACTGCTAGCCTGACTCTGGACAGAGGTGGATACTAGGCTATGTTTGGTTAAGCACTTTCCTCCTTGTCCAAATTATTTCATTTACCCCCCAAGTGTGCTGCCTTTACATAATAAAACTTAAGTGGCTGGCTTTGGCACGTTTTACTCAAGAGTAATTTCCTCAAAATGAACGAGGCTTCCTTCCTACTTAGAAAAAAATGTGCTTCCCCCCCCCCCAAAAAAACCCCAAAACTCAGAAAACACTTTGCTTTTCCATGTCCCCCACCCAGCCACTACCTGTCTGCTTGTCATAATTGGGCTGGTTATATATTGTAACTGCATCCGTTTGCTAAATTTATGTCTGAATCTGTAATTCTGTTGAATAGTTGTAGTCGTGAGACAGCAGAAACACAATACTACTTTGCTATTAAGTAAGCACAGAAAGGCAGGCTATATAAATCCATCCATCACCTCCTCCTTTTTGTAAACAATGAAGCTCCATCTTTCAGCTTTTGAGTCTTTAGCTGGATCAGGAACCTGAGCCCTCCAGGCGCTCTTGGACTCCATTTCCCATCAGCCCCCACCAGCATGGCCAATGGTCTCAAACAGGAGCTGTACTCCGACAATTGGAGGGCTGCAGGTTACCCACTCTTGCCTTAGCTAATCCCTGCCCATACTTCTCCGAGAATATATATGTTCTGCAATCACGATGCCTAGATGTCAATCTACAGAAGAATGAGCACATTCCACCAGCTGTGAAAAAATCTAGACCACCTTGGAACAAAACATTCACACCCCTTTTTTCTGCAACCAATTTAAATGGGTGGTTATGCCCTTTCTACTTTTACCAGTGTAAGAAATGATTCCCCCACCTTTTTTTCCTGCAGTCACAACATATGCCTCATCACATTTGTGCTATAATTCGTTTAATCTCTCATTATAGTGGGGAGGCTGGGAGAAAGACCGTTCAAGGAAATGGGTGAGCATTTATTGGAGAGATTGTGTTAAAGACAATTACATTGATTATGGGGGAAAGAGAGAAAGGGAGGAGGAAACTAATGGAACAAACACCTCTTTCTTGTCACAGTCCATAGTCAGCACATTCGAAACCACCACTATAATCAGTGTAATAAAATATCACCTTCATTGGAAGTCAATGTTTAAAAACTGTGCAACTAAGATTGTGCTATGCAATCTTCCACCATCTTTTCCATCCCCAGTTGATGCACCGCATACACACACTCCTATTCCACAGGAATTACTGTAAACAGGAAGGGACCGAGCAGAAAGACAAGTGTCAGAAAGACTGGCAAGCCATTTTCTGCTCCAATAAATGTCCCAAATGCACCGATAGGCAGGAAAAAGTCCTTTATCTCAGCACATAGCTTCCTGTCAAAATCAGATGAGGAGAAACAGCGACAGATTGAGGGAATGGATCTGGCTTTGACAAATAGGAACCAGTGTGGTTACAGTACTGTGTGCCCTTTCTCTCAATATATCTGCTATAGATTGGCAAATAGATAAGTTTCTGGCTAAAGCGTTTTGCATTGATTGCTTGTCTTTTTTTATAAGTGTTTTTTATTATTTTGAGCAATTGTAAAAAAAAGTGGGCTGTTAGAAATCACTTTATATGCATTCATCACTGCTAGTTCAAGACTTTTTGCTGCCTGAGTTGCAGGACAAAGTTTTTATTTTAAGCAGTGTTTCTCAAACTTGGGTCTCAGCTGCTTTTGAACTACAGTTGTCTGCATCCCTGACCACTGGTCCTGCTAGCTAGGGATGATGAGAGTTGTAGTCCAAAACAGCCAGAGACCCAAGTTTTAGAAACCCTGATTTAAAGTATTTTATCCTGCTCTTCAGTTCTAAATACTCCCATCGCAGCTTACATAGAATCAATTATAATAAGACAGTCCCACTCCAAGACAGGTTTATAGTCTGAAAAGACTCAACTCAAAAGAACAAAGTGATGAGGAGGAAAGGGGGGAAGAAGCTTAGTCGCAAACCTGTTCTTACAGTTGAATAGCTGGTCTTTCATCAGAGTATATAGCTGGTCTTTCATCCCCATCTCTCCCACTGCTGCAGCCTCATGGGACAGGATGTGTCTGCATGATCTTTTAGAACTACTCTGGCTCCTTTGGAATGAGCAGAATAAATACACTTAGGATCGTATCTTCCAAAGGTTGCCACTGCTGTATTTTGTGAGCATTCACAGGAACTTACAGGTTTTTCCCCTCTCCGCAAACATCAAATACAAAAACTTGCAGCCACACTGAGAAAGATCTCTTCCCCTCCCATGTTAATGCTATCAGCTTCATTTATATCAGCTCTGGAATGAGTGCACCCTCCATAGAGATGGCATATCTCCATCCAAACTCCAAGGGCAGAAATGTTTGTTTTCAAATGCATCTCAGTATGTATGAAAGCTAGTTTTTTTAAAAATGTGAAAGCTGCTACAGCTTTTTAATTAATGACTTCAAGTTTTTAATCAATACTTTTAACCAATTTTTATTGTTTTAGTTGGTTGCCTCAGTTTTTATGCTTTTTTTACTGAAATTTCATTGGATCACATTCCTTTTTTATCCACTTTGGAAACAGGTATTTATGCTGAAGGGAAGGGGGTCATAAATATTGTAAAAGAAATAAACATGGCAGCCTTCAGAAAAACCAAACATCGTGTAACATCATCAGTTCTTGGATTCCTTTGTATTCAAGGCTCTGCGCCTACCCTCAAATAAGAATTATTTAACACATATTTTAAATGCACTTCAGGCTTGCATCCCATGTTAGTAATCATCAGAGCAGACCCACTGAAATTAATGGGCATGACTATAACTCAGGTCCCTTAATTTAAACGGGTTTACTCTAAGTAGAATTCCCCCCCCCCATTTTTATTGAACTATTATGCAAATACAAACAAAACAAAGAATACAAACATTTCTACTGAATACACAAAGAAAGAAAAAAGAAAGAAAGAAAAGAAAAGAAAAACAGAACAGAACAAACACAAACAGTAAAAAAAAAATAAGTATAATACAAAGTAACTATAATAGTCATCGCAGAAGGTCATTTCTTTACCTGAATACTGAACCTTCTGGGGTGAATCTCTTTCCATTACACTTTTGGTTTTTGGTTTTGACTTCCGTCGACCCCACAGTGGTCGGGGTACAAATAAATTATTATTATTATTATTATTATTATTATTATTATTATTATTATTATTATTATCATCATCATCATTATTAATTTTCTATAACTAGTACCATTTCTCTGTGTTCCAATATATTCCTTATCTTGGTATAAGGAGACATTTTCCCACTTACGGGTTTATTCTAAACACAACCAAACATTGGTTGTTGAACCTTGACTCAATTGGTACGTATTTCGACAATCCCATTCCCTCTGGACTATTTTATTTGACTTGTTCCTTAAGGCTTCAGTCAACTTAGCGAGTTCCAAGTACTCGCTCAATTTTTGTAGCCATTCTTCTTTATTTGGTACATGGTCTCCCTTCCAATATTTGGCTATTAATACCCTAGCCGCCATCACTGCATAGAAAAATAATTGTAATCTTTCTTTTGGAATTTTATCAGTTAGAATTCCAAGAAGGAATGATTCCGTTTTTTGTGAAATGTAATTTTTAGTAATTTTTTCTTTTCCTCATAGATCGTGTCCCAGAATTTTTTTCTACTCTACTCTAAGTAGACCTTAATTGGCTCCAATGCTGGGTCTCAGCCTCCCTCCCATCATAATAGCTCTTTCCCCCCAGCTGATAATCATTTTTATTCCGGCAGGATTTTGCCTTCTATAGCTGATCTGCGAAAGACATTGCTATCAATAATCGCAGCCAATGTTGTGCTCTCTCTTGCAACCCCTTTTTAACACAGATGACTTGGCCACTGTGTTCCAGGTTCTGGTAAATTTCAAACTGGTTCACTGCAACACACTCTCCCTGGGGCTGCCCTTGGAAGACGACTCAAAAGCTTCAGTTGGTCCAAAATGCAGCAGCCAGAATGCTGGCTGGGGTTCCTTTTAGAGCTCATATAACCCCTGTTTTGAAACAGCTGCATTGGTTGCCAGTTCGGTTCCAGGCCCAATTCAAAGTGTTCACATTGGTGTTTAAAGCCCTATGACTCGGGGACCCAAATATCTGAAAGACTTGCTTCCTTCCCTACAGACCTTCCTGGGTGCTTTGATAGGCAGAGGGGGGCCTCTTGGTAGTTCCTCCGCCCTCAGAGGCTGAGGGCCTTCTCTGTGGTGGCCCCTAATCTGCGGAACACCTGCAAGAACAAGAGCTGCGCCTGGCGCCTTCATTGTACAGCTTTTGGAGAATGCCGAAGAGGCACCTCTTTAGCCTAGCTTTTAATACTTGAGGTGTATGTTTTCAGGGCCCACCTCACTTTTATGGTTGGAAGTTGTTTTTACATGTTGCTTCTAATGCTGTAATATGCCCTGAGACATTAGGGTGAAGAGCAAGTAATAATTTTATTATTATTAAATTATATATTACAGTATTATTATTATTATTAAATGCATTTTATTATTAAATGCATTTTTCCTGTGCATATTTTACATATTTTTATTATGTATGTATAGATATTATACATATTATGAGGTTGTTGCCTGTATTGATATAATTTTACTTCAGTGTAATTATTTTAATTGCTGTAAGTCACCTTGAATCATGCATAGGCACTAGAATGGAGAGGGAGATATTTGAGTTTTATGTAAGAAATAAAATATTAATTTATTCCTTCATTCATTCATTCCATAATATATATACACATACACACACACCACTTGCTTGTAGGGGGAGTGAAACCTCAAAGCAGTTTACAATAAAAAAATCACTTAAAAATACTAAATTTAAAACGTTGACACTCGTCCCAACCTCTCTCCCTCACAACCCATTTCAAAGCGAAGTGAACTGCCAACCGACCAACCTCCACTCGAGCCTTCCCATTGGCCGATTTATTCACGATGACCAACCCCATTGGCTGGGAGAGCTCTGAACCCGCCTCTCCCAGCTTAACGGAATCCCATCCTCTGAAGCGCGGCTCTTTTTGTGGTTCCCCCCCCCCCCTTACCCTTCTATTGGTTCTCAACGGCTTCCCTAGACGCCCACCCCTAGAAAGGGTGGAGCGTCTCTTATTGCATCGAAAAACCCCACCCCTCCCGCTCCTCGTGCCCCTCTCCTCATTGGCCGCCAACTCGGCGGAGGGAAGAGGCGGGGGGGGGGAGGCCGCCTCTTCTTGCTTTCCGCGCCGATGGAAGGCGCTTCATAGGCTGCAGCGGCGGCGGCGGAACTCTGGGTCACGCTCTCATTGGCCGCGGACCGCCCAGCTGGTGTGAAGGGATTGGCGAGGCCGAGCGTTCCACAAGGAAAAAAAGAGAGGGGCGGGGGAGCACAGATGCGGCTGCGAGCGGCGGCGACGGCGGCCGGTGTCGCGCGGCGGGCAAGTTTGCAGAACCGGAAGCGGGAGGGAGGGAGGAGAGAGGGCGGGAAGGAAGGAGGGCGAAGGGCCGCCTCCCCGCTCCGCCCGCCTCCCTCCCACGAGGGCGCCCGCCTGGAGGAGCTGCCGCAGCGGCATCGATCCAGCTCCGCCCAGGCAGGGCGAGACTTGGCCGGCTTCTCGGGGTTCCTTCCTTTGAGGAGGGAGGTGGGGCAGGCTGAGAATAAGTGGGGGGGGGGTGGCTTTTATTTTTGTAATAAGGGTTGGGGGCGTGCAGGTGAGAGGGGAGCTGCTGTTGCAGTGACTTGGGAGGGGACGAGCATTGATTTGCAAGAGCGGGGCTTGGTGTTGCAGGTGGACGGGTGTCCGGGGCAGCTCTGCGTGCAGACGGGGCGGGGTGTGTGTGTGAGGCGGAGAAGCACTATAGGGGAGCCTGGGTGGGGGTCGACGTCAGGTTTTGGGGGTTGTTGGGGAGCTGGATTTGCGGCTGAGCCTGTCCAAAGTGATTGCCTCGTGTTTTTTTGATTGGAGCTGTTCTCCAGCGTGGTTCTGAAAGGAGTAGGGGAGGCAGCCAGTATTTGGATCACAGAAGCCCCATCCAATTGTAGAGCTGGATGGGGCCACGAGGGTCATCCAGTCCAACCCCCTCTGCAAGGCAGGAAACTTGTGCCCAATGTGGGGCTCGAACCCACGACCCAGAGACTAAGAATCTCATGCTTTACTGACGGAGCTATTTGGGGTGGGGGGGGTACTAGTAAATCGGAGGTGACTGTAATCCACTGGGGTAGGCAGTGGGCTCCTTCTGAAGAACGGAGGTGTTGGAGTTTGGTATCAGCATGGCCAGTGTTTTAGTTTAGAGGAAGAGGGTAGATCCAGGGTTGTGGCGGGGGGGGGGGGGCTTCTGCTGCAAGAAGGGCTTGTTTGTGTGAAGAAGGTGGTCATTCGTATGGTTTGGCCAGAAGTTGAGGTTGGGGGTCAGTATTGCTCTGGGGTGGGGGTGGGGAACCTGTGGCAGCTCTAGATGTTGTTTGGACTATCGGTCCTTCTGGCTGAGGCTCATGGGAGTTGGATTCCAGCAGCATTCGGAAGGCTACAGATCCCCCTTCCCTGCTCTTTGGGAAAGTATTTAAGGTGACATGGATTTTGGGCATGAGAAGTACCAACTCTAAACACTTCCTCCCTGTTAACATTGTAGGCTTCACGGTTGTACCACACCATGCAAGTAGCTGAGGATGCCTGCACCAATTCTGAGGATGAGCTGCTCTGTAAGTAAAACATTTGTTTCTGCCCCGTCCCAAACATATATGATCCCTTTCCTTTTGTAAAGGAGCTCCTAGCCCACTTAGTCACAAATAATAAATTATTATTGTAAGTGCCTTGTGTTAAGCCATTTGTCGTCTTACCCCGGGAGGGAGAGGAAGAACCGCCAAATTCTCTGAAGCTTCCCTGGCTGGCCACCTTCAGATATTTCTTACTTGCCACAGGTGATCAGCTGAGTGGATCTTTCGTAGCCTGCCTTTGCTTCATTTTTAATCTGTGATAGAATATATATTTGATTGCCAAATCGCATGCACTCTTTTTAAACTAACCTAGCTGTCTACTGAAGGATGATGCTTTAGTGACAGCAAGTGACACAAGCAGTACAGGCTAGGAATTCCCATTGACCTGCCTGTGTCAGTGGTTGACAAATTTTGACGGTCCTTTAGAACCAAACCAAATTTCTCATCTCTCCTGCTCTAAACCCCTGCAGAAAGCCAAGCACAACTCTAAACAGGCAGTTTTCCCCAACTGCTGTTTAAAAACAACTGAGAGTTTTTCAGTTAGCTTTGCCATCTCGGCATAATCCATCAGCTTGGTTTGCCATTCTTCTCTGGTAAGGACTCTGGGCCAATAACATCCACGCGGCTGTTGTTCCATACATAAAAAGTCTTTTCTGCTCCTTCAGAATGTCGGTACCTGTAATTCCTAATAAAAAAAGCTTCTGTTTTTTTTTAACAAAAGTTATTTTAAACATTTTTTTCATTTCATTATATATCATCTCCCAAAAAGCTTTTCTTACCTTACAAGTCTACCACATATGATAAAAGGTACCTTCTTTTTCTTTACATTTCCAGCAGATATTTGAACTTGTCTTGTACATTTTGTACCACCGGTACATCATTTTAATATAATTTTCTTTCGGTGTAGAACATGCCATAAATTTCAGATTTGATTTCCATAACCTTTCCTGGAAGACTCAGAAACCAAGAGGATGAAAACTTTATAAAATAATGGGAAAATTTTAAAAGTTATCTAGGAGACCACTGTAAGCAGATGGAAACAAGAGCAGGATTTTGACTCGCTTGTAGTGTAAAAAACATTATACGGTCTGATATAAAAATTGGAGTATGCAGTTGTAGACGTTTAAGATAAAACTCCATGGACAGCATGGGGGGAAGTTGTGAGATCTGGAGAATCTCTACATACAGTGTGATTTTATTGATGCGTGTTTATTTGTATTTTTTTATTTGTAAAATTAATAAAATGTCTTGGGGAAAATAAAAGAATTGAGAGTAGCAGAACCTGTTGACATACTGAAAGTCAGCCTGCGATCTGTTGGTGAAACCAGATCTGCTTCCATTTCTCTTTTCCCCACAGTCTGTGAAGACTGCCGCCTTTACTTCCGGGACTCCTGCCCGCAGCACGGACCCCCTACCTTTGTGGCTGACAGACCCGTTCCAGAAAGGGTTCAGTCACGGGCCCTGCTCTCCTTGCCGGAGGGACTTCTAGTCAAGGAGCGTTCTCAGGGGGGCCTTGGAGTCTGGAGCGCCCTCCCAGCCCTGCCTCGTGGCTGCATCTTTGGCCCCTACGAAGGGGAAGTGGTACGGGAACATGGCGACTGCACCCGGTATTCCTGGGCGGTAAGACACACGATTCTCCTATCGTTCCCCCCCCCCCCAACTTAAAATTTGTAGCCTGGCTTCCCAACTCCACCAGGCACAATAACACACCAGGCCAATCTCTCCTAGGGCAAAGCACACTTGTCTCCTCCATGCTGTCTTGCTTGTTAACAGAATTTCATTTATGTACCATAGAATTAATCATTGAGGTTAAGCACATTAAGGGAATACAAAAGCTTTCTATGCATTAAAAACACAGCACTTCAGATTGGATACAAACTAAGTTAGTTATGCTTTAGTCCAGGGATAGGGGGCCTTTCTTCAAGCAGAGGGCCACACATACCCCTTTCCCCCTCTTGTCTTCCTAATTGTTTAAACCAATTCATGAACCAAGAACTTATACATTGAACCATATGTTGTCGATATTACTCCACATTTATTGTGCCATTTTTGTGATACACAAATGACATGAAAAAACTTGGTATACTTATTTGTATAACATTGTTATTGTTGATAAAAACCCAATACAGTGGGTTTTCCATGGGACCAGAGCATGCCTAGCTTAATCTGAATCCAACCCAGTATTTATTTCAACTAGTGGGAACTGGCGAAGAGGCTTGCCTGCTTCAGCTAAGAAATAGGAAAATCTCCCTACCAGAAACTTCTTCCCAGTTCTTCTTCAAACTCAGTCCTAAGCAAATCGGCATCACTGATGTGTATTTGCAGTACGAGAGCGTCTCTTTTTTCTTTTTCTTTTTGCAATTCTGGGATATTTTTGGCAAGGTATGTTTTGCGACCAAAGGTAACAGTGCACTAACTGGAACAGGATGAGATCCAGAAGGGGAACAAATCGAGCTGTGGTGCCAAAAAATAAAAACTGTATCTTCAGGCAAGTAAGATATGCAGAGTATGGCTTGTGTGAAGGCACTGCCAGGTTTTATTTCTTTTAAAAGTTTCTATCCCTTGTGGCGTCACAAGCAAGCTTGCAAATATAACAGTGTTGTGTCGCAACTACATTTGTTATTAAATAACCCTTAAAGTTGCGGTGTGTGGTGGATTACATAAGCATAAGCCCTGGAAACTGAAAATATAGGGTTTGGGTAGTTTGTTCTGTTTTGTTTCAAAATGCCCGGGTGCTGTGGGAAGATATATATGTTTTGTTTCATTGCGTCAAAGGCCCAGTTCAGAACAGAAAAGGGTAGGGTGCACCGATCCAAAAAGAAAGGAAACTTCAAGGTGTGCAAAATATTGTTTCCTTGTCACAATGCCTTTTGAGGAAAATATTACTCTGGGCCACCATAAAACATAGCACTGTTCTCTCTCTCTTTCCCCCCCTTGAGGCAGCTCCCCCGAGCCCCTGAATTGCAGCGGGCCAAATAACAGTATTTGTGACCCTGGAAGTTATTTGGCTGTTTGTTCTAAAGCCCAGTTCATGCTTTTCAAGAGTGAAATACATCTTTGCAAAGATGTGCACACGAAACACTAGCCACATATGGCCATGTGTTTGCCTTCTTCACATGGGTTCAGCATCTGCATTGTTTTGCAAACAATAAGCGGTTAAGAGGACCCGTGTTTTTCAGCTTCTAGAGGGAGCCCTGACAAAGAAATTCCGTACAATTCCAGTGTAAATAATTGTGTGGCGTGTGTGTTAGCCAGCTTCCGCGTCCGAGCAAATCAAATGCAGAAATGTTTATTTCAGGCCCTGTCTGCACTGTGCGTTTAAAGCAGTATCATACCGCTTTAAACAGTTGTGGCTTCCCACAAAGAACCCTGCCGTTTGTTAAGAGTGCCAAGGAAAGTTGTTAGGAAATCCCTATTCCCCTTACGGAGCTACAATTCCCAGAGTGGTTTAACAACCAGCCCCCCTTTCCAGGGAACTCTGGGAGCTGTAGTTCCTTGAGGGGAAGAGGGCTCTCCAAATAGCACCCTTAACAAACTACCATTCCCAGGATTCTTTGGGAGAAGCCATGGTTGTTTGAAGTGGTATAACACTGCTTTGAATTTAAAGTGCAGAGATGGGGCCGTACATTCTTTAATGTGTCTAATCATGTGTGCACCTCTTTATTCCATTTTTGAGATTTGGGGGTATTGGAGAAATTGGGGTTTCTATAAATATGTGAGGGGGGTAAGAAAGAAAGGAGGGGTGTTTGTGTTGGCACCAAGCATGCTTTGGCATTTGCTGAGGGCTGATGGGTGCTCAGGTCTGTTCCAGTTAGGCCCAACCACCTTTCCCCTCTGCCTTGATTATTCTTTGCACAGTGTGGCTTCAGGCCACCCACCATTTTACCTTTCCAACACTACTGTGTAGAGTCATTTAGGAAACTGAAAATGGCAGGTGGCTTTGTTGCTGCTGCCTATAAGCAGGCAATGCGGGGTGGGGATTAGGATTTGCGGGAGGGTCCTTGGTGGCAAGGCACGCTAAATGGCACTTTGCCAAGGCTCCCTCAACCCAGCTACTGGCCCTGGCAGGAGGCCATGAAAGTACTGTAATGGCTGAAGGACAACAGGAAGTCTCATGGAGACTTACCTGGGCCTAGCCAGGATTTATGTTAGGAGGGCAGGAGCAGAGATAAAACCGAGCTACCTGCAACACAAGTGGTCAGTTACCTGTAGTTAAGCATTTTTATTTATTTACTTGATTTGGGGGGAGGCAAATTCCGCCCCGCCCCGCCCATGCAGTGACTTATTTCTGGGTTTTTTAATCCACATATCTGATAATGACGACCACCTTTTTAAATTTTATCCCACAACCATGAGGACTACAGACTTGCTTAAAAAGTAAAGCTGAGCTTCTCAGAAACTTTTGCTTATCACACCATGCCATGTCTTACCCATGCAATACCATAGGTGACTACAGCCGTACCTCGAACAGAATCCGTTCCGGAAGTCGGTTCGGCTTCCAAAACGTTCAGAAACCAAGGCGCGGCTTCCGATTGGCTGCAGGAGCTTCGGACTTCTGGGTTCCAAAGAACGTTCCCAAACCGGAACACTCACTTCCGGGTTTGCGGCGTTCGGGAGCCATAATGTTCGGCTCGCAAGGCGTTCGGAATCCAAGGTACAACTGTACTTGATCACTATAATGGCCTCTGTGGTCCATTGCAAATCTAGTAGAGAATCCAGTGGTGCAGCACTTAGAGCCTGTACCCCCATTCTCCCCATCTCCCCTCACTATTGGCCATGCTGACCGGAACTGGAGTCTCAAGAACATCTGTAGGGCCACCAGTTCCCTATTCCTGGTTGTTGAACTCAGGGAGACTCCGGCTTAAATTTCCCACTCGGCCACCAAGCTCACTGGCGACTTGGGCCAGTTGCCATCTCTCAGCCCAACCTACTGTGTTGCGACGATAAAGGGAGTGGCAGCAGGGGTAATACCACCCTGAGCTCCTCGAGGAGAGCGGGATAAAAATGTGACAGATAAAATCCCAAACCGGTTTCTGTTCGCCGCCAAGAGTTGGTACTTGTGCCCCAAAGGGTCCCCGAAGAAGGGTTTATGTTTTGACGCAATGTGGGGCTCCAAAAATGTACCTCTGTGCACCTTGAGGCTTCCTCCCTTTTTCCACAGATGCCATCGGTTTGCCACGAATTATAGCATTATGAAACGAAGCAACAACAAAAACACCCTTGACTAAATGGTGGCTGTATTTGTGGGCACAATGATGTCATCCTTCAAGGACAGCTGTGGTTATTTGAGCACCTGATTCTGCAGAGGATCGAGCTGTAAATATGCAACGATCAGCCTTAGATGGATGTGCCAGCTTTCTTGCAACTACATGCCGAGTTTCACCTGGAGTCCCCTGTCCTTTTATGCTAACTTTGACTTGTAGTAGCTGTTCAAAGCTACATGCAGCAATATATGGATCTTTGAATTAAAGATGCCAGTTTGTTTCAAATTTTGCACAAACTGGGAGGGGGGGGGAGAGAGATTTGGAGGACGGAAGTTAACACTTTTCTCTCCTGTGGCAGTCCTGAGAATAAAATAATTCTTTACTCTAAAGGAGGCAAATCTCTCATATATGTCAATGGGGAATTTCCCTCCAATGTAAATACTGGCTTCAGGGAAGGGAAAGAGGTGGTTAAACTCCCTCTCTGTGTGTGCTTTGATGCTATAGATTTATCACCACCCCGACTAATACCTATGCATATCTTTATTTATTACAAGTTACCGGTAAATGCAAAGGCATTCAAGTCTAGTTTTAGCTCCCAGGGAAATCTTTCCTAGCTGTGCTAAAGATCTTCTGCTCAGTCAAAGCTGTGGCAATACAAAAAATAAAAAAAATCCACGATTGGATCTCCTGCTGCGATTTCCATTTAATTTGCTTATGTTCAGAATTTAGGCCATATTTCTGACCAAAGCTCTATCTCTCCAGGAGTTGGACAACAATATAAGCTGCAGAAAGTGAATTTTCCTAAAACTTTATAAATTACAAAAATTTGAAGGGAAGCAAGAACATTTGGAAAATGCAAAACTGCCAGCGTTAAATTAATCGCAGATGGCAACAATGAAGCAGAAAATCAGCAGCCTATCCAATAAAACCTCATTAGTCAAAGGATATTTGAAATAGATAGGTCTGCAAATCCAGATTAAGCTACTGTTAATGATTATGATAGATAATGGCCACTGGAGGAAGGCAAGTGAATAAGAGCTCCCTGGGGAAAGGGATTGATTGTTAAGCTACTCTGCGACTTGTAGTTCTATGATAGGGGTCTCCTAGCAACGCTTGGCCCCCTTCGCAAACTACAACTCCCAGAATTCGGTGGGGGAAGCCATGACTGCTTAAAATGGTATGAGGCTGATGTTAGGGTTGCCATATTTCAAGAGGTAAAAAACTGAACACAAAACGTTGAGATTTTTTAGGGCAATCGCCCAATACCCCACCTCTGCTGCCTTGCCAGAGCCTGAACCAGAGCTACCCGTCCGCAAAACACACACACAAAAATTAAACCCAAAATCCAGGACATTTGCTTTAAAATGTAAAATCCCCCCCCCCCGGATGGGCATGTAGGACCCCCAAAAGAGGACATGTCAGGGAATTCCAGGACATATGAAAACCTACTCATGGGAATTGGAGTCTTAACAAATATCCAGAAGGCCACAGCTTCCCCAGACCTGCTCTAAGCCTTATAAAGGCTGGTTGTGGGCTGTAAATCTTTCCACACGTGCAATAAAAGGTTTAGTTCAGATGATCCTCAAACCCAAGCACCTTTACCGCAAGACTAGCACAAGTCCTTATTCAGTGGCAGTCAATTCTCTTCCGTCCACACTGATGAGGTGGTCGAGAGAGTTGTTTCTGTTTTAAAATGTGGTTATTCTGCTACATTTTAAACATGATTTTTAAACCACAGAATTGTAAAGTTGGAAGAGACCCCGAGGATAATATAGCCCAAGTCCCTGCAATGCAGGAATATGCACCTGTCCCCATACGGGGATCGAACCTGCAGCCTTGGTGTTATCAGCACCATGCTCTTAACCAACTGAGCTATCCAGGCTGATAGAACCTGACCAAGGCCACATAACTCAGGCCTCTCATGTCCACCCAGACTCTGGATGTCCATCTCACTCAGTATTGTCTACTCTTGATAGGCAGAGAGGTCTTTTCCAGCCTGGCCAGGTAATATCAGTCATTGGGATCTTCCAAAAGCAAAGTGCATGCATGCTCTAGCAATGAGCTATTCATCTTCCCTCTGTGTTGCCCTTGCCCTCAGTTTTAACATCTCAACAACCCCAGGAGATAGAGAGCTAGGTAAGGCTGGAAAAATTGTAGCATGCCCTAGCTATCCAATAAGCTTCCTGGCTGAGTGAGGATTTGAACTCGACTCTCCAGCCGCTTGTGTGCAATTAATCCTTTGCTTCTTCAGGTGCAATCCCAAGAGAGAGGGAGAAGATAAAGCTCTCGTTTTAAAAAATAAAATAAAATGCAGGTGTGGGGGAAAGGTTATTTGTCACAAACTGCCTTCAGTATCAGAGACCTCTGAGTATCAGTCGCTAGGGAACAACGGCAAGAAGAGGGCTATTGTTGTCCTATCAAGAGGCATCTGGTTGGCCTCTGTAGGAACACAGTGATGGACTAAACAGCCCCCTGGTGTGACGCAGCATGCTATTTTAATGTTCACCTGAGCCAACATTTGCAAAATGGCAGCTTTGCTGCTGTTGAGCCATGAAAAGGCTCAAGTGGAATATTTTTCCAGGTGTGTTTTGGGTGATCAGGATACACCGTCTCCTTGCAGCACAGAAGTGCAGCCCTAAAGGAGGGCAGGAAACCGGAACCCAAAGCTGCTCAGCAAACTGGTCCATGTGGAAGGATGGGCAGAAGGTTTGTTTGGGAATACAGTGCTACCTTGTTTCCCAAATGCCTTGGCTCCCGAACAAATTTGCTCCCGAACACCGCAAACCTGGAAGTAAGTATTCCGGTTTGTGAATGTTTTTCGGAAACCGAACGCCCTCCGCAGCTTCTGATTGAGGGCGGGAAGCTCCTGCGGTCAATCAAAAGCCATGCCTTGGTTTTCGAACGGTTTGGGGAGTCGAACAGACTCCCAGAACGGATTAAGTTCAAGAACCAAGGTTCCACTGTAACTGATGAGTCCTTGGATGACTTGCAGTTGATCTGCATGGGTTTCTGGCTCCCAGTTGCTCAACAAAGGCTGTTGGCCCTACACACACAAAATTGACTGGAGTAGATACTGATTTGTATTAGCTACCTGTAAGTTATCTCTGTGTTGGACTTTTATGGGCTGAAGGGAGCAATTGGCTCCTTCTCCTGAGCTGTTCTGGATTGAAATCTCTGGGTCACTATTTTGTACCCGGCTTCAGTTAGTAGACCCTGGGGGTAGTCTAGATAACAATTTTTAAAAATCTGAAAACTTGCTCACACCTGCTTTAAGGCATTTGACATTTTTCAGATCCACTGTAGATGGCACTCTATTCCCTTTCGAAATGCTTTCTGGCTTGGCTCTGGCTTGCAGACCTGAAATCCAGCTTAGGCTGCCGAAAGTGATGGGTTAGTGTACAGTGAGAGTGACACGCACACACACCTGGTCCCAGATCACGGCACATTTTTAAGCCATCCACTTGGAGGCACAGCCCAGTCCCTTGGGGCTGGGGTACCTGTGATGTCAGGCAAATTGTTATGGGTGCGTCCAGAACTCTTCAATATTTTGCGGGAGGGTTTCAGATTCCTACTGGGAAATTCAGATTTGCACATTTGGAGTGCAGTAAAAGCACCCGATATCACCCTAGTGCAGCAAATCCACTTTAGGGGAAAAGAAATAAGACTTTTTTGTGGTTGGGAAAGTGCCAGGAAAATGCACCGGGAAGTGTGGAATGAATGAATGAATGATTAAAGGGGGGGGGGGAGATATAAAGAGCCAGCTGGGAATTCAGGATGACTGTTTACTGTTGTGTAACCTCCCCACAAGCAGATCAGAATGGGCGATCAATTACGACTGGATATAATCTAACCTTTGCACAAGTTTTGCGCAAGCAAATCTAGGATGGATGCTCTGTAAATACATACAGAGGAGCCTTAAGGTAGGGGTGGGTGAGAGTGGAGCTTTCGTTTCATTGTTCTTCTCCTTCCCTGGTCTTTCCACCCCTCCTTCAGGTGCAGGACAACGGCTCCTACTTCTTTGTCGACGCGTCGGATGATTCCAGATCCAACTGGATGAGGTGAGCCCCTTGGGAGGGAGGCCCAGCGGAAAGAAGAGAATTTACACCCGTCCCAGCTTAGTCGCGTACATTATATCCATGGAGCTACACACAAACACACCCCGTGATGAATTAGGTTTGGCAGCTTTTCAGCCCCCATAGGATGCTGGAGTGATCCCCATGGTAGATTCTTGTTTAGTCATAGGGGAGTGCTTCGAGCCTCCTTGCAGACTGTGGGCTGGCTTTACCCTGGAGTCGTACTGCTGCGGTTACCGCTCGGTGCATCCACCAGCGAGTAAAGCATGACGCATGCCCCCCCCCCAAAAAAACCACAGTGTGACTCATCCCCGCTTCCTCCCTGCAGATATGTGGCGTGCGCCTCCACCGAGGAGGAGCAGAATCTGACTGTTTTCCAGTACCGAGGCTATATCTACTACCGGGTCTGCCAGACCATACCTGCCAACACAGAGCTGCTGGTGTGGATAGGGGAGGAGTATGCACGAACGCTGGGATTACGCTTAGGTAGGCAAAAAGAAGAACAGGGGAGTGGGACATATTGCAAGGCCTCCTGTCTTCCCTTCTTCCTGCAGCCTTGTAATCACCTAAGGAAGCTGCCGATACTCTTGACCGGTGACGATTTTTCCGGGATCTCCTGCAAAGGTCCTTCCCACTCCCTGCTGCCTGGTCATTTTTAAACTAGAGGTGTCAGGGATCAAACCTGGGATCTATATAGCAATGTGCCGTAAGGCCCTCCACGGCCCAGTTAGGGACAAAGTGCACCTGAGGGCCAAATGACATGGGCTATCCTCTTTTTAAACATACCCCATGACCCTCCCCACTGCTAACAGCAGCCACAAAATATTGCCCCACTGAGGAAATAGTTCCTGAGTTTCATTCTTCGCATATGACCTAGAAACAGAAGGTGTGCTTAGATAATTTCGGCTCTGGATTTAATAGTTCTATTGTGTGGGGTTGGGGGTCCTCTTTGCATTGCAGTGTGCTTTCCTTCAATGAATTCAAAATGGGGCAAGCCAGCCTCACTGCTTTGAGGGCACTTCTCGTTCTCCTGAGTGGGGTTGCTGGGCGTCTTGCCCCAATGGTGCCACTGTAAGGAATACTGTGGCATCTTGGCTTGTGGTCATATTCCTAGGCTCCCAGATTACCCATTAAAGGGTCTCTCTGGAAGAATATATTTACTCCACAACTAGCCTTCATTTCCCATTATTGCCAATTTTTTGTTGTTGTTAATGCAACATTTATTTATTTTTAAATTTCCTGCAACAGAATCAAACCAAAGCAATTCACAGTACATTTGTACCTTGGATCCCGAATGCCTTGGTACTCAGACGTTTTTGCTCCCGAACGCCTGGAAGTGAATGTTCCGGTTTGCAAAAGTTCTTTCGAACCAGAACATCCAGTGGGGCTTCCACAGCTTCCGATTGGCTGCAGGAGCTTCCTGCAGCCATTCAGAAGCTGTGCTTTGGTTTCCAAACGTTTTGGAAGTCAAACGGACTTCCGGAACGGATTCCGTTCAACTTCCAAGGTACAACTGTACAATGTTGCTTAAATGTAAACCCAACCTGGCACACTGTTTGAAGAGCTGGTGTACACACCTTTGGGATCCAAGGGGTCCAAATATTGACTTGCCGCGTTCACCTTCGCAGCCCCCTCCCCCCCCCCACTTTGGTGAGCAAGAAAGAAAACGCCCTCCTGATTCTCCCAAGCTTGGAGCCAAGGAAGGAGAGGAAGGCATCCTCCCTAAGCCTTGTGCTGTGCTCAGAGCAGCTCCAAAGCTCAGCATGGCACCAGGTCCAAAAGCAGAAGTATAGGGTCATGGCAACTGCACATGCGAAGTGGCTGCCACAGTTCAAAGTTTGTGGGTCCCTACTGACCAGCCCCTGGGAATAAGGAGGGACTTTGGAATTTGGATCCGTAAGAACATAGAAAGAGCCTGCTGGATCAGGCCAAAGGCCCATCTGGTCCAGCATCCTTTTTCTCACAGTGGCCAACCGGATGCCTGTGGGAAAGCCATAAGCAGGATCCGAGCACAAGAGCACTCTTCTCCTGCGGTTTCCAACAGCAGGTACCAAGAAGCATTGCTGCCTCTTGACACTACTGCTTGGTGGGTCTGATGCGAGTTGTGGTTCAGCGACATCCGGGAGGCGCAAAGATTCCCCACACATAGAATCACAGAATTGTAGAGTTGGAAGGGAACCTAAGGATCATCCCTGCAGAGCAGAAATATGTAGCTGTCCCATACTGGGGTCAAACCTGCGACCTTAGTGTAACC
The DNA here is from genome assembly GCF_009819535.1 of Lacerta agilis. NCBI lineage: Eukaryota > Metazoa > Chordata > Lepidosauria > Squamata > Lacertidae > Lacerta > Lacerta agilis. The sequence goes on along the minus strand of NC_046325.1, from coordinate 36,095,255 downwards.
AACTGAGCTTTCCAGTTTGGTCTATTTTTCCAGCAGCAGAGATGGAGGCCTCTTCGGCCATGGCCAGATTGTTGAACAGACTTAACAAGTCCCTAGCCTGGGGTTTGTGGGGGGGGGGGGACTTTGCTGCTAAATAGCATGGGGGAGGGAGTGGAATTTGCTCAACCCACAACAGCAGAGGGACTGTTCCAGGGTTGGCTGCCTTGCGCCTCGGCAGATGTAGCGGACCCTCACCTTTGCGCTGTTATCTCTCCCTTCCAGGCGAGCATTTTAAGTACGAATTTGGCGAGAAGGAGCTGCTGATGAAACTCTTCCAGGAGCTGCACCTCAAGACCCCGCCACCGCCTCCCGCTCCCCACGCCCCTTCTTCCCGCACCCAGTACCTGTGCGGAGACGCCGCCGCCTCTCCCCTGCTGCCCCTCCACAAGCCGGGCCTCCCCCCGGGAGGGAGCCCTTTCCCGCTGCTGGAAGGGACGCAGAACCTGGTGGGGCTGGGGAGGGCGCAGAGCCGCTACTGGACTTTCTTTGGGTTCCAGGGGGACGCCTATGGCCGCATCCTGGACAAGAGCAAGATTATCTGCAAGCTGTGCGGAGTCCGCCTCAGCTACAGCGGCAACACCACCAACCTACGCCAGCACCTCATCTATAAGCACCGCTGCGAGTACAACCAGCTGGTTGGGACCCAGACGGCAGCTCTGGACAAAGGGGTCCTGGGGACAGCGGGCGACTTCGGAGCCCCCCGGCCTCCTGCCCCAGGCAGGACCACGCGGGCGGTAGCCGACTTCATCGTGCTCGACCTGATGCCTGTGGAGGTGGTGGAAGGAGAAGGGTTTGGGCAGATGCTGGGGGTCCTGGACCCCAACTACAAGCCCCCAGATGCTGCCTCCCTGGCCCACACGGTGCTGAGGGACATGCACACCCACGTGAAGGGGAAAATCTGGGAGCTGGTGCGGACCCTGCCTCAGTGCTCGCTTAGCTTGGACATCTGGCGCCATAGCAACACCCTCACCTACCTCACTCTCACCGTGCACTACGTGGATGACTGCTTCGAAGCCCGTGCAAGGGTGCTCTCGAGCCGCCCCATCCCCGAAGAGCCCAGCGCCGACGGCCTGACGGAGGCCCTCAGCGAGGCGGCCAAGGAGTGGGGGGTCCGCGAGAGCACCTCGTACACTGTCGGGGGCCTTGGGCTCGCTACCCAGCAGGCTGCGGCGGTGCTCGGTTGGACCGCCCTGCCTTGCATTGGGCAGGCCTTGCGAGCCGCCATGGAGGCTGTGCTGAGCCAGCCAGCAGCGCAGGGTGCCTTCGAGCGGCTGCGGCGCCTGGCGTCCTGGGCGCTGGCCGGGGCAGGCCGCGGAGAGAAGCTGTGGGCTCAGGAGCCCCTCCTGCAAGCGCACCTCGGCCGCTTCCTGCGGGACGGGGGCAAGTGGCACAGCGCCTATGCCGTCCTGCAAGGCCTGCTGGAGCACAGCGACCCTCTGGCGGGGCTCGGCCCCGACGGGGAGGCGACGCTGCGCCCCCAGGACTGGGCTGCCCTTCGGGACGCGGCCAAGGTCCTCAAGCCCATGGCCATTGCTACCTCGACGTTCACCAAAGACCCCTTTTCCAGCCTTTCCCTCGTCAAGCCCGTGCTCACCAGCCTTCTCTATAAACACCTGGTGGGCAGTGAGTGGGACTCTGCCCTGGCGCTGGAAGCCAAGTCCGCAGCCCAGAAGGAACTGAACCAGCACTTCTCCAGCCCAGACGTCAACCAAGCCCTCAACCTGGCCTGCGCCCTGGACCCGCGCTTCCGCGGCCTCGACTTCCTGAGCCACTCGGACCGCGTGGAAACCCTGCACTTGCTCAAGGCGGAAGCGTCGCGACTGGCGGAGTCGCCGGCAGCGCAGGGCTCCGGCCCGCCGGGCATGGCCTTGCCCCCGTCGCCGCCAGCCAAGGTGCCGAAGCAGGATGCAGGCATCGAGTTCCTGCTGGGGGACCTGTGCAGCATGCGCGCCGCCTCGGGCGCCAGCTCGGCACATCAGCAGGTGGAGCAGGAGGCCAGCAGCTTCCAGTCCAGCAAGGCCTCCGCCCTCGGCCAGGACCCTTTGCAGTGGTGGAAGACGCACCACACGCAGTACCCGCTGCTGTCCCGGGCGGCCCGCAAGCTGCTTGGCGTGCCTGCCACCTCGGTGCCCGCGGGCTGGCTGTTCAGCAGCGCCGGTGACGCCATGCACACCAAGCGGCAGGCCCTGACGCCAGAGCACGTCGATATGCTGGTGTTCCTCCACGGCAACCGAGCCATGCTCTATTAGGACATGGGGAAAGGGAGTAAGTGGCTTGGGTGGGCCGGGCACCCTTCTTTGCCACTCCCCCCCTGGCACGGGGGTGGCAGAAATGCTTCCAGAGAACCCTCTTCCCTTCCTTCCTTCCTTCTTTCCTCCCTTCTGTCTCTCCCTGTGGGACAGGCGTAATGCTCTGTGTGGTTTTGAGAGAGAAGAGGGGGAAGAGGAACAGAACAAACCATTTGGCGCTTTTTTGGAGAGGGGTGCCAGTGCCTGTCCATCAGCCAGAAACAGCCAGGAGCGAAAAGATAATAGATATGGCCATAGTAGTCATTTTGGAGAACGGGAATGGTCCATTTTAAGGTGGGAGGGGTAGGAGAGGAGGCAGAGGACAGAAGTGGTCCATCAAAGGGGTGGGAGGCCTGATGTGAAGGAATATTCCACATGCCACAAGGGAAAAGGGGTGTGTGAAAGGGAGGAGGTGCGTATGGCTTGCACAGCGCTTCTCTAATTGCATTGCAGCCCCTTTTTTCTCTCCTGCCTGGTAGAAGATGCGCAGCAGCAAAGGACAGGGCTGTTCCATGAAAGGAAAGGAGAGGGAGCATCTGAGGACAGAATGGGGGGGGGGAGGAGTAGAGGTGGGGCTGGAATATTCCATGTGTGTAGGGGGGGAGAGGTGGAGCTCTGACTGAGGGCGGGGAGGATTTTGGGGAGTTGGATTTGGCAGGGACTCGGATAGAGGAAACCACAGGAATTGGAAAGCAGGGGGAATGCAGAAGTAGCTCACATAGGAGGGTGGAGGAAGTGGGAAAAATAGCAGAGTGGAATATTCCAAGTGGGCTGGATTGTAATTAGCCATATATTGCGGGGGGGGGGGGGGCGGAGATGGAGGATTGCAATTGGGGGAGGGGAAAGAGGCAGTTTTTCCACAGTAGGTATTGTGGATTTCCCATTCCCTCCCCTTCTTAAAATATATATATAGTACATAGAATATTTATGTATATTGGTGTCCAGGTGTTCTTTGAGGTTAAAGGCAGGGGATGTTGATGGTTTAATATCCCAAGCAGCAGTCTGAGGAGGGATCTAATCAGAAAACATCCTTTTTCTAGGGTATTGGGCAGGGTGGGGGCATGGAGGAAATTGTGACTGGGAAATCCCTTCAGGCCCTGAGCGATCTCCCTTTGCACCTGAAATCATGTGATTGCATCTGCCTTCTTTTCCCCTCCGTGGGTTGGGGTGGGGGGTCCCAGGTACAGATTAGAAGGACTCAAAAACAGAGAAAAGAAAAAAGAGGACACTGGCCCTCCCCTCTTTGGGATCAGAGGTGCCCCCCCTCTGGTCTACCACCCACCCTTCTGCGGCAAGCAGTCAGTTGGCATAATAAACCAAAGAAAGTATTAATCCGTTCCTTTCTACTTCCCCCCCCCCCAACTTCGTTTACATACATCCCTAGTCCGGTTTGCATGTGGCTGAAACGTGTCTCTCCAGAACATGGAGGAACAAAGCTGAAAACACGAATGCATGTTTTTTCTCTTTCCTGCTCCCTCCCCTTAATGTCACCCCCACATTTGGGGGGGGTGGAGGCATCTTGGAGGAACAACGCTTGGGTTTCATTTTTTTAACCTCTCCCCCCACCCCCCGCTCCCCATTCAGTACTGGAACATGTTTTCTTTTGTGTGTGTTTTTCAAAAATTGAAATTGGTGCTTCAACAAGAAAATAAAGTATGCTTTATTTTAAAAGAGCGCTTTTGGTTTTCTTTAAAAGGGTGAACAGGAAGGGGGGTGGGGAGAAGCAGCTGAAGAGATTTACCCCACGGCGGCAGGCTCATGACCTATGGCAGCGGCAGCCTTCACCAACTGGGGCCCTCCAGATATTTTGGATTAGCACTGCTCTCCGGAGCTGATGGGAGTTGTCGTGATTGAGTCATGGATTGTAGAGCGGGAAATGACCCTGAGGATCATCTAGTCCAACCCTGTCTGGGTAGCTCAGTTGTTGGAGCATGGTGCTGATAACACCAAGGCTTACAGCTTCGATCTCCGTATGGGACAGCTGCCTATTCCTGCATTGTAGGGGGTTGGAAAAAATTATCCTCAGGGTCCCTTCCAACTCTAGGATTCTATAATCCCCTGCAATGCAGGAAAATGCAGCTGTCCCATGGGGGAATCGAACCTGCAACCTTGACGTTCTGTCAGCACCACGCGCTAACCAACTGAGCTAACCAGTGGTCATCTCAAAGCACCTTTTGGTGGAGGCCGCCCTAGAAAGTGGGACAGTATAAGGGAGCTGAAGGGAGCTACATACAAGATAAAAACTCCACTGGCAATGGTGAAATTAAATTGCCACCTGACTCCACAGTTCAGCCCTATGACTTCTGTCATGTGGCGTCTATGCTTTCCCCTCATCTGTCCATACTTTGCAGGTGCCAGAGCCCTCAAGTTTTTGACATTCCCCCCTTTGAGCTCCTAAAGTGCATTCAGTGACCGTTTATAGGCCCTGGTGAGGGAAAGAGGCACACAGGGTGAGGAATTTCACCTTAGTATCTTGCTAAACATCCTTCAGTGGGGGGAGAAAGGAAGGCCCAACTCCCTCATAGAGCTGGCCAGCAACATAGGGCGATAAGACACTTGAGCCTAAACTCACTTAGGCCTAAAGCTCACTTGCTAGGCACTATGTCCCGTTGAACTTGGTGGGGCTTACTTCTAAGTAAATGTCCATAGGATGGTGCTGCACAAAAGGTCTGGGGTGCAGTGGGAAGCAGAGAATTTGAAAGCAAGTTTGTCACCCGTCAGTATTTTTGCCTATTCAGTATAGGGTAGGTCTGCTGTCCCTGATGCTTGAAATATATGTATATAATTGCTTCAGAATAGAGGTTTTCCAGCCGTTTGCCCTGCTGAGGAATTTATGAGGAGGCTCGAAAAGGGCCTGATGCAGAGGAGCCGTCAAGATGAGCTGTGAATGAATTTGTGCGAGTCTGTTGAACTCTGAGGCAGCCATTTTGTACCCAAAGTTCCCACTCCTAATTGTTGCTTGAAGGGATGTGGTGTTCAGACCTGGGAAGGTATTGAGCACACTCTCCTCTTAGGGCTGCTCTTCTGGTCAAATGGGAACTTTTCTTTCACTCAAGTGTAGGCCCAAGAGGGCCCAATCCAAACGAGGGAGCAGAGGGTTCACTACCACCATCCTCATCAGTTCACCGCCACCGACCCCAATGCACCAGTTATTTGTTAACGGAAAAATCGGCCGTGCCACAAAGGCCACACTGTGTGACAAACGCCATGTTTAGTTTGACCCTCAGAGCAGACACAGGCTGCTGAGCCCCCCCCCCCCGGTCACGATGGCTTCTCGACTGGGAACTGAATGGTCTTAAGTGTGCAACAGGCTTGTGGACATAGCCGAGGGGGTGGGGTACGTAACTAAAAGTAGAAATTGCGGGAAGATTTCTGAGCACTTGGGGTCCAAAGAAAGTCACGAAAAACAACTGTTGTCGAGACATTTCATTCTGAATCCTAGAAAGAACCAGACACAGGATGGTGACAGGTAGGTGCCCTGCCCCTCGTAACATACCGTATTTTTCCGTCTATAAGATGCCCCCATGTATAAGATGCCCCCTATTTTGGGGGACTCGGATATAAGAAAATAGGGGGAGACACTATCCGTGTATAAGACGCCCCCTAATTTTGGACATTATTTTGGGGGGGGGACTAGTCTTATACACGGGGAAATACGGTAAATCCTGACTAGGCCCATGAATGGGTTTCAGGGACAGCGCCACACTTTCAACAACAAAAAATCCCCCCACACACACACCCACCCTTCGAGGTGTATTGCACACCGGGCCCCTTAAAAAAAAACATTTTAGTTCCCAAGAGATCCTGTTAGAATTACAATTGCCGAATCGCCATGCAGTAGAAAAAGCAAAACTCTGGGACGTGCAGGGCTTGTTTGTCAGCCGGAACCTGTGCGCCTCTCCATTGCTATTCTAAGAGAACGAGGGAAGTGTTTGTGGTGAGTTCCAGCACCTCTTTATTATGGTGTGGGGACAGGGGTCTAGGAAATAAGTGGGATACTTTGGCTAACAGGCCCACCATGAAGAGTGTGTGTTGCGTGCCTTGGAGTAAGGTTGGGGGTGTGAAAACGGGACAGGGCACTGCCTTCCAGAGGTTGTAGCCCTGCATAGCCCAGACATGCTAACCATTGCACTGTAAGCGGAAGGATACCTATGGCGACCATGCGCACCTGGGACTGGACCTGAGCCAGCTGCCCCCCCCCTAGAGGCGGTACTCGCAGACGTAATACATCCGCCGCTCGCAGTCATTGTCCCACCATTTCCCATCGTCTGAGCTGAGGGACACGCAGTTCTCCCGGGCGCCGCCGTTGGGTTGAGTCACCAGGAAGTCGCGGTACCAGTCGAAGACGGACACACGCTGCCCGTTCTCGAAGAGCCACAGCCCTTCCGAGCGCCGGTCGTTGATGCCCACCCAGACAGGCCAGTTGTTAGGCTGGAAGGCGTCGTAGAGGTAGCGGCGCAGGATGGCCAGCTCGGTGGCGTCTGCTGGCATGGCCAGGTTCCCTCCCCTGAGCTCGCACAGTTTTTGCGCCGCGTCGTAGACCTCGAAGTTCTTGAAGATCAGGAAGCATTTGCCGTGGGTCCGGCGGCCTCGCAAGCAACCTTGGGATAGGGCAGAGAGTGTCTCATGGTTACGACGGCAACTGCTGCTGCTGCTGCTACCTACGGCTTGCAACTCCAAGTGGAATGCAAGGAGATAGGTCTCTGCCCCAAGAAGCCTGCAGTCTGAACTTTGACACGTGGGGGCAACAGAGGGTGAATGGCCTTGAGAAACGCCTCCATCCTGAAGAATGGAGGCATTTCGTGGCCTTTAAAAATATTATTACAGTCAAATGTTATAGTCAAAATATTATAAAAATATTCGTGGCCTTTAAAAATATTATTACAGTCAAATGAAATCGCGGGCAGGAGGGGAAATGACAAAACAATTAGAACAGATAGATTTTGTGGTAGATATCAAGATCTAATGCACTAGAAAAGGTTTGAGTAAAAATGCTGCAGAGATGAGGGTGGGAATTCGACTTACGAAATAGTGTGTTTGATTTGAAGGTCGACGTGAAAACATTTGAAAAATAAGAATAATAAATTATATAGAGATAAAAAGAGAGAGAAACCTCTCCCCCCTCACATCTCAACCCGAGCTCAGTGTGCTGGATTCAAACAATGTCCCTGAATAATCTTTGCTTTGATCCTTATGCTCCATCAGCCCTGAGCAGCATATGAAATCCTGACTCTCTGACACACATGCACACACACACACACCACACAATCTTGACACCAAAAGAACGACAGCTTTTTTGAGCTAAAGGAGGGATTTGGCAACTGGCGGCCTCAGGCACTCGATCCAGCTCTCAGCATGGCTTTGCATTTCCATAGGCTCTTGCAAGTTGAGGGCCAGAAGCAGACAAGATGCTGGAGACCTGTGGCTGGCCTTCCTGATCCTTTTTGTCTTTAAAAAGAAAACACTTCACTGGAGGGATGGCTTAGTCTGTAGAACACGAGACTCTTAATCTCAGGGTCGTGGGGACCACGTTAGGCGAAAGATTCCTGCATTGCAGGGAATGGAATCAGTGACAGTATAGGGCCATTCCCTGTTTTCCTACCACTCCCAATGTGCACCGCCCCCCTGCCCCAGTCCTCACCATCGATTCGCCCGAGCTCTTTCTGGTTGCGCGTGGCGACTTCTTTCAAGGAGTCGAGCGACTCGTGAGCCTCGGTCACGCTCCCTTTCAGCTCAGCCAGGCCTTGGGAGAACTGGGAGACCTTCACGTCCATGAGGTGGAACTGCACATTGAGGCGGTGGACGGCTGCATCCAGGCTGTTCAGGCGGGAGACTGCTTGGACAACAAGGAAGGAGGAAGAAGAGGAGAAACAAAGGCAAATTTTAAGGGTCTGGAAGCAGAGGAACAGGTGCAGTGCTATATTTCTAGAAAAAGAGGTGCCAGAACCCATCGTGAACACCTCCCTTGTTCTCTTATAATGGCAACGGCGCCCACCTGAACAGTTCTGGCAAGTTTCAACTGAAAAAAAACCCTGAACAGGAGGAATGCTCTTGTAAGGAAATAATCTCACAGGTGGGAAAACTGTCTCTCTAGATGCTGTTGGACTCCAACTCCCATCAGCCCTGGGCAGCATGGCCAATGGCCAGGGATGATGGGAGCTGTAGCCTAGCGACCTTTGGAAGGCCACGGGTTCCCCACCGCAGCCCAGAAATTCCAATGTTCTGCTTATTTTATTTTATTTATATCCCACCTTTCCTCCCAAGAAGCTCAAGTGGTATACATGATTCTGGTCACCACATTTTTATCCTCGGAATAACCCTATGAGGTAAATTAGACAGTGGCTGGCCCAACACCACCCAAATGAGATATTTAAAGAAGATTAGGAATGTTTTGTAGATTATTTGGAAAATTATAAGCATATTAAAAAGGTAACAGTAACGGGGTACTGTTAAAACGGTACAATATCCTTTTGGAGGTGCAACAACCAAGACTAGACACATTATTCCAAGCGTGGTTGCATGATCAATTTGTGTAAAGGCAATACGATACTGGCAGCTTTATTTTTTATCTTTCCCTAATGATCTCCAGCACTGAGTTTGCCCTTCCTTCCTTCCTTCCTTCCTTCCTTCCTTCCTTCCTTCCTTCCTTTTTCATGGCAGCCACACGCATGGGTTTCCCGGCAGCTAGAGAAGAGACTGTAACCAGAGTACATGGCAATTGCGAGGCTGTTCACACTGCACTGCTAAGGAAAGACACTTTCACTGCAACCCAGCAACCAGTTCCCTGAAATCCAAATTGACTCTTAGCAAAGTGAAAATCCAATGCAATCTCTCTGCTGTTCTCCTTGCGCACACTCTTAAGGAGGCTGTAATGCAGTTTGAGGCTCTTTATCACTTGGAGGTATGTTCAAGCCTAGGTGCTTTCCAAGACAATGAGCAGCCAAATTTCCCATTCGTGTCCTTTGTCTGGCTGACCCCCAGCAATGACCAAACCTTACCATGATGCCCCTGTAGCAGCAAAACCGGATACCTTTGTCTAGCGTCTAGATCAAGGGAAGTAATAGTACCACTATATTCTGCTCTGGTCAGACCTCACCTGGAATACTGTGTCCAGTTCTGGGCACCACAGTTCAAGAAGGATACTGACAAGCTGGAACGTGTCCAGAAGTGCGGGGATTCGGTGCTGGAGCTTCCCGTGTGTGAGTCTAGGCCACCCACACACGGGATACCAGTTGCTGGGGAAATGCGGCCAGCGTTCCACGTGCGTATTGGCACGGGCGCCGGCCAAGCCTCATAACCTGATGTTGCGTGAGTAAGTCGGAAATGATGATGCCTCGGAAATGAATGGATGCCTCGAAAATGAATGGATGCCTCGAAAGTAAATGGATGCCTCGAACTAACTTGAAGTTACTTGCGACCTCCTGTACTGTTACTGGTGTGAAAACAAATGAACTAAGGGCAAAGTTAAAGCACTATGGTGAAATCCCTGACGTTTTTCAAAATTAAATCTTAAACCTTTACCTTTTCCCCAAATAAAGACAGACACCGATACTCTTTTTACGGCTTTGGCTGACCCGCATAGGCTCTTTTACACTTGCTGTTCTTAGCCCTATGCTAAAGTTCCCTAATCTCTCAGTCCCTGCGCCGCCAAATCTTCCGCGATACTAAACTAAATAAAACTAAACCAATAAGTCTTCCGCGATCTAACCCTATGCTAGATCTAGAAGCCTAACTAAAACCTTACCGAAAGATCTTCCGCAAACTAAACCCTGACTAAAGTAAAACCATCAAACCCATCCAACCCGTCCAGCCCGCTCCCAGAAACCCTTAAACTAAACTTGACCCAACTGAAAGAACTAAAGAAGAACGTAAAACTGCCTAGATCCTAAAGGAACTAACCTTAACTGAGATGCCTAAACGGGGAGCCTCAGCCTTTTATTGATCACCAGGAGTGACATCATAACCAATATATTAACCAATAAAACCACTGTTGCTGCCCTCCAAAAAGGCGGGAAGCAGAATAAATGTCCATTGATAACTTCAAAAACCTCTGGAACTATATTTTTTGGGCGGAGTGATCTTCAGTGGCAAAGTGCTCACTGAGTTTACTTTTACTTTCATTTTCAAACGGAAGGACACTAAAAATAGTACTGAAATAAAGCATTAATACAAACAAATAATCGCGGATCTTAATGGATCCACGAAGTGTATTCCGACACAGAAGAGGGCAACCAAAATGGTCAAAGGCCTGGAAACGATGCCTTATGAGGAACGGCTTAGGGAGCTGGGTATGTTTAGCCTGGAGAAGAGAAGATTAAGGGGTGATATGATAGCCATGTTCAAATATATAAAAGGATGTCATATAGAGGAGGGTGAAAGGTTGTTTTCTGCTGCTCCAGAGAAGCGGACATGGGGCAATGGATTCAAACTACAAGAAAGAAGATTCCACCTAAACATTAGGAAGAACTTCCTGACAGTAAGAGCTGTTTGACAGTGGAATTTGCTGCCAAGGAGTGTGGTGGAGTCTCCTTCTTTGGAGGTCTTTAAGCAGAGGCTTGATAGCCATCTGTCAGGAATGCTTTGATGGTGTTTCCTGCTTGGCAGGGGGTTGGACTGGATGGCCCTTGTGGTCTCTTCCAACTCTATGATTCTATGATTCTGCCCCACCTGCAATAAAACATGTCTCTCCAATATCTGTCTCTACAGCCACAGCAGGCGCTGTAACTCTCCAACAGTTTGACTTTACCCTTTTCACCCTGCACAAGGCCCACTCTTCTGTTGTCTCCCCAGACAAGAGGGATGTCAATAACCATTCTTTTAAGTAAAACCGTCTCTATAGATGCCAAACCCTCCTAATGTCCCTATTTTCCAGGGACAGTGCCGGATTTACAGAAGCCATCCCAGTTTCTGATTTGATCCCGGAATGTCCCACTTTTCCTTAGGACATCCCTCTTTTCATCAGAGAAATGTATGGAGTTATACGACCCCTGAGCCAAGGAGATAAGTAAATAGACATCCTTTAGGAGACACCTGAAGGCAGCCCTACAGCTTCCATCTTCCCTGATTGTTCGCCACAGAGTCTAGGGCTGATGGGTGTTAGTCCAATAGCATCTTCAGGGCCAGAGTTTCCCCACCCTTGAAGTAGAGCAAATTATCTGACAGCAGCTTCCCATTGAGTCCACGGAGATACAGCATGACTCTCATACTCTGAGGGTTGTGGGTTCGATCCCCACATTGGGCAAAAGATTCTTGCGTTGCATGGGGTTGGACTAGATGACCCTTGTGGTCCCTTCCAACTCCATGATTCTAAGTTAGAAACTGTTCTGAGTTGGAGACTGCCTTTACTGCCTATGTTGGGTTTCTTTAAAAGAAATTTACCTACTGCTAAGAGCACGGCTCTGGTCCCTACACAAACAGTAAATTATCACATCATGGGAGCATCATTCTTGCTGTGGTCAAATTATAAATGCAGGCAGTTCAGCTCAGCTAAGGAATGGAATGAGCAGACTGGGTAGCTTCTAAGGATTGGGTTATTGGGGGGGGGTGCATGCAAGCACATCTGTATAAGCCTCTCTGTGCAAGAGACAGATAAGAGAGGGTGGTCTGTGGGTGATGCAGGAGGGATCTAGGTAGTTGTGGTCAACTGGAGGGGGGTGTCTGGCCTTGAACAGGCTCTGTGTGCAATTGGAAGGAAGAACTCATCAGTGCAGCCAACACCACAGGCAAGAAAGGGGTATGTTTGATGTGTGTGAGGCAGCACACTAGACACAGGCCATTAAAAGATGCCTTTGCATTTCATGTGCAAATTTTTTTAAAAAAATGCAAATTGCATCAAGGAGAAAGGCCGATCTGGGCAGGCATGCAGAGAGGGGTTTAACCCTTTCCTCCGCTGGTAGAAAATCCTTCCTGTGAAAAGGGGTGCTTGCACTGGAAAGACCAGGGGTCAGCAAACTTTTTCAGCAGGGGGCCGGTCCACTGTCCCTCAGACCTTGTGGGGGGCAGGACTATATTTTGGAGGGGGAGGGAATGAACAAATTCCTATGCCCAGCCCCACAAATAACTCAGAGATGCATTTTAAATAAAAGCACACATTCTACTCATGTAAGAACACCAGGCAGGCCCCCAAATAACCCAGAGATGCATTTTAAATAAAAGGACGCATTCTACTCATGTAAAAGCACACTGATTCCTGGACTGTCTTCAGGCTAGATTTAGAAGGTGATTTGGCCGGATCCAACCCCCGGGCCTTAGTTTGCCAACCCATGGGAAAGACATTTCCCCATTGGTGTCAACACGGGATTCCCACCCACCCACCCACTCACCCACCTCTGCCAACACACACACACACACACACACACACAGAGCAAATCCCTACTTCAGAAGATGGATTTTCCTTAGGACCACAGCAGGGGAGGAAAGTGTTAAATCCCCTCTCCAATCTGTTCTGGTTCTGTTAATTATCAGGGCACCCCAACCCAAACTGATGCAATTTGCATTTTTAAAATCCTGTCCATTCCATGCAAAGACACATCTAAAACTATTAAGGGTAGTTCGGCCACAATGTGGGTGGGGAGGATGGGAAAAGCTACAGCAGAAGTTTCCAAACAGAAAGCTACTATTTTAACAGGCTAACGCGGCTTTGGGCTCAAACTGTTGGGGAGTCAGGGTAGCCAAAGGAAAGAAGGGGGAGGGAGGCAGAGGACTCCCATCACCAAAAAAAGAGAGACAAAAGGGGAATACGGTTTTGCAGTACATTTTGCACATGCTACGCCATATGCTTGTTGTTGGCACCTGTCTGTCTTGAGAGACAATGGAGTGCGCAGGGTGGGGGAATCAAATGCATTATCAGCATCAAAGTGGGGTGCGTGCATGCATGGGCCGTGTGTATGAAGCCGTGTGGCCCAAAGGAAAGCAGAGCAATAGGTTTGTTTTGGTTTTTTCACCAGCTTGGCTGTAGGAGTTACCGGAAGGAGGCGTACAAGGCACCATCTCATCCAACCAATTTAAGGACTCCATTCTGGATTTGTGTTGGGATTACTCCATAGTCTTTCCTTCTGCCCAATACATCCCGCAAGGCAGCGGAGGTTTGGGATCAGGAGTTTTCCCTTTCCTAGATGGGCTATCTTTCCAGGTGGACAAGCCTCATCCACCGCTCACTTCCCTCTGCAGAACGCACAGAAACCACCTTCTCGACCATTGGACCCATGATTGGTGTCCCCCGCATAATCTGCTGGAGTCTGTCCTGACATGCAGGGAAAGACTCATCTGGTAAGTTGTAACCCCACCTGGCTTAGCCGGCCATACGCAAATTTAGGAATATTTGCTGCACTTTAAAGGGAAAGATCATCCCGCCACAATGGGGAAGACAGCGACCAGCTGACCTGTTCTGTCTGTTGCCCAGGTGTTAACTGTTGATAGACAAACTCAATGTCCCTCTCAGTCTCCTTTTTGGGGGGTTGTTCTTTCTGTTTGCATCAGGCTAGGACCGAAACAGACCATCCTATGGAGATGTGTACTCTGACAGGCTTATAAACAGAGGGCTCTGTAAAGTAGGACACACATGGCCATGCTGGTCAAGCAGTGGGAGATTTCAACCTATCTTCCACCACCCTTAGCGGCTAGCGCCCATTGGGACTGATAGGGCAGAACCTGGGAGAGCTAATTCCAGTTTCGGAGAAGCAGGTTGACAAGCAGTGCCCTTCCCTGGACCGGTTCTATACAAGAAGGCAGCCAAGTGGCTGAAGTTGATGGGGCAGTGCCCCATTTGCCCTACAGACTATGCCCGCCCCCCACTGTTACCCACCCTACCCTATCACAGCTTGAACTGAAGAAGCAAAAGGTGTACAAAAAAAGAAAGGAATTTGTGTAACTACAATGTGATGTAGTTTACTGTTACAGGTAACCCTTCTGAGTAATACCCCTCCCCACTCCCTCCCTATATTTAAGGGTCTGGTGACTCCCGTTTCAGTGTATCTGAAGAAGTGTGCATGCACACGAAAGCTCATACCAAGAACAAACTTAGTTGGTCTCTAAGGTGCTACTGGAAGGAATGTGTAATTTACTGTATGGTTCTGATATATGAAAAGCACTGTAATAATTATAAGATTGTAAATAAAATTATTATTTTTTAAAAAAAACAACCCCTAAATATATAAAGGATTCCTTCCCTGCTACTCAGTTTTTTTGTCTCCCATTTTTAATATAGGGGTTAATCATGCCAGCCTACCTTGCAGGGTTGTTAAGGTAATATTTGGGGAGTGCTCCAGTGTGCTAAATATAGCCCTTATTCATCTTCAGCTGCGGCTTTTATTTATTTGTTAAAAGCATTCCTGGATTACTTGATGGTTTAAGGAAACTGCTTAACTCGAGTTAGCTCGACTTGAGCCAAGTGCGATTGAAGTGGGAACAAAGAGCCAAGATGCGCCTTCCGTATTTTTATTTTTAAACCGTCTGTGATCATTCGCAGCAGTATCCTTTCTTTGAACGTTTTACTTCTATGGCAGCTTTCATTTCTGCCACTAAGTCTCGATGGCTTTCACAGCTGCAGCTCGCCAGCAATGGAACCGACTGTGTGTGGCAGGGTCCCCCGCCCCACCCTGGTTTCTCCCCTAATGCTGAGAAAAAAATGTTGTGTTTCCAAGGATGGAAAAATCCACATCAGATTTCTGCGAACTTCAGTGCTAGGTAGTTGGGTGCTCCACCCCCAGCACAGCCCCAGTATTGGGCTTTCCCAGAATCCTTTTCCAGAACAAAGGCCAAACGAAACATGGCACACCAACCAAGGTGTGCAATTTTATCCTGCTGCTGGTGTGTGTGTGTGTGTGTGTGTGTGTGTGTAAGTGTAAGTGTAAGTGCAAGTGTTATAAATGAAAAGAGCTGGCAGGGAGATTGGACTCTTCAGCAGGAAATGGGGGGGTGCTTAACCCTTTCCCCTCCAGACATTTATTTCTTTTAATTCAAAGTCAGGAGAGGAGCAACTGGGGAGGGAATTTTTGAGCAGAGGTGCAGAGACTTTGGCCCTAGCCCCTAAAGGAGTACCAATGATGCTGCGCTTCAGGCGAAAGTTACAACAGCCAATTATTTGTGATGTGAAGGATAGCTGTCGCTCTGAATTTTGAAGGAAGGAGAACTGTCGCTCTGAATTACATGTGCAACATAAACCTTGATGCCATTTGTTTCTTCTAGGGAAAAGCTTCAGAGATGAGTAAGGAGGGGGAAGAGAGATGATTTAGGGTGAGAAAGTGGAGAGTGATTAACCCTTTCACCACAGCACGTATTTGCAAGGGCTTGGGAGCCCCTCATGAGTAAGAACGGTTTGGGGTAAGAGCACCGAAGAGCAAAAAGTCATGGGTGGGGAAAGGGTAAGGCAACTCGCTGCTCCACTCCAACCTCCTGCCCTTGTGAAGCTGTTTTTCCCTGTATGAAACTGCCTTCAGAGTTTTGTTCATATGTAAACTGTAGGTCTGTCTTTAGAAGTGCCCAGTGCCAAAATTGTAGGCACATGCCATCTGCACTTGACATCAGGAATATGCATAACATTTCATAACCAGTTAAAAAGATTTCAGGTAACAGGTGATGAGCAGGATTATTTTTTTTTTTTACTTTCTTAGACCTTGCATTGCTACTGCCTGTAAGTGAATACAGTACTGGACTAGATAGACAAATAGTCTGTCTCTCAAGGCCATACATTTTAATTCCCAAAGGAATGCTATCTGCCACTATGCTATTCTGGTTAACTGCCGGAGGCAACTGGCTAGTGGTTTTTGCAGGACACCTAACGCAGGTGGCGCTGTGGTCTAAACCAGAGCCAGAAGGTCGGTGGTTCGAATCCCCGAGACGGGGTGAGCTCCCGTTGCTCGGTCCCAGTTCCTGCCCACCTAGCAGTTCGAAAGCACCCCAAAAAGTGCAAGTAGATAAATAGGTACCACTCCGGTGGGAAGGTAAACCACGCGCTGCTCTGGTTTGCCAGAAGCGGCTTAGTCATGCTGGCCACATGAGCCAGAAGCTGTCTGCGGACAAACGCCGGCTCCCTCAACCTACAGAGCGAGATGAGCGCCGGAACCCCAGAGTCTTCTGCAACTGGACCTAACAGTCAGGGGTACCTTTACCTTAAATGCTGGTCTGAATCCAGCAAGGCAAAACCGATGGGCCTGTGCCATCGGCTCTATTGAGATCCCAGCTCCATGGGTCTCCTCTTTCCTTCGGCTCTCAATCTTTTCGTAGCAGCCATTCCATCCGGCTGCAGGAGGAGGAGGAGAGACAGGAAGCAGGGCCACCCCACTGTCTCAGCTGACAGCTCCCTTTGGCTCATCCTGTCCTTGAATTCTTTCCATTGCAACTGGTCATTATGACAACCACTATGAAGCCTGGTCAACAGGTGCCTTAAAAACGGAGTACGCTTGTTTTCCTCTCCCCTCACCATCCCTTTTTCCTTTTGTGTCATGTCTCTTGTAAACTCAGCTGGCAGAAGACAGCCTTATCTTAACAGATCTTATGTTAGTTGCTCTGGGACTCTTTTCTGGCTTGGAGAGCAGGATAAAAATACTTCAAATAAATAAATGATCTTAGCACTTACTTCCCCGTGGGATCCTTGCTGGCAGGAGAGATTGCTCTTACTGCTGTGCCTAAACTTTTGATTGCCATTGTGAATATTAGAATTCTAGAGAGGTTGGGGGTATTCCTGGCATTGCAGCAAAGTCCTAGGGTGATTTCCACACACACCCTCCTTCTTCCCCAGCCAAAAGCGGAGGCTTTTATAAAGTGAAAGGAAGTCGTTGATGGGTAGGGTTTACTGTTGCTTCCAGCCAAGACCCAAGAAATCAGGATTTATGTTAGGAATTGATTGGAGTTAGATGTAATTGGCTTCTGTGCCTGAGGACAAGCAGAAAGCAGTGGCTTCAGAAAAGAGTGGAAGATATATCATTTGGGAGCATGGGACGACAGGCGAGGGAAGGCTCGAGAAACAGGGTATGTTGAACTTGCTCAGAACGACTGCTAAGGGAGGGCACAATAGCAGTTTTCAAATCGGCTCATGGCTGAGCTGGGATTCGAACTTGGGCCTCCCTAGAGTAAGCCCAAAGACTCCAGAGAGATTCCAAACAAACAAACAAACAATTCTATTAAAAATTGAGAGCCTATGAGCTGCAAAGGAGCTGTAAAGGCTACGAGGATAGACGTGGAGCCCATCAGCCACAGCAAGCATGGAACTGGTAAAATATTATGGGAGTTGTAGTCCAACAACATCCACAGATCACCTTGTTTGTTTGTTTGTTAAATTTGTATACTACTCGTAGATCTCAGGGCAGTTCACAACATAAAATTGCAATATAATAAACACAAAATACATAATAAAAAGAACAAACACAATCCAAAAATCCCCCTTCCACAACACATCAGATCAATCAACCAAAGGCCTGGTTGAAGAGGGATGTTTTCGCCTGGTGTGCCTAAAGGTGTATAATGAAGGTGCCAGGAGAACCTCCCAGGGGACAGCATTCCACAAACAGGGAGCCACTGCAGAGAAGGCCCCGTTCTCATGTTGCCATGCTCTGGACCTCTCGTGGAGGAGGCACACTTAGAAGGGCCTCAAGGATGATCTCAGGATCTGTCTAAGTTCATATGGAGACAGGCGGTCCTTGAGGTATTACGGTTCTGAGCTGTTTAAGCAGGACCAGCGGTCAGGGATGATGGCAATTGTAGTCCAAAAACCGCCGCAGACCCAAGTTTGGGAAACCCTGGTCTAGGGAATCTCGAGGGGAGGTGCAGTTGTGGAGCTCCCCTTGGGACTGTCTTCAGAGGAAGCCATGGCTGTTTAAAGTGACATGATACTGCACCACCAGCAACAACAATACTCCGCCTGTTAAGTAGTGGGTGGACACAGCAAACGACACAGTGATTTTCAAGCAGCTCTTGTTTATTCTCAGGCTGGAACAGAAGTGAACTGAAGGGCTCAGCAGCCTGCTTATATAGAACTCAGCTACAAGCAACAGTAACAACTTTCTGTAGTTACCCAATCCCTGAACGTCACTTTCAATCCCTCATTTGCATGTGCGGACCTGAGTGAAAACTGCAGCAGAATGAACTATCTACACACACCCCTAGTGGCCTAGGGTGAGAACTTCAATACATAACACCGCCCACCTGGCTGGGTTTCCCCGGTCACTCTGGGCAGCTTTATAAAAACATAATAAAACTAAAAACATAATAAAACTTTAAATCTGTAGTGCAGATGGGGCCAGAGAGAACTACGTTGCTCCCAAGCCTGGAGGGCTCCATCATGGCTAGCAGAAATCGATACACCTATCTTCCGTTCTTTTAACAAATCACCCTTCAAAGCCAGCTAGAAGAGGATTCCCATTATGTTACCTGGGGTTCTGAAACTCTGAGGTGGGAAAGGTCACCTTTTTAAAAGGAAGAAGGGACCTGAGTGTTTTGCGTTACTCACACACGTAGGTGAAGTCATCCTCTTCCTCCTGCTGAGCCGGGGGTGCTGTGGTTGGGGACAGCTGTGTGGTACGGGCAGGCTCTTCTACGGGTTCCTCCACCTCTGCATTTTCGTCTAAGATCTCCTTGCCAGCTGGGTCCCCGACCTCAGTCAGGGTGACCTCCTGCGCAGCCTCCTCTCCGGTTGCTTCTGAGAGCTCCAGAACCTCTTGCAAGTGCTGCGAAAAGGGGAGGATAGACGAGGAGGGTTAGAATAGGAACAGGCACCCTCATGGGCTCTGGGGTTGGGAAAGAAATGGTCTCTCTGCTTACATTCTCTGGACTCTTCCGAAGCCATACGCCCTGCCAAGCCACGCCCCTCACCAGTCTTGATTGATTTGCACCCTCCTCAAGTGTTTTTGCCTGAGCTCTGCTCTGCCTACGAGAAAGGGGTGTTTTGTTGTTGTTCAGTCGTTCAGTCGTGTCCGACTCTTCGTGACCCCATGGACCAGAGCACGCCAGGCACCCCATCCTTCACTGCCTCTCGCAGTTTGGCCAAACTCATATTAGTAGCTTAGAGAACACTGTCCAACCATCTCATCCTCTGTCGTCCCCTTTCCTTGTGCCCTCCATCTTTCCCAACATCAGGGTCTTTTCTAGGGAGTCTTCTCTTCTCATGAGGTGGCCAAAGTACTGGAGCCTCAACTTCAGGATCTGTCCTTCTAGTGAGCACTCAGGGCTGATTTCTTTAAGAATGGATCGGTTTGATCTTCTTGCAGTCCATGGGACTCTCAAGAGTCTCCTCCAGCACCATAATTTTTGCACACCCTCAAACATTTTTCCAATGAAAAGAGGGATGTGCTGTTTAATAATAATAATAATAATAATAATAATAATAATAATAATAATACTCCACCCATCTGTCTGGGTTTGCCCCAGCCTCTCTGTGCGGCCTCCAACATATATAAAAACGTACTGAAACACGAAACATAAAAAAAACTTCCCTATACAGTTGTCTTGCCTTCAGGTGTCTTCTAAAGGCTGTATAGTTACTTATCAACTTGGCTCGGAGTTTGCATAACTCCTTACCCTCCAACAGTATTCCTGCATTGCAGGGGTTTGCACTACATGTCCCTTGGGGTCCCTTCCAACTCTACAATTATATGATTTCTCCAATGAAAATACGGACGTCCTAAGGAAAACCAGGACATTCTGGGATCAAATCAGAACTTCCAACAACTGCTGTTGCCCAACGTTTGAGAAACATGGATCTAGTAGTACAAACCTGCATGGTAACCCCGCAGAACGCAAGCCACTGGCCACCTCTTGCAGATTTTTTGCAGCCCCAGGCCGACAGCAAAGCTGGAGGCAGATAGGCTTCATTCAGATTGGGAGGTAACAAGTAGGAAAGGGCTATCGCTCAGTGGAAAGACATGCGAAAGGTCGGTCCCTGGTTCAATTCCCCAAGATCTCCAGCTGTGACTGGGAATGTTCCCTCTCTGAAATCCTGAAGAACCACTGCTAGTGTCAACAGTACTGAGCTATGTGGACCCTTGTTCTGACTAGGTATAAGGCAGTTACAGGTGGGTAGCCGTGTTGGTCTGCCCTAGTCAAAACAAAATAAAAAATAGAAAAATTCCTTCCAGTAGCACCTAGGTATAAGGCAGTTTCTTGGGTTCCCTAAAACAGGAGGAAGTGTAACTAAAGAGGGCATTCGAAGCATGGAAGGAGCATAAGGTGGAATCTCAGAAACCACCCAGGCAAAACTTTAGATAAGTGGTTTTCAAAGTGGGTGGTACGCCCCCCCCCCAGGGGGGAGGTCCGTGGGATTACCTGGGGGCAGTTCTCTAAGAGGCAAGGGGGTGACAGGAGGAAGATGGAGGTGTAAATGGCTATATCAGTCCTTGAAAAGCTGGTATCGCTGGACCAAGTTCGTCAGTTTTGTTAAATTAATTAAACTAAATAGTTTTGATTGGAGTTTGAATAAATGTGCAATTAATTGTTACAGTTTTCAGTTTTGGAAAGCTCAGTCGGTTAGAGCGTGAGACTGTTAATCTCAGGGTCATGGGTTCGAGCCCCACATGGGGCAAAATATTCCTGCATTGTAGGAGATTGGACTAGATGATTCTTGTGGTCCCTTCCACCTCTACAATTCTCTGATTCTCTAATTATTTTCCTTAATGAGTCGTGCATACTGCTTTTCTCAATAATGCTTTTTTATAGGGTAGGGGGCGCTGGGATGAGTTTATAGAACCAGGGTGGGGTGGGGGGCAGTGCTGTCAAGTATCCCGTTTTCCCCGGGATTCTCCCTTATTTTAAGCAGTTTCCCACTGCTCTCCCTTATTTTTTATTTGCCTTAAATTTCCCATTTTTAATGGAAGCAGCTCCTCCCCTGCTGGCCAGGGACTGGCTGGGAAGACCTCGCCTACTTGGAGAGAAAAGCCTCAGCCCTCAAAGCAAGTGGGAGCCGTTTCCCGTCCTTACAGGGGGGTGTATTCCTCCCCCTGCACCAGCCCCTATCCGTTGCCGCCGCGCCCCTCAGCCGGCCAATAGGATTAGCTGGCGGGCAGAGCCTGGCTGCCTTTGAGCAGCTGCTGCTTCCTGTCCTGTTTTGATGGGATCAGACAAGAAGACGATGGGGCTCCATCGCGCGGAACACATGGCTGCCCTCCTCTTTGCTCCGCTCCGAGCCTGAGCCCGCTTGGAGTTTACATTGGTGCTCCACCCACTTTTGCTTCTGGCTCCGCCCACCAACGACATGTGACTGTCCCCGGGATAGGTGAGACTGCTGATCCCTTATTTTCAAATCCGAAACTTGACAGCTATGGTGGGGGGTGGCCCGAAAAAGTTAGGGAACCACTGCTTTAGAGATGCTTAAACAGTTTGTCAAGATATTAAGTAATAGAAACAGACGGAAACAGGCAGAGCAAACAGTGAGATCGCAAATGCACACTAGATAATCACTAAGCTTTGACTTGGCCATCCACGGAAGATGCTAAGCCAATTCCCAAAACTTGGTTACTGCTTCTAAAAGAGTTCCATGCTTTAGCGTCCAAGAGGATTCAGAAATCCAGGCTTTGTTCCAGACCTCAGTCACAAGAACGCAGCAGCTTGATGGCATCTGGTCAGCTGGCAGTCAAGCAAAAGGCAAAGGCTTGCTCAAATCGAAACATCCCTTTAAAGAAAGAAAAAGCATGCCAACACTGAGTGCGGGGTTTTTGTTGTTGTTGTTGTTGTTGTTGTTTTTTGTTTTGACATCACAGCGCAGGTGAAGTCATCCTGTTCCTATCATCCTGCCCTGGATTTCCCCGGGCCTGTTAAGCACGCGAATTTCAGATGCGTAAGACAGAGGCCCCAATTCCTCTGCAAAAAGGAAAGAAGGGCCCTTGTGGTGAGAGCAGACTGAGTTCAACGGCTGTAGGGCTGGATGGGAGAGGACAGAATCCAAGCTGTAAGATTATTCAGATCAGGGACCCGGGAGAGGCGTTCAGGGCAAACGAAGAGTTTTTGTATAAATTACTTTAGTAGGAACATGCATGTACAGTCAGACCTACCGGAATTTTTCCTGGCTGCCTGAGCAGGTCTAGCTTAGAAAGAGAGAGAGAGAGAGAGAGAGAGAGAGAGAGAGAGAGAGAGAGAGAGAGAGAGAGTCTTAAGTAATATGTTTGGGTTGGAGGCTGGAAGTGCCCCAGATCCTAGTACGTCTAAGAAAAAAACACAGAGCAGGCGTCTAAACATTACGCAACTGAAGTGGCCACGTGTCCAATTTTACAGAGGGCAGACCTCTATTTGAAAGCTGTCAGAGGACTGTCTCTTTTTAAAGTGTCCTCGGTTAGAAGGACTGTCAGGTCCGGTATAAGATTAAAGAACTGTGCAGCAGTGGCCTTGAAGTTTGCCCATCAACTGTTACCCTCTAACATTTCTCTAATAAAAATAGGGACATCCTATTTCATAATAAGAATAATTTTATTATCTATACCCCATCCATCTGACTGGGTTGCCCAGGCTTCCAACATATATAAAAACATAATAAAACATTAAACTTTTTTTAAAAAAACTTCTCCATACAGGGCTGCCTTCAGATGTCCTTTAATGGTTGTACAGTTAGTTATCTCCTTGGCTTGGAGGGGGCGGGTCGCATTACTCCATACCCTACAACATTTCTCTGGGGGAAATGGCTACGTCCTAAGGAAAAGCGGGACATTCCAGGATCAAATCAGGAAGAAACAGGGGCGGCTTCTGTAAGTCCAGGACTGTCCCTGGAAAATAGGGACACTGGGAGGGTCTGTTATCACTGACTGCAGACCAAGCAGGCATGAAGCATTCCTGCAACAGGCACACTGGCAGGGCCGTCTTAAGCCTATCTGGCGCCGTGGTGCAAGGATCCCTCCGGCGGCGCCCCCCCCCCCCATGCCCACCTTTCCCTCCAGGCGGGCGGCAGCAGCTGGAGGGTGGCTCCATCCCCATCTCCACACAGGATCCCATTCCAGGTGTAAGGCCTGGACGCCCCTGCACACTGGTCACTTGGCCGCAGTTTTCTCCACAACAAGATGGACTCTATTTTTATTTAAATAACAGTAATGAGTTGCATCTAGACATATAAATTAGCATATGCAAGTTTTGTGAAAGCCTGTCCTCTTCGGTCCTCTTTGTTGGTGATATCTGAGGCCACGTCCACACCATACATTTAAAGTGTGATGATACCCCTTTAAATATCCATGGTTCCCCCCCCAAGGAATTCTGGGAGCTGTAGTTTGTGAAGAGTGCTGAGAGTTGTTAGGAGGCCCCTATTCCTACTCACAGAGCTGCTGTTTCCAGAATGGTGTGACAATGGATTTTTGGAGACAACCAGGAAAATGAATGCAATAATCGTCATGTCTGAATGTGGCATTCCCACATAGCAGTTGAGAGAGTGAGGTTGATGGTGGGTCCCACTCCATGCCATACTGTATGTGTTCAGTGGGGCTGCAGACACACCATATATCAAAGGCATGTTTCCTTCACCCACACGAAGATTCCTGGGAACTGTAGTTTACCCCACACAGAGAGCGCTACAATTCCCAGTGGCCTTAACAAACTACAGGTCTCAGGATTCTTTGGGAGGGGGAAATGTGGTTTAAACATTTGGTGTGGATGAAGCTTTAATGTCTACATAGGGCTTCACTTTCCTTTGTTCGTTTCCCTGTCCAACACATTTTGCTGCCTGAAGCAGAGCCATAAATTGATTGCTTGGCAGATTGCAGTGGGGAGCAGGGCATAAGAACCCCCAGTATCCTTTTGGTGATGCCTAATGGATTCTGGGAAAAGTTTCCATATTGGATAAGGACAGGCCGGCATTCTGGAAGCAACACAGGATCTGTACATATCTAGGATTGCCATATTTCAAGATGTAAAAATCCGGACACAAAACAGTTGTTGAGCTTTTTTGGGGGGGAATTGCCTTAAACGTTGTTGAGCTATTTGGGGGGGGACACACAAAATGTTGTTGAGCTTTTTCTCCTCTGCTTGCGAAAACCCGGACATTTTCCCGATTTTTATAAAATCCCTCCGTATGGTAATTTCGACCTTGGAATCGCAGGCATGTCTGGGAAAAACCAGACAAATGGCAACCCTATACGGGTGGCGCTGTGGTCTAAACCACAGAGCCTAGGGCTTGCCGATCAGAAGGTCGGCGGTTCGAATCCCCGTGACAGGGTGAGCTCCCGTTGTTCGGTCCCTGCTCCTGCCCACCTAGCAGTTCGACAGCACCCCAAAAAGTGCAAGTAGACAAATAGGTACCACTCCAGTGGGAAGGTAAACGGCATTTCCGTGCGCTGCTCTGGTTTGCCAGAAGCGGCTTAGTCATGCTGGCCACATGAGCCAGAAATTGACTGTGGACAAACGCCGGCTCCCTTGGCCTATAGAGCGAGATGAGCGCGCAACCCCAGAGTTGTCCACAACTTGACCTAACGGTCAGGGGTATCTTTACCTTTACCTTTATACATATCATACATCCCTTCCCCACAAGGAATCCTGGGGACTGTAGTTTGTTAAGGGTGCTGGGAACTGTAGCTCTGTAAACTACCGTTCCCAGGATTCTTTGAAGGGGTGTGTTTTTTAAATGTATGGTGTGCACTCACACTCTGTTTCCAGCATGGCAGCTGCCCTCCCCGAGTCCCCTGGCAAATTGTAATGACCAAGGCCACTGTTTATGCTGTATTTGTCCCTGTGTTAGGAGATGGGGTGGTACCAGGGAAATGGAGAGTTTCTCACCTTCAGCATCAGGGCTCTTCTTTCCTCCTCAGAGCTGAGCTCATCTCTCTGTCCCCGAGCCGCCCCCAGCAGCAACCCCAAGAGCAGCAGCTGCATCAGAGGCCACATCTCCATGGCGCTGTCTCTCTCCAACCAGGACTTGGCGTACAAATGAAACCCGGCGTTGCTGGAGGAGGGCAAGAGGTCAGTTATCCTGAATCTCCCACCCACTGAACTCAAGAACGTACTGGATCTGTGTCTCTCTCTCCTTCTTTTCCCTCTCTCTTGGATTTCACGCGATGTCTGCCCACTCAGGCGATGGTTGGGGCAGAAATGGGGGGGAAGGGAGGGACAGAACTCCAGCCAGCCAGAAGCCGGAATGTCTAATTCAATCCAGATGCGAGAAACAGGGCCAGGCCACAGCCTCACCCAAGCTGGATTGCGAGAGAGAACTGTGTTATGTTGGGGTTGTCGCCTGGCCAGCATAAATCTGGATTAATTTGTTCCTTTTTGGTTAGCTTTTTTCTTAAAAGAAAAAAGTTAAAAATATATTCATTATCTAGCCTCTATGGGGTTTCCCCACACACCCACCCCTCATTTACTTAACCTACATAATTTATATCACACACTTTCACTGGGTGGCTACAGAAGAAGGTCCTCTGTTTGAAGCTCTGGATGGAAAATGGCCCTCTTTTTGAAAGCATCGTCACTTTCAAGGGCTGCCCAATCCCAACCTGGTTTAAAGAAAAGGAACCCTAATAAATGTCTTGAAACTGTCCATCAACAGTCATCCCCTGGACCAAACACGCACACGGGTCACCCGGCAACAGTCTTCTTTCTCCACTAGAGTGAGATGCCTTGTGTTTCTATTCAAATGGTAGCAGCTCTCTCCAAATGTCTGTGCATTCGTATAAATTAGCAGTTGCAAATTTCATGTCGATCTGTACTCCTCTTTTGGGAGAGTGGCCCACCCAACACCTTCACCATAAGTTTGCGGTCCTTGGGCAGCTTAACAAGACAGCAAGGACAGAAACATCACTTCTCATTAACATTATAAACAAAAACAAACAAATAAATGAAGCAAATTAATTCAGGAAACTGGAGAGAGAGAAAACAGTCATCCGTTCAAATAAACAATAGAGTTGAGTGAGTGTTTATTTGCTTACGTTTAGAATACGTTTCAACGGGAAGTGACCTCAGTGTGGGCACTTTTGACGGCTCCTTCCACAGTGCAGATGTTGTGCATTTGTGTGTCAATGAGCAATGAGTGTCCCTGCTTTGTGTCTGTGGGTCGCTCCCAACACATTACACTTTCTGCATGCAGTCGAAACAAAATAGAAAATTCTTTCCAGTAGCACCTTAGAGACCAACTGAGTTTGTTCTTGGTATGAGCTTTCGTGTGCATGCACACTTCTTCAGATAAGGTGCTACTGGAAAGAATTTTCTATTTTGTTTCGACTATGGCAGACCAGCACAGCTACCCACCTGTATCTGCATGCAGTGTGCATGATAACCTTTTGCTTAGTGGGTGGTGGAAACGGGGGTGCCGAACTAGTCTGATGGACCTAGCAAGGCTGTGAGCAATTAACCCCCCAGCTGCAGCTTAGAACCTCCCTTAGCTACTAACTCACATCGCTGAGGCCACCAGGGGATGAGGAATCAGCTGTCAGGCATCACTCTGTCACACCTGGATGCAGACCCAGCTGAGGACGGCTGCTCTTCCAGCAGCATTTTGTACAGTGTTTTAATTGCTACGAGCTCCGCTGGAAGCCAGTTTTGGGCTAAAAGGCAAGGCTGGTCGATATAGCGTAATGTAACATTGCAGCGCGGAGTGCTCATGTTCAGGGTGCCTGCCAGCCAGCCATGCCCTTTCACAGGATACTCCGTTCCATTTCCCTTCCCAGTGGTGGAGTAGAGCGAGAATGCAAGGGAGCACAGCTGTAGGATGGAGCAAGAAAAATACAGTAATCTGCCGGAAGGCCCAGAGCAACTGACGGGGTGAATGAAGAGATAAAAGAGGCTTTCAGGTCCTTTTCTTTCATGTGGGCTTCTATTTCCACACTAGCAGTTTGAATAGTAACCCTTCCTTGCAAGAATGTTTGCATTTCTAATTAAAAAAGCTGAAGATCTTCGGAGTCTTTTGCACATTTAACCTTCCGCAGTCAGAAATAAGCCCCACTGAGTTCAATGGAGCTTCCTTCCAGGTAATTATCAAAGAAACATGGAGTTGGGAGGAACCCCCCCCCCCAAGGGACATCTAGTCCAGCCCCCCTACATCTCAGCTAAAGCATCCATTTGTATAGGAGCTGAGGTTGGGCTACAAGAAAAGTTACTGTTAACCCTTTCTTGAAAGGCTAGTTATGAGGTGGTAAAATTCCTTTGTTCTGGATACTCCTGGGGGGTTGTGGCTGCTGCCCTCTTACACGCCAAACTTCATCACAGCCACTGCACCTCCTACCCAGTTTTCTGTTTCCAACAGTCAGTCAGCGCTCAGTCCCCCTCTAATTCCTGCTTTTGGGATCCCCTCCCCATTGAGGGTTTTCCTCCTTCAACATGTTCTCCGTTTCAGCAAATCTTGATGTGCTCCCAAACCTGCTGGTAATCTCCTTGTACGCTGCTGGTGTTGTTTTGGCTGCATAAGGCTCTGCTCTCTGAGAATGAACTGCTGTTAGAAGATACAGTGTTATCTTGCTTCTCAAACGCCTTGGTACTCAAACAACTTAGAACCCAAACACTGCAAACCCAGAAGTAAGTGTTCCGGTTTGCAAACTTTTTTCAGAAGTCGAACGTGCCCAATTTCAAGTGTTATGCTTCTGATTTGAGTGCCACACTTCCATTTTGAGTGCTACGCTGAGGTCTGTCTATTTTTGCCATTTATTTTGCATTTTTGTGGCTCTTTTTGTTTTTGTGACTATGTGGAACCCAGTTCAGCTACTGATTGATTGATTGATTGATTGTGTGACTGCAGTACATTGTTTATTGCTTTCATTTTACGGATCAATGGTCTCGTTAGATAGTAAAATTCATGTTAAATTGCTGTTTTAGGGGTTGTTTTTAAAAGTCTGGAACGGATTAATTCATTTTGCATTACTTTCTATGGGAAAGCATGCCTTGGTTTTGGAACGCTTTGGTTTTGGAACAGACTTCTGGAAAGGGTTAAGTTTGAGAACCAAGGTACCACTGTACAAGATACGTATCGTAGTCTTCTTCTTTGGCGATCACTCGTAGCCGAGTAAGATTGTCTTCCATAAACACCGTTTTAACAATGAGTCCGTAAGTGACTGTGGGGGCCAATTCTGGATCCACACGTCCTTCCACAGTATCGTAGTATAGTACAGCTGGCTAGGGCTGATGGGAATTGTAGTCCAAAATAGCTGGAGGTGGGGATCAGATTTGACAAATAAATTACAATCCTAGTGGAGTAGGTCCGTATTTGCCAGTGGATAGGAGTGTATTTACGCGTCATTCGCCTGTCTTTCTGAACACCCTAACACTTTGTGTGCATTTCCATGGCCCAGGCATGTCAGATAGCAAGTTTCTCATGCGGTGTGTGTGTGTGGAATTACAGATGGCAGTAACATTTATTGGAACATACACAGAGTCTGAATATATTGGCCCATCTAGCTGGGATCTCTCCCAGCCCTGCCTAGCAATCCTGGGAATTAAACACAGGGCCTTTTCCATACAAAGCTTAGAATCATAGAATTGTAGATCTGGAAGGGACCCTGGGGCTCATCTCTTCCAACCCCCTGCAATGCAGGATCCTATACGGAGATCGAACTTGCAACCTTGGCATTATGAGCAGCACACTCTAGCCAACTTAGCTATCCTGAGTGCCTGTGCTCTGCCCTCCCCCCCCCCCAATTCATCTGTGTCCCAAGGATGTCAGTGTGTACTCTCTTCTTCACACATTGTATATGCTAGCCATGCCAGAGTCTATGGCCCATGCCTATCACTGGCTACACTGCAGAGTCACACGTAAACCAGGATCAATTGCTTGGTCATGTGTGCTTTAAATGTGTCCATTGCTGGCTATAGTACAGCATCACACATATTTTAAACTTTATTGTCCTTTATAACTGGCAGAAGAGACCTTTTAAAAAAAAAATCTGAGCTTTTCTAGGTGCAACTTTCATTATCCCGCTGACAGGTTTCACGTTGCCTTTATATCTTTATGCCTTTCAGCTTATTTTATTTTTGACTGCACATTTTAATTGTTTTATATTATGGGGGGGCATCCTGGGAACATGATGGAACATTGGTATAAAAATACTTACAGGTGAAACTCGAAAAATTAGAATATCGTGGATAAGTCCATTTATGTAAGCAATTGTTTTCATTAGCTACTGGAGTTTAATATATGAGATAGACTCATGGCATGCAAAGCGAGATATGTCAAGCCTTTGTTTGTTATAATTGTGATGATGGTGTACAGCTGATGAAAGTTGAAATTGTTAACTTGGGGTTCTCATCAGCTGTACGCCATAATCATCACAATTTTAACAAATAAAGGCTTGACATATCTCGCTTTGCATGCCATGAGTCTTTCTCATATATTAGTTTCACCTTTTAAGTTGAATTACTGAAAGAAATGAAGCTTTCCACAATACTCTAATTTTTCGAGTTTCCACCTGTATATCATGGAAAACTGTTCAAGACCTCAGATTGGACAGATGGTATATATCTTTATGGAACATGGCAATTATGGGGCAGTGGAGGCGGGGAATCACACATAATCTGAAATTTAGGCAAGGACTCCTTTTATATGGTATGGCATGCTTTTATTTACTATATGGCAAAGAGCACCTTCTCTTGGCAATCATCTCCATAAGTTTTGGATGCTTGGAATGATAACTTGACTGCTTCTTTATTTTCCATTCATACAATGTGCATACGTGGAATAGGGCAGGTTTTCCTGTAAATTCCTCCAGTTTGTCTTTCCTGCAGCATTTCTGTTTCTACTTTTTGTTGTGCTATAACCGTTAAAAACACAATAAATGTTGTTGTTGTTCAGTCGTTCAGTCGTGTCCGACTCTTCGTGACCCCACGGACCAGAGCACGCCAGGCACGCCTATCTTTCACTGCCTCCCGCAGTTTGGCCAAACTTATGCTAGTTGCTTCGAGAACAATAAATTTTACTTATGATAAAATGAATGCTCATAACAAATAAATTATGAATGAATGCCACGATTCATGTACTTTGTACAGCAGGATTAGGGAAGCTTTGTTCCCTCTGGATGTTGTTGGACTCCAATTTCCATCATCCCCTAGCCATCATGGCCAATGGTTAGGAATGATAGGAGTTGTAGTCCAGCAGTATTTGGAGTCCTGTTGTACAGCCTTGTGTGCACATATTATCTGCCTTTGTGAGTCTCATTTCTCAGTGTAGTTACTGAGTACCATAGCCGGGCATCGCCTCATCGATCCCACAGGCATCCCTACCTTTTAATACATTCCACAAGGTTGTTCCATTAGGGGAAATGGGGCACAACCTCACCAACCTCAGCTGGGATCCCTCTATGCCTCACCAGCCTTCATACTTACAACCAGGCCCAGAGGGTTGTACTGACTGTGGCAGCTTCCTCCTCCTCCTCCTTAGTCTCAGTCTTGTCCTGGTACACCTCAGTAGGGAGGATGGGGGCAAAATTAGTTGCCTCTGCCTGTCGTTGCCTATGGCGCCACCTACTGTTGGCTCCCTTGCCTTCCATCCTATCAGCCCCAATAAGTGACAGACATCACTGCCATTCAATGCTGCCTTTTCCAAGCCACCTCGTTGGAAGTCTGGAGGGACGGTAGGTATCTCTAGCAAGAAGGGAGCCTAGGGATGAGGATGAGGATCTTGGGATGCTTGCTCATCTTGGGATAAGCAAATAGGACTGGTACCCAGCAATGGGACAGATATGGAGAAGACCGTGAGCCATTCTGGTGGTACCCAGCACCTGTAAAGGTAAAGGTAAGGGGACTCCTGACCATTAGGTTCAGTCGTGTCCAACTCTGGGGTTGCAGCGCTCATCTCGCTTTACTAGCTGAGGGAGCCAGCATACAGCTTCCGGGTCATGTGGCCAGCATGACTAAGCCGCTTCTGGAGAACCAGAACAGCGCACGGAAACGCCATTTACCTTCCCGCTGGAGCGGTACCTATTTATCTACTTGCGCTTTTGACGTGCTTTCGAACTGCTAGGTGGGCAGGAGCTGGGACTGAGCAATGGGAGCGGGGATTCGAACCGCCGACCTTCTGATCAGCAAGCCCTAGGCTCTGTGGTTTAACCCACAGCGCCACCCTTGTCCCATACACCCAGCACCTGTAGGTGAGGCCAAATACTCAGCAAGGAGACAGACACCTGGAAATATGGGCATGGAAGTGGGATTCAGGGTGTAAGGATGGGGCTCCGATACAGGGTGTGTGTGTGTGTGTGTGTGTGTGTGTGTGTGTGTGTGTGTGTGTTTGTGTGTTTGTCCAGGGCCAATATCCACACCTGCCAGCCAGAGAGAATGAAAGGTACAAAGGGGAAGAGAAAGGAGCTGCACCTTTTTGGTCAAGGTCAGTTTGCTCTCAGTTTCTGTCTCTGAAAGCCCAAACTGATGTAAACCTCACCTGTCGAGGCGGCTGCAGGTGGGGAAGAAGAGGCTGGCTTGGTTCTAGAGATGCTGCTGGCGGGTCGGAGAAGGCTCTTGGAAGGGAGAGCAGCCGCGCGATTATAAACGGAGGGATGGAAATGAGGCTGATCCCCGAGGAAGCAGCAGCAGCAGAAGCAGAAGAGATCTGAGATGATGGATAAATGGGACGTAAAAAAGGAGGAGAGGAGGCACCCGCGGGCGCCTCGGGGGGAGGGAATGGGGGCGGGGAGGTCGCAGGGAGGGGATGCGGGGTGAGGACCTGGGGGTAAGCGAGAGGCAGAGTGGATGGGCGTGTGCAAAGGAGGGGGAAGATGCGGGGTTGGGGCTTAAGTGGCCGAAGATGGGGAGGGGGTGTGGTTGCCGGATCGCGCTCCTTCTCCACCGGCCCCCTCCCAATATTCACACCCACGTGACCTTATGAATGAGATTGGGGCGGGGGGGGAGAGAGGGAGAGGAGGTGGGCTCGCCAGAACCGTGCATTCCTGAACAGCAAAAAAAAAAGAGAGCAGGGGTGGGGGCGGGGCGGCAGAGAGAGAGAGAGAGAGAGAGCATCCTCGCTCCAGCGCTGGGAGGGTGGGAGGCAGGCAGGCAGGGAGGGAGCGGCTGGCAAGCAGCGCAGCCCTGAGAGACTGCCCGGATCGCAGGCAGCAAAGGGCGCCGCCATGCAAGCCTGAATGCCCCCCACCCCACCCCCAAAGACCGCTCTCTCTCTCTCTAGATAGGCACCTTTCCTTTTCTCCCTAGCGTGCTTTCTCCGCGCCCCTCCCTTTTCCCGAGGAAACATCTGGACCCTGGTCCCTCCCCGCCCACCTCCCCGCGCAAGGACCGCAAGGACACTACCCGACGGAGAGAGGCGGGCGGCGGCGGAGGAGTGGTGAGCCGGAGGAGGGGTGGGGGGGGACCGTGCGGAGGGTCCCCCCCGAAAGGAGAGCATGTGCTGAGCGGCTCCCATCCTTGGCAGGTAACGTGGGGTGATGGGGTGGGGGAGGTTAAGCTGGGAACCGGGGAGAGTGCGCGTGGGGGGCGGCTGCACGCGTGGGTGAACCGCTTCAGGGTGTGTGGGGGGGGGGAGCGACCGCCTGCCGGGGGTGCGTGGGGGAGTCGGTCTTCTTCTCGCGTGGGAGGCGAAACGTCACCCGCTTCGGTTGGGGAGGAGAGCTGGGGGTTCCCACGACGGGGAAAGGGGACGGCGGTGCTGTGACATGGGGAGTGGGTGGGGGGGGGCGCGCACCGGAGGTGACAGCGGAGCCATCGCGTGCGGCCACCTCTGTGGACCCTGCCACGCCCCCCTCCAGAGCCCCCACTTTAAAAAAAAAAACCATGTGGGGGCTTTCCGCTTGTGAGCTGGGGTGTGGGGCCGCATCTACTATGGCACAGAGGTGAGTGAGAAAATGTGCTTTACGCGTGAGTGCCTTTCTCACGCGCGTATATGTCTCGGTAGTCCATTAGCAGTCATTGGGGAGTGGTGGGGGGAGCTTCTTCCAGAAACTGGGGTGCAGAAGCTTCCTGCAAATGGGTGTGAGGGGGGCTGTGTGCGGGCATGAGTTTCCATGCGCAAGGTGGGCAGCTTGGCTGAGGCATGTGGGCTGAGCTCGGCGGCGTGTGCACACTTGCACACGTGTAGACCTATATACGGGATGGAATGGGGAATGGGTGCCTGGGGGTTGCCAGCCTATGCATGTGGTGGTGGCGTGTGCGTTTTGGTAGCCATGTGCAGATGTGCTGGTAGCAATGGGGTTGAGAGACAAAGGAGGAGAAGGAGCATGGGGTGGTGGGGAAAGTGTACCATACAACTGAGGGTGTGCACATAAATCGCTGTGTGCCTGTATTTCTGTATGGCATTGTGTGCACCATTGTGCTAGCTGCCCACCTTGTGTGCTTAATCTGCAGGTATAAAATCATGCATGCATTTCCCCCCCCCTTCTCTCTCTCTCTCTGTGTATGTGCATGTCACTGTCTTTTTCTGCACATCCCTCATGCATCCCTACCTTCGTGCATATCTGTCCATGCATTTGCCCTTGTGCACGCCTGTTGTGCATGCTTTTCTCTCCTCGCTGTGGCCATACCTTTGTAAGAACAGCCCTCTCTCTCTCTCTCTGTCTCCATGTCTGCCTGCAGTTGTGCATAGATAGAGAGGCAAATTAGTCCTTGCTTGTGTGAGAAAGGCTGTAAGCATGCTTCTCCTCCTGAATGGCCAAGGTGGGGGGTGAGGGAGTGTCGGCGGCTTTTAAGCAGATCAGGATCCAGTTGGAATGTGTGCCAGGTAAATAAATAAATAAATAAATCCGCCTCGCGGTGAGCGCACACACTCATGCACACACATGCTCACATGCCATATACTATGTGCGGCAGGTGTGCTTCTCTGCCACTGCATGTGCACACCGGCGATTTTACTGCACAAGGGCAGGACCTGGGGTCTTCGCCGTCCCCACGGCAGCTTTTCTGCAAAATGCAAAAGCAAGTTTCTAGTCCTCCTGGCCTCGAAGAGCGGCTTGTGGAAATGTGTGTGTGTGGGGGGGGGTGTCTGCAAAACCCTGGGAAATCAAAGTGGGTTGGAGCAAGGTATCCCATATGCGGCTGGGTCTTCAATGCCCTCTGTCGTCTCGCTTTTTCAATGCTTGTTCTTCCTCCATGCTGCCTCCCCACTTCATCTGTGCACACCTTTGCCATTTCCCTCCCCCCTTTCCTTTCACTTTTATCACCTTTACCAAAAAAAGAGAAGAAGCAGCAAATTCGTTGACAGTCGCAATTGTGGTAGGTGTGTTTTGCAAAAGGCACAGACTCGAACCAACCTCCTTCATGTCCTCCGGATGAATAAACCAGATATTTGTGTGTGTGTGTGTGTGCGCGCGCTTGTGTAGTGTTCACGAAGCTCTGAGTTTGTCAGCCTGGATGTATATGCATTCATCTGTATGTTCTCATATTGCCGTGTGGGTGTAGCCACGAGGTCTCCATGTGCATATATTCCCTATCACATTATATAGATGAGCTGTGTGGCAGCCACGGTCCATCTGTGAGCAGAGGCACACGGCCGTTTCTCAGAGCGACCTGCCCCTTTGGCACTCGCTCGCGGCAGAACTCATGCTGGGCTGTAGATTTGTCGCCATGTGGCTTCCAAGGTGCTGGCGTGCATGCTCCGTGTGCATGCGCGTGCGCACACACGAGTACATTATTTTCCCGCTGTACTTTGTGGGCCTTTGTGGACTATGGGTCTTTAAAGCTTTCTTCCTTGTATATTGTCCCATTGTGGGTTCTTGTACCAATGTAGCATGAGCTGTTTTTTCCTTGTACAGTACACCTCTCTCTGCACATTGTGCAACATGTGGTTACAGGAACATTAGAAACATTATTTTGTCTGGGACTCCTTAAATCTGTTGTCCCTCTATGCTTTCTGCCCCCCACTATGAATTCCATGTATTCCTCTGTTTTAATATCTTGCAGGTTATAGGTTCTTATATCTAATACAGTACATGGATGTCTTGTAGGAGTTCTGCTGCGCATGCCTCTCAGTGTAGGGGACATGGCATTTGCCACACTAACCATTGTGCCCTTTTATACCTGTGTGTGATGTAGGATTCTCTTTCTTGCGCTGTCAACCACAGTGGTGCTTTAAACAGCCCAAGCTTTTGCATGATTAACTCAGAGGTACTGAGTTAATGGAATTTACTCCCAGGAAAATGTGAATACAGCTGCAGTCTGTGTTCTCTGGCTTTCTGGGTGAGCTCCACTGAACACAGCAGGATTCACTTCTGAATAAATGCACATAGGATTGAGTGGTCAAAAGTACAATTTATTAGCAAGAGCTCACTGAGCTCAATAGAACTAAGCATTGAAACTTTTTTTTTTTTACTTTGAGTAGACCCACTGAACATAATGGCCATGACTAACTTAGGCCCATAATTTTCAGTGGGTCTACTCTGGGTAAAAGTTAGTTGAATTGCTCAGTCCGTAAAGCATGAGACTCCTCATCTCAGGGTCATGGGTTCGAGCCCCACCTTGGGGAAAAAGATTCCTGCATTGCAGGGGGCTGGACTAGATGACCCTCGTGGTCCCTTCCAACTCTACAGTTCTGTGATTCTATTTACACAACCCACAGGAGCGTACTTTGGAGTAAATGTGCTTGGTATTGCAGTGTCTGTGGGTTGTGTCCAATGTTCACCCTATTGAGAACAGACCCATTAAACTGACGGGCATGTCCAACTTAGGCACGTCAATTGCAAAGGGTCTACTCTGAGCGTGTCCAATGCAAACCTAGGTCTCCAGCTGGTTTTTGACTACAATTCCCATCATCCCTGACCGCTGGTCCTGCTAGCTAGGGATGATGGGAATCGTAGTCCAAAAAAGCATGGAGACCCAAGTTTGGCAAACCCTGCACCTCAAGATCCTTCTCTCATGCTCATCTAGTGAGGCAGATCACTGTTATTCCCATTGAGCAGATTCTAAGCAGAGGCTCGGAGTCGGAGCCAGTGGTGGTAGTTTGCCCAAGGCTTCCCAGCATGTTGGTGGCTCAACCTCTCACATGTCTGGGCTACACTGTCCCCTCTGGGTACAACAAGTCTTTGTGGCCCCTGTGAATCTGGCAGTGTCCTGCGGATTGTGAGCATCTACCCTAACTTTATAACTTTCAGCAGAGGTCAAGGACAGTTCAGATTGATTTTCTCTGCCATCTGCAACCGAGTCACGTATAATGGTTGCAAAGGCAGGATTAGGTAGCTGTTAACAATGCTTCCCATGCACATACCAAAGGGGTCCTCTTCCTTACCTATGGGGCCTTCTGAACCCCCCCCCCCCCACACACACACCACACAAAAAGAAATGCACACAGACACCTCCAGGAGGCAAAGGAAGACAAAGATATCCATAAGATTTTCTTAAATTGCATACATGGCTATAGATGCAGAATTATAAATAATCACTAGAATTTAAATAGAAAGGCAGCCCTTCACACCGCAAGGGTCTTTTTGACTGCTCAGTCTGCTGCAGCAGCGTGACGTGGGTTGCTGGCGCCCGGGGCAGGGCAAGTGTTACGCCCTCACGGTGGACTGAGCAGCTGTTTTGGGGGCACACACCAGGAGGATGAACAGAGCCCGCCTCAAATAGGCTCCTTGGCAGCTGTATCCACCCACCTGCTCACTAGACCAGGCATCCCCAAACTCGGCCCTCCAGATGTTTTGGGACTACAACTCCCATCATCCCTAGCTAACAGGACCAGTGGTCAGGGATGATGGGAATTGTAGTCCCAAAACATCTGGAGGGCCGAGTTTGGGGATGCCTGCACTAGACCAACTCGGCCACTGCCGTGCCTCAGCTACCTGGGCTCAGTGCCTGTCGGAGCAGGCCCTGACTGCACCCCATCAAAAATGTGCGTCCGAGACCACACACCCCATGCAACGCCTCTGGTCTGCCGACTAGGTGGCGCCAACTTTTTATGGGCCCTGGTCTTCAAAGTAGACATGGACAATCCTTCAAACAGAGGGCAATCCTCCACAGACCCTTCAAACAGCCGTCTGTAAAGCTGGACTTGTGTGTAGATAACCTCTTTTTACTTGTTGAGGTGGTTTGCGATACAGTGGAACCCCGGGTTACGCACGCAATCCGTTCTGGGTCGCCATGCATAACGTGGGCGTGCGTAACTCGAACGCACGTAAAAAAAAAAAAAAAACCTGGAAGTCACGCAATTTGTGGAACTCAGCAGGGAGGAGGATGGGGACAAAACCAGAACCAGCTGCCTCTGCTTCGGCTCCCCCTATTGTCGGCCTCCCTACCTGCTACCCTACCAATGGCAGCGGGTAGTGAAGTTATGGTCACCACCACGATATGTCTAGGCCCAAATTCTTTTGCAAGATTACAAAGCAAATGGTATGGGGGCAGCACGGCATGTCACTTGGTGCTGTGCTGCCCTGCAGACCAGCTGACTGGCGTGGCATCGCAGCCACGCCAGCCAGCCAGATGGAGATGTTAGGTGCCAAACCTGGAGACCAGATGTCTCCACTTCCTGGCAAAAGGCCGGCTGCCTGTCGCAAAACACGCCTGGCGCCCGGCTAATTTCGAAAGCTGTTGCCAAGTGCTGTGTGTACCCATATCCATTTGCTGGGCCTGCCTGGCGTGCTACCACAGCGCTGTGGCACTAGCTCGACTAGGGGCTCATCCCACAATGCTGCAACCGTATCAAAAGGCCTGCAACCGCCTGGGTGGGTCTGACGATGTGGGTTCAAGGGTCCTGACCCCACAAGGAAGACACGTGTTATTGGCCCTATCCATGCGGTCGCAAGAGATGTGGGGTGAACATACGGGAAAAGTAGCTCCTGCAGCGCTGTAGTAGCCGAAAAGAGCGCTTTAATAAGGACTTCATTAGGCAAAAGTGCTTTAAGCCCCAGGGAAAAGGAGGGATGCCTTGGGACTGATTCCCAAAGAGACCATCCATATATGTTGCATGCTGATATTGAAGAGGGCATGCTTTGTTATATGTGGGAAGCCTGCAAATACGGAGTAATGAATATTTTGCAAGATTAGCCCTTGGAATTCTAAATGACTGAAAAGGGGTCTTTATTTTGTGTGGGCGGGTGCATTAATTTATTGTTATTCTGACTCCCAGGAGTTCAAGACCACTGACAGTGTCTCCTTCTTTAATCTCTCATCCCAGCATCCTTTGCAAAATAGGCCAAGGCAGACGGAATGACACGTCTCAAGAAATGCGTGTTCCTTAATCCACATTTGCCAAGGTATTGCAAATGTAGGAGCAGGGGCTGCATTTTTAGGCGAGAGTTGACAGGTGGGAGGGCGGTACCTAACCCTTCCCATACCACCCATTCCCCCCCCCCTGCAAATAACTTCCTGACCATTTCTCCCTCACTGGGCATATTTCTGGTCTTGATGCCTAGCGGGCCGGGGGGGGGGGGGCCAAATTAAAAACAACAAAAAAGAGTTTCACAAATGAATAGGTAAGCAGGTAAAAGGTAAAGGCCCCTGACCGTTAAGTCCTGTTGCAGATGACTCTGGGGTCGCGGCGCTCATCTCACTTTACTGGCCGAGAGAGCCGATGTTTGTCCGCAGACAGTTTTTCCGGGTCATGTGGCCAGCATGACTAAGCCGCTTCTGGCGAAACCAGCGCAGCTCACGGAAACGGCGTTTACCTTCCTGCCGGAGCAGTACCTATTTATCTACTTGCACTTCGACGTGCTTTTGAAATGCTAGGTTGGCAGGAGCTGGGACTGAGCAACGGGAGCTCACCCCATCGCGGGGATTCGATCCGCTGACCTTCTGATCAGCAAGCCCTAGGCTCTGTGGTTTAGACCACAGCGCCACCTGTGTCCCTAGGTAAGCGGGGGGAGGAGGGTTAATCATCCCTTCCCACTTACTGATTCTCCCCTGAAAATGCCCTTGACCCCCCCCCCATGAATTAGCATCTCATTTTATCATTTCATTTTGCATTTCTGTCCCACCTTTCCTCTAAGGAGCTCAAGGTGCTACCCATAGTTCTCCTCCTCCCCATTTTATCCTCACAACAATCCTGTGAGGTAGGTTAGACTAAGAGACAGTGACTGGCCCATGTTCACCCAGTGGGAGTGGAGATTTGAACCCTAGCCTACCAGGTCTTAGTTAAATACTCTTAACCACTGCAACACACCGGCAGCCTTGTGTAGAGTATTATGTGGCACATATCATAGAATTGCAGAGTTCTGAGGGTCATCTGGTTCAAGCCCCTGCAATGCAGGAATTTAAACTAAGGCATCCATGACACGTGGCCATCCATCCTCTGCTTAAAAACCTCTAATGGTCCACCACTTTCCGAGGGAGTCCATTCCACTGTTGAACAAGCTCTTACCATCCAAAAGTTCTTCTGATGTTTGATCGAAATCTGCTTTCTTGTGACTTGAAGCCATCGGTTCATGTCCCACCCTCCGGAGCAGGAGAAAACTTGCTCCATCTTCCACGTGACAGCCCTTGAGATGTTGGAAGATGGCTATCACATCTCCTCTTTTCCACACTAAGCTTACCCAGCTCCTTCAACCGTTCCTCATAAGGCTTGCTTTCCAGACCCTTGAACATCCTGGCCGCCCTTCTCTGCACGCATTCCAGCTTCTCCATATCCTCCTTAAATTGTAGTGCCCAGAAATGGACCCGGGACTCCAGTTGTGGTCTGATGAAGACAGAATAGAGTGGTACTATTACTTCCCTTGACAGGACACTACACTTCAGTTGATGGAGCCTAGACGCCTGCTTCTTGGGAGAAAAGCAATGACAAACCTAGACAGCATCTTAAAAAGCAAAGACATCACCTTGCCGACAAAGGTCCGTATAGTTAAAGCTATGGTTTTCCCAGTAGTAATGTACGGAAGTGAGAGCTGGACCATAAAGAAGGCTGATCGCCGAAGAATTGATGCTTTTGAATTATGGTGCTGGAGGAGACTCTTGAGAGTCCCATGGACTGCAAGAAGATCAAACCTATCCATTCTCAAGGAAATTGGCCCTGAGTGCTCACTAGAAGGACAGATCCTGAAGTTGAGGCTCCAGTACTTTGGCCACCTCATGAGAAGAGAAGACTCCCTAGAAAAGACCCTGATGTTGTGAAAGATGCAGGGCACAAGGAGAAGGGGACGACAGAGGATGAGATGGTTGGACAGTGTTCTCGAAGCTACTAACATGAGTTTGGCCAAACTGCGGGAGGCAGTGGAAGACAGGAGTGCCTGGCGTGCTCTGGTCCATGGGGTCACGGAGAGTCGGACACGACTGAACGACTGAACAACAACAACAAGAATAGCACGAGCCTTTTTTGCTGCTGCTGCTACTGCATCACACACATATAGTTGCAAGCCACGTGTTTGTTAGCCTCAGAACCTGCACCTTCAGCCGATTATCCCCATTTTTCTGATGAGGGAACTAAGGCAGAGAGAGAACAACTTAGCCAAAGCTCACCCAGCTCAGACCTCCCGGGCCCAAAGCCAGCATGGCAGGCTCAAGATGAGCTTGTGATTCTGTATAAGCAGGGTGGCATGTATACAGGATCCATGTGCTTCTAAGGAACCTGAACATAGGTATATGTGAGAGTGTGAGTGAGTGAGTGAACGGCGCTTTGCGTGTGAGTGTAAGGAGAGTAAGCCAAGCGTGCATGGGTGACACCGGGGAGAATTGGCCTCATTTCACACCCACTGCACGTGGCACTAGAGGGATGCAGAAAGGATGAGGAGACACGCAGAGAGAAGCTTTTGCATCTAGGGTCGGCATTGACACAGGATCAAGCTCTCAGCAGCCTTGACAGGCAGGGCACTGCTCCTCGCATGCCAGATTTGGATGGTGTGTTCTGCACATCTGCAGGCTCCTGTTGCGTGGCTAGCTCTGCGCCAGATCTCCCACTTCCCTCTCTCAAATGGACTTGTTGGCCTGGGCTTGCAAAGAGGCTGGGTCATCAAGGGGGTGTGTGAGACACACAGCACCCCCATCCTCCCAATTTTCAATTTCTCTCCCCATCCCCATCTATCTAATCCATCTACATACCTTTTCCCCTCCGCTATAATAGCAATTTCTGGGCAGGGGTCCAGCAAGGATCCTCCCATCCATTTGCCACCTCTGCCTCCAGAGATGGAGTTTTTTGGGGGGAGGGGAGGCACCACTCTCTCTCTCTCTCTCTCTCTCTCTCCCCCCCCCCTTCTCAGGCTGGCATTATTCCAAACAGCGCCTGCGCTGCCTCTCCCCCGCCCAGCTGGGCTTGGCTATTCTTAGCTCCCGAGTCTTTGATTCATGCTTCTGAGAGTATTTCTGCTGGGTGTGCAGAGAGAACAGTTACTGCGGTGTGAGGGAGGAGGGATATGCACATGCCTGGCTCAGTGCGTGTGAGACACACACACTCACACACACTCTCTCTCTTTCTCTCTGCAAGCATGCAGACACATGTCCCTATGCCTGTAAGGATCTGCATGAGCATAGGTATGCATGGGAGAGAGCACCTGCAGACCTACATGTGCACGTTTGGTCTTGGAGTGGTGCATGTCTGCATATTTCTGCTTCTCTGCGTGAAGCAATTAAGTATGCATGCTTATTCCCTAGTATGTACATGCGGCTACGAATATCTTTGTACATGATTTTTGTGACCAGGCATCTAGACGAAAATAGGCGTGCATGTGCCATGTGAATATGGCTTGCAGCGTTTGTGTGCATGCCCAACATGTACTTTCACGCTCTCATGTATGTGGGAATGTACAGCCATGCCAAAACAGGAGCATGTGCTCATTTCTTTCAAGGGCGGCGAGTGGCCCATGAGATCGCAGCCACTTGAATTGTTGGCACGTTGGGAATAGCAGGTGCATAATCGGCTCCAGACTAACGAGAGTTTGCATATCTATCCATTTGGATATGTGCATAAATGAATTATTGCATGGGTATAATGGGACACGTGCTGTTGCATCTGCTGTTTCCAGCACGCCAACTTTCATGTGACGGTAGAGGGCCAGATCTGGCGGGGGATTACCTGGTGTAGGGCGGCCCACCCGGCACCACTGAGACGAGTACTAGCCCTGTGCAGCTCTATGCCCCCCGCCTGCTGCTATATTAATTTCTCCAGAATGCAATCCTGTACTGTACATGTATGTAGTATTACTATGGAGGAAGGGGGTTTAAATGGCAGCTGGGGGTGAGACCAGCCGTGCATGATGACCTCACTCCTATTTGCAATAAA
This sequence comes from Lacerta agilis, assembly GCF_009819535.1. Classification (NCBI taxonomy): domain Eukaryota; kingdom Metazoa; phylum Chordata; class Lepidosauria; order Squamata; family Lacertidae; genus Lacerta; species Lacerta agilis. The sequence continues at coordinate 36,052,985 of NC_046325.1, read as the reverse complement.
GAAGCGGGACTCTGACAAGACCCCAGTATTTGCCTGAGTATGGTGTAGTGCTTTTGCACCTCAATATTCGATGCTTTTTTCTCAGCAGATTAAAAGAATTGTATGAAGGGGAGAGGACTTAGGTGCTCGTGCACGGACTTCACTCTGCCTGAATGTACGTGTGTAAAGAGAACACAGGAGGAAATTATTTTTGACATTCATTTCTTGCTTTATCTCCAAGGAGATAACTGCGGCATGGGTAGTTCTGTTCCCCCGCCCACAACAACCTTGTGAGGTAGATTGCCACAGCCTGAGAGAGAATGGCTGGCCCAGCATCACCCAGCGAGTAAGGATTTGAACTTGGATCTGTCTGGTTGCAGACCGGCACTCTGAATTGCTGTACCGCACCGGCTCCATTTGGGGTGCGCCCGTGTGAGAAAGTGGGTGGTGTGTTCAGTGTGAGCAAGTGTTTGTATGTGGGGAAAAGAGTATAGCTGCAATCGGTGACAGGGAGAGCAGCTCAGCACGGGGAGCCTAGAGGCAATGTTCGAAATTCTCCAGGTGCATTTTGATACTGGGGTGGTGGGTCCAATTGTGATTATGTGGAGATTTCACTTGCATACTGGGACAAGTGAATTGTTGCGAGAGCAAGCTACAGTCAAGCAATGTAGTTGAGATAATAGAATCCTAGAATTGTGAAGGGATCCTGAGGATCATTTAGTCCAACCCCCTTGCAAATAGACATTCTCTTGTGGTGACTGCAACCTCGATTTGGCGTCTAGTTTATATGCGTTTCTAACCCAGAAAAACTGTCTGCGGACAAACGTCGGCTCCCTCGGCCACTAAAACGAGATGAGCGCCGCAACCCCAGAGTCGTACGTGACTGGACTTAACTGTCAGGGGTCCTTTACCTTTTTTGTTTTTTTAACACTGCCTAGAAGGGAGAAGAAGACTGATCGCCGAAGAATTGATGCTTTTGAATTATGGTGCTGGAGGAGACTCTTGAGAGTCCCATGGACTGCAAAAAGATCAAACTTATCCATCCTTAAAGAAATCAGTCCTGAGTGCTCACTGGAAGGGCAGATCCTGAAATTGAGGCTCCAGTACTTTGGCCACGTCATGAGAAGAGAAGACTCCCTGGAAAAGACCCTGATGTTGGGAAAGATGGAGGGCACAAGGAGAAGGGGACGACAGAGGACGAGATGGTTGGACAGTGTTCTCGAAGAGACTGGCATGAGTTTGGCCAAACTGCGGGAGGCAGTGGAGGATAGGGGTGCCTGGCGTGCTCTGATCCATGGGGTCACGAAGAGTCGGACATGACTGAACGACTGAACAAGAAGAAGAAGAAGAAGGGAGAGGTGTCCTCTCCTTGCTGGAAGCCTTCAAGTGGAGACTGGGCAGCCATGTGCTGGGGTTGCTCTGAGCTATTGATTACCTGTACCAAGAAGGAAATTGAACTAGATGTTCTCAAAGGCCTCTTCCGACTCTATGATTTTAACACTTTATGATGTTCTACAAGATGTTCCTCCAACTCTATGTTTCTAATACCCTGCAATGTTCTCCTGTTGATATTCCATTTCAAAGGTTGGCTACTGAGTTCTTCCCAATTATTTCCATTGAACAGAATTGTTGTTGGGGAGCTGAGAACTGCAGCTCTGTAAGGGAGAAACTACGGTTCCCTGGATTTTTGGAGGGGTGTGCGCTTTAAATGAAAATGTTACAAGCTCAGGTAGCGCCCCCCCCCCCCGCTCCTCTACTGTACGAGCAAACCATAGCTTGCTTTTACATCTGCACCAGGCAGGCCATGGTTTGCCCTTCAGACCTGAGACTGAACACAACGCAAACCATGGTTTCAGTCTCTGGTTTGAAGGTAAACCATGTTTGCCCGGTTCGGATGTAACACCAAACTACGGTACTTGCTCAGGTCACCATTTTTTTAAAGTTTGGTATTACATTTCTCTCCTATCTTTCATCCAAGGAACTCGGGTATATTGTCCCTCCCCATCTCTTATCCTCAAAGCAACCCTGTGAGGTAGACTAAGCTCAGAGAAAGTGTGACTGGCCCAAGGTCATCCACTGAGCTTCATGGCTAAGCCTTGAACTCTTCAGTCCTACTCTGATATTTCCACCACTGCACTGCACCACACCAATTCTAATGTGTGTGAGGGGGTTAAACGTTCATTTTTACCCTATCCTTCATCGAAGAAACCCAGAGCGGCATTCAGTGTTAGAAACTCAGATATGTAAGCTAGATGCCAAATGGTTCCTTAAAACCAGGGTTACAGTTGCCAAAACGGTTGCCACTTTGGGGCTAGATGGCTCAAAAGTCGCATTTCTCGATACGACTTTTTGGTTCCTGAAATTCATTCGGATCGCGCAGATAAAATATATAACGGATTGAATTCCACAGGATGTGTTGCTGGCTTGTGAAAACAGTCAAGGTCCAAGGATCCCCAGGCAGGCATTCCCAAGATGGTGGAGATGTCAGGCGCCATCCTGGCACCCGGGCATCTTCACTTGCTCGCAAGTAACCGGTGGTGAAAATGTGCCTGGCAAATTTTGAATGCCCGTGGCATACATGGTGGGTGGCTTTATCCTCACAACAACCTCATGACTTTGATTAGCTTGAGCATGGGTAGGCAAACTAAGGCCCGGGGGCCGGATCAGGCCCAATCGCCTTCTAAATCCAGCCCACAGACGGTCCAGGAATCAGCGTGTTTTTACTTGAGTAGAATGTGTCCTTTTATTTAAAATGCATCTCTGGGTTATTTGTGGGGCATAGGAATTTGTTCTTTTTTCTCCCCCCCCCCAAATATAGTCTGGCCCCCCACAAGGTCTGAGGGACAGTGGACCGGCCCCCTGCTGAAAATGTTTGCTGATCTGTGAGCTTGAGTGTCAGTGGCCCAACGGCACTCAGTGCATTTCCTGGCAGAGGGAGGATTCGAAACCAACTCTTCACCATCTAAATCCAGCATGATGCTTTGCCAGTTCATATAGGATGGCAAGCTATGGTCTGCTCAAACAAGAGGAGGGAGGAAAAGAGTGGGAACACCCAAGGGGAGAAGGGTGTGCTATATCTGAGCTGACCCCACCATGCATGTCTCTGCCTCAGCCGCCTTCCCTGTAATATTGGGGTGACACTGCTGGCCTACTTTGCAGGGTTGTTGTAAAGATTACAGAGATAATGTAGGTGAAGCACTTGTGACACACTAAATTGTGTTCAGTGAATGCCATGCATTTTCACCGCCTCCGACGTTTATGGGGAAATGTACACAATTTCTGTGTCCTGCGCGGCGTCCCACGCGCCTCCGCAGCTTCCAGTCATGTGCTTCCGCCCCCCCCCCCCACGCACGCACACACACACACACAAATGTACAGACCCTCGCCTGCTCAACGCTCTTCCTGCCTGCTCTCGCTCTGTTCTGTCACAAATCCTCCTCGGGGTGGGGGTGGGGGAAGAAATCCTCAAATGTCAGAACACAGAATGCAAAGGGAGCCAATTTATGCCAAGGAAGCAAAATATACATCAAGTTTTGATTGTTTGGCACAACCTGCTTTGAATGCAACATTTTAATTCCCAGAGAGTGAAGAATGCCGTGGCAATGCAAAGTAGGATCGGCCACACGGTGGCTTGGGATTCAGCCAGGGCTGGCTCGAGGGCTCTTTGTGCTCGCAGTGAGATGGAGCGAGGGATATCCCTGTCTGAGCGGAGATCTACCTGCAAAGCCACTGAGGATTCTGGGGGCACTCTCAGTTCACGGGAGCCACCATTGAGTGGCTCCTTACCCATCACCAGACAAGAAGACCCAGGGTTTTTTTTTTGGTGTTGGGGGGATGGAATGCATATGATGATTTCTATGCATAGATGAAAATTTGGGAATAATTACTCGTATTTAAATGTTCTGTTTCACCATAATGGAGAAACTGGGACCAGGTAACCTCCGAATTTGCTGCTGAGGTGTTAGTCGTTGATGGGCAACTCCAAGAAGGGTTTGGATTTGATATCCCACTTTATCACCACCCGAAGGAGTCTCAAAGCGGCTAACATTCTCCTTTCCCTTCCTCCCCCACAACAAACACTCTCTTGAGGTGAGTGGGGCTGAGAGACTTCACAGAAGTGTGACTAGCCCAAGGTCACCCAGAAGCTGCATGTGGAGGAGGAGCGGAGATGCGAACCTAGTTCACCAGATTACGAGTCTACCGCTCTTAACCACTACACCACACTGGCTCCAAGGCCTCCTGCTCTCCTTATTTAGGGTTTTCTCTTCAATCTGGACTCGGGAACAGACATGATGGATGCCTTTTCTGTTCTTGAAAGAAAATAGAAAATTCTTTCCAGTAGCACCTTAGAGACCAACTGAGTTTGTTCTTGGTATGAGCTTTCGTGTGCATCTTGTCTCTGTCTTCCTGGCTGGGCTGGCCCTGGTGATGAGGACTGTGTCCTAGATCTGCCTTCCCAACCTGAGTTCCTACAAATCAGGGTTTCCCAAATTTGGGTCGCCAGCCAGATTTTTTTGGACTACAACTCCCATCATCCACAGCTATCAGGACCAGTGGTCAGGAATGATGGGAACTGTAGTCCAAAAATAGCTGGAGACCCAACCTTGGGAAACCCTGCTCTAAATGTTTTGCACTACAACTCCCATCAGCCTCAGCTGGCACGACCAGCAGTCAGGGACAGTGGGACTTGCAGTCCAAAATGTATGGCGCCACACCAAATGTGGGAAGCCCATCCTATATATTTTCTCTTGCCAGATGATGGGCATGGAGATCCGTGCAGCACCTTTGGCATCCTGGCAAACAGCCTTTTCTGCAAGGTGCCTCTCTCCCCCCTGCAAACATATGAACAGCAGCAAAGGGAGAGCAGGCAGAGAACATCTTATTAAAATAGAAAGCTTTTATCAGCAGGAATCCAGGAAAGAGAGGTTGTTGGAGATGTTGCCTGGAGCATCCATGAGGAACATGTTTCTCCATCATCATCATCATCACAACTGCTATTATCTTGCTTTTTCTATAAATGTACTCAAACTAGGGTACTACACGCAGCGAGAGAGCAGCATTGCGCAACAAAATTTAATAAACCAATTGGAAGAAAACAAACACGATTAAGAAAGCCTGTGTTAAAACTGTTAAGTGACAGTATTTGGAGAAAACAACCCAAAACAACACATTTTTATTCATTTGTTCTCTGATTGCTTTTATTTTATTTTATTTTGTACTGCGTTTCATCTGATGTCTGTTTTCTCCGTGCAAAGGAACGTAATGCGATCGTATGTTTTGATATGCAAAGCTTTTGTAGTCTGGCAAAATGAACAGAATGGTTTTAAGAATACAAAGCTCCTAATGTGGAAAAAAAAGGAACTGAATGTTACATGCCTGTTTTAAAAAGATAGGTTTTCGAAGCCTGCCCCAAAGTAGAAAAGGGGGACGCTCTGCAAATTGACCCAGGGATGCTGTCCCAAAGTTTTGGTGCCAGTGCTAAAAAAAAAAAGCACTGTTTCAAATATTTGTCTGTTGTATATCCCCTATTAATGGGATCTGAAAAAGAGTAGAGTTGTGGAGCAGATCATAGGAAAGCTGGGAGTATCAGCAGTTGTCGCCATTAGGCAATTGGCAAGGGACCCTCCTCAGCAGAGCGCCCGCTGCTGATTCCTGGAGCTTCCTTCCTGCCACATGGTGTTGTTTTAGAGCAGGGGTTGTGATGGCAAGGTTTACCTCGCCTGGGCCGGTTTACTCCAGCGGAGATCCCTCCATGGGCTGGATCGCGCGCCTGGCCGCAATTTTCGGCGTCTGCGCAGACATGATTTCCTGCGTTTGCGCAGACACGATTTCCAGTCCCGCGGAAGCGATTCCGCACACCACGCTGCACCAGTTTAGCACAGCACGTGGGGACTCACAGGGGCGGCTTGTGGGTCGGTAAAACGACCCCCATGGGCCACTTGTGACCCATGGGCCTTAGGTTGCCTACCCCTGTTTTAGAGAGATGCCACTGTAGTCAGGAAGGGACCACCAGAAGTCACTTTGCCCAGAACACATTCAAACTTGGGAGACAGCTCTAGATAGGAGCTATGTGGTTCAGCGGTCTGTTGTCTGGTGAATACTTTGACTGCTGCACTTTGGAAAAGTCCAATGGCAGGTTTCTGGACAAGGCTACAGCTTGAGAAGGAGGCAAAGGTGGTGGAAAGTGCTTCCGGTCAGTGCTGTCACCGGTGAAACAGCTGGGTCTGGGAGCACCCACAGGCTATACCTAGACCCCCAACCAGCAGTATTATTATTATTGTTGTTGTTGTTGTTGTTGTTAGGAGCGGGTGGCGCTGTGGTCTAAACCACTGAGCCTCTTGGGCTTGCTGGTCGGAAGGTCGGCGGTTTGAATCCCCGCGACAGGGTGAGCTCCCATTGCTCTGTCCCAGCTCCTGCCAATCTAGCAGTTTGAAAGCACACCAGTGCAAGTAGATAAATAAGGTACTACTGCAGCGGGAAGGTATATGGCATTTCCATGCACTCTGGCTTCCATTGTTCCCTTGCGCCAGAAGCGGTTTAGTCATGCTGACCACATGACCCAGAAAGCTGCCTGGGGATGAACGCCGGCTCCCTTGGCCTGAAAGCGAGATGAGCACTGCAACCCCATAGTCGCCTTTGACTGGACTTAACTGTCCAGAGTTTTTTTTTACCTTACTATTCTTCTTCTTCTTCTTCTTCTTCTTCTTCTTATTATTATTATTATTAGTGCTATTTTTTATAGAAAAATAGGTGCCGGAACTCACAATGAACTCCTACCTTGTTCTCTTGTAATGGCAATGGCGCCTGAGAGGTGCTGGAACTGAGTTCCAGCGACTTCTGGCTGGGAAAAAAAGCCCTGATTACTATTTTAATCAATCAATCAATCAATCAATCAATCAATACACCCATCTTCTCTGCATACCAAGAACAAACCTAGTTGGTCTCTAAGGTGCTACTGGAAGGAATTTTTTTATTTTTTATTTTGTTTTGACTATGGCAGACCAACACGGCTGCCTACCTGTAACTTAGTTTATTCCGTTTGCCCAACTCTCTCATCCACACACACACACACAAACAAACGCCAAACACTGATTTAGGAATTCCATCACCTTCTTGGGAAATGAGCGCAAGGGTGCCAGATTGTTTGGGTGACAATACACCCAGTAGCAGGAGGGAGCAAAAAGATTTTAGTGGAGGCAGATCCCCTCCCGCAAATGCTTGGGGCACAAGAACTTGAAATGACTAAAGATGCACAGAGCTGGGTTTATTGGTCCACTGTATTTTGAGTACATAGATTCTTCCTTGGATTCTTCCTTGGATTCTTCCCCCCACCCCCACCCAAAGGAGCAAAAACATCCCAACTTTTGATATGGTAAGATATTTTTGATCATATTTTTTTCAAAGCAACAAATCAGTTGCCCCTAAGGGAGGACCAACAGATTCTAACTGCATTGGGCCAATAATTTATCCTCTGTGGTCTGTTCGCTGCATTTTTCCATTTGATGTGCTCCTGTATTTCCTCCTTTGGGGCTTGAGGCGTAAGTGCAATGGCTAGACTTAGAGCATGAAGCTTGGATTGTGGAAATGCAAGGTTAAAAAAACTGTTCAACTCTGAAATACAATAGTATGGTTCAGTCATTTTTTGGCTTAACTACCTGAGATATGAAAAAGCCTTCTGCCTGCACAGGTAGCCTCTTCATTTTTCCATTTGCACGAGTGACAGATGTACTAGGAAACCTCTAATTAACCATAGTTTCCTGTTTCCCCCCCTAAACTGGGAACCTATGGCTGAGTTTGCACGTAATGTTACACCAGGGTTTGGTATAGGGGTATACAATGTAGTGCTCTCTAAATGTGGTTGGAGGACATCACATTAGCAGCCCCAGTTTAGTGTTATGAGAACGAGCTGTAAGCTAATTCTTGGGTTCATGTATTCATCCTTCCCAGAAACCTTTGTTGCCATTTTAGATTAACCATAGCTTGTTGCAGTGTCTCAACCTGGACAAGCTCTGGTTAATCTTAGCTATGGTTTTTTGAAAAAGCCAGCTTTAAACCATGGGTTTCCTCTCTCTAAATAATGCCCCTAACCTCCCTGGCAGGGGCTGGATCTACACAGAGGAGGAAACCCCACTATAAATTAGTAAGAAATTAAATCGCTATAAAAAAGAAAATCACTGTATAAAAATCTCATTGACATTGTTTTTGCTCTCCAGCGCCATCTGATGTTACTTCTTTATAAGCCATTCAAAATGTTGTTTTTTTACTAATGTAGCTGAGTCCAGGGTTGTTGTGAGGATAACATGCTATGCTGAGGGAGGGATGTAAGAAGGGAACTATATCCTTTCCAACCTGCATTTGTCGCAATTTGTTGTGTTTCCATTCTCCTGCAGTTCACTTTCTATCAAATACTATGTTAGGAACTATTTTCCTAACATATGCAACTTACATTCATTTGGAAAGGTCAAATCAATGTAGAAAAAGTCATTAATTACACATTTGTTTGCTTAAAGACAGCAACAATAACAATGTAAATGAATATCAATCGTATTTGCTCGTGCGATTTCCATTCCTGATCTCAGACGAACATGTGATCTGTAGCAATTTCCACTTCCTTTTCCATTTTCATCAGAATTTGAGGACATCCCTACTCTGAATTCCACACTGCGAATCCCACTTATACTGACTCCATGTGTAAAGATGGTAATAACTGTTCGATAGTGGAATGGATTTCCTCAGAAGGTGGTGGACTCTCCTTCCTTGGAGATTCCTAGGCAGAGGTTGAATGCCCATCTGTCAGGGATTCTTTAGCTGTGATTCCTGCATGCAGGCGCAGCAAGCTTAAGCCTTCCATATGTCAGGGAAATTCCTGACATGTCCTGGTTTTCAGATGTAAAAATGGTGCCGGGAGGGGGGGGATTTTGCCGAATTCGCAGAATGTAAGGGAAAACCCAGGTGTATGGCAATGTGATGGGAAAAGCAGCGGAAACAGCTTAAAATCACAATGGGGGGGAGATTTCAATTTTGGGGTCTTCCTTTAAAAAGCTCAACAACTTCGTGGGTGTCAGGAATTTTACTTTTTGAAGTATGGCAACCCTAAGCGGGCTGGACTAGATAACGCTTGGAGTCCCTTCCAGCTCTACAATTCCATGAATATGTATCACAGGGCTGCAATACGTCCAGGAATTGAACAGGAAAATGGCGCCTGAGTGGATTTTTGTCAAATCGACATATGGCAAAGGGTGTGTGTGTTTAATTTTTTTAAAAAATAATTTTAAATTTCCCCAAAATCTAAGTTCCCAAAAAAAAGCTTGACAACTTTGACCCGCTTTTTGGGAATATGGAAACCCTAATGTATTCTTGTTGTGGAACATTGTCTTTGTGCTGAGAAACACAGGCCTAGGGCAGGGGTGATGAGCCTGTGGCCATCAAACTCATCTTGGAGGGGAAGATAGAGAGAAAGGGAGCAGCAGCAGTGGAGAGGGAGAGGGAGGGAAGGAAAGAAAGAAAGAGATGACAGAAGGAGAGAGAGGGAGGTGGAAGACACTGCTGGCTGTGCACACACCACACATTCAAGGCACATTTAAAGCGCATGACTCCCCCCAAAGGATCTTGGGAACTCTTGTTTGTTAAGGTTGATGGGAACTTTAGCTCTGTGGCAAAAAACAGAATGAGGAAAGCCGATGCCTTGCTCTCTTTAGGCTTAGGCCCTGTCTGATTTTAGGTTCTCATGGCACCATCAATTACTCCTGAGGTGATACATGACAGAATATAGGTTCCCCAGAAGTGTGGCCTGCAGGGTGCTTTTCACTTCTGGATGGAAAGCAGTCAGGGGGCATGGGGTGAGGGGTACAGGAATAAATAGCCATTACTCATTTGCGTGTGTTAATTTGTTTAAATGCATGCAAACTTTATTTTTAAAAAATGCCTCAGGTGAAGACTTTGCTTTAAATAGAGAAGGCAAGCTTGCCTTAAACAAATAAAGGGGGAAGGAGAGAAACCAAAAATTAGATCATTTTGAAGCTAGCCGCGTGATTGCTTTTGCCTAGAAGTGAAATCTAGCCACAGACGCCGCCCATTGGTCTCCCAGAAATCCTGTCAGTGCCTCCAGCTTGCTTTGAATTTGCAAAGTGCTTATGTGAAACGGAGAGGTTAGTGAAATGTGTATATTCCCTTCTGGGCGACATTCCAGGGGCCACACGGGCCTAGTGGTGGGCGGAGCCAAAGGCTAAAGTGGGCGGGGGAATTAAAACAAATATTAATTTTTGTACATAAGGCTGGTTTCTGCATTTCTACATTCTACTCCAGCCTACCTTGATCTGGTTCCACTGCAGGTGTACTTCCATGACCACTCCCCATCAGGGATATAAATGCTCTTCTGCTTATCTGCTCAAGAAAACTGGAGAGGCCAGCCAGACGGAGACTTCGGTTGCTAAGCTGGCACCCAGAGATCTCCATGTGGTTACAGATGGACCCACGCCAGCCGTAAAATGCGCCTGGCGCCTGGCGAATTTCGAACACTATTCCCTTCCGGCTCTGTGATTCACACCACTGAGCTGCAAGCCCTTTTCCTCTGCTTAAATTGCCAGCCAGCATTTTCAGCAAATCCATGGCTCTTATTGGAACAGGTCAAAGTCTGCCTCCCTACCTTGACTCTGCCCTCTGATCCAGTGAGGGAATCGGTATGTTTGCACCCTCAGAGACACTAATTAGTGCCTGCGTGAATATATTTATCCCTTATCGTCACCAAGAGCGAACTCAAGCGGTGCCGACGGATACGAGGTCAAAAAAGGCCACTTAAAAACCAGAGGGAGGCCTTAGTACGCTCAGGGGAGCCTCAAGAAGGGGCAATGCAAAGTACAGAAATATATATATATATTTAAACTGGCCTAATGGGGGGAAATAGCCCTAAAACAACATAATTAGGATTGAGCAGCTCCATTATCTGTGGAATGTTGAGCACTGACTTAAAAAGAACAACAGAAAATGAGGGGAGAGAGAGAGAGAGAGAGAGAGAGAGAGAAGGAATGGCCTGTTTATAGTATCCTGGAGATAAACATGACCCTTCGGGAAGAGCCTCTGCTCAGAGGTAAAGCACCCACCACGAGGGACCCAGGTGGCGCTGTGGGTTAAACCACAGAGCCTAGGGCTTGCTGATCAGAAGGTCGGTGGTTCGAATCCCTGCGACGGGGTGAGCTCCCGTTGCTCGGTCCCAGCTCCTGCCAACCTAGCAGTTCGAAAGCACGTCAAAGTGCAAGTAGATAAATAGGCACCGCTCCGGCGGGAAGGTAAACGGGGTTTCCGTGCGCTGCTCTGGTTTGCCAGAAGCGGCTTGTCATGCTGGCCACATGACACGGAAGCTGTACGCCGGCTCCCTCGGCCAGTAACGCGAGATGACTGGACCTAATGGTCAGGGGTCCCTTTACCTTTAAAGCATCCACATTGCATGTCAAAGTCTCCATGCTCAACCCACAGTGTCTCCAGATACAGAGGGAATGCCCCCCCCCCACCCATCTGAAATCCTGGAGAGCCATTACCAGTCTGTGTAGCCAATACTGAGCTAGAAGGATGGATATTCTGGTTCGCTAAAAGGCAGCTTTATACAGGCCCGGCTGGCATCCTGTACCAAGGTCACTCCTTTTTAGGAGGCAAGCATCCACGAGAACATTTCGTCGCAGGTCTCGCTGGTTCCTCCTAACGAGGAGCTCGAGAGTCTTGAGTGCCGAACAGCTGGGAGTAAATTGAGGTAGCTGTAAAAAACTAAGGCAGTTGGCTTCTATGCACTTCAGGAATTCCCTGGGTTTGCAGAAGTAGGGAAGTTTGTACATGGAAAGAAAGAGACTTAAACAAACAAACAAACAGACGCAGACATGACATAGACAATGTCACAGGTATCAATGTGCTTCCAGACTTACAAGAATGTTGGTGGTAACTGAGGGAAGAGGAAGGAAGGAAGGAAGGAAGGAAGGAAGGAAGGAGGGAGTTTAAAGCAGGGGTCGGCAAAGTTATTGTGGTTTGGGCCAGTTCACGGTCCCACAGACGCCACGGTAGGTAGTAGTGCGCACGCACAAATGCTATTTCCAGTGCGGAGGAGGCGTGCGCAGCCAATGGGAAGCCGGCCAGCATCACAGAAGGTGATTCCCACTCTGCTCCGCGCCAGTTTAGCGCGGCACATGGGAACCGATCGATCAGGCAGTGGGGGTCCCCGAGTGGGAGGCAGGGGTCCATGGGCTGGTTAAACGTCCCCCGGCCCATGGGCCTTAGGTTGCCGACCCCTGGTTTAAAGCATCAGTGAGGATGAACGTCAGAATGCCAAACGCAGCCCTCTGAGCCTCTCTCTGCAGGCCACACCCAGACCCTCCAAGTGTCTCTATTTTCCAGCCCTGAAATTACAGAAGCCGCCCCAGTTTCTCATTTGATCCCGGAATGTCCTGCTTTTCCTTAGGACGTCCCTATTTTCCCTGGAAAAATGTTGGAGGGTATGGAGTTAAGTGACCCCCGAGCCAAAGAAATAAGTAACTATACAACCTGTAGAAGACCTCTGAAGGCAGCACTATCTAGGGAAGTTTTTTTAAAAAATGTTTAATTATGTTCTTCCATATGTTGGAAGCCGCCCAGAGTGGCTGGGGCAACCCAGTCAGGTGGGTGGGGTATAAATAATAAAATGAGGATGAGGATGGAATAGGACATCCCTATCTTCATCAGATAAATGTTGGAGGGTATCCACTCCGCTCCCCCATCCTGCTTCACACCTGCCTTTCTGCCAGGCTGGAATGTGTCCTTGAACTCTTATAGCACCTTTTTTTTTTGTCTGGGCAGAGGATAGAGAGGGGTGTGTAAAGGTAATATTCCTGCTCGTTGCATTGCTCATTCTTGCCTCTGGCCCCACCCACCACTGGCAAGGATTCCATGCAATGTTGCCAACAAGGGGATGTACCTAGAGGAAAAGGACCCAGGGCAGGCTGTGGGCAGCTGTTAATTGATTACTTTGCATTTATTTAATTTATTTTTTTAATGCAAATAGCAGCCATGGGGGTGCATATTTATCTACAGGCGTGCAAGGGAAATTTAACCCTTTCCTTCTCTCCTGCCGTCCTGATGAAAAACACTGGCTTAGAAGCAATGTTAGAAATTAGCCAGGTGCCAGGAGCATTTTGCAGGGGTCCAATTGCGACCATGCGGAGATCTCCGAATGCCTCATTGGGAACTGACGTATCCCTCTGGCTGGCCTCTCCAGCTTTCTTAAGCAAATAAGCAGAAGAGCATTTATAAGCCAACCTTTTCTCGAAGGAGTACATGGTTCAGCCCCTTCCTCACTTAATCCCTACAAAGTTAAAAAAAAAAAAGGAAAAGGTAAAGGACCGCTGGATGGTTAAGTCCAGTCAAAGGCAACTATGGGGCTGACCCTGTGATGTAGGTTAAGAGGCTATGATTGGCCCAAGGTCACCCAGTGAGCTTCATGACTGAGTGGGGATTCGAACCCTGATTTCTTAGGTCCTAGTGCGTCACTCTGACGACTACACCACACTGGTTTCCTAGAGTACTTCTGCTGTGGGGCAGCTCTATAAATTAAGTAGGTACTGTATTTTTCGCTCCATAAGACGCACTTTTTTCCTCCTAAAAAGTAGGGGGAAATATCTGTGCGTCTTATGGAGCGAATGTTGGTCCCTGGAGCTGAATTGCCCAGGGGCCAAAAGAGGATCATGCTTTTTATTTTACGAAGAGAAAAGGGAGTGCTGAAAGGACCCCGCTCAGCAGCTGATCAGCAAGAAATCGGGAGAGAGATAAGAGTCCTGGCTCCTTTTTAGCCCAGCCCTCCATTGTTGAATCTGCTGCAGAGGGAGGTTGTTTGTTTCCCCGCGACATGTGACTGGCTGATTAGATTATCTGTCTGGAAACTGTAGAAAAGGCTCCCTTTCCTTTAGAAGCTACAGAAATGTGAGTTGAACCCCATAAAAATGGGGCTTTTTCTCTTTGCTTTCCCCCCTATGCAAAAGGACCTTTGCTTTTCCTCCTTTGCAAAAAAAGCTGCAAAACGTTTAGCTGATCCTCAAAAAACCAGGGCTTTTCCCTTTGCAAAAAAGCTGCAAAACTTTTAGCTGATCCTCAAAAAAAACAGGGCTTTTAGAAGAGGAAAACCAGAAAAATATTTTTTTTCTTGTTTCCTCCTCTAAAAACGAGGTGCACCCTATGGAGCGAAAAATACGGTAAATAGATATGCGGAAAGCAAAATGTCACATAGAGAAGGATCTGAAATATTTTCCTTGAAGCTTGAATTTGTTTTATTCTGTATTGTTTTATTTAATGTGTTGCAAACCGCTTTGAGATATTTTTTCCTTAAAATATAAAGTGGTATAGAAATGATAATAATGATAATAATAAAAATAAAATTTCATCACCAAAAAATAAATAAAAAGCACCTAGATATTCCATTGTGGTGGCCTTAACCTAGGTTTAAGGTGCCATTTGGTGGTTAGCTTAGATACCTGCTTTTCTAAGACTGCTTAGAAGCTGTTATCTGCACAGGAGGAAATGATACCATTCGCAGTCCTGCATCCGCACAAGCAATATGTCACAACCAGTTCAACTGCAAGGCTGTTTTTGGGTTTTTCCCTATGACCTCCCGCCCACTCATAACAGCCAGCGTCCTTGTTCTTTCTTTTGTGTTCTTTTTTTAGACTGTAATCCTCCATGTGAGGCCTTGCCTTGCTTGCATTTCTTCCATACAACGCCTGACATTCTTAGGCTCTTAACCAGCGCACCGGCATTTTGTGCCTATTCATGCGCAGGACAGGGAGATTAAAACAGAAGAACCGCCGATGCATGCCCATGCATGTTAATAACATCTTAGAAAAGCACCCTCAACACCCCTGAGAGATAGCTCAGTCGGTAGAGCAGGAGAGTCTTAATCTCAGGGTCGAGGGTTCAAGCCCCATGTTGGGTAAAAGATTCCTGCATTGCAGGGAGTTGGACTAGACAATCCTTGTGGTTCCCTCCAGCTGTATGGTTCTATTATCTCCCCACCTCAGCCCCCCCAAAAGTAAAAAACAACAACAACAACAACAACCAGAGACAAATGGGACAATGTTCTACCAGGAACAGGAGTCAGAAACTCAACAATTGGTCCCTGGGTTAGTAGACACAGAGTATAATGGAGGGACTGTGCCTCTCCATTCATATGGAGCTGTGTTAGAAAAATGGCCACTCCAAATTCTCTACCTCATTTGTGGACAACAAGAATTCAATTGCATACCAGGAACTTTGGGTTTGTGCAGTTAAAGGGGTTCAAAGCACTGCTACAACATATCTTCCAACATGCCCCAGAGAAAAACTGGGATGCGTGTCTTTCAGGGCTGCGCTCTCATGCCGGCCATGTGACTCGCGCAAGAGTATGGCACCCCAAAATACACATCTTTCGGGGCCACCATCTCATGGGAGACAGGTGACTCGCACAAGGGCATGCCCCCCCAAAAAACAGGATGTCCCACTTAAATCGGGACAGTTGATGGGTATGCAACAAATGCACTTGAAAGAAAAGCCAGACTTTTTGCAGTTTGTAAAGTGACAGGGTCGTGGGTGGCGCTGTGGGTTAAACCACAGAGCTGATCAGAAGGTCGGCGGTTCGAATCCCCACGATGGGGTGAGCTCCCGTTGCTCGGTCCCAGCTCCTGCCCACCTAGCAGTTCGAAAGCACATCAAAAGTGCAAGTAGATAAATAGGTACCGCTCCAGCAGGAAGGTAAACGGTGTTTCCGTGCGCTGCTCTGCTTCGCCAGAAGCGGCTTTGTCATGCTGGCCACATGACCTGGAAGCTGTACGCTGGCTCCCTCGGCCATTAACGCGAGATGAGCGCCGCAACCCCAGAGTTGGGCACGACTGGACCTAATGGTCAGGGGTCCCTTTACCTTTAAAGTGACAGTGTGGAATGAATGAAGAATTGACGGAAAGACATATAAACGCCCCCACAAGCGAACTGGGAGGGAGGGAGGATGAATGTTTGTTGTCGTATAACCTCTCTGCAAGCAAATCAGGACAAAAGCTCAATAAAGATGCCATCTGGAGGGGCCCAAATTGTGGAGAACATTCCACCAAATATCCCTTATGTGGAGGACAAATTCTCTAGCAGTGTCTGGACCAGGAGCACACACCTCTTCTCCCAGTGACCCATCTGGTCCAGCATTTTGTTCTCACAACGGCAATCAGGATACCTATGCAAAGCGGGAACTGAGCTCCACAGCACTCTCCTCTCCTGTGGTTCCCATCAAGCAGTATTCAGAAGCTTACTGCCTCCAACAGGGGAGGTGGCTGCAGTGTTGGCAACCTGGAATATCCTGCAGCTCTCCAGACCTCGAGTTGTTATGAGACATTGTGGGGTGGGAACAGCAGCCATCAAAAAAGCGTGGGGCAGACAACATTCTGCGAAATAGCCCCCTTTCCCTGGGGGTGGAAGAGGAGGATATACTGATAAATGTCTTCAGGGAAAAATAAATCTTCCAATGGAGCTCTGAGCAAGCTCAGCTTCTTAGGAAATTCTGCGGCCAGTGGCACTCTGTAATTTCTCTCTGTTCCTGCATAATCACAGTCTCATGCTCGTGAGCATGATGACAAACTCTCCAAGTGTCCCTAATTTCCAGGAACAGTCCCGGATTTACAGAAGCCGTCCCGGTTTCTGATTTGATCCCAGAATGTCCCGCTTTTCCTTAGGACGTCCCTATTTTCATCAGAGAAATGTTGGAGGGTATGGAGTTATGCGACCCCCCGAACCAGGGAGATAAATAACTATACAACCTTTAGAAGACATCTGAAGGCAGCCCTGTATGGGGAAGTTTTTAAAAAAATGTTTATTGCTTTATTAGGTTTTTATATGTGTTGGAAGCTGCTCAGAATGGCTGGGGCCACCCAGTTAGATGGGCAGGATATGAATAATAAAACTGTTGTTGTTGAATAGGATGCCCCTAGTTTCATTGGAGAAATGTTGGAGGGTATGCAATGGTCTCTCTTTTCCAAGAGACTCGACATTTCTTTGTTGTCTGCCTGCCTGCCTGCCTGTCTTTACGTGTAGTCTCACACATAACAGTGACACGTTACAGTAATGGTAACACTTGAGGTGTTACACAAGTGTTATATATGCACACATTTTACTACCCTTGTGCTAATACCGTTTAACACCATCGTTATTAACTTCCACTGGGAGTATTTACAGTATCAAACATCTCGTGAAATGTCCTGTTTTACACAAGAGACTTGGGGTGCCCTGGACTTGCACATTTGAACCAGATCTGTGTTGAGTCCATGTCTACATTTACAACATTTAAGCAAATCTAGTTTCAACCTGTTTTACGAGAGAGAATGAGAGAGAGAGAGAGAGAGAGAGAGAGAGAGAGATGGAGGGGAGGATACTCCCAAGTATTTTAAATAAGATCTATCCCAGGCCTGTCATGTGCTGGGTCGGATCCACACCCTTATGCCACTTTAACAGTCATGAGGAATCCTGAGAACTGTGCTGGGAATTATAGCACCTTGATATCAATGCCTTTAATGAGCCACAGTTCCCAGGCTTCTTTGGCGAAAGCCATGATGCTGTTTTGTCGTTTTAGTTTTTGCCTGCTAAAGTGGTGCCTTTTCCATTTTCAATGCCTGGTTTGAACAGATTTTTGCGGGACGTATTGAGCCGTGAAAGGGAGCATGAACCATTTCCGAGGTGGACTTTGAGCTCCCACAGAAAAAAGCCATCTTGTATTAACTTCAAAGTGGGCCAGATGTTTGTGTGAATTGCCCTCTGATCTCACTGACTTGGCTTCCTGGGGATTTTCTTCTTCTTCTGGCATTCTTGACGTTTCCAAGGACCTATCTTTAGTTATGGTGTTATCTGATGATTCTGAGGTAGAGGGAGAAATTCTATGATAACTTTGTGGTAATACAGATGGATGGATCAGTCTTTTTCCATTTTACGTAGGTTTTCTGTGTGTTCAATCCCAATTCTGCTCTATTTCATTTTTTTGTGGATTTTTAAAATAAAACTGCATTTAAAAATTGTATACAATTTCTGCTAAAATACACATTTGGTGTGCTTTTCTACGCTTTCCCCCAGAATATGCATTTTTGGATGGATTTGCATGCATAAATACACGTTTATGTGCATATATTTGAGCTGAAACAAACTGTTACCTAGCACCCTCCCATCAACACCTCCAATAAGACAAATCCCAATCTGGAACCAGTGCAGAGAAGACTTCATTAGACTTGGTCGGTATGGGTCTGGTTGCCTTTGTGTTGAGCGTGGGGCCAAGCAGTGGTCAGCCAAGCTCCTCACTGTGGCATCAGGCCTGCATCAGGCAGCAAGGTTAGCGGGTCCGAACAAAAAAACTAACTTTGCAAAAATTTGGAGAAGTGTACCGTCAATTTGATACCTGAGCTCCAACCCGTGTAGGTTGGTTGGTTCACTTTAAAATGCTGACTAAGCAGAAAAAACTCTTCGGCCACTAGAGAGTTGGACCTTGAGTATGTTGCCAAACAAGGGATCTCTCTCTAGTCGCCACCACAACTGATGCCAGAATTAGTTTCATTTCCACAGAGAAGATATGAGGAACTACATCATACCAGGAAAGACCACTGGCCCATCAAACCTGCTATTGTCTACACTGGCAGTAGATCTTCGAAGCCTTAAGCAGAGTGTCTTTTTACATCAGTTACTACCCATGATCCCGGTGGCAGACAGGGCAAGGGTCCCTGCGTGGGGGCGCCAGGCCCATGCCCCCTCCCCACATATCTTGTGCCCAGGCACCCCTGGCCCTCCCCACACTACACCCATGCTCCTCCTGCCCCACCGCCCACAGTATCTGCCTGGGCTGCGATAATATCTAGCAAATGAAATTGGAGGTGTCAGGGGGTTCAGAGCAAATGGTGTCCTTTAGGGCTAATTATAGGCCCTTTTGGCAGGTGCCGAAAGTGGGGCAGGCGTCCCAGGGCTGTTCTGCTTTCTGGGACGTTGTGTGCTGCTTGCACACAGATTGCTTGGGCCCTGGGGCAGGCTGGAAACTGGGACACAGAGCATGAAAAGTCAGTGAAGGAGACTGGGGTGGAGGTGGTCGGGGCGGAAGGGAACATTTGGCTGGCATGCGGAGCAAGGACCTGAAGCGAGGGATCTCCGCCTCGCAGTCTTGTGGAGGAAACACAGAGACAGGGAACTGGGAAAGTGGGGGGGGGGAGTTGACAAAGAGGGGTGCAAGATCCGACAGGCATGCAGAAATTAAAAAGGGCAAAGTGGGTGGGAGGAGTGAGAGAATCCTTGTCTGGATGCGCTGGGCAAGCGAAGAGGGAGTATGTGCATGTTTATTCAGGGCATTTCCAGGCATTTGCCATTTTGGGGAGGGATTCCCAAAAGATTGGATTTTTTTGTGATAAAGGAAGCAGTGGGAGATTGCCTCGGAAAGTGCGTCACAGCACTTGCTTTGATGACCCGTCACCTAACCTCCCCCAAATAAATTGGAATGAAGGCATATTAAGTAGCCAACGTTGTCTCGGCTCCCTGAAAAACAAATCAGAATGCATGCTCGATAAGCAGCTCATCTGGAAGCATCATGCAGGCATGTATGCATGCAAATCATTCCGATCGTGTGCCCTAAGGACCCATTTGGGAGCATGTTAAAAAAATAAGTGATTTGCCTGTTGAAGCATCACACACCATGACCAGTAGCGCTAAACGAAACCATGCCTAATTGTGACCCCACATACCACTATGCTGGCTCCCCTGCTGTTGTGCTACCTGGCATTACAATTAACCTAGGTCATGGTTTGCCACTCCATACAAACCCAAGCCTTGGCTACGCTTATGGTTGGGAGTAGGCAAACCATGAGCCTGGCTTCAGATGTAACACTAACCATGGTTGTTTTGGATGTAACAAAGCATGGCTTAGCACAGGTAGCGCAGGAGCAGCAGGACGGGAGGAGAGGAGCGAAGCGGCTGGGATTTTTACTGTGAAGTACCCACACGGTCATACATTCACGCTTAGCATGGTTTAGTGTAGCGTCATGTGCGAACTGGGCCGTTGCCTCAATAATCATGCTCCGGAAGTAGGAGTGGGAAGCAGCCTGACTGTGCGCGGATTGAAAAACGAAGCTCGCAACATCTCTGTGTTCCTCCCTGCGCACAAGTTATTCCCCCCCCCATCTCTCTCTTCATACTTATGTTCCCCGGGGTTCTTGCCACATCTGTACTGGACTGAATCCTGCTTTCCAGTGCAGATCAAGGCTTCTATAGGGCAAGCTGCCTGTCAGCAAGTGTTCCAGGGATTCAGAGCTAATAAGCCAAAGGCTGATGTAGGAAACGCAAACCCCTACTCCCCCCTCAACCCCAATCCCTGGTACAATAGTGCGGGGGGGGGGAGGGGCAGGATTGTGTCTGCCCACTTTCCCCTCCCAGTTTGGGACTTACTGACTGCAGCCTCCCCCTCCACTCCTCTTGCTCAGTACTAGTGAATGGAGTTGTATTAAACAGAGAGCAGCAACTGAGGAAGAAACATAATTGGACCTCCTGTGGCGCAAGCTGTGGGGTGGGTGGCCGAAATTAGATTCCAGCTAGGGTTGCCAACTGCCCTGTATAATCCAGGATTGTCCTGTATTCCAGTGTAAAGTGCTACATCCTGTATTGATAAGGTTTTGTCCTGTATTTCTCTCTCTGTGCCAAGTTAGGGATCCTCTCCCAATGCCATGTTTTTGAAAGGGGTTGTGAAAGGTCGTGTATTTAAGCGCTGGGTAGCCAAGCATAGACAGATCTACAAGTGCGGGTGGGTGGCAAAATTCCAGAGGGGCCCACCCTGTGGGCTGCAATAGATTGTAAATGGATTGCTTTGAAGTCACTTCGGCGCCAGGTGAAACAACAAAACAAAGATCCTGGGGCTAGATTCCACTCTAGTCGTAGTCCTGCTGTATGTCTGCATGTTTCTGTCTGCACGCCTTAGCGTGTCTTTGTTTTGTGTCGGTATAGCAGAGAAAGCAAGAGAAGGGAGACCTCATTTTGCTTGACTTGCCTGTCAGCCTTGGTTTGTGTGTGAGTGTGTGTGTGTGTGCGTGCACATTTGGGTCTGTGGCCCGCTTGCTCAGAAATGCATTATTCAAAGGCCATATTTCTGTATCTGAATACGTGTGTGTTAGGAGATCACATCTTGGCAGAGCAGTGCTGTAGAGGCCATCCCTGTCCCCTTACCACTACGGACGTAAAAGAGATCTGTTGGATCAGGCCCTGTGGTCCATCTTAACAGCACCCTGTTATAACCACGGCCAACCAGATGCCTATGGGGAGCCCAGACGGAAGGCAAGCGTCTGCACATCTCTTATAATACTCCTCCACGGAGGTAACCTTTAATCTCTTTCTCTCCCCACCACTGCAGTGCAGCCAGTGATGGTGCCCAGCGCCCCCGACGATGCCCCAGAGCCCCGAATCAAGTGCGGAGGAGGAGGGAGCACCTCTCCCAGTGCCCCGAGGTGGAGTCGGGCTCGGAGACCTCCCGCGAGGGGCCCAGCCCGCCGGCCAGCCCCGCTAACCCTGACCACAGTCGCTCCATGTCCGGTACCCGAGGACGCACACTTCAGTATGATGGTCTTCCGAATTGGCATTCCCGACCTGCACCAGACGGTGAGGAACCAAGAGGGGACGGAGTGCGGGAGAGGCATGGAAACTCACCTGTGCCCAGGTGCATGCTGAGGTGTAGCGGGAGGCAAGTGTGGAGGATATTTTGTGGTTTTTTGTGTTTTTTTAAAAAAGAATCTAGCCAAGTTCTATATTGAGCGTTGGGGAGAAATTCTGACCCTCTGAAGACAAAGCAACAGCGATGCGAAGTTACCGGTTTCAAAATTAATTTTTGCCGTCTCTACCCCACCATCCCTCGCTGACACTCCTTTTGTGTTTTGTGGCGTAATTCTAGCCATCTAGATGGTTACGATTAACCTAGGAATTGTCCTTAAACTGGGTCAGACGGTCCTATCGTGCTCAGTATTGCCTACACTGACTCACAGTAGCTCTCTGCAGTTTCGTAAGGGCTCCTATCTTTCTCAGCCCTACCTGAAGATGCCCAGAATTGACCTGGAACCTTCTGCATGAAATTTTTGGTGCTCCGCCACTCAGCTATGGCCCTTTCATAGCAATAGCAATAGTAAATAGTGTCATCTATAGGTACTGTACCAAGTTTGAGGGCTAGTCTCTGCCCTGAGGGGTTACAAGAAGGAAAATGGAAGCAGAATACGCAGGCTGGCACGATCAGGTAGTCCCTGCTGCTCCTCTTCACAGCTGCAGTCTGCTTGCTTGTTCAGCTACCTCTCGCTCTGGCTGCCCAGATAAGAGTGGTATATAAGTAGATGCCACTGTCTGTTTGCTCCTTGGCTTTCTGCCTGGCAGGCAAGCAGGTGGCAGCAGAGATGAGGAAGAGAAGGGGGGAGCATTTTGTGATAATGGCAGCATGGAGTTAGACTCACTGGGAGGAACGGGGCAGAAGGTCTTGCACAAGGCTCTCCAAAACCTGGAACCAACACTGAGAATATGTTGTTGTTTCTGTTACGTTACTTAGGTTTAGATATCGAAGGGCAAGGATGAGAGACATTGGGTCATCCCAATGTGTTTTTAAGTGGCCTCCCAGATGTTGTTGAACATCAGCCCCCAATGGGATGTCAGGAGCTGCACTTCAGCAATAACCAGAAGGCCACAGGTTCCCACATCTGTTGTAGAGTATGGTGAGGCAGTTGGGCAGGATTTTACCAATCGTTTCAGTAATCGGGTAGATTACTGAAATAATCTGCTGCTCCAGAGAAGCGGACACGGGGCAATGTAGTCAAACTACAAGAAAGAAGATTCCACCTAAACATAGGAAGAACTCCCTGACAGTAAGAGCTGTTCGACAGTGGAATTTGCTACCAAGGAGTGTGGTGGAGTCTCCTTCTTGGAGGTCGTTAAGCTGGAGGCTTGACAGCCATCTGTCAGGAATGCTTTGATGGTGTTTCCTTGCTTGGCAGGGGGTTGGACTGGATGGCCCTTGTGGTCTCTTCCAACTCATGATTCTATGATTCTAGATTTCCTCTGATACAGGGCTCATTGTTTGCTCCTTTCCCCTGTGCCTCAGATGGACATGATGCTAATCTGCAGTAGCGTGGGTTGCTCAAGGAGGGAACCGGTTAAATGGCAGAGTTTTTGTGGACAGGGATGTGGTGTTTCCTCGGATTGGCTGCCAGTGCTGCCAGGAAGGTCTGTGGCTGATGGACAAATAAAAGTGGGGCTTCCCTTCTGGGCTGCTCCCCCCACTCCCCCCACCACTACCTCCTCCTAGTACGGGGTAATTTAATGCAGGACTGGATTCATCCTTACCTCAGCACTAAAGGGAACTTATTCCTTCCTCACTTCATTAGCAATAAAATCAGGACACTAAGCAACACACACCACACACACACACACAGAGGGAGACAGACATTGCCACCAGCACCAGTCCTTTTATCAGCAACCCTTTGATTTGGAGAACCATCTGCAGACCTAGGCGAAGTGTGCTCCCTGCCCCCCTTTCATTTTCCCCCTTGCCTGCCATTAGGGTCCTTGCATGGCTGCACAGCCACTCCCTGGGCACCCCAGAAGTCTCGCTGCTGTGTACATGCCTTCTTCCTCTCACTCGGCGACGATTCCATTTGTATCACACCTTTCCTCCAAGGAGGTCCAAAATGGCGCACATGATCTCTCCTCCTCTTTATCCTCACAACAACCCCTATGATTGATGTATGATTAGGCAGGGACACAGTGTGCTTCATGGCTGAGTGGGATTTGAACCATGGTCCAGCTGTCCATCCACTATACCACATTGGCAGAGCACACCGATGCGAAACCTCTCTAACACCCCCCCCCAAAAAAAACACCCCCACAACCTCAGGGTTATTAGCTTTAGTTAATTTGTTTTTATTGCCCATCCTATTCACAGGGTTTGTGAGTGAGCCCTAAGGATTCTTAAACCCAGAAGTCCGCACTCTAGTGACTTCCGGATCACCCTGGATAAAACGTTTCTGTGGGCCTGGCTTTGCTTTTATAACACGCTCGTAGCCTGAGTGTTTGCTTACTTTTCAGGTCCGGATTTTCCTACATCTGCTTATATTTAACGGGGCTAGTCATGAGGTTCATAAACTATACCGTTCACAATCGGGGGAAAAATGAGGTCCCCACGATGGATACAGAAAGAAAGAAACCTCAAGCGGCTTGGCAATTGAAGCAAAGGGAAAAATGAAAGGACACGAATCGGCTTTATGAACAACAAGCAGCCATTGTATATGCCAGGTCTCCTTGGTGAAGGGTTCAACATCCCTGGCCATTCTTTGTGGGAGCTGTAAGCCCTCTTTGGCCCCCCCCCTCTGTCCTCACAGCCCCCCACTACTTCTGGGCCACATGTTTGAGGGGATCAGTCTCAGAGCACATTGAAAAAAAACTTAAAAAGGCAAGAGAACTTTTGAGTATATTGGAACGTCTTTGTCATAAGGCGGTAAACCCACAACCCCATAGTTCTGGGCCGAGGTTGTGGTCTTCCTGTACATCTCTTTTGAGAAGTAAACCACTTCTCAAGAGTAACATCCACCCTGGAGTATAATCTTGCTTCTGCTACTGCTGCTGAGGCTGCTAGGCCCAGCGGTCAGCACACCAGCCGCCTTTGGAGTTGTCTTCCTCAACCCCGCTTTTAAAAAGCAACTGGGTGTAGGAGCCACCATTTGGATTATCCCTCAGCATCTCCAACTAGCATGTGTTCTGGGGCATTGTGTGAGAGAGAAGCCATCCACAGCTACCTCTGCCGCTATTACCAGGTGGAGGGAGGGGGCACATCAGAAGGCATTTTGCCAGGGCCTGGTGAAACCTGAACCAGCCTTGCTGCTGCTGCTACTGCTGCTGCTGCTGCTACTACTACTAAAGGGTGAATTTTGCCAAATAGAAGAAGATGCACTTCTTGCAACAAAATTGCCTTTTGCTAATTTGCATGCATACACGCACATTTAGAAATAATGACTATACTTTAAATAGCAATGTAATATTTTCATTCCAGCAGAGGAGAGACTATGAGCAGGTGACCTATGAAACGGCTGCTTAGTACCCTATGTAGCTGGTCGCGTGGTGGGTGGGCAACTTCATCCCCCCACCCCGGTCCCCCTCTTTAAGGTTTTTTTTTTGTCTTTAAAGCAGGCTTGGACTAGATATTCTTTCAGAAAAAAAGAAGGGCTGTCAAATAAAAGACACCCTCAGCAAAGTAGGATCTATGGCATCCCACTAACTTTTCCCTCTGAGTAGTCCCATTGAAATGAGGTGAACTTCAGCTAATGATGTCCAGTGGTAGGACTAGCGCTGGATACGGCCCAATAGTTTATAAATTACCTCAGATATCTATGTGACTACAACTCCCATCACCCCTGGCCACTGGTTTTGCCAGCTAGGGATGATTGGAGTTGTAGTCCACTGGGGACTCAGTTTGAGAAACACTGTTCTAGAAGAACACATGTCTGTTCTAGAAAGGTGTTCAGAGTTGGCCCAGGTATTGTACAGATGAAATGCCAGAGACATTTACCATTCCCAGAGTGGTT
Source organism: Lacerta agilis (assembly GCF_009819535.1). NCBI lineage: Eukaryota > Metazoa > Chordata > Lepidosauria > Squamata > Lacertidae > Lacerta > Lacerta agilis. The sequence continues at coordinate 36,027,423 of NC_046325.1, read as the reverse complement.
TAAACAGTTACTACTCCCTCTTCCCGGGAGCTCTGGGAATTTGTAGTTCTGTGAGGGGAATAGGGGTCTGCTAGGCACTATACTTAGCACCCTTCATGAACTACAGTTCCAGAATTCTTGGGGGGGGGGGAAACCATGTCTGTCAAAAGTTGGCATGAAAGTACATTTAAATATATAGTGCAGATGGAGCCTTATTGAGAGCTGGCTAAAATAACCTTTAGTCCTCTTTCACTTAGCCGTTGCTGTTGAGTCCCTGCATCTTTCATATCCACACACACACACACCAGATATGTATAACACCACTTCTCCTCTGCATACACAGTGTTTTGGAGGATGGGGTTTAAAATGTGAATATTACATTAAGCTACCCAAAGGCCATTGTTTGTTCGTCTCTACACTATTTTGAGAAGGCCCTCTTTCCTTTTTTTCTCACTCCCACAAAAAAAGAAAACAGCAACACCCAAACCCATAACATTTTACTGATTCTTTAAAGCTGTTCTCCCCCTTCATCTTGGGTCCCATTTCTATTCACAGGGGCAACCATGGAAACCGTTGCTAGAGATCACAATTGTTGTGACCATGGAAACAGGGATGGACTGCCACCAATGTGTCTGGCTGGTTGTCCTTCATGACCCCCTCTCCTCCCTCCCCCCCCCCCCGTTCCCCAAATCTGACTCCGGAGATGGAGAGGTGAGGGAAGGAGGCAGGGACTGCTAGCGTAGTTGGAAAGAGAGATCTTGGTGCTAACGTGACTGTGAGATGCACCTGTAGAGAAACCGCCTGGTGCTGTCAGAAGGACAAAGGCGGGAACACCAATCCCTTTTGAGAAAAATGCATACCCTCCAACATTTCTCCAATGAAAACAGGGGCATCCTATTCCATAATGATGATGATGATGGTGATCATCATCATTTTACTATTTATCCCCCACCAATCTGACTGGGTTGCCCCAGCCACTCTGGGCGGCTTCCAATATATATAAAGGTAAAGGTAAAGGGACCCCTGACCATTAGGTCCAGTCATGTCCGACTTTGGGGTTGTGGCGCTCATCTCGCGTTAATGGCTGAGAGAGCCGGCGTACAGTTTCCGGGTCATGTGGCCAGCATGACAAAGCCGCTTTTGGCGAACCAGAGCAGTGCACGGAAATGCCATTTACCTTCCCGCCAGAGCGGTACCTATTTATCTACTTGCACTTTGGCGTGCTTTTGAACTGCTAGGTGGGCAGGAGCTGGGACCGAGCAAGGGGAGCTCACCCCGTCGCGGGGATTCAAACCGCCAACCTTCTGATCAGCAAACCCTAGGCTCTGTGGTTTAACCCCAGCGCCACCCAATATATATATAAAAACACAATAAAACATTAAACATTAAGAAACTTCCCTATACCATACAAGAATGACTTCTGATGTCTCGGGGGTTGGATAACCCCATGCCTTCCAGCATTTCTCCAATGAAAATAGGGACATCCTACCATACCCTCCAACATTTCTCCAATGAAAATAGGGACGTCCTAAAGAAAAGCGGATCAAATCAGAAACTGACCCATGACTGTGTAAATAAGGAGTTTTTTCCTGTCTGCTTTATGAGTTTCTTGCAAGAGTACTATGCGTGGGTCCATTTTGTATAAATATGTTGCCATTCTGGCCCGTTGCACCCTCATCACGGGTACCCACCCGCACGTTTCCTACAGCCGCTGCATGTGGCAGAGGAGGCCATGGGGCGCATGCACCCAGTGACTGGCAGGCTGCGAGTGCGCTGTTGCTGACGGAGCATGCCTGAGACTCAGGGAACCATCCCTTTGGACGTGGCCTGCGCCACGCGCGGCTCAAATGCCCCTGCCGCAAATGTAAATCGGAGTAATCAAGTTGGCATGTTGCGTTCTCAACCTAGCAATTTCGTTGATGGGAAGAGGCGTTGTGTCTTGCCTGCCTGTCAGGATAGGCAGTGACAGCGCATCGGGGATGAAATAAGAGTACATGTTACATACTCTTGGTGTTGTGTTTTAAATTGCCGTGGCCCACCTGGGTGAAGGGCATGATGATGATGTTGTTGATGGTGATAATAATAATAATACCGGTAATAATAATACATCCAGAGGCAGTGAGGGAAACACTTGAGACAACATATACTGTCTATCCCTATGGTGTTGAACCTCTGGCTTGCGGACCTAATTAGGCCCACCAAGCCTAATTTGGGCGGGAAGGCCCAGCATTCGGCCTACAAGACTGTTTTGGCAAGCCACACCCACCACCCCTACATCTGACATCATAGCTGTCAACATTTCCCTTTTTTAAGGGAAATTCCCTTATTCTGAATAGGATTCCTCACAAGAAAAGGGAAAAGTTGACAGCTATGCATCATATATGGAGGGCATACATGTCATCAGGTGTGGGTCAGCTAAAGACTTGACTGAGGTGAAAGCAGGTTTGCAGGCACCTCATACACAGTGCATTACAACAGACACTGCCATTCATTGCCACACACACAAACAGAGACACTGCCTACAGGTAGACCCTCTGTCACCATTCTCGTAATTCATTTAACGCTGAAATTCTTGGCAGCTCGATGTACTGTATTACTTCTCAGATTTTTGCCTGAATTCTCTGTTGAGGAATCACTCGAAATTAGGCCTGCCCCAGGCAATAGCTGCAGGACGCCTGTAGGGACTTTGTCCCCTCAGGGAGACTGCAGGCCCCTAGCCTGGATTTCAGCTTTCAATTAACAGGGCTTTTGTTTTTCGTTTTTAAAAAGTGCAATCTCTGTCGCTTTCATTTGCGGAGATAAGGTGGAAAATACGCAGGCTGCATTCTGCACAAACGGTGTGGTAAAACATAATTCTAGTGTTCTCCTGGCTGATGAATGCAAAGGCAGCTGGGATAAACAGAAAAGTGCTGATTTTTATTAAGAATTTTTTTATTTAAAAAAATTGCAGTGAATATCAGCAACCGCAGTTACGAGATCTGTTCACAACTACATCCGTACCATACATTTAACGATTATAGCACTTTGGCAGTAATGGGAATTGTAGATTGCTAAGGGTGCTGGCCGCACAGAGCTACAGTTCCCAGCTTTAAATATACAGTATGATGTGGATGTGAGATGCATACGGTCTGGGAGTGCCGACAGTTTAAATTACCTTTATATAATAGTTTCTCCCCACATGACTGTTGTGGGACAGGTGGTCAAAGAGCCCCCTCTGTGAACTAAATTAGCTGAGCGAAAAGAATATTCTTTACAATCTTGTTGTACAATCAAAAAACTGTAAATTTATTAAGCTGCCCTCTTTTTAGATCCTGACTCTTCTGTGCTCATTCCCCACATTAGTAATCCTTACCACTTGCCCCCCCCCCAACCATCATAAAATTATAGCCCAGGATGTAGAAGTTTTGCAAAGGGTAGATCAGTGTTAAATACTTTTTTTCCCTTTTTAAGTCAGTGTAGCATCATGATTAGAGTGGTCGAGACCCAGGTCCAAATCCCTCACTCAGCCGTTAAGCTGGATGACCCTCGATGCCCTTGGACAAGTGATCACTAGGTCCATTGGCTTAGCCTATCTCACAGGATTGTAGTGAGGATAAAATGGGTGGGTGGGCAGAATGCTGTAAGCTGCCTTGAGTCCCTTGGAAGAAAGAGAGGTTGTGGATAAATAAACCAGATTTAAAGGGCCGAAACACTGCTTTAGAGCAAACTCAAAACAGGGTGCCACTTTGTGCCATTTTGATGCATTCCTTTTGCTCTCAATCCACCCCTCCCTCTCCCACTGGCCCAAAACCGTTTCAGAAATGCCTACGTTTCAACCCTGATGCGGCCATCTGGGTGGCAAAGCAATCAGATCCTCTGCACTCTCAATGAAAGCCTCAAGGACGTGCTCAACTATGGGCTTTTCCAGCCAGCCACCAATGGGCGGGATGCCAAATTCCTGGACGAAGAGCGCCTATTGCGCGAGTACCCACAGAGTTTCGAGAAGGGAGTGCCCTACCTAGAGGTAAGTCTGCTGGCCCTACAGCATTCTGTAGTCAGAAGGGAGGACTGCCAACGGAAAGGGGGCATTGAGCCTTTGGGAGCCAATATTAAAACAAATAGCCCAGGCCTTGTAAAATTTTTGCAAAGGAGATGTCAGTGCTATCCCCAGCCCCAATACACACACACACACACACACACACACGTTTAAAATGCTTTTATTTATAAAATATTTTCATTGCACCTTTCAGCCCCTCAAGGCAGCTTACAATGACTAGTTGTATAAATAATACAAAGCAGAGTTTAAAAAACAGAGCCAACGAAAGTGCTAATATCAGTAAGATCAACAGAGGCTCGGACAGACTCTGCTAGGAAGATAATTTCCTCTGGGTGCCCCTTCTCCCACCACAAGACTAGGCAGTGATCATATCATCATTCCCACCCTCTAAAGTTTTTCATCAGTTACGCACCACTGCTGCTGAGAATCAGTGAATAATTGCCCAGGTACCCAGGTGAGGAGAAGACCCTATACCTGGAGACAAACATCTGGAACTATTTGGTCCTGGTTAGTAGGCCATGCAGTTCCAGGGTGCAGCAAACCCTTATCCACCACCACCCCAGTCATTGAGCAGCAGGCAATAGGGAAAGAGCATTTTCTATAATCGCACACAGTCCCAACTGTCCTTAAGTCCCAACTGCCTTAAAATATTATACTTATTGGGTGTTTAATTTTCTCTTTGCATTTACACATGAAGCTAAACCATAATTTGCTTTAACAATGGCTTGAGCCACAAGACAAGAAAAGAAGCCACAGGTTTTATCTCTAGAACTTGATTTGTTCTTCAGCTGTTCTTCCCCTTGGCTTCTGTAGCTTGTCAAACATCTGGAGTGGAATGATCCAACAAACCAAGGTTGTCCATTTTGAACATAACACCAAACCATAGTTAGAACAAGCCACCATTTCTAAACCAACAATCAACCATTAGTTTACATCATGGTTTGTTGCTAGAAAGATAAACCATGGTTAACCTACTGAGCTGGGTTCAAGCAGTCTAACAAACCACACTTTGACTCAACAAATCATAGCTTAGCATTATGTGTGAACCAGGCATGTCAGTCGCCTTGTAGGCTTGTTGTCAGGCAATAAGACAAAATACGACTATTTTAAATAAAAGGGTGAAGCCTTTTACCCATTTTTTTTAAAAAAGTTGGATGTCTTTCCTTCCAACTTTTATCAACTTAAATCTGGAGACAGATAATTGTTTTGTTTTAAGATAGTTGGGAGGTAGAGGCAAGATAGTTAAAACTGGTATGATAGACCCATTGTAGCATATAGTATAAACAGTCATTTTTATTTATTTATTTATTAGTCCCTCGGTAATCTTTGACAAAATGGGTGTTGCAAGTTTTGGAAACTACAAAACATGCCAGACCTGTTTGATCAGAAATAGTAGTGGATGTGCAAATACACTTTGTAAGTAGCTCTGTCCCACTACCATCCACTCTCTGGAAAAACACAAACAAAATCCCAACAGATATTCCTGGTGCTTCTCTTCCATGATGGGTTTTTCTCTCAATCAGTATGAAATTTCATGACAACAGTACAGGCAATATTTTTCAAGTAACCGCATTCATAACGCATGCAAATACTCATCAGTTATTAGAAATAATAATATATTATGATGATGATGATGATGATGTTTGGGAAATAAAGAGTGACAAATTTGAATTAAATGTGTCACAGCAAATAATATGTGGGACTGTTAGTTGTATGTCCCTAGTTGGAAGGGCCCTAGATTTGTAATCTAGTTCTGTAGGCTTCAGGAAGGACATATACTAATTTGGGAGGACGGACTATCACTATACCTTACATGCAGAGGATCTTGAATTCTCCAGTTTAAAAGAGTCAGGTGTTGGTAATGTAAACAATCCCTGTCTGAGTACCTGAAGAACCACTGCTGGTCAGAGTAGCCCTTTTCAAGGGGTCCTTTGTTTTGGGCAAACTGCAGGCACTGACGACCCACTTTGGGAGGCAAAGGGTAAAAGCTCCTCTTGCCACACACACACACACACACACACACACAGGTTTGATTCAGATAAAAACCCCAGGCCTACAATCTGCCACTTTTCCCTCTTCCTCTTTAAACCAGGAACTCTAAAGGAGAAGGTCAAGTAGGAGAGCCTCAGGGACCAGATGGGACCAAAGTCCTGTTAAGGGTTGTGTCTAATGTTAGTTACACTCACAGTAGACCCAGTGAAACTAATGGACACAATTAACTTAGAATCATAGAGTTGGAAGGGACCCTGAGGCTCATCTAGTCCAACCCCTTGCAATGCAGGACTATGCAGCTGTCCCATACAGGGATCAAACCTGCAGCCTTGGTATTATCAGCATGACGCTTTAGCCAACTAGGCCATCAACTGAGGTCCATTGAATCTCAGTGCATCTACCCTGTGGACCCAACACATGATGTCTATCACAAAACTGTCTGTTTCATGATTGCATAGCAACACATCAAGGATACCTAACAATACATCAACTCTAAATAAAATCATGTGGTGAGTTAGTGAAGCTGGAGTCGCCGCCGCCCCGCCCCGCTGAAATCGATGAGACTTTGTAATGACTAATCTATCCCATTGATTTCAATGAAACTGAAGAATGACTTGCTGCCTCTGGATCTGCCCCAGTATGCATTCAGTATGAAACCTAAGATTAGCAATGATGAAACCATAGGCTTGCATTCTAAATATATAGACTCATATGAGGCAAAGGAAGGTGTGTGTGGAGGGGAGCAACAGAGAGAGAGAGAGAGAGATGAATCCGGCGAATTAGAGAAGGCTTGAGAAAATAGATATGTCTCGAGGCACTACTTGAAGAGTGGGAGGTACTGAATCATACAGATATCTGGAGTTGACATTCTTCTTCCAGATCTATAGATGTTAAATCTGTGTTTGCAGGGAGGGCCAGACACATCGGGCAGATCCACCCCATATATTTCAAGGGCATCCGGCACACATTTAAAGCACGTTACGTCTCCTAAATAATCCTGGGAACTGTAGTTTGTTAAGGGTGCTGGGAACTTGGAGCTATGTGCAGGGAGAACGACAGTTCCCAGGATTCTTTGGGGGAAGTTGTGTGTCTCAAAGAGGCATAGCACGTGCCTTGAATGTATGGTGTGGATCTCCCTTGTCTCTAGTGCACCTGCATGGAAATGCACATGCCTGGACAGGAAAGTGGCGCGTCGTGCTTTAAAACACTGCGTGCTCTGCAGCCATTTCACATATTTCAGCCGATGAAGTTCGCTTTGAAGTGTTTACGGTGCAGTGTGCAACAGTCAAGTTTTTTATAGCATAGCTTTAACGAAAAGAATCAACACCCTCCTGGCTTTTAAAACAGTTCAGGGCACATTGTGGCAGAGTAAAGGTGGACAAGAGCACCGAGGAGCAGCTGTAGCTCAAGTGACAGAGCATGTGCTTGGCATGTAGAAGGTCCCAGGTTCAGTCCTGATATCTCCAGGGTGGACTTCTGCCTGAAATCCTGGAGCACGGCTGCCAGTCCATGTACACCAACCAGCCTTCCCCAATCTGGTGCCTTACAGCTTTTTTTTTTTTTTGGACTACAACTCCCATCAGTCCTAGGCTGCAGCTGATGGGACTTGTAGTCCCAAAAAGCTGGCATCAATACTGAGCTAGATAGACCATTGATCTTACTTGATACAACGCAAGCTTCCTATGTTCTGTATTCAGTGTGGAAGGGACGTTCCCTATCTTAGGCAGTGACCCCGGCATAAGAACTGGGATGTGAGAAGTATGGCAGTGCATCCCTGTTGTAAGATGTGATGTGCTGGAGGGCACTGAGGAAATTGTATTTAGTTTTGTCACATGTGGCAGAGTACGTACTGCCTGCCTGACACATTGTCCTAGTCTTCGTCAGTGGTGAACCACACTTGAAGGTCCTTGTACAGAAGTGATTTCTGTGTGGGAAATTCATCTTGCTTGAAGCACCCTGAGAGCTTCTTATGTAAGTGTGAGATTAGATTTGAGGGACATGCCTCTGGAGAGGTGGTTAGGTGTCGTGATGTGCAACTGCAGTAACAGCCCCCTCTCTCCCCTTTCCTCACTTCTTCCAGTTCCGCTACAAGACCCGAGTTTACAAGCAGACCAACCTGGATGAGAAGCAGCTGGCAAAACTCCACACTAAGGTGAGGGAAGAGAGACCTTGCAACATACTCACCCCCCACCTCCCCCAAAAAACCCATAGAAATAAAAATCTCTGTCCGGAGAGCAGCTGGCTTTAAAAATCCCTATTTTAGTACAGTTTCAGCATTCCAACTCCGTTGCCGTGTATGCTCTGCTAAGGAAATACTGTGCAGATCAGACAAATTATGAGAGTATTCTAATTTACTTAAAAGCCGCTCCTTCAGATCTAGCATAGAGCTGCAAACCATTAGATTCTTAGCAGGCTAGTTAAATAAACAGGCTAGTAACTTTCGTGAGCTTATTTATAAGGTTGCATTTAATAAGCCAGAAAGCAAAAGAATGCGCACCTGGGACTTTCCATGGAAATGAATGGCGGAGCCCTTGCAGGCAGGAAACATCTGTATCCCTGCTTGAGCCCCTCATGCCTGCAAGCCACTCTGGGAGGATTAAGCATGAGGCCCAGCTCCACTGTGTTCCTCTTTTCAACCTGCAGTATTCTGTCCCTTCCCTTTCCCGCCCCACAATGGCTGTCACTGGCAACTCTCTCCCCAGACGGGATTGAAGAAGTTCCTGGAGTACGTTCAGCATGGAGCGGCCGAGAAAGTGGCGCGGCTCCTGGACAAAGGGCTGGATCCCAACTACCACGATTCCGACACTGGCGGTAACTATCGAGGGGGCACACAAAGCGGGGGAAGTCGGGGGGTTTGGGGTGCCCACCACACAACCCGCCCCTCTCCTCACAATAGTAACCCTGTGGTTTCCCTGCAGAGACGCCTTTGACGTTAGCCGCCCAGCTGGATGGGACCATTGACGTGATCCGGCTGCTATGCCTTGGCGGTGCCCACATAGACTTCCGGGCGAGAGATGGAGCCACAGCACTACACAAAGCTGTGTGCTCCCACCACTACCCAGCCCTGATGGTAATGCCAATTGCCAATTCCTTCTCAGTACTAGGAGATGTGAGAATAAAGATGTGGGAGCGGAAGAAAATGTCAGCGGCAGTATATCTCCTCCACCTTCCCGGCTCCTTATGCTTCTGTTGTTATATATAAGCATATATGAGAAGTGTAAGACAAGCGGTCCCTGCTCAAAGCATCTTACATTCTCATATCTGAAGAAGTGTACATGCACACAAAAGCTCATACCAAGAACAAACTTAGTTGGTCTCTAAGGTGCTACTGGAAGGAATTTTTATTTTGTTTTGACTATGGCAGACCAACACGGCTACCTACCTGTAACTTACATTCTCATGTCAGGGCCAGATCTCTGCCCGGAGGCTCTTACAATATTTTGCTGGGACAGGTCGCTGCTGCAAGAAGCTGCCAAACCAACGTCAGGATTTGTATCACGTGCAGATCTTCTGGGTTCCCTGTTAATCCAATATGGTGGGAGTTTCCATGCCAGCTGAATTTGCTAGCCAAAGGGTCACAGAAGGGGCCACTCTGGTTTTCAGTCTGTGGATCCATAGCGTGTCTCTGTGCAGGGACTGCCATGTTCGGTAGGCAGTCATTTAAAAGACCACAGCTATGGTGCATGTTTTGTGGGGAGAGCCACTGCCTGCACTTTTGGAGGAGGCACGCTTTTGGAGGCTGCATGTTGATCAGCTAAGTCATTTTCTCCTGGGCCAGAACTGAGAGCCTTTCAATGATCTCTGGCTCTTCCTGACTTGCTCCCCCTTGCCACTTGCCCCAGACAGTGATAGTGGAACGGACTCCCTTGGGAGTTTGTGGACTCTCTTTCCTTGGAGGTTTTTAAGCAGAGGTTGGATGGCCATCCATCATGGATGCTTTACAACAACAATAATAATAATGATTTTATTATCAATACCCTGCCAACTGGCTGGGTTTCCCCAGCCACTCTTTAGTTGAGATTCCTGCATTGCAGGGGGTTGGATTAGATGACCCTCAGGGTCCTTTCCCCAACTCTACAATTCTATGTTGTTATTAATCATAATTATAACTCTTAATGTATATATTGCTTCATGCCAAAATACATTTCTAAGCAACGTGCAATAATAAAAACCAGTGACACAAACATTGAGGTATAAGCACATGTAATTAAAATATGCAATAAAACAATCCAATTAAAACAGTGCGGAAATTAAAACAGGAGGTTCAAGTCAAGAAGGAGCGTCTCCACCCCCATCGTTCTGCCCGGACACTGAAGTCCTACTCCGAGGGCCTTCTGGTGGTTCCCTCACTGCAAGAAGTGAAGTTACGGGGAACCAGGCAGAGGGCCTTCTTGGCACTGGCGCCCGTCATAGCTGTCAACCCTCCCTGCTGTTCCCCACTGCTATAATAAGGGGATTTCCCGCAAAAAAGGGAAAGGTTGACAGCTATGCGCCCTGTGGAACGCCCTCCCATCAGATGCCAAGGAAATAAACAACTGAACAACTCAAATAGACATCTGAAGGCAGCCCTGTTTAGGGAAGTTTTTAATGTTTGATGTTTTATCGTGTTTTTAATATTCTGTTGGGAGCCGCCCAGAGTGGCTGGGGAAACCCAGCCAGATGGGTGGGGTATGTATGTATGTATGTATGTATGTATAAATAAATATTATTATTATTATTATTATTAAGCAAGAGAAAGCTGTGTAAACAGGTGCGCCTTCAAATGCCCATACAAGAGGAGCAATATGTTTCATTCCCCAAGGGGCATGAAACTAGCCTAGGCACTGAACCTGCCTTTGCCATTCACGCCGGCCTGTCTTCCTCCCGCAGGCACTCTTGGACCTGGGAGGCTCACCCAATTACAAGGACCGCCGCGGGCTGACTCCGCTCTACCACACAGCCATGGTTGGAGGTGACCCGCGCTGCTGCGAGCTTCTGCTCTACAACCGAGCACACATTGGCGCCACTGATGAGAATGGCTGGCAAGAGATACACCAGGTAAGGGCCTGCATATAGCGGCCGAGCTTCCAGGCACTCCACACTTGAGATGCCCTGTCTGGCAGCCCTGGGTTGTGTGCTTGAGAGGGCTAGGTTACCCATCTTACATCCTGTGTGTGTCTCCTGCCAGGGTTGGCTCCAAGCCTAAAGATTGAGGGGGGTGGCTGTGACTTGGCACCTGTCCATCTGACCATCTAGCCCACATCTTCCATTCCTGACCTCTGCTTCCCCACGTACCAGGCCTGCCAGCACGGACACTCACAGCACTTGGAGCACTTGCTGTTCTACGGCGCCGAGCCCGGGGCACAGAATGCGTCCGGAAACACGGCGCTACACATCTGCGCACTCTACAACAAGGTAGGAATGGCGGAAGTAGAAAAAGAAGACACAGCACACATAACAGTTCACCCTGTAGGGATGGGCATCTCTCTCTATTTTGGTTTCTCGTTTTTCCGAATCTTTAAATTTGGGTTTCTCAACTTTCCTGCAGCATTTTGTGATTTGTTTAATTAAAAAATAAAATTCTCGTGAAAACTGGTCAGCGTTGTATTGCACGTTTCCCCCAGCAATACTCAATTGTGCATATATATATATATATATATATATATATATATATATATCCATCCTAATATATAATGCATTTTTGTACATCTTGTCTGGTTGGCGAACTGCATCGCAAAATTCGGAGAAGTGTCGATTTCAAAGAACGATTGCGTTTCGGTTCACATACTAGTTTGGTTCTGTGAAGTGCGCATTTGGTAGTTTCTCATTAAAACGTAGATGAAATTGATCTCCAACCCCCATACATACAACAGTTTGAGAATGGTCAGGCCGATGCCTTTGCTGTGTTCCATCCAAGTTTGCCTTTCCTCTTTGGGATGGAACTTGTGGGAAGTGGTCAGATAGCAGGTAGGAATTGCTCTGAGTCAGGGGTTGCCATTTTGGGTCATCGGCCAAAGCCCAGCAAGGACCTGCTGTCCAAGACCCTGATAGACTTCCTCTTTGCTGTTGCTGCCAGTGCTGCAGTTAGGTCACTTTAGGTCATTTCATTTCACTTTTTAATCTGTATACTGCTTTTCTATATTGCTATACACCAGGCTGTTTGCAAGCTGAAGAAACAACAAAGATCACACACCGTATAACAATCTGATCCAGTACAAAAATGTCATTAAAAAACCCCGATAACTTTAAAACAAACAACTTGTATCAAATAAACTCATATTCAGTAATCCATTAGAATATAATAGAACACAATAAAATTACGTATCAGCAAATAATGATTAAACAGAAATTCACTCTTTAACAATTACAATAAATCATTTCTAAGTTACAATCAATAAAAATAACAGCAAGTCACGGTGCATAAAATAACACAGTACAAATTGAGAAACAAAGACACACAACTTAACAAATTATTTTTTAAAAAAGCATCCCCGATCTTCTCTTCCCTCTTCCCAGTTGCTCCTAGGGCTGGAGGTTGGGGCAAGGCAGGTAACGATGACCAGCACAAAGTCTGTCTCCTCTTATGCCCCTCCACCTCCTCTTTAGATGGTAATGTGTATTACTTCATGGACTTCAAAATGTGATAAGACAGCCCTGCTGTGTTTAGTGGCTCCCCTGATCATTCTGCTGAGTTGGGGCTCTTGACATCTGCGCTAAAGTCCTGCCCTGAGTGCACCACCAATTGGTGTTGCTGCCTTTTGCAAGGAAGTGAACAGCGGCGGGGGAGTGAGAAAGACCCAGCAGTCTCAGCAACCCTTGCACTGTCCCTTCAGATGACAGGCAGTGTGGGCTGAACCCAGAGCAAGAATGGGTTATTTTCTGGGCAGCCTTCCAGGAGTTACTTGACAGTGGTGGGTGAGGTCAGAGGCAAAAGCATGTAGAGCAATTGATGTAAATAATTACTTTTTGCACTGTAGTCTTATAATAAATTCTAATCTCATTTAACCCATGTTGGGACTTACCGATGCACACACATTCTTGCCACCTTTGCAGATCTCTTGATCAGGGGTCGCTAACCTGTAAACCGCCATAGGTTGTTGGACTACGGCTCCCATCATCCCTGACCATTGTCTGTGCTGGCTGAGGCTGATGGGAGTTGGAGTCCCACAGCACTCGGTGTGCCACAGGTGAACCCTCTCTGCTCTAGCTAGCTGCTGGCAACTTGTCCACCGAGAACAGCATGGATGGAAGATGTGCCTTGTTCATTCCTTCTCTTTCTCCTCCCCCTCCCCTATCTCCCAGGAGAGCTGTGCCCGCATCCTGCTGTACCGGGGAGCTAACAAAGAGATCAAGAACAACCATGGTCAGACTGCCTTCCAGGTGTGTGTGTGGTGAATGGGGTTCAAGGGAGAGCGAGAGTGGGGCACACTGACCTAATCTGAACCAAGACATCACAGGACTGAGCCCCTGAATGTCTTGTCTCTGCCCTAGACCATGCCAATATGGGTGTTTGGGGACTTAGACGGATCTATTAAGCTAAGGAATAATAGTTTCCTGGTTTCATTTTGTTGGGATTGCCCTGCACTTCTCACAAGGAAATAGGTACATTTATTTTGCTGGCTGATTCTGTAAATCTGGAACTAGGCGCTCTCACCTTGGCGCCAGCATTGGCGCCTCGGTGTCATTAATTCTGCATAGCATAGGAGACACGAGGAGGGATCAGTTTCTCCATCTTCTCCTTGCACTAAATCCCAAAAACCATCAGATGGAGATCACAGTCCCCCTAGCCCTGGTTCAAAACACTGTAGCTAAAAGGGGTGCTTGGGAGTTCTGAAGGCAAATAGGACCAGTAGCTCTGCCCTGCTTGTAAGAATCATAGAAGTCATAGAAAGCTGCCTTATACTGAGCTAATGGCCATTGGTCCATCTAGCTCAGTAATTTTTCACTGACTGGCAGTGGCTCTCTAGGATTTCAGGCTGGGGGCCTCTCCCAGCCCTACCTGGAGATCCCCGGGGGCTTCTGCATGCACAGGAGATGCTCTACTGCTGGGCCACAGCCCCTCCCTTTAGCTGATATACTGCAAACCTCTCCTTGGCCTGCAGCAGCTCAGCTAAAGCAGCCACCTCTGGGTCTAGACTGAGTAAGAGAATGTGAGCGTATCTGCAGCATGAGGCCCTGGACAATACAGTTTATACAGTGGTATAAACTGAGTAAGTTAAGACCCAAAATTCCTTTGAACTCTGCATGAGCTAAGGCCCATATTCTCCGGATATGCTGGAGTCCTTTGGCCAATGCCTGGATGGGAGATTGCGTGGGAGTCCCCTGTAGGCCACCTTGCACTCCGTGGAGGAAAGGTGGGGTGTATATTTAATTAGGAAGGGAAAGAAGCATGGTGAAGAATTGGGCACATTCTCATAGATAGCAGGGCAGGTGTGCTAGCTTGGGTAAGGAGGAGTGGCATGCAGGTAAGTAAACAGGCTGCACAGGGTTCTCCGTTGCTCCTCTGCCAGGCAACCCAGGAATGATGCAAGAGCTCCAACCCTACACTAGGAAAAAGATAAATAAATGGCAGTCTAGTAACTTTAGTGGACTTATTTACAAGGCTGTGCTAAACCTGTGTCTGGACTGCATCACCCCAAGCTGCAGTCAAGGGTTCTGATGATGATGATGTACTACTATTAAACCATAGACAACTCAGGGGAAACCCATGTTCAAACTGCTCTCCCTGACATTTAATTTTTCAGGATCAGGGACTGGGAAGGTGGGTGTATGAAGAAGAAAGCCATAATGTGAAATCTCCACTTTGAAGTGGACACAAGTTTTCCCAGTTTTAGCCCGCAGGGTGGGCTAAGAAATTGCCTTACGTTGGGAAGCTAGTGGATTATGGCGACAGAGGGCCTAATGGAGGGATTCAATCACCGCAGCCTTGAGTTTCTCAAACAAACCAAAGTTGAGAGATCCCTAGTTTTGTACAGTTTTGTCAGCGCTCCTGAGGAAAAAATAAACATTGTGCATACACATATTCTCTCCATGTTAGGTTGCGGTCATTACAGGGAATTTTGAGCTGGGAGAGCTGATCAAGAGCCACCGGGACTCAGATGTTGGTGAGTTTGATTGCAGGGTGGGTGCTGTTAACATTCCTCCACTACGAACGTAAAGGATTTGCAGTGCAATTAGATAACATGCCCACTCACGCGTAAGTCCTCTTGAGTTCAGTGGGGACTTAGTCTCAGGTAAGGGTATATAGGATTGCAGCTTGGCTACATTGCTACACTTCCCCCCTTACACCCATTGGCCCCTCCACACACACCAGTACCAATGAGCACCCTGAATATTGTAGTTCTCTAATGAGGAAGGTCGGCGGTTCAAATCCCCGTGACGGGGTGAGCTCCCATTGCTCGGTCCCAGCTCCTGCCAACCCAGCAGTTTGTAAGCACGTCAAAGTGCAAGTAGATAAATAGGTACCACTCTAGCGGGAAGGTAAACGGCATTTCCGTGCGCTGCTCTGGTTCACCAGAAGCGGCTGTCATGTTGGCCACATGACCCGGAAGCTGTACGCCAGCTCCCTCAGCCAGTAAAGCGAGATGAGTGCCAAAACCCCAGAGTCATCGGCGACTGGACCTAATGGTCAGGGGTCCCTTTACCTTTACCTTTAATGAGGAAAGGAATTTTTAACGGATGCTTCACAACTACTTTGTGGGGATAACATTTCTGGTCATAACAGAAAACCACAATTTAGCATTATGAAAATGAACTCAGCCTCTCGCCCTGGGATTGCATGTTCCTCTACCCTCACCTTCAATGCAGCTGCAACGAATAATTCATGTTCGTTTGCTTTTGTTTTAGATCAACGTAAATTTTGCAGGTTGCCCAAACACTATAAACTGTGGTTAATTTTAGCTATCGCTAGTGGAAGCAACGTATCGTGAAACTGTGGTTTATGAAGCTGGTTTGGTTTCACTGAGCACAGTTAAGATTCACCACAGTTTAGTGTTTGGACGACGTACTAAACAACTTCTGATCTAAAACGGAAGTGGAAGCTTCTAATCCCTTTGCAGCCATGCCAGAAAAGGAGTGAGGAGGGGGAAGTGAACAACCTTGGAAAGTCTTGGTTCATTCTAACAAGGGTTTAGATGCCTGTGGCCCATGAGAGCTGAACTGGTTTAAATTCAGCATTGAGCCTCTTTTCACAAATGGCACCTTGGCTTTTGCATTTTCTTTATTCATAAAGTAAATAGAAAACCTTGGCAAGACTGTACAATTGATTTATATGTTACTGACTTCTCCCTTAGCAGTATTCATGAAGGGTACATTCCAAAATGTAAATGAAATCTTGTAGGGGCCTTAGGCCTGCAGTAGGGTATGGCACCAACCGCTTGTTTTTTGCCACTTAGTTGACATCACAGAGACAAACGCTGAAGAAATCCCAGGTAACTGGACATTTGATGGTGGCAAATAGGAATTCACTTTTTTTTCCAGGCTGCTGCATTACTGGAGCTTTTAAAACATGATTTGGGCTCTCTTAAAAATGGTGCTAACTTGCAGGAAATTGGCATGTTTTGCAAGCCCTGATAAAGACAGCCTGACTTTCATAGCTGAGCTCTTCCCCACTGCTGCACTGCTGTTGCTGTCATGATCTTCTCCACACTATCAGAGTCTTGAACTCATCCGTTTTCCTCTCAGCCTTTTCCTGCCTGCTCTTTTCCAGGCCCGGTTTCAGCACCCTTGGGCAGCTGCCAGGACCCCCAGAATCTTGTGGGGGAGGGGGTATCCGCTTGCACTAATCCCTGCCCATCATCTCAAATTTCCCACAATGCTCCAGGGTGCCCAATATAGTACCACTGCAGGGCATTGTGAGAAGTTGAGGGCTGCCATTTTGATTTTCCACAGTGCTCCATAGCAAGGCTTATGTAGGGCACTGTGGGACGTTGCAGGAAATGTAAAACGGCAGCTCATAGCCATGGTTATCAGGTTGGCTCAAAGCCATTGGGACCACCAGCATTAAAGAAGGTCTTCTGGGGCCACTTCTGGGGGAAAGGTCCCCACTCAACCCTAGAGCCAACAAGTCACCCCATTTCACACATTCAGATTTTGCCAGTCAGTGGGGAGGGACAAAGATCTGTGCAGGATGCCAGAACCTTCTCCCTCACTGCTGGAAACCCTTTTCAGCTGCCCCCCCCCCCAGGCTTCTGAGTTTCCAACAGGCATGTCCCACACATTTTCAAGCACATCCGTGCAACCATACGACCTAGAACCCTGTTTTTTCCCCAAAAAAACGAAAGGTGAGAGTCCCGAGAAGCTAAACAGCATGCCCAGCAACACCACCTGAACATTTAACTATGCTAGCCTCCCACAAGAAATTGCAGCGTAACACACAGGTCTGCACCAGCTGTACTCACAACCCGTTAAGGCTTTTGGTTGCAGGGTACAAATCCCCATGATGTTCTCCTCCCCAGCTTTCCTGTTTCAAATCTGTCCTCTGACACGGCCGTCCCTTTCAGTCCCTTTCCAGGAGACCCCGCAATACGTCAGCCGGCGCCGGGACGGCTCCCAGAGCCTGGCGGTGCCGCACACCTTGCTGCGAGCCAACAGCGACACCAGCATGAACCTCCCGGACTGGATGCTTTATGCCCCGCCATCCACCCCGTCTGCCACCGTGGCTGTGCAGAGCCAGAAGATCACCACGGGAACACTGCGCAGCTCCAGCAGTCCCCGTGGCGCTCGCAGCCGCTCTCCGTCACGCGGGCGCCACACAGACGAAGCTAAGAAGCAGCGCGGTCGACCCAGGTAGGCTTGGGGCTTCATATGTGAGGCTCCAGGCTTCGGTGATCTGAGATGAGCCGATAGAGACAGGTGTGATTTGTGATTTGATGAAGATTACAGTGGATTTCTTTTGTAATTTCAAGAGGATTTGTTTCACTGGTTCTAGTGTGTGTGCTTGTCCATGCACACACACACTCACCCCCTCCCCCCCGATTCCTTTGGCACCTATTCTTTCACCCAACTATTCTGCGTTCCTCAGTCACCTAAATTGCTCCCCTTCCCCCCGTCTTCTTGGTCGCTTCACTTTCTCTTGAGATGCTCAGGTGCCAATCTCAGTCTTGGAAAAGCACATAGAGCTGAGAAGAGGAAATCCAGCTTCATCTCTATGTACTTTTCAAGGGAGAAAACACTTGGTGTCTCATAATGAATGGTGTGGAGGGCATCCAGGGGCTTTGTCGTGCCAGGGGAAGACCTCCAGAATGCCACATTGGTACTCTAGAGTAGCGGGAGGGGGCTGAATACCTGTTTCCCCTTTGAAAGGGGCTGGGATCCAGTGATGCAGCAGGATAATTTTAGAGCCTGGACTTAACGGTCTTACTGGGCGCTCTTTATGTGATAATGTGTGTTTCAAAATGTGGCAAGCCAGCCTGCTGCTTGCTGGGGGGACCGGGGTGCTTCCTGCACATTCTGCTGCTTGGGCCCTGGTCATCTGCCCCCAAGTCCTTCCCTGATGGCACAGCTGCCAGGATCGGACAGGTTTGGGAACACCCGACAGGAGCGAGCCAGCAGTAAATCCAGCTTCATCTCCCGAGCAAGTTGGGAGTTCGCTGTTTATTAGCAAATCAAGATCAGCACAAGAGTGTCCGACCTAATGAGCACAGCAACTCAAGTCTTCTCCCATGAAGCAGTTGCTGAGACTAAAATTTCCCGCCTCCCCACAGCTGGCTATGTCTCCACCTCTCCAGGGCATTTCCCAAGCAATCAGAGACTGCACCTGCAGGCCTGTCTTTGCTTCTCCCTCTTCATGCCTCTCCTGATTCTGGGAGACCAGGAGGGAGCGGAGCTTGTCACACCAGGAGATACCCGTGCCTCTTCACAAACCTGACCCATACCTGCCTCTTGGCCTCCCTTGTCTCCAGCTTTAGCTTCTGCCTCTGATTCTGGATTTCTCTGTGCCACAGACTTTCTCAGCTCACTGAGCACTGTTACCTCTTCAGCTTCCAACACCTCCTCTTCCCAGTCTTCTCCCTCTGACCGCTCATCGTCGTCCCACCACCAACCCCCGGGCTCTAAGCCTTCTTCACTTGGGGGTTCCCCGGCTGGTTGCTCTGCATCCAACACTCCCTTGAGATCTGTCTCCTCTTGGGAAAAAGAGTGGCTTAGGGCTGAAATGGATATGATATTGGGGGGGGGGGAATCAAAATTTCTCAGTTTTGTTTTGGGTTTTTTAAAAAGCCAAATACAACACCTTAAAAGTAGCCAGAGGAATAGCCTTCAATCTTTACCAGAGCAGCAGCATTGGGGGCAGGTGGAGGTGTTTAAATATCCGGCTCCCGCCCCTCATTTCTGCACTGCTCCCCCAATCAAGACCACAAATCTTTGAAGCTGCTATTAACCCCACTGGAGAAAAAAAGACAGGAGGAATAAGAGTAAATCCATTCTCTGAGTGTGGATTCTTATGTAGGCAAAAGAAGCACCATGGGGTTATCCAAAAATAGCCCAATTTGGACTATGCTCTGTGGGCATAGGATGTTAGATTAAGTGTTGTTGGGGGGACCAGAAGACCAGGATGGGGAGGAGGAATGGAATAGAGTCTCCTGAAAGAAGGCCAAACTGGCTGACTGGGATCCTGAACCAGAACGCTCTGCGCTGCAACATTTTCTCGCAGGTCACACTTCTGCTACATTGAATGTGCATTAAATTTACATATTTTAGAAAGGATAGCAAGAGGCAACCAGGAATGTGTCATAAAGGGTTGGATGGTGAGTTTGCAGTAGTCCTAATGAAAACACACACACACACACACACACACACACACACACACACACACCCCAGCTGCTAATTGCCCAAGAAGTAGCAACTTCTGTCCTGGGCTGGTAACAGCTTTGGGAGGAAACTTTTGTTGAGATCATGGTGCAGGGAGAAAGCCTCATGAAGCCCTTTCCCTGCATGCCTCAGTCTGAATCCTGAACAGGGAACCCTGCTGCTGTAATGTGAAAGGATGGTGACAATGACAGTGATGCTGATGATAATAACGACAGAAAGATTGAAGTGAGCACGTGCATTTTAACTTAGTGCACAGAAGAAGAGTTTGGATTTGATATCCCGCTTTATCACTACCCGAAGGAGTCTCAAAGCGGCTAACATTCTCCTTTCCCTTCCTCCCCCACAACAAACACTCTGTGAGGTGAGTGGGGCTGAGAGACTTCAGAGAAGTGTGACTAGCCCAAGGTCACCCAGCAGCTGCATGTGGAGGTGCGGAGACGCAAACCCGGTTCCCCAGATTACGAGTCTACCGCTCTTAACCACTACACCACACTGGAAAATCACAGTGTTTGCAAGAGGCCTCTCTCTGTAGGGTAGAACAGAGGCGAGAGGAGAAAGATGCAGGTCAGGTTCAGGACTCAGTCGGATCATACTTGCCTAAATCTTGGTGTCTCTCTCTCTCTCTCTCTCTCTCTCTCTCTCTCTCTCTCTCTCTCGGCAGCTCCAGTGGCTACCAGAAGGAGTCTGCTGGGGGAAGCACACTGAGTAGCCGGGGAGTGAAGCGGAAACTCTATTCGGCTGTGCCTGGTCGCACGTTCATGGCTGTGAAACCGTACCAGGTCCAGGCCGAGGGTGAGCTCTCCATCAGCAAGGGCGAGAAGATCAAGGGTACGTTGATCTCTGCGCACACCCTTGGATTGCCTAGGGAGTCTCCTTGAGCCCCCCGACGCCTGGGTTCTTTGGGAGAGACCAAAGGGCTTACATGGGTGTTCTTTAACTTTTTTGTAGCCAGCCTCACACAAAAAACAAAAACAAAACAAAAAACAAAAAGCAGAACAGTTGGGCTTCCTAAAGAGAGAGAAAGAAAGAAATTATAATCATAGTCCTACCCATCCCTCCCATTGATGCCAGGGAGTGAATCTTCAGGACCAGCCATTCCCAGTCTGGTGCCCTGGAAATGTTTTGGACTGGAACTCTCACCATCCCTGGCAATTGGCCATGATCACTGGAGCTGATGGGAGTTGCAGTTCAGCAACATCTCGCAGCATCTGGTTGAGGAAGGCTGACCTGGAAATGGAAGACATGTTACATGCGGGGTAGATGAGGACTCCATGGAGTGTTTTGGGGTTGTTGTTTTTTTAAGGACCCAGTTTAAAAGCATGGAGTTGCTATGTACTTCCCTCAACATGTGCCCACACAGTTTTCTCAGCATGAGTGGGGAAACGCAGATTTTACACTCAGTGGGAGCAGGGAGAAACAACAATATATACCCAGATGGTAGGGTTTGATGGGTCCCTTAGTCAGGAAGGAACTTGAGCCTCTCTCTGAATACAGAACTTAATCCGTTCCGGGAGTCTGTTCAACTCCCAAAACCATTCGAAAACCAAGGCATGGCTTCTGATTGGCTGCAGGAGCTTCTTGCACTTAAGCAGAAGCCGCGTCGGACGTTTGGCTTCTGAGAAACATTAAAAAACCGGAACACTTACTTCCAGGTTTTCAGCGTTCGGGAGCCAAAACGTACGAGTACCAAGGCGTTTGAGAACCAAGGTACGACTGTATAGGGAGGCTGCCCCCTACCTTGCACTTTCAGAATCTTGCGTTTGGCTGATACAGCTGTAGCTGAGAATCAGGGAAACTGTGAGGCTTGGCTTGTGTTTGTGTGTTTGTGTGTTTGTGTGTGTGTGTGTGTGTGTGTGGTCTTTAGTTGGTGTCTAGAATGTCTTGGTGTGCATCTGTCAGCCACGCATGAGTGGCCCGTTGTCTTAAGTGTGTGTCTGTGTCCAGAGAAAGGTGGCCAGATCAGAATTTTGAAAAGCAGGGGTTATTTTTGAACTGCGGTACCTGAAATAAGAGACGTGTTATATTCTGTCGGAACGTAGGAAGTCTCCTTAGATAAGCTTTGGAACATTTATCCATCTAGCCCAATACTGGGCGGTATTCAACTAAGTCCTATTCAGAGTCGACCCATCGGAATTAATGAAATAAGTCGTGTCCATTAACTCCAGTGAGTCTGTTCTGCACAGGACTGGTGTTGTCGCCCTCTGTCTCCACAGGCTGGCAACGCCTCTGCAGTTTCACAGGCAAATGTCGTTTCCATCACCTACTACCAGATCCTTTTAGCTGAAAATGCTGGGAATCAAACCCCAAATATAAAGCATGTGCTGTCATTGAGAGCTATGATGTTTCCCCTACTGAAGATAGAGCCATGAAGTTAAAAGTGTGCACCTGCTGTGTTCAATGGGGCTGTGATGTTCTAGGGCAGTGGTTCTTAAACTGTGTTGTATCACAACCACAGTTCTGCTTAGCTTCTTCTTTGGGGACTGCAACATTCTTTTACTGCCACCACGTTGGAGGGAGACCAGTTACTTCACAGCCTTACAAATAAGAAACTTCCCTCTGCACTCCCGTGCAGTTGTACAAAGCGGGGCTAAAAGTAAGAATGGCGGGGTGCGGGGGAGCAATTGTGAACCAGCACAAACCTCTGCCCCCAAGAACATGCCCTATGCAGGGGTGGCCAATTCCCAAGAGACTGCGATCTACTCACAGAGTTAAAAACTGGCAGTGATCTTTTTGGGGTTCAGGTCAAAGTTGTTGAACTTTTTTTAGGAAGGAGGAAGACCCATTTTTGAGGGGTTCGGGTCAAAGTTGTTGAGTTTTTTTCAGGGAGGAGGTAAAATGTTGAGCTTTTTTTAGGGGGTCCCACAGTTATTCAGCTTCTTGGGGGGGCAATGATCTACCAGTGATCTACCACAGACGTCCAGTGATCTACTGGTAGATCACAATCTACCTGTTGCACATGCCTGCCCTATAGAACTGGTGATTGATTCTACAGGCAATGGCCAATGAAATCTATATAAGATTTATAATTGTGCTGTTGCTCAATTTACAAATAGAAAGAAATGCTGTGAAACAAGACTGTTTAAATTGCTGCAGAAATGCTGTAAGTATGTACAAGAAATGCTGTGAAACAACACAGCCATATGACCTTAAATGAATGGTGTGACACCTCCTAAATAGTAAGATACAAAATGGAGGTGTGCAAGTGATTTCAGAGGACACACAAATAGGAGTTCAGTGGTCTAACTGCTGCAGATTGCACAGCTCAGTGGAAGGCTGGCCAGCTAGACCTTTTTACAAAGACTTTCAGAGCAAACCTATACTGAGTTTAATGGAGCTCATTCCCAAGTAACCGGCTATAAGATCACAAACTAGATGAGGGCCATGGTGCTTGGACAGATGCTAATAGATATATATTTGATACTGAAGGTGTTGATATTCTGGCTTCTGGCTTTCAAAAATGCTGCAAAAAAAAACCCAGCCAACCAGTATTTAGCAATCTCCAAAGGAATTAGAATATCTGAAGACACTGTGCAGTAAGCAAATTACTAGGGGAGGGAGACCCTATTCTTCCTAAGATAAGGGACTAGGTTTTTATTGAAGGCATGGTCTGCACATGCCACAGAGTTAAGTAGACTTGAGGATGCAGAATTCTGGGAATGGTACAGTGGACTGTATCACTTCAGAGTGCAGATGGAGAATATAATTTTTGAATGTTCCTCTATATCAAAAACTTTCTGCATAGTATACTAAGGATGTTTTTAAGGGCTTTTTGAGCATTGACAATGGTAGACACCTGGCGTTCATTGAAGCCCAAGGAAAGTGTTGCTGGGGAACAAACATCAGCAATGCTGGTCCTTCCCCAGCTCCCTAAAGATGTCTCCTTCCGACACCGAGCCTGGTAGAAAAAAGTATCTTGGAAAAAACAGGATTTTTTGCACAAGAGACTGGCGGCCATTTTTGGGTGCTGTGATCTCATATGATTTCACGCCAAGATTTGTTGTGCGCACACAGCCAGCACTTTTTAAGGGCTGCATTTTGCTCTTCTGCGAGAGCATGGGCCCCAAAATTCACATCTTTTGGACTCTGTGGTCTCCTGCAGGTCACGTGACTTGCACAGGAGCATGGCTAGGAAGACGTGCATCATGGTTTTGGGAGTCAAGATATTGGAGAGCATGTACTGCTGGACTGTGGAGCACAGTTAAGTAATCACTGTTCCAGAACATGCCTTTAGATTTCTTTCCCAGCACCCCAAGGAATATGTGAGGGTTCTAATACATGCTTTCAAACAACATTCCCTCCTCCCCTCCAATGCTCTAGAAGCTTGTATTTTAAAGCAGAAGATGTAAAACGAAAGGTGATGGATCACAACATTGTTTGGGGGGGGGGAAGAACCTGCAGAAAAATGGTGCGCCTTCTGCAGCCCTCCAGATTTCACTGGACTACAACTCCCATCAGCCCAAGCCAACATGCCCAATGGGCAGGGATGATGGGAGTTGTAGTCCAGTGAAATCTGGAGAGCCACAGGTGGCCCAGCCGTGCTGCCTTCAGATGCTTTTAAAAGATGGGGACTAGAAAAAACAACAACAAAAAGCAAGTTCCACACAGAAGGACCCAACACTTACTCATTTGTCAGCTTAAAATCATGTCAGCAGGATCCCCAGACACTGGGAGTATCTGAGAATCCTCGAAGACCACACCTTAAAAAAAAAAAAGAGGCAGGGCTTTTAACGACGACGGCTAATTGGATTCGGTTTGTTACTCTAACCAGGCCATTCCTCACACACCGACTCTCTGAGGAAGGCTAGGCTGAGAGAAATTCAATGGGCAGGGGACAGCGAAGGTCTCTGTTAGGTCAGGTTTGGCCCCTGTGCCACAGCGGCTCTGGATAACTTAACAAAATGGGGAACGGCTGGCCACCTTCGTCCAAAGCGTGTTCGCGCCCCTAACAGTGCCCTTCTCCTTTTCAGTGCTGAGTGTTGGGGAAGGAGGCTTCTGGGAGGGACAGGTAAAGGGCCGTGTGGGCTGGTTCCCATCGGACTGCGTGGAGGAAGTGCCCAATAAATCACAGGAAGGGAAGCAAGGTAGGTGCTCCAAACTGCCCTCTAGCCCCTTTCCCTCATATACAAATATATATATATACACACACACATACACACACACACACATATAGATTATCTAGATCTACACACACACTTATGTAGCCAAAACAGCACCATCCATGCATAAGTGGGAGTTGTCATCAGTCTTGGGGGAAGCCCAAGCTTTGTAGATGTGCAAAAAGGGGGGTTTGGGGGGAGAGGAACCACCAAGTGAGGGGGAAATCTCAAAGCAGCTTACTGAGGACTGAGCACGCTGTTTGGGCACAGAATGCTGACTGGCTGTTGGGGGGAAGAAAAGCAAAAGACTAGGGAGAATGGAAAGGGAAGGCATATTATTGGAAGACGGCATGTCTGACAGGCTGGCTGGCTGGCTGGGCACCCACATAACTTGTGCTTGGCCAAAAGTGCCTCTCTACCTTCTCAGCCCTACTCTATGACTTCAAAAGTTGGGAGGCGCTTTCAGCACTTTTTGGGGAGTGGGGGGACGTGGAGAAATTGTTAAGCGTTTGCGCTGCGCAGAAGGAGACATAGGGTTGTAGTCAAGCAACTTTTACTCAGAGTAGACACGTTGAAAGCAATGGCCGTGGCTAACTTAGGTCCGTTAATTTCAATGGCTAGAATTTTATTTCAATGGGTAAAAATGTGGCTACAACCTATGAATTCAATATCCATCAGCTAAGGCTTCTTCCTGCCCTCCTCTTCCACGTTTCAAAAATGACTTTTGTCACTGTGTCAGGTACAAGGAGCTATCTTTGCTTGCTTTAGGGTCATTTCCCCCACAAAAAGCCCCACACACCATGCCCCTGTGGAGGAATGCTATTCCTTCCAGAGAAATTGTCGTGAGGTAATTTGGCTGTCCTCAATAGGGGCTTTATCACCCCTTTTAATCTTCTATCCCAGGGGTAGGCAACCTAAGGCTCATGGGCTGCATATGGCCCAATCACCTTCTCAATCTGGCCCACGGATGGTCCAGGAATCGGCGTGTTTTACATGAGTAGAAAGTGTCCTTTTATTTAAAATGCATCTCTGGGTTATTTGTAGGGCATAGGAATTTGTTCATATTTCCCCCCCAAAATATAGTCTGGCCCACCACATGGTCTGAGGGACGGTGGACCGGCCCACGGCTGAAAAAGGTTGCTGACCCCTGTTCTATCCCTACCCTTTTTTAGCTTTTAGAATTAATCACTATTACATTTCCATATATTTCAAGGAAGAACACACTGGCCCCCTTTTGACATTACATGTCCTCCCCAGTTGCATGTGAAACCCATAGGGAGGGAAGGAGCCAGAAAATGGAGGAACAGCCAAAATAAAAGTAGAGCAGGCAACAATCTTCGGTTTAAATTCTGCCCCCGCCTCCTCCGTTGCAGATTTTCTTTTCAAAATGCGAAGGTTTTTTAAAAAATAATTTTAAAGCATGGAATTGAAGCGCCATCACCGGCAGCAACAGTGTACTGCTTCTTCCACACACACTTGTACCCAGATTTTCACTGCTAGAGACTTTTCCACCTTCTATCTTCTATCACTGTTTACAACATGGGTGGCCCTTCGAGTGTTATTCAACTCCAACTCCCATCAGCCTCAGGCAGCATGGCCAATGGTCACTGGGTGATGGAACTTGTAGTCCAATAACACATGGAGGGCCCTAATTTCCTCACGCCTGGTCTTCATGTTCATCATGCAATTTAACTGTGACCAAACTCTAGGAAGTGAAGAAGACCACACTGTTTTTAACTGGCCATATTTTCTTCCTGTCACGTGCTGCTCCCCATTTTCAAAACGAAACGCAGGGACAGTGGACTGATTTTCTCAGCAGGACCATGCACGAGGGCTCCTGGACATGAGGTGGCGCCCACTTTGCTCCTCCCCTGTTGTTCTTCTGCTGCACCAAACCATGGTTTGACTTAGCGTGTCATCTGAGCCATTAACTATCCTGGAGAAACCCATGGGACAAACCTTGGTTCCAGCTTGTGGTTGGTCTCATCAACACGCTAAGCCCACGGCATGGCTTAACTCAGCAGCAGAACAATTGGGCAGGAGCAAAGCAGCCACAATTTCCACTACGTCATGTTTCGGTTTAACATGATGTGCGAATCAGACCATAGCACATTTACAACGATGCTCCTATACTCACAGCCCTGCACACACACACACACACACACACGTTGCACATTGTTGGAAACTTTGCTGCCATCAGCTGCCCACGTTGGCTTCTGAAGAAGGGTGTGTGAGTAAACGGATTGGTAAACTGGCTGCAACTGGTTCCCTTTTTGTAAATGCAAGATTATTTAATGAGACAGTTCAATCTCACATTGGATCTGTATGTGCTCACTACAAAATATTTACAACCAGTGCTTTTTTTCTGGGGGAGGGGAGGTACTCACGGGTACGCAGTACTGGCACCTTTTTCGTTTTCAAATGTTAAACATGTGGCACTTACTGTAGCAATTCCATGGTGCGTACCAGCACCTTGGAAAAAAAGCACTGGTTGCAACTCAAAACGCATCTGGCAATATTTAGTATCTCGATAGGCAGTTAGGCAGGGCCTCGAGGGGAACTGGTAGGCTGGCATTCTTTGTTTATACACAACTGAGACAGATTTAACCTAGTCACAGGCTAAATCTGATGAATGCGATTTAAGCGCGTTTTCCCAGACAGAATTGTCCTACAATATGTTGTTACTACGCCTAACAGTTCAAAATGAGCCTCGCCAGCTGCAATGTGTGAAATAGCAGCCTGCGCGCTAGATGGTGCCTTCATCGTTACTCGAAAAAAGAGGCAATTCCCTGCTCAAAAGAGTTCTCGAGTGGCAGAGGGCGGGGGGCCGGCAAGATGTCCATAAGAACATTTATGTTCAAATGTATTTTGATACATATGAACTACACTTCATCCTCATAGGTGCAAGGGTATGTACTAGTGATGCGACTAAACTAGCCATACCCGGATAAAATGCAGTACCCCCTTCCGAGGAAACCAAACACATTTTAAAGCAGTTAAAACAATAGAACGGACTAACAGCAATCACCTGTACTTACAGTGCCCAGGCAAATACAAAGGTTTTACTCTGATGCCAAAAGAACTGGAGTGTTGGCACCAGCCATAAAGATTTATTTATTTATTAAGTAAGTAAGTAAGTAAGACCACAAACCTAACTAGCCTGCACAGTTTTTCACTACCTTGCTAGGGTCTGGCAGAGGAGGGCCAGAGAGATCCAGCCTTCCTGCAGCAACCCAATACATTTGTATGAAGGGTCCAAGTACGGGGTTTCCCTCCCGTAGCTGCCTGTTTGGTTCCTATGGCGGGTGCAGAGGAGGAATGGTCCATCCATAAGGCAGGCTGA
Organism: Lacerta agilis; assembly: GCF_009819535.1. Taxonomy (NCBI): domain Eukaryota; kingdom Metazoa; phylum Chordata; class Lepidosauria; order Squamata; family Lacertidae; genus Lacerta; species Lacerta agilis. Next base: position 35,999,189 of record NC_046325.1, on the reverse strand, counting down.
GATTGCCACCTCTGGAGGCATAATCCATGGCGGGCCTCCTCTGCCACAACCAGAGATGTGAGGAGAAGCATCTGCATTAGTTTCCGGTTTTTGGAGCGTCATCAGAGACCTCTGCGCAGTTCTGCGGGGCTCTCGCGAGATCTCACCGCAACCTGGAGGCTACAACCTTTGGCGGGGGCTGCACAGGAGGTTGTGTGGCAAATGCACAGGGTGGCACCTTCTCATTTCACCTCAGGCAGCGAAATGGAACGGGCTGCCCCTGGGATGGAGCACTCCACCAGCTCACTCGCTTGCCAGTGACTGCCAAGCATTGTAGATCCAAAGCTATATTACTACTAACCACAATACAGTTGTACCTTGGAAGTTGAACAGAATCCGTCCCGGAAGTCCATTTGTCTTCCAAAACATTCGGAAACCAAAGCAAGGCTTCCGATTGGCTGCAGGAAGCTCCTGCAGCCAATCGGAAGCCCTGTCGGACATTTGGCTTCAAAAAATAGTTCGCAAACCGGAACAGTTGCTTCTGGGTTTGCGGCGTTCGGGACCCAAAACCTTTGAGAACTAAACTGTTTGAAAACCAAGGTATGACTGTAATAACATGCCACCAGTGTACATATGTGCACATGTGTGTGCTAAAGGCAACTCCAAACACAAAAGTTGGGGCTGTATTTTACTAGGGACAAATGCCAGACAATAATGGTTGTCCCTGGAAAATAGGGGTGCATGCAGTCAGCTTCCCTTTTGTTCCTTTCCCCTCTTCTCTAAGGTTGACACACTAATAGTTCCCCCCCCTTTCTGACTGCCTCCCCTCTTTGGGCATGCCACCAGCTGCGCTGAGCTTGTGCTGCCACTCACTGGCTGCTGGAGGAACCAGCAGGAAGGACAGGAGGTCCCAAAGTTAAGAAGGAAGATGCTGTCTGTGTACCAAGTGCCCTCCTGCAACCCTAATCCCCACGCCTTCTCTGCTTTGCTTTACAGAGAGCCGCAGTGACAAAGCCAAGCGACTCTTCAGGCACTACACGGTTGGCTCCTACGACAGTTTCGATGCCCCCAGGTGAGTGGACGGTGATCCCAAGAGGTTAGGCAATCTGTGGTTGTGTGCAAGGTGGAATTGTGTTGAAATGCGGCCGTGCAAAGGTGCACAAGAGTTTTAAGTGGGTTAACGGCATAAAGGCCACCCTTTCTGGTGACATCTTACTCATATCCAAACATAATCAGTTTCTGTGTGTTGTTCTTTAGACTCATTCATGAAAAGCCATACACTGCCTCCGGTCCAAACAGCGAAGTTTTCTGATTTTTGTGAGTGAAATTCTAGGACAGCCTCTCTGCCTATGCTTGCAGCATCAAATCAATAAGCCATGAAATGCATGCGCTGCCTGCCTATGAACACAGCCCCTTGCTGCCTCTTTGCGCATGTGGTGAAACAAACCAGAGAGTCACAGTTAAGCATAGCTTCCTATCATGTGCAAGCCAAGACGAATATGATGAACAGCTTCCAAACAAGCAAGGATGCAGTTCAAAATCGGCGTCTGAATCCTGTCTTCTTTGGGATTTTGCATAACAGGAAACTATGAGTAACTGATGCTTCCTGGCTTGTTTTATTGCTCATGAGAGGTAGCAAGGGATATGCTTTTGCATATCTTGGATTATTAAGCCAAGATTTGATCATTCAAATGTGGCTGTTGGGTCAGAAATAGAGCAAAAATAAAAATAAAAAATCTAATTTCAAAGCAAAGGATTTCAAGCTAATAGAGAGAATAAAGCTATTTTCAAAACTGTTGAAGGGGCAATCTTGCGGACAGTGGCTATAAGAGGGAATTATAACTAATTAACAAGTTGCTACTGATTATTAATTAACTAACCTTAACTTTCGGAAACATAAAATAATTTAACTTGCTCTTTGTGTTGTGGAAGCAAAGTATCCCTGAGTTCAAGACAACTGGATATATTTATTAGGGATATCATGTGATTTTTCTGTTCTGTGGGCTTCAGGCCCTTTCGGACAAGAGCATCTCTGGAAATTTAGGTTGATGCAGTTAAAGTGGATTTAAGCACTCTGTTGTCGCCCCAGCACAACAAATCCACTTTGAAAAAGAAACAGACGTTTTCCGCCTAGGAGAGTGGCATTGGAAAGTGTGAGATGAACACGTGATTCACAGAGGTGCGCAAACATCCTGCAGGCAGATTGGAACGAATACCTGTACTCAAAACAGACCAGATATAATCTAACCTCTATATAAGATTTGTGAAAGCAAATCAAGATGAATGCTCAATAAATAGGTCGACTGCGGGAGCCCACAGTGAAATTGGTGGAGCGGGGGGTGTCTTTAGTATTTCCTCTGTGGCTTGAGACTGCTGAAGCTCACACACTAGAAGAAGAAGAAGAAGAAGAAGAAGAAGAAGAAGAAGAAGAAGAAGAAGAAGAAGAAGAAGAAGAAGAAGAACTACTACTTTTAGGAAGGTTTAGTGAGATTGCAACCTATTCTCAGTCACCTGAGAGCAAGCCCTGTTGAACACAGTGAGACTTCTGAGTAATAGGGCATGGCATTGCACTGTGAATAGGATTTGCTTCATACTTGGTATATAACTGTGTTTGGGAGTGGAGAAGGAACAGGTATCGATCTGCTTATTACGTTCCTCTGTAGCGTGTGGCTTGGCTCATTTGCTTGAGTCACGTAGTGATGTGCTCGACAGGCATCATGGTGTGATGTGTTCGGTTTACTCTGGCTGACTGCTTACAGCAGTGATGGCCAAACTTGGCCCTCCAGCTGTTTTGGGACTACAACTCCCATCATCCCTAGCTAACAGGACCAGTGGTCAGGGATGATGGGAATTGTAGTCACCCCAAAAAAGCTGGAGGGCCAAGTTTGGCCATCACTGGCTTACGGCACGGCATTCAAGAGTCTGAATTATTGAGAGTAAAGCGGGAACGCACAGGAGGGGCACTAGTGCATGTAATAAGAATGGATTGGATGGTTGTCTCATCCTTTGCAGCCTGGTGGTTCTGTCAGGAGTCTTTGAAGGCTTCGCGGTGATTTCAAGTCAAAGGTGGGATGTGATAAAGTGTGAACCTCGTGCCAAAGAAGACGAGAAGGAGTTGTTTGACAGTAGAACTGTCACCCACAGGAGGTTGTGGACTCTCCTTCCCTTGGGGTTTTTAAGCAGAGGTTGGATGATTGGAAGGCCAACTGTGATGGATGCTTTAGCTGAGATTCATGCCTTGCCTGGGGTTGGACTAGATGACCCTTGGGATCCCTTCCAATTCCACGATTCTATGACTGCTTTCTACACACAAGTTTAAGGGGCAGTCATGTTTGTCTGCTGCAGCAACCAAGAGTACTAGGGCACTTTAAAACAGGAGTTGCTAACCCCCAGTTCAGTGGCTTGTGATCCACCGCTGCCCCAAAGCCCCTCTTGCAAATTTTGGTGACAGCAGCAAAAGGAAAAACCAAATGAAGCAGAGACAGAGCTGAGGTGGGTGGAAACTCCGCACACTTATGTGAATGGAAACTACCTCCCCCCCCCCCCGCTCAACAGATTGATAATTTAATTAGCAAAAAGATAGCAGTAAGACCCCCACTGAATGAATCACCTGAGGACTGCTATGGAATCGTAGAATTGTCATTGGAAGGGACCCTGAGGATCATCTAGTCCAAGCCCCTGCAATGCAGGAATTTGCAGCTGTCCCATGCGGGGTTCGAACCTGCAACCTTGGCGTTATCAGCGCCTCACTCTAACCAACTGAGCTATCCAAGCTGTTCAGTGTGCATGTGAGAGATTGCGGGGTAGCCGCACCCCTTTGGGCCAAACCCAGTGCTGTCACTTGGCCCCTGGAGGATTGGCCAAGATGAATGGGGCCCTAAAGCCAAAAAGGGTTAGCCTTAAAGACCATCAGATTTATTATGACACAGGCTTTAGGTGGACGAGAATCCACTTCATTCAAGGCAGCGAGTCCTAAGTGACTGTGATTAAAGGTTTTGTTTCCTGATTCCCATTGGACGGTTAAGCTGATTTTGCTTTACCTGCCTTGGCTTGAAACATGTTGTATTATGGGTAACGTGTGCGTGCCTGTCAAAGAGAATAACATTTACTAAGAAACTGCTGAGGCCCCGTATGGATGGAAAGAATGCATTATAAAGCCAGGAGTAGCATACATGTATTCCCATAATGGATAACGATGTCTTTTTAAGTTATAATAACTTGTTTTAGTGGTAGTACTAGTAGCGGTGGGAGTGGTAGAAAGCATATTTCTATGGCTAGATGCCTTACGGGTTGGAGAAGGAAAAAAACACTTCCCAGAAGCTAAAAATCTAAAGGATTTTCCTATTTTTCTTTTGTACTCCCCAAGTCAAATAGTAATACAGTACATATCTGCAGTGCTTTTTTCCTAGAAAAATAGGTGGCAGTAATCACCTTGAAGTTGTTACAGTAAATGCCACACTTTTTAATAACAACAGCAGCAGCAACAACAACAACAACAACAAAAAGAGGTGCCAGTACTGTGTACCCTTGAGGACCCCCCTGAAAAAAAACACTGCTTATCTGTAACTATAAGCATTTCGTCAGGATGCTGGATCAAGTGGGCCACTGACCTGATTGACGTGGTTGGCGCTGTGGTCTAAACCACTGAGCCTCTTGGGCTTGCCGATCGGAAGGTTGGCGGTTCAAATCCCCGCGACGGGGTGAGCTCCCGTTGCTCTGTCCCAGCTCCTGCCAACCTAGCAGTTCAGAAGCACGCCAGTGCAAGTAGATAAATAGGTAATGCTGCAGCGGGAAGGTAAACGGTGTTTCTGTATGCCCTCTGCTTCTGTCATGGTGTCGCCTTTGACTGGACTGAACCGTCCAGGACTCCTTTACCTTTTTACTTTGACCTGATCCAGCAGACATGTTTTATGATATGACGTGATAACATTTATTTTATATTATATTCAGAGAGAGAGACTACTGCTTTGTAGTGCTCAAAACGCTCACTTAAATCATCTCAGCAGTCTTTACATCAACCCAGTAATGTAGACAGTAATGTACTATCCTTGCATTAAAGGTAAAGGGACCCCTGACCATTAGGTCCAGTCGTGTCCGACTCTGGGGTTGCGGCGCTCATCTCGCATTACTGGCCGAGGGAGCCAGCGTACAGCTTCCAGGTCATGTGGCCAGCATGACTAAGCCGCTTCTGGCGAACCAGAGCAGCGCAAGGAAACGCCGTTTACCTTCCCGTTACCTTCCTTGCATTAGATGAGGGCTAATGCTGAGACACATTACGCTTGCATCCTGCCCCTCCTTCAAGGAGCTCAGAGCAGCATAGAACATCATCCTATGCACACATTTTGCCCTTCTAACAATCTTGTGAGGTAAGCCAGTCACTAGGCCACACATCCCATAAGACTCATGAAGCCGGTCTGCCTCCTCAGGCCTAGTGCGATGTTCTAACTCAGGGGTTAGCAAACTTGTTCAGCAGGGGGCCGGTCCACTGTCCCTCAGATCTTGTGGGGGGCCAGACTATATTTTTTTGGGGGAATGAATGAATTCCTATGCCCCACAAATAACCCAGAGATGCATTTTAAATAAAAGGACACATTCTACTCATGTAAAAACACAGTGATTCCTGGACCATCCACAGTCCGGATTTAGAAGGCGATTGGGCCGGATTTGGCCCCCAGGCCTTAGGTTGCCTACCCATGCTCTAACTGCTATGTAGCACCAACTGTCCTGATGGCTCGCCAATGGGCCAAACTAAATGTGGTGGCAGATCCGAGTGTCTAAACCTGGATCTGCTACAATCACATAAAAAGAACTGTTGGGGGGCTGATTTAAGGAAGAAAAGTGTCGTGGGAATGAGGAGAGCTAACCCTCCGCCACTGCTACAGATTACTTCCTTGGAACCCCTCTGTACTCACTAGGGATGGGTGAATCTGTCAATTTTGGTTCCCCCCATTTTCCTGTCTTCAATTTTCCTCCTATCTGCAGCAGCATGAAAATCCACCAGCATTTAGCAGAAACATTTCTTGACACAGTTTCACTTGCAGTTTTCTCTAGTGTACACTTTTTGCAACTGATTTCCCCTAATATAATGCTTCTTTGTATTCTCTTTTCACCAATACATGCATTTTTTGTGCACATTTCACCTTTAAAATACATTTTTTTGTAGACGTTATTTGTTTGGAGAACTGCATCACACAATTCAGAGAAGTGCATATTTCGAAGGGTAGCTGTGTTTCAGTCCTCATATGTTTCAGGTAGTGTGAATTGGGGAGCTTCATAATGAAACGCGAGCTGAACTTCCATTTCTCCCATGCGCTCCTTTTGCTTCTTAAACCTCCCCGGTTACGGCAGGTACAGCTTTTAAACACCCAGATCTGCTCATGTCGCATCTACTTTGGCTCAGCTGCTGATTTAGGCAGATGCAGCTACTCTTGTTACATCTGGGGGCAAGAATGTAAAGCAACTTGTCCTGGTTCTGCATTTGACATATTGAGAAAACTCGGCTACTTCAAGTTTTCAGCTTCGTTGGGCACAAGACCCTGTGCAGCCACAAAGCTGGAGGACCAGGCTGTTTCAGCTCCTAAAATAAGCAGAAAGGTCTCCCTTTGCCTCTAAGTAAAAGGGTGGGAAATCTGTGGCCCTCCAGCTGACATGGTCTGGGATAATGGGACTTGTTGTCCTAACCAGGGGCAGCCCAAGACATTTCGGCACCTGAAATGGCCTCCCCTCACTCCCCACCAGGAAAGAAGGGGGTCAGGGAAGATCTATATCAGGAACAAAGAGGGAGCGGGATAGAGATCTGCTGCCCCGGTGGACCCTGCCGCCTGAGGCTGCCACCTCACCTCGCCTCACAGGTGGGCCGGCCCTGTGTTCAGCGACATTGTGAAGGCCTCAGGTTCTCCATCCCTGCCTCCCGTAAATGCACGAGTTCCCACTGGTCGGGCCACTGGCGAAATATCTCTGAGCTTCTGTCTCCTGCATCTGGAGGAGGAGGAGCCCAATTTTTTCAGCTCTCTTATTAGACTAATTATGGTAGCACCCACCACTTCCAGATCGAGTTACATGAATCATTTAGTCGGCACTCACAGTGCACAATGTGCTTTATTATCTTTACCTTGATTAGCCTCTCAAGAAGCCTGGGAGGTGTGTGGGGGACTGAGACAGTGGGACTTGCCCAAGGGTCATTCTGTGGAGTGGGCTTTCTCGGCCTAAGGCTGCATATACATACATTCACAGCAAATGACTTCCTCCCCCACCCACCCCATCCCAAAAGAATCCTGCAGGCTGCAGTTTGCTAAGGGAGCTGGGAATTGTAGCTCTGTGAGGGGGAACTATGGTTCCCAGGATTTTAATTTTTTTTGTGTGGGGGAGAAGCCACGTGTTATAAATGTATGGTGTATACACAGCCCATGTCCATGTTCCATATTCTGCCAGGCTGAGTCTGCAATCCTCTCATTCAGAGCTTTTGCCCTTAAATGCAGCCTAAAAAATATTGTAAATGCACTACGTTGATACCACTCCCATTGTGCCTCCATACTCAGCTCCAGTTGGAGTTACTGCATTCTCAGGATTCCCAATTGCAGACCTTTCCAAGTGTCCCTATTTTCCAAGGGCAGTCCCGGATTTACAGAACCCATCCCGGTTTCTGGTTTGAACCTGGAATGTCCTGATTTCCCTTAGGCTGTCCCTATTTTCATTGGAGAACTGTCGGAGGGTATGCAGTTTCACAGTCTCCTCCTCTTTTCCAGTCCCGGTTCTTGAAAGGAGCAAAACTGCAGGCCCAGAACCAGTACCTGCCACTCTAGGGCAGTGGTTGAGGCCCAGGCGGTGGCAGGGCCCACCTGCGCTGATGTCTTGTGGTTTGACAGCCGCCCAGTGAGGGATGTTGCCTGGGCAAGATTTCTGGGGGGGGGGGGGCACACAGAGAGGCCTAGAGGGGCACATTTGGCCAATGCACCTGAGGTGTCCCATCCCTGCTTTTGCAGGAGTTTGAACCTGGGAAAACACCTATATTGAAAACACGTCATCTCTCCGTACTTCCTCAGGTGCTAACTTTTGGGTTTTGTGGAACTTCTAGGGAGTTTTAGTTTTCTTTGAGACCCAGCCAGATGGGCGGGGTATAAATTATTATTATTATTATTATTATTATTATTATTATTATTAACGCTGTAGGGCAGGAGCAGGGAAACATCTTTTTTCAGCCTGAGGGCAGTCTTCCCTTCTGAGCAACCTTCATACAGTAGGCTGGTTTCTACACACACTGACACACCCTTGTAGTATATCCTCCATCCAGGCAAGGAAGGGGCACCATCAGAGTTCAATGACATATTCCAACCAGGCAAAAACACTAGCGATGCAAAGCAGGGCCTGTGAGGGGAGCAGGGGCGAATTTAGGGGAGCACGGCTGGTTCAGTTGCGCTGGGTGCAGATCTGCAGAATCGCCACAGGGGGCACCACAACTATGATTTAGAATGGAGCTTGAGAAGGCAGGGGGACTGAATTTTGGCATTGCACAGGGTGCCACTGAACTTTGAGATCCCAGAGTCCGCCACTGAAGGGAGTGATTTGAGGAGGGTGTGTTTGCAGCCTGCAGAATAATTCCATCGGCCAGCTAAGAGAGGCCTGAAGGTCCACATTTGACCCCTGGACTTGAGGTCGCCCACCTATGTTGTAGAGCAGGGATGTCCAACCGGTCAGAGGCGATCGACAGGTCGATCCCCGGGTGACAGCAGTTGATCGCGGTCGATCACGGGCTCATTTTCCTCCGTGGGGGAAAAAGAGCACCCGGCCCTGCCCCCTCGCTTTGTCCTTTAATCTCGCACGATTGCAAAAACGGAAGACGGAGTTATGGCGCGTGCCCCCTCCCCAAAAAAGCACACCCCCCTCAAATAAGCTCAGCAACTTTTGCTTCCCCCCCAAAAAAGCCACCCTAAAAAAAATCAACAACTTTGGCTTGCCAGTCCCGCCACCTACTTTTTCCGGAAGTAGATCGCAATCTCTTGGGAGTTGGATATCCCTATTTTAGAGCTTTTAAAATGTGATTGCCTACCGGCAGCCTGAACTAATATAACCCACTCTGCTCACTCCATACCCTCCAACATTTCTCCGATGAAAATAGGGATGCCCTATTCCATAATAAAATAATAATGATGATGATTTTACTATTTGTACTCTACCCATCTGACTGGGTTTCTTCAGCCACTCTGGGTGGCTTCCAACATATATAAAAACTTAATGAAACATTAAACATCGAAAACTTCCCTATACAGGGCTGCCTTCAGATGGCTCGGATAACTCCATACCCTCCAACATTTCTCTGATGAAAATAGCGACTTCCTAAGGAAAAGCGGGACATTCTGGGATCAAACCAGAAACTGGGACGGCTTCTAGAAATCCGGGACTGTCTTTGGAAAAAAGGGACACTTGGAGGGTCTGCAATTCAGGTCTCTTTCCCCTCATCCAACTGGGCTGGTAGCAGCACTTGGCACCCTCAGGCAACTGCCTGGTTCCAAAAGTCTGGTGCGACCCACTGGCACTGATTCCTGGCTTAAACCCCCTCCCCCTGCTCACCCAACAGGCGGCAGCTACAAGGAGCCATTTTAATTTCCCACAATACCCTGGAGTTACACTCAGCTTGGCTCTTTGGGGCATTGTGGGAAAACTGAAACCAGTGCTGTCCGATGCCACACCACAGGGTCTGTTTAGTGGGAGGCTCACAGGCATGGGAGAAGACCCCCCCCCAAGGGCACTGTGCTGAGGACCCCCTCAAATCTGGAGCAGGCCTTGATGTGCCAACTCAAAGGCCTGGTGGAGCAGGCGATTGCCGCCCACTAACCTGCTTCCAGGCCCCACGACCATTTCCCAGTCCCTGCAGCTCCAAATGGTTACTGCACTCTGTCTGTAGCTCCCCAGCCTAGGCTTCTTAAATCTCGTACATATTACCGCTGTCTCAGTTTACAGGCCTCTTGTCAGCCCATGAATAAAAAGAACTGACAAGAGGTGGCAGACTTCCCAGGTAGATTAAAAGTCTGATGTAGACTCAAGATTTCTTAAGTCCTCTCTGGGCACGTCTTAAACTGAAAACTTAAAAGCTGACTAAAGTAGTCCATTCTTAGAACCTGGCAAGGGCAAACCACACATTTAAAACCCCACAGGGAGGAAAAATGAGAATTTGAAAACAGCAGGTGGGGGAGAGGATTAAGCACCATCTCTCATTCTTCCTCACCTTAGAATTCATAGAATTGTAGAGTTAAAGGGACCCCCCAGGGTCATCTAGTCCAACCTCCTGCAATGTAGGAATCATGCTCACAGCCACCCCTGGATGGGCTCAAACCAGCAACCTTCTGGTGAACAGCCAGGCACACTGACCCATTGCACCACGAGGCTTCCTTGCTACCACTTCCCTGATATCAAGCACAGTTTCTTAAGGGTCACTGGCCTATAGTTAACACACTTTTGTGTGTAACATGTAGTTTGCCCCTGTTCCTAATTGATACACCAATCTTTTAAAAAACAACAACACATATCTTAATACATAAGTTATACAATTGTCATCGTTTATCTTACACTCTTTGACTTCCACACACATCCCTCTGTGGGGTCTTATATCATCCTTGTTAAGATGCATCTCCTTAATTACCACCCCTCTTCTGCTTGTTTTAACTGCTGCTCATATATCTAACCCCACTTAGAAGCTTATCTGATTGTTATATTTCTTTAAATATTCACCAAAGTATTCCCACTCTTCTTTTATATCCGACTCATCTTGATTTCTTACCTTTGCAGTCAACATTGCTAGCTCCACATACTCTATTAGCTTAATCTGCCAGTCTATTTTTGCGGGACTATTTTTGTCCTCCCGCCTTTTGACATAAATTATTCTGGCCACTGTTATTGCGTAGAAGAAAAGACTGAGTACTTTTTGGGGTATTTGCCCCTCTGCTATACTCAATAAGAACATCTATGGTTTCTTGGAACCCTTAACATCTTTTTTAGTTCTGAGTATATCACCTCCCAATACTCCTTGGCTTTCTTGCAACCCCACCACATGTGTATAAATGTCCCTTCAATCTCTTCACATTTCCAACATAAATTGGTGATACACCCATCTTCTATGACTTAGTGTAACCCCCACCACCACCACCACCATGTACACTACCTCTACAATTCTGGCATTGGGATGACAGGCTTCTTCGCTCACTCTCATGCCCATTCACCCTCTTTCACCAACAATGGTTTGTGCCCATGCAGACTAAGAACTAAGACCAACAGTAGGTGGAGCCAGACCCAACAGCAGGCAGAGCCACCCCCTAGACTGGCTGTAAGGAAAGAGGCAGCTGGCTGAGGTTGGTAGGTCAGGGCTCCATTCGCCCTAATGGACTGACCTCCACTTTCATTCACCCTCTCCTGGCTCCATAAACAACAACAACAACAAAGAAAAAGTGCTAAGGTGAACAACTACAAATGAAGCTTGTCACTTTGCTGGAGCCTTCCTGCTCTCCTGCCTGAAACCGTTTTGTTTTACCCCAAAGCTAATATCATTACTGTAGAGTCAACTCACATCCCCTACTCTAGTTTCCAAGCCCTGTGTTCCTCAACTCTCCTCTTTACTGTACTGATATGCCCCAAATTCTGATCCATGTCCCCACTTGCCTCTGAAATTCTGATCTCCTCCCCCACAACCCCAGCCATTCCCAGGACTGGCAGTTCTGCCCTCCTTTGTGACCCACATGCCACAGGGAACATCTCAGTGTTCTGATGGGGTTTTTATGTGCATGACTGGCTCCCTTCCTCTGTTCTGTCCCTCGGGCTCCTGTCTGTGACCCTCAATCTCTCTTTTTTAAAATATCTTTTTATTAAATTTTTAACAACAACCAAAACCACCAACCAACATTCACACATACATACTACTATGCATTCATACATTTAAATTAAAACAAACAAGCAAATTAGATAGACAAAAATATACCTACATCGTTCAAATTCTTCTTTTACAATTATACCTTATTACAATACTAACTAATAGATAAATATATGTGTTATATTTTAGCCTTTGTATACAAAGAAAAGGCTGTATTAAATATTAACTTTAGACTTCCCTAATTCATCTCCCCATTAAACCAAGTTAAGCAAAACAAACTAACAAAAAAAAATGACGCTGACATCAACCACTATGTTTCTATTCCTTATTCATAAGATTTCACATATTACTTTACCAATATATCATTTCAAGATTGAGCAAAGATTATTCCAATACAAGTACCGTGTTGGTGCTACACAGCACCAACCCTCGATCTCAAACCACTGTCCTCCACAGTTCAACCTGAGCTCTGCCCCACCCTTCCCCGTCGCCCTGGATCCTTCCATTTGGCTCTCCCTCCCCAGCGGACCCAGTTATTCCGAGCTTGTGTGCCGCTGATGCTCCGATTCGCACTGCGCTGTGTTTCTTTCTGTCGGCAAATGTCCTTGAGCTCAGAAGGCAGGCAGTGCATCCGAAACTGGGCTGGCTTTGAATCTGGAAGCGGGAGCGCTTGATCCGGAGCTCTTGGCCGAGGTGCCGGCGTGGAGGGTCTGCTCGCCCGTGCAGAAGCTCGCCCTTCCTTCTTCCCACCACGGGGCTCGCACGATTCCTGCTTAGGGTTCTTGGTGCCAAGTGGCTGGATAGGCCCAGAACCCCCTGGGACAGTGGTCTTTGCCTGCAGCCAGACAGAGAAGATGGGTCGTGCCAGGATGCCAGCAGCCATGTGAACCAGTTGGGCAGCACCATGGGGACAGATGTGACTGGGTGAGTGGAGTGGGTGTTAGACCAGCCAGGATGGGCAGTGTGTAACGGGAGTGCTTTTGTGGCAGGGAAATACCGGTAATCAGCGCACATCTCTCCCCTTCCCTGTTGTGACCCATTTCACTTCACCTGTGTACTGACCTGCTTCTGTAACAGGAATAAAATTTGAAGTGGGAGACTTGTTTGCTAGTGCAGGACAAGGTTCACCCACCAATGGGGGAGATAAATCTCTTGACTCCGAAGAACTAAGAAGCGTAAGTCATGAGAAGGCAGGTGCAATCGTTGCGGGGAAGTGTGTGTTTGAAGGAGAAGGCTGTTAGTTTTAGAGAGTTTGCACACTGTACCTTGCAAAGAGCTGTGCATTGTTACTTCGCCGCTGTGCGTGCCAAGTTACTGAACGTTGTGTGCCCATGTGGGAGAGAAAGACTGAGAGCTTATGCACACTTGACGTTTTGTCCCATTTATCCTGCCCAGGGGGCAGAATAGTTTTAGTTTTATACTGCGGCAGCAGTTGCTCCCACCTTCTGTATTGTGTCAGAAATAGGCAGTTACAGTAGTTTCCCCTTCATGCTGACCTCTTGTGAATCACCTTTAGCCACTGCTTAACGGTAGGCTCCGAATTTATGAGGGCAAACCTGCAGCTGAAATACTGCAGAGGGGAAAGCAGCCTTGGCTGGGTGGGCAGGATGAGAGAGATTAAAGAGAAGTAAAATGTCCAGAGGAGGAAGGGTTAATCACACACACACACACCCCACACACACTGCTTCTCTTCTCAAAACGGGCCCCTCCCAAAGCTGCTTTTCTTTTCTTTTTTCTTTTCTTTCTTTAAAAAAAAACAACAACTCTTAATGCTTTATTACTTGCATCTGCAAGTAACATGCAGTTTGCCCCCATCTGATGAGACAAATATCACCACAGGTAATGTGTCACTCTAGTTCAGTGTGTGTGTGTGTGTGTGACCTTATCGAGATTGTTTAAACATTACTGACCTTGTGACAATGTGCCGTTTGTATACATATCAGTATCATGTCCCTGTACATACCAGCAGTCTGAAAAATAGTATCTCCTCCCTCCCCCAATCAACTTTTGTGGCTATAGGAATGTGTGCTTTTATTTTAAAAAATATATATGACAAGAAGCATTGAAAAGTATCTAATTTGTCTGATCTACAGCACAGCTACTTGAGTGAACTTCTGCCAATTGGGGGTGGGGGTGGGACATGTGGGGCTGCTTTCAGTGACATATGTTGAGGCTCTTGGTGGCTCAAAGCCTTTGCATTGAAGTTTAGCCTTGCTTATTGATAAATGTCTGCCATTTCATTTGTCAAAGACTTCTATGCGCTCCAGAGGAAGATATCCTTTCCCTTGTTCTGGGGACACCCCCCCCAAGCAACTATCTGTGTAGCCTACCATGCAAGTACCGTATGAAATATTGTGCAGCCTTGCAAATATATCTGTGTAAGTTATTATCTTGTTTGTAGGCGCCTGTGTTTGACATTTGTGACCTTTATAAAAAGAACCACTTTTTTTGTAAAAGGAACACCTTCACGGAAATTTCCTAGAGGAAATTCTTTAAGGTGAGCAGGACGATTGCTCTTTACAAGCAATCTGCTTGTATGTGTGAGTGTGCAAATGCAAATATGACTAGCCGAACATGAAGAATACTAGCTTATTTTACATGTCTGTGAGAGAAAGATGGCGGGCGGGTGGGGCGACGGTGCTGTTCTGCAACTTGAAGGATGGTACAGAGAAGAGTTGTGTGATGGTTGGGAAGATAAAGCACAACCTTACCTGCAAAGGTTAATTTATAAGCTCCTCTGAATTCTGCACAGCAAACTCCCAAGTAAACTTTTTCAGGGCACCAACGCTGTGTGCTATTTACTTGGAAGTAACGCTCACTCACCAAAATTGTATTCACTGCCAAATTATGCTGCACAGAATTAAGCTATAAAGTCTCTGTGTGTGGTTCTATGTACATTTTTGCCTGGAGGCAAATCCCATAGAAATCACTGGTACTTGTAGCTTTATCCTGAGCACACGTACTCTGAAGTACAGTAAGGGTGAATTCAGGTGCACCCTGTGATGTATATGCAGGAACTATGCGGAATGTAATGTGTAAAGGGATTTGGGACTGTGATGGGCTCTGGTGTTCACGAATGAAAAAGCAGCTGTCGAAACCTTGCTTGCTGAAAACATGGCGGCAATGGAGCCATTCATGCATTCGGGGTGACCCTGTCCAACTCATTGCTGATTTTCTATTCAAGGTTCCCTTCTTCCCTGAATACCGAGGTGGAGCTGCAGCTGGTACTGGTGCCACTGCTTAAGAGAGTTGCCTAGCCCCAAATGCAGCTATGGCACCAGGAGCAGGGGACTAGATAAAGATTCCCTTCTCCAATCAGCTGCCCCAATTCCAAAGGCAAATCCATTTCCTCCTGGGGCTGTTCCTATAGGGATCCCTCATCCAGTGCTAAAAAGTCCTACTGTTGGGGGTGAGGAAACCTATTTATACAGTGATCCCAGAGCCTTTTGACAGGAGGACTCAAGTGAGAGAGGGGATCATAAGGGAGCTCTTTCCAGAGAGATGGAGCCAGCTGTTCAGAAAGCGAGCCATTGCCTACTGTAGACCTAAAATGCAGTTTTGTTACAGAGTGGAAAGGCAACTGTAGCTGGCATGTTGGCTTCTATTTCCACAGGGTATATCCTCTCATACAGAACAAGCCCTGCTGGTTTTGACTACGGAAAGGACATTCAGTCTAGCATCCTGTTTCCCATAATAGCCAGCCAGATGCCTCTGGAAAACCCACAAGCAGAACATGCTTATTGCCGCCACCCCCAGCAGATAGAGGCTTCTTCCTTTAACCACCGTAGCCAATAGCCACGGATAGTCTCATCCTCTGTAACTTTGTCTAATCCCCTTTTATGGCCATCTAAGATAGCGGCCCTCGCTACTTCTTGTGGCATGGAGTAACAAAAAACATGAATGAGGTGTTGGGGTGAAGAAGGGCCCTTTGGCTCCTCTGTCCTGCCTCCTCTGTTGTCATAGGGTGCTGCTTTCCAATTGATCAGGTAGAGCGCAAAACAGTCTTAATTGAGGAAGGATTTGTCTTGGGGGGGTGCGTTTGTGGTGGGAGGGGGAAGACCATGAGCATCATGCCTCTTGCATCTTTACTTTCTGAAAAGAGAGGTGCCCGAACTCGTGCCTCTCTCTCTCTCTCGTGTGTGTGTGTGTGTCGGGTGCACGTGCGCTCTGCTCGCGGCTACTCCGCGCCAGGCGCTCTGCACATGCTCAGAGGCGCGGGGCTCCCTCTCGCCGCTACCCACGACCGACCGAGAGGGTGAGCCAGCTGGGCCAGCCAGCCAGCCATCCGGCCGGCCTGCCCGCTTCCTGCAGTGCCGCGGCATCGCCGGGTGCTCCTGTGCGCAAGGGGTTAAGCAAGCGTGCCGGCTGGTCGGCGTGCGCTCTCCCGCTCGCTCCGGCGGCGGCGGCGTTGGACTCAGCTCCTGCTGCCAATGAACAAGGCCGGCAGGCCGGCCTGCCAGCCAGCCCGCCAGCCCCCCGCTCTTCTTCTCCTCCTGCTCCGTCGTCGTCGCCGTCCTCTCCTTGCTTCCTTACTTGCTTCCTTCCCGCGGTGCCATGATGTGAGTATGGTGCAGCCCTCCCGCCGCCGCCGCCGTCGCCGCCGCTGCTGCTGCTGCCGCTACTGCCGCTATTGCGCCCCCCGCCCGCCTCCCCATCCCACCGCGCGCCCCTAGAATGTGGCTGGGCCCCACGGCGGCGGCAGCGGCGACTGGGGGCCTGGGATCAACGGCGGCGGCGGAGCCATGGCCCGCTACGACGGCGGCGGGAGCCAGCAGCAGCAGCCGGCCCTCTCGTCCAGCTGGCCGGCCCTGGGGCCCCGGCGCCGGAGCGTCTGGTACATCTACAGGTACGGTCGGAAGAGGAGGAGGAGGAGGAAGCGGAGCAGCCATCGGCAGGCACGGCCGTGGGGCCCTGACCCATGCGGCGGCGGCCTCCCAGCCCAGCGGAGCCGGCCCCCATTCATGCCTCGCGGGCCCCCTTCCCCGGCGCCCCATTCATCCCTTCGCCTCGCGCCCGCCCTCCGCAGCCCATTCACGCCCGCGCACCCGCCCGCCATTCATGCAGCCATTCAGTCAGTCATCCAGCGCCGTTGCCGGCTCCCAGCTCGCGCCCTCCGCGCACAACGCCTCCCCCGCTCCATGCATCCGGCCATTCAGCCTGCGCGCGCCCGCCCGGATTGATGGATGGATGGATGCGAGTGGGAGCCACGGGGGGACGATGCTGACGGTGTGTGATGGGTTGAAGGTGCTTGCCAGAGAGATTAGGTATGTGAGCGCGCGCGCGCGCGAGACAGCGAGGGAGAGTCCGGGGAGGGGGGGGGGGGGGAGAGAGAGATTAGCATGCCTCTTACGGAGAGAGGTGTGTGTGTCTGTTTTTGAGAGGATTGCGCGTGTGTGCACGCGCAATGTGCGTCAGTGAGGGCTTGTGTGTGCGTGTGCATGCATCTCTACATACGGGTCGGGGTGTGCTGTGTGTATGGTTAGGTATTCGTCTACATGATTTGTGTGCCTCTGTATGGATGCACAGAGAGCGTCTGGGAATGATTTGTGCAAGGTATGCATGGTAGTGCCTCTGTGTGCATGAAGATTCTTGAGGGTGGGAAACGACATGGGTGTAGACTCCCCATGTACACTGTGGATGCTCATGTGTCTGTGAAGTTTGAATGTGTGTGTGTGCGCGCGCACATCTGCATGGGCGCCATCCGCTGCATACAGCTTCACTATTGATTAATGCTGCCGTCATAACTGTATGGTGCCCTGAGATTGTGGTGGCTGAGGAGTTCTGGGAAGCAAAGTATTGTATGTGTGCATGTGCCTCTCTATGATGTATATGTGTTAATGTCTGGTCTATGCATATGCACAGAGCTGTGTGCTGGTAAGCAACACACATGCATTCTGGATTATGGTTTGTTCTATTCTTCATAGTAAAAGCCTGACCCTGTGGAGCATGATGTGCTATATCCTCTACACATACTAAACAACACTCCTTCCAAGCATGTGCATTGGTTATGTACATGTGTAGTGATTTATCTTTGTGAAAGTCTGTTGCATGCAGACAGTTTTACATACAGGTTTGTTCATGAGTATGGTATGTTTTTAATGTGATCCTCCCTCTCCCTATCCCCCCCCCCAGTTCACCTTTAACATCCATGTGGAAATTTGTGCAGTTGCATGTTGTGGTCTGTGGATCCAAATATATATATTTGGTGCATGAACATAAGCTTAACTTACTGTGTGCATACAGATTACTGTATACGGAGTCTGCATTGACTTGCGAACATTTGAGCATAACATGCATGCTTCAATGCATGCTGTCACATTTATCGTATCGGCATGTTAACCCTTGAATACATATACACCAGTCCATGCATATATTATATCTAACGGAATAAGCCATGCACTTTTTAATTGGAAGATTGAGCTTCCAAATCCCTTTACAGTTACACTGCAGTGTTGAAAACTGCAGCTGTGTGCAGCTAGGTTTAGTTGTATCTTGGATTGGGCCTGTGAGGATAAGGAACAAAAAGGAGATATTTCCAAGGCCTTTCTTTGCCATGGGTTTCTGCAGAGAACTCATATATGTATTAAATATATGTTAATGTTATGATATGATGATCTCATCAAAGGAAAACTGTTCTGTCACTTGCAGTTTGCTACCTTAGGTTGCTGGGTCCAGGTGTCCAAAATGCTGTGTGGGGGGAGAGGTTTTTGCTTCTGTAAAGCGATAAGTGCCCTCGCTTCAGAAGATGGGACTTGGAGCAAGAAGTGTGAGCAGCTTCCCTGCTCTTGTTCCTTTCCACTGGTTGGGTCCATGTGGATCGCTATAATCTCACGGGTTCTAACCTCAAGAGGGTTGGCCTTGAACTAAGATGCATGATCGTCCTTTCCCCCCATGCTTCTCTCCCAGGGATATTCTGTGCAGGATTACGTTTCCCTAATGTAGAGGATCTGTGTGAAGATAGAGATGGTGTGGTTTCTTTTTTTGCTTGTGCCAGGTACATGGAAGCCCAGAGAGTCAGTCTAGCACATGACGAAGGTGCATTGTTTTGGTTATTGGGTGGCATTAGAGATCCAGTAAATAAATATACTTTAGAAGTATTTTGGGTGCTGAGCATTGCTGTGTTTCGGATACAAGGTGTGAGGGTGTTATCACCATGCTTGTACATGCTGGGTCTCAGGAGTTCACTCGTGAGCATGGTGAGCTGTGCTCTATGTGAGATGGTGTCTGTTCACTTGGCGCAGCTTTCCCAAGTCTGCTCTGTATCCAGGAAATCTCCTTCTGTCGGCAGCGTTGCTGTCTGTGGGTGTGGCAGCAGCGCACATTTCTGTTCACTGCGTGTTGCTTGTATGTGTTCGTCTGCCAGTCAAAAATGTGCTTAAAAAGAGCACATCTCTTACACATATGCCTCTTAGCTGTGTCCAATATGGACTGTGCGCGTTTCTCTTTCTAATGCTTTGTGCACATTGAATAGCAGCTGTGGTGCGCTAAGGGTATGCGTTTGAAAGACTCAAGTAAATATGGGATAGGTTAGCGACCCACCAGATCAAGCTGCTCACCAGCTACGTGTATTGTGTGGCCTGCTAAATGCTTTGATGGCCTTCCTGTTTCTGCAGTCCTGGCAGGCAACAAAAAGAGGTTTATTAAGTCCTTGGTGGCACATGACCTGTAGGCTAAGTTTGGCTCAGTGGGACCTGTTGTAGAGACTGCTGTGGGTGCATGTTGTAAGGCCTGTAACTGGGATCTATGATGAGGGAAGTAACATATGGAAACTTGGAGGAATGGTGTCAGGGCAGCTGGAGTGGCAGTGCTTGTGGTTATTAACTAGAATTGTAGGATTGCCAAACAGGGAGCTCCTGTCTGCTGTCTGTTTCCCTGTCAGATTGCTGTCAGCAGTGAACTCTGGATTTTGGGGGGGGTGGGGGGTTGATAGTACCAGCACTGTGAAGTCTGCAGAGTACTTTTGTCACATCCAGTGAACTGGATTTATGGCTGTGTGCCATTCTAACCACACAGTGCTGTGTCTTATCAGCAGCAGGCACTGCATTTTTCAGTTTTGCAGTACTGTGAAGTGGTTATATTTGCAGTGCCTGAAGCCTGTGCATTACTTGTGGTTTTTGTATTTGCAGCTAGAATAAATGGCTGCCTGCACTGTGGCACTCTTTCTGCAGTACTGGATAGGGTGGCTGAACAGTGGGCTTTATATTTGCAGTACTGCTCCAGACTTGCAGTAGGCTCTGGATTTGAATGTGCCATGTGCACTGGGACTATGCAGCTTGTTCTGCATAACCTATGCCAGTCTGATGCAGTGCCAGTGAGCATACATGGTATATTCTGTGTTGCAAAAGTGTTGCCCTGTGCAGTAAGCTCTATTTTCTCTGTGCTGCTTGTGACAAAGGTTGTGCAGTGGACACTGTATTTGGAGTATATGTCTGTGCAGTGTTTTCTGTATTAGTCATGCTGCTTTCCTGTGTGCTAGATTTGCACTGCTACAGCACCATGCAGTGTATATTTGCAATGCAAAGACTGTGCTTTGCTTTTTATAAATTTGCTGGCAAAGCTGTAGATAGCGAGCACTGTGCAGTGCATTCCAAGGGGGTAATGTGTATGTTCTGTGCACAGACATCTGTATTTGCATTGAGCGTGTGCTGCTTGTATCAAATGTTGTGCAGTGTCTTCTAGGTTTCCAGAACCTAAGCCCTGTAGACCAGGGAGGCTTTGCACTTGCATTTGCAGTGCTAGAGCCTCCTACAGCAGGAACAAATTCAGTGCTATTTCCCTTTGCATTGTACCTATATGCCCTTTCAGAACCTTGACCATGTGCTGCCTCCTCTAGTGGATTCCATTGTTAGTGTGCAGTAGGTGCCATATTTGCAGTATCAGAACTTTGTCCGGCTACGGAAAGGGGAAGGAAGAGAGATCTGGAGCCAGCAAGTTCTGCAAACCAGGTGCACCGTGGATTTCCTGCATGGGTGATGCTGTGTTAGCAGTGCGGGGCAGTGTATTACGCTCTAGTTATTCTTTGTACATTGGAAGAGTGTCTGAGTCGGGAATTCCCATTGGAATGTGGCTGCCTCCTAACCTGTCCTGTTGTCTCTTTCCTTTGCAGTGACTACATCATTAAAGAGAAGACAGTGCTGCTGCAGAAGAAGGACAACGAAGGATTTGGCTTTGTGCTAAGAGGGGCCAAGGGTGAGAGGGGGAGTTAGCATCACTCTTGGACACTAGGGCCACCTCTAGCCATTGGCTGGCTGTCGAAGGAGCCCAGGTCTGCACTGGGCCCCCCCCCCCGCCCCCCACCTCCACTGCTTTCTCCTGCTTCAGAGCACATGAGCAAACTCAAAATCAGTTAATGAAGATTAGTGACTGCTTAACTGGCTGTGGCCATTCTTATAGTAGGCTGGGGAAATGGCGGGCATAGGGAGAGTGGATAGGAGGCTGATAGCCTGGGAAGATGGGAGTTGCAGTCCTGCAACATCCGAAGGACCAAAGTTCTCCTACTCGGCCTAAGAGAAACAGTGCCAGAAGGTGCGGAGATGGCTGGAAATCGATGCGAAAGGCTGGGTACAAGGTGCTACTACCCATAGTGGAAAATTTGGTTTTCCAGGAGAGAAAGCCGGGCTGGCTCTAGATCTTTGGTTTACATTAAGCTAGAGAGACAGGGTACAGGCTGTGCTCAAAAATGACAGGTGCTGGGGCTGACCTTCACCTTGCAGGAATGACCTTGACATAGAGACCTGCCCCCTAACCCCAGATGTGTGTGGCAGGGGCTGGTCATGGCCTTGAGGGAGAGAATGGTGCTTTGCACACACACAGAAGCAGTGTTTGAAATTAGTCAGGCGTTAGGCACAGGTGGCAGGTGGGTTAAACCACAGAGCCTAGGGGTTGCTGATTAGAAGGTCGGCGGTTCGAATCCCCACGACGGGGTGAGCTCCCGTTGCTCGGTCCCTGCTCCTGCCAACCTAGCAATTCGAAAGCACGCCGAAAGTGCAAGTAGATAAATAGGTACCGCTCCGGCGGGAGGGTAAATGGCGTTTCTGTGCGCTGCTCTGGTTTGCCAGAAGCGGCTTTGTCATGCTGGCCACATGACCCGGAAGCTGTACGCTGGCTCCCTTGGCCAGTAACATGAGATGAGCTCCGCAACCCCAGAGTCGGACACAACTGGACCTAATGGTCAGTGGTCCCTTTACCTTTAGGCACATTTTGCACCTGGCTTTCGAACACTTGTGACCAAGTGAAGATGCCTGGGGACCAGGATGGTGCCTGACATCACCATCTGGAGGTGCATGCCTGGGGATTATTGAATCTGGACTGTTTGCATACACTAATATGCATCCTGTAGAATTATATCTGTTATATTTTATCTGCACAATCAGAATGAATTTATGGAACCAAAATGCTTTTTCTGTGCAGCCTGAGCAGGAGCACTTGCCATTAAGGAAAAGAAGTCAGAACAGGCCAAAATATATGTGGACTATGCCCAGATCAGGTGGCTTTTCTTCTTTTAAGTTCCCAAAGCTAGTTCAAGGTTGTCATCTGAAACTAGCCAGGTGTTTAGCTGAAAATCAATCACAGCCAGTCCATCATTTGAAAAATAAGACTCTAGATCCATCTTGCTCCAAAATGGCAACTAGACATTCTGGTTTGGCGATTGTAACCTTGGTTTAAGGAGCCATTTGGCGGCTAGATTATATATCTGAGTTTCTAACACTGCTCAGAAGCGCCGACTCTGTTAAATGCTTCCCAAGCTACACCGCTCACTCCTGACAAGGGTCTTCAGATCTGGGATCTGAAACAAATGGTGGTTTGTTTTCACAGAGAGCAGGTGTCACAGAAATGCCAAGCAAAGCCACGATCCCCTGTCCTGCCTTCCTGCTGCCACCCCACTAGCTTGCCCACCCCAGCCTGGCAGGTGCTTATGTAGCTCCAGGGGCGTCACTTAACACACCTCTCTCTTTACAGCGCAGACCCCAATTGAGGAGTTCACACCCACCCCTGCTTTCCCTGCGCTGCAGTACCTGGAGTCAGTGGATGAAGGGGGTGTGGCCTGGCAGGCTGGTCTCCGCATGGGGGACTTCCTCATTGAGGTAATGGTTTGGCAGACTTGCCTCTGTGCTGCTCTCGGGACTTCTCACAAACTCTTGTGCTACACTCGTGTTGCACGGGGAGGGTGCATATGGGCGCACAAGTGCTTCCTTGGGTATCTGCGCTGGGCTCACACATTTAAAAGCAAGTCCGTGCCGTCGCGTGGCCTGTGTTGTTGTTTTTCCTAATTGCCAGTTTCCAAAGCTTCCTTATGTTTTCCAGGGTTTTCCCTCACTGAACATACAGGTTTGTAGCTTTGATGGCCCGTTCTATTTCTGTTTTAAAAATAAATAGGCGTTTTACGAAGAAACTAGGCTGAATGGCACATAATGCTGCAAATGTTTGGCTTTTGTTATGACTTTGCACGCATGTTATACAGGGGAAGCTCGAAAAATTAGAATATCGTGGAAAGGTTCATTTCTTTCAGTAATTCAACTTAAAAGGTGAAATAATATATGAGATAGACTCATGACATGCAAAGCGAGATATGTCAAGGCTTTATTTGTTATAATTGTGATGATTATGGCGTACAGCTGATGAGAACCCCAAATTAACAATTTCAACTTTGGGGTTTTCATCAGCTGTATGCCATCATCATCACAATTATAACAAGCAAAGGCTTGACATATCTTGCTTTGCATGTCTTGAGTCTATCTCATATATTAAACTCCAGTAGCTAATGAAAACAATTGCTTACATAAATGGACTTTTCCATGATATTCTAATTTTTCGAGTTGCACCTGTACATACCACCGCCACAATCCTCCGATTCAGTCGTAAGGAACACCAGAAGTGCTCTGCTGGGTCAGACCCAAGTTCCACTTTCCCACAGTGACCAGCAAGATCCTGCTGGGATGCCCACAAGTGGGGCATGAGGACAGCAGTATTTCCCTGTTCTTGCTCCCCAGTGACTGGAATTCAGTGGCATTTTTGCCCCCGGAGTTGGAAAATAACAGACCGTAGCTGCCGTGAGCCTCCCCAGTCTCCCTTTAAAGCCTTAAAGTAATGGCTAGCTCACTCCTACTTGTGTGTTTCATTCTGAATCGACTGCTAATCAGTTCTCTTGGGTGATCCCGAGTTCCTGTGTTATATGAGAGGGAGAAGGAATTCTCTCTCTTTTATCACTTGCATCCAGGTTTAACTTGGGAGTTAATTCAGTGGGATGCCGACAACGTAAACAACCTCTGAGTAGGTTAGGATTGCAGCCTTAATCCTACTTCTGAGTTGACTTGTTGGAATCACTGGGACTTAAGTTTGTCTACTCTACGCTGAGTGCAACTAAACCTGGACCCCACCCCATTTGTATGTTAAATTTGCATCCCGCCTTTCCGCCAAGTGGTGTTTGAGGTGACTAAAAACTATGCCGATACAGCATTTTGTTAGATTTTATTTTAACGGCAATGAAATGCAAAGTTAAGAGGAAAAGCATTGGAACACAAAGCAAGTGAAATACCAATGAAATCAATATAAAAAAGACCAGTAAGCTTCTACATATTTACAGCTCCGCTTATAGGAAGGCCTCTCTAAGTTAAAATGAACTTGCCTGCTGGCAGGAGGTCATCTGAGACACAGCTAGACAGGTCTTGCTTGGCCAGGCTTCCCAAGACCTGGGGGAGGCAACCAAGAGGGAGAGTCCTCTTGAGAGTTCTTGCTAAATGGTCCAGAAGTTGTCCCACTACCTCCATCCCATCCTGCACTGCTTTAATCATCACCTCTCCACTCCAGGTCAATGGACAGAACGTAGTGAAGGTTGGACACCGGCAGGTCGTCAACATGATTCGGCAGGGCGGAAACAACTTGATGGTGAAGGTTGTCATGGTGACGCGGAATCCGGAGATGGAAGAGGCCATGAAGAAGAAAGGTACCGCAGTGCATTCTGGGGTGGTGCTTTGGGTTTTCTTTTAAAAAAAGAAAAGAAGTGGGGGGGGGATATGTTGTCCAGAAGTTAAAGATGGGAAGGCTCTACTCTTGAAACCTTCTCTGAGTTGGAGAATGGGACCTACTGGGGCTTAGAAGCAGGAACAGTAAGTCCCAGAGATGGAAAGAAGATAAAAGTCCCTACCAGAGAGGAATGGCAGATTAAGATGATGGATTATGCCGAAATGGCTAAAGTGACCGGAAGAATCAGAAATCAGGAAGACCAAAATTTTAATAAGGAATGGGGAGAATTTATAATTGATCTTAAAAACCCTTGTAAACAGCTAAAAGCATTAGTAGGATTGGAATAACACTTGTAGTTTAATGGTGAATTTTGGACATAATGGAGAGGTAAAAATATTTGGATTATCATAAAAGATGCAGGAGGAAATGATTAACAATATGACCCACAAAGGGGAGGAGGGAAGTCCAGGAGATTCTTTGGAATCTTGTTTTTATGTTGTATGTTGGATATGTGATTGTAAAACTTTAATCTGAAAAACCAAATAAATAAATAAAAATTAAAAGAAGAAGAAGAAGCAGGAACAGTAAATCCTCTCGATGGGGAGTTTGGCTCTTCGGCTTCAAGGATTTGAGAAACAAGGTGATGGCAATCTCCAGAGGAGAAAGTTGAATCTCACGGGCTCGAGAGGCACGACCCGCTATTGCTCTGGATAGGGATTGAGTGATAAATCACGAATAGAGCACATGTTATGCATGCAGAACGTCCTGAATTCAGTCTCTGGCAAACCCAGGAAAAAGAAGTAGCAGGTGATGCGATGCCCATTACTAGTCAGAGGAGCCGATTCTGGATTCAGTGGACAAGTAGGCTGACCTAGCTACGTTTCCATGTTCTTGGAAGCGGAAGGTATTTTGAACTAGGATACCTGAGCTCACTCTGAGGAGGAGTCCTGCTTAGTGCAGCACAGCAACCATCCCAGCATTAAGTCCCATTGAACTCAGTGGGGCTCACTCCCAGGTAATGTGTCTAGAACCAAAGGAGGAAGTAACCTCAGCGGTGCACTCTGAAAAATATATGTGGCTCTTTGTGTTACAGGTCACATGACTCTCCTTCAGGGACAGCTGATTTAGGATGCTTCCAGACGGGAGCTTAGTTTGCAAAGGGTTGTTGAGATATCTCGAATGGGTCATTGGCAATAGGGGGTTTTTACTTATCAGATTTCCCCGAAAGGATAAATCTGGATTAAGTGGGCGGGGGGTGGGGTGGGGTGGGTGGGATACAGACTGGAATATTGATGCCAAAACATCATGTGGGCAATGTAAGGAGCGTCAATCTCACATTAAACTTACCCACATGGACACTGTTACAGAGATACCCTCAATCTCTTCAAGGGATAGCCAGAACGTTCTTGTATGTTAAGTCACTCAGTGGATTCTCCTATTGTTTCTGTACCAGTGCCTTCCCCTCTTCCTTTCCTTGCCATGGTGTGTTCTGGGTTCTCTTGAGAGCCGACGAATGGGCTCTCCTGCATTCGAGCAAAATTAGGGCTCTCCTGCATTCGAGCAAAATTAGGATGGCAAGATACAAAACTTACTTTGGATGAGAGGGTGGTCCAGCGGGTTCAGGGGAAGACTGGTGATGGGGATTGGATGACACGAGTCTGGTTCACAACCAACATCCCAGAGCTGCTTCTTGTTTTTAACTGTAGCTGCACCACAGCAGACAAGACGACTGCCACCTCCAGCGATCTCCTTGCGCTCCAAATCCATGACATCTGAGTTGGAAGAAATGGGTAAGGATGCTCACGGGTTATCATTTCCTGTTTCAAGAGTATGCGGGGAACTGCCATCCCAGATCCATTTCATGATGAACATGCGTACATGCCCTCCACTGGAGGGAGGGAACACTGCACTAGAAGCACAGTGTGACCAACAGACATGCCAGTGACCTGGCATTTAGATGGGTGCATGCAGGGCGACTGTGCAGCTGATACATGTGTCATCTTGTGGCCTGTTTGGTTTGGGCAATTACTTCTTCTTGCACTTATTTATTTGCTAAAAATATTGTTTGGGTCGCCCCGTAATAGTTGTAGTTCTGCCCTGAGGTGCCTCTGATGTGTGTCCTCCTTTGCCTTAGAGCAGAAGACCTGCAAATGATGAACTAGGCCGAGTCAGATATTCAAAATCTTCTCCATGCAGTGCACCTTGATTATCCCAAATGAACCCATTCGTGCACAATTTGTTACTATGGTAGAATTTGTTTTTTTTCCTAGCTGAAGAATTCATTGTCGCCCCCCCCCCCAGATTTGAGGGGCCCTTAGGCAAGAGGTCTTAGGTGCCTCAAATGTTGTATTGTTGCCTACAGTATGATTGATGATTTGAGGGTTCCACCTAGCCAAGACCCAGGCATAGACTTTTGAAGGCTTCCTCTTGACGTCTCACCCCAGTTTGTCCAAATCATTCAAATTCTGCTTAAAGCAGAAGTCGGCAGGAGACTTGCATGGAAGCAGCTATGCCAGATGGATAAAGGGCAATCCTCATTGTGACAGGAAGTTGTCGCCATCTGCGTTTCACGTTACGCATTACCGTCCCCGTGTGTGTGTGTCAATGGAGAGGGTTTCCAATGTCTGCACTTGGCCTCAGCCACTGGAATCGTACATGGAAAATGCCACAGCACAGAATCTGGTATAGGTTTTTCTCTTAAGTCCCAGTTTCATTCTGCTAGCTGGGGCATACTGTGGGGCAAGAACTGAGCCTGATTTTGCAACCGGAATAAATTTGAAAAAAACAAAACAAAACAAAACGTATTTGAGCTGCTCATCCCAAATCATTTTTTTATTTATTTTTAACTGACTGCAGGCTTTGGGGGAGTTTAGATTGGTTGCAAAATCTGGTGTATATAATGATTTTGGTGGATAAATGAGGGTTTCCCAGTTTTATGCATCATTGTGGAAGAGGTGAGGTGTCATTGCTTCTCCTCTCTCTCCATCTTCTTTCTTTTTGTCCACCCACTGCTGCCCCGGACTCTCAAAACCCATCATAGTTGAGAAAGGTGAGTTCCTGTCCCCACCCCACCCCAAATTGCTCCAATAATGGCAAGAAAGTGGGCTGGATTACAGAAACACACACAGTTCCCTTTTGCTCAGAAACGGAGACTCAGGGTATGAGGGCTCCCCGGTTCTTCGTACTGTTTTGAGTAATGTTGCTGCTTAAGGAAGGTCTCCCCTCCCTGATCTGTGACCTGATTATCAGTGACCTTCCTGTGTCAAAGAGCAAAGTAGCAGGGCTGATGCAAACATTCATATAATTTCAGGTGTGGAAAGGAGCAGCGATTAGATGAAGGGAAGCATATTTTTAGGCAGGGGGAAATTTTAGGAAGCTTTCAGTAATGCAAGGTGGCTTGAGGGCTTTTCATCAGTCCCCCTGTTTTCGAAAACCTGAAGGGGAGCTGCTGCAAGTGACTAGGAAGCCCCACTGCTGACACACTATTGAAAGTGGCACATCCCTGGAAGCAGCACTAAGTCATTGTACAATCTTAGAGTTGGAAGGGACCCCATGGGTCATCTAGTCCAACCCGCTGCAATGCAGGAATCTCAGCTAAAGCATCCATGACATGATATCCACGACAGATGAACGTCGTGTAGTGTCATTTCCAAGGACGTTTTTAAATTACAGCATAGCAGCTTGGGAGAAGCTCGCACATTTTTAAAGCGTGTTTTCAAAATAGGGGGAGATTTCAAAACCCCTTGGACAACTTTGTAACTGCAAATACTACATGCGCCCCACCTACCCACGTAATACACTAATTTCTCCCCTCCCCACCCGCAACGGGTGTCACCGAATTCTCCCCACCCACCCACTTTGCAGGAAAGAAACACCCAACAAGGGAGGAGGCTTGTGGGGAGCAGGGCTAGGCATTCAGGGTGAGGAGTCCTAAAAGCTTATAGGAATCATGGCAGCATTGCCAGAATGTAGATAAAGGTAGCCTAATACATTTCAAGTTATTTATTATTTTTTAGAGAATGATTAAGTAGAATACTGCTTGCAGGCTTTACCTTATATCTCCACTCATAACAGGGTTAGAGATGAGGTTGTCTGTGTATGTGTCTGTGTCTTTTATGTTGTAATCATAGCCTGAGATGCTTCGGTAGAAGCTAGCCCCCCCCCCCCATGACTACAGCTCTTGAGTTCGGGGGATTCTCTGCCTCGCCCCCACCCACCCTCATTTCATAGACTCCTAGAACTGTAGAGTTGGAAAGGACCATGAGGGTCATCTAGCCCAACCCCCACAATGCATAAAGCATTCGCCCAACGTGGGGCTCAAACCCACAACCCTGAGATTTAAGAGTCACCTACTCTACCAACTGAGCTGTTGTGGGCAGCGAAAGATGCCTCAATGCCCGTGAGATGCCTTAATGCCCAGTATCTTCTCTCCCTCATCCTGCCCATATCCTTCGGTTGTTACAAGGGGTTTCCAGGCCTCCCCCCCCCCAACTATACCTTTCTCCTCCCCCAAAAGTGGAGGTGCTAATTTCTTCCCCTCTTGCTATCTCCCTCCCACCATCCAGTCTCCCCCTGGAAGAAGAAAACAGGTGAGTGTCACGCATCCCTCACCCCGCCACGCACGCACCCAGCCGCCTCGCTTATCTCTCATTGCCTCCCACCCAGCCCTGCCCTGCACTCTCCCACCGACGCTCCCATCGGTTGCCGCTGCCGTCCCCCTCCGTCCACACAGCTCCACGACGCGGCCTTCCTAGACATGCCGTCCCCAGTCCACCCCACCCCCCGCACCTCCCACCCCCGTTATCCTCCCCTCCTGTCGTCTCTGCAGATTATGAGCCGGCGATGGGCACTGATAAGAAGCGGACTGTCTATCAGATGGCTCTGAGTGAGTACCAAGCAGGCCCTGGCGACTGCCAACAGTCTGCGGGATGGAATCTCGGGGCAAAGGCTGGGTACCTGCGCAGCAGCCCTCCTCCTGGGTGCCCTCGGTTGGAAGCGTTCCCAATGCTTCTTGCAAGGGGGGGGGGTTGCCAGTTATTTCCTGCATTTACATTAGCAGGTAACAGAATTTGGCTTTTCACGCTGCAGGTTTTGCAGCACCGCAATGTAAAATCTTCAGTTTTGTCTTTACTTTGGCGTACACGTGCAGAACAGTATTCGAGGACTAGGGTGCATAGCCGTGGCTAGGGTGTATGGAATAGGTGTCAGCCTGCAAAACAAACTCTTGCCAGTTCTTGAAATCCAACATCCTGGTGTTTGGGTAGCAGCCCCCTGCTGTTGGGGCTAGATCCAGAGCAGAAGCCAACAGAAAAAAAGAGATTTTAAGGTTTTCCTATCCCATAACAGCAGAGATGCAGAACTTTCGCCCTTCCAAATGTTGCTGCTGCACTACAACACCCATCATCCATGCTGGCTGTTGGGGCTATTTATTTATTTATACCCCACCAGTTTCCCCAGCCACTCTGGGCGGCTCCCAACAGAATATTAACAACACGATAAAACATCAAACATCAAACTTCCCTAAACAGGGCTGCCTTCAGATGTCTTCTAAAAATCAGATAGTTGTTTATTTCCTTGACATCTGACAGGAGGGCGTTCCACAGGGCGGGCACCACTACCGAGAAGGCCCTCTGCCTGATTCCCTGTAACCTCACTTCTCGCAGTGAGGTAACCGACAGAAGGCCCTCGGAGCTGGACCTCAGTGTCCGGGCTAAGCGATGGGGGTGGAGACGCTCCTTCAGGTATACTGGGCCGAGGCTGTTTAGGGCTTTAAAGGTCAGCACCAACTTTGAATTGTGCTCGGAAACGTACTGGGAGCCAATGTAGGTCTTTCAGGACCAGTGTTATATGGTCTCAGCGGCCACTCCCAGTCACCAGTCTAGCTGATGGAAGCTGATGTACAGCTCGCAATGAATGGGCTGTGAAGAGCACCAGTCTTGCCTTCTTTGCCAAATGGCTGGGAGGTACACACACAAAACCCCAAATACCAATCAGGTTGTTTGATGTGGTTTTACTTGTTGAAGGGGTGGGGGCAGTGTCTGGTAGCAGGGTGGGCTTGCAGCAGTGTTGACAGTGTCATCTTTAAGGTCCGTGGCTTGAGCCAAGGTTGCTGACTCCCAAGCATAAAAGTTCCCGGCTTTCCAAGAGGGCTGGTGGTGAGGAAGTGTAGTGTTGTGTGGGCATGGGCAGAAGGTTTTTTATTGGGAAATGCAAAGGTGGAGTTTGCATGCACAAGGTCCCAGTTAGAAAAACCCCAGCCTCTCTAGTTAGAAGCTTAACTCAGGCAGCAGGACTGGCCAGGCAAGATTTCGCTAGGTGTGAGAGACCTGGGAAAGCTGGCGCCAGTCAGGGAGACATTATTGGGGCTAGGAGAGTCTCCCCTAACCTTGATGTCCTTCAGATGATATTGGACCCTCAAGGCTCAATCCCCACAACCATCAGCTGCAGCCAATAAGGCCAGTGGTCAGGAATTATGAGAGTTGTAGTCGAAAGCAGAAACATCTCAGCATAAGGCATTCTCCAAAGTTCGTCTGTCACCGGTCTGGTCCTGCAATGCACTTTCTTAGGCAAGAATGCAGATTAGGATAGCTCAGCGTAGATTCGGTATCCTGGATTCCAGGATGCAATTTGTCCCTGTAAATTTTAAGCACATCGGTGGACCGTAGGGATCTTAATTTTAAAAATAAGAATAGACTACATGAGACTGAAATCAGGTCACCCTTAGCGTAGTCTTGAGGCCTGAGCTTGGGAGAGGAGGAACCTCCGATTCTTGGGTTCCATTTTCCGTCTTGGAGCAGACCAGTCGAGAGGAACATGCCCTGAGCCTGGCGGGCAAAGGGACATAGGTGTGCTCTGCGTGGGGATGGTTGTAATCTTGTCTTTTCTTTCATTCTGCCTCATTTCAGACAAATTGGACGAGATCCTGGCAGCAGCTCAACAGACAATCAACGTGGGGGATGGATGTGGCAGCGGAGGGCTTCCTTCCTTGGGGAAATCTCGGGGCTCTGCCAAGAACTATTTCTCTGCTGAGGTAGGATGAAGCACAGCTCACCAGTGGAGCAGACATCTAGCAAGATCTGTTGTTGTTTTGATCGAAGTTTCCCTATGCAGAGAGTGAAACGCTGGCTAAAAAAGTATTCTTTTAAATGCAAGCAAGCGCCAATAATTTCCCTCGTGAGTTTTGCTCTTCAAATGCTTGGTTGTTAAAAGATACTCTAATATTCTGTGGCTACTAAGCATCCTCACTAAGCCGTTTTGGCGGAATCGTTTTTGCCCCATCTAAGTTTGGGGTGTGTGTTTTGTTTTGCTTTACTTCTGCAAACCTTAGTATCCTGGTACTAAGTACCTCAGTTCATGATTAGAGTGATAGTTTGTCTTCTCTTCTCTGGGAGAAGGGAAACCAATAGTTTTGATAATGTTGGTAATGTTTCTGTTGGTACCTATATTCTTTCTCTTGAAAATTAATAGAATATATTAGTTTTTTAAAAATAATAATAATAATAATAATAATAATATGTAGAGCAATAGTTCATTATTGCTGCTACATCCACCCACCATGGGAGTAGGCAGGGGGGCAGTCCCCCCCATCAAGTAAGTAAACAAAAATACTTAACTAAATGACCAATTGCATCTCAGATAACTCAGTTCTGCCCACCCAACATAAAGCCTGCCCCCCCCCAAAAAATCCTGACTACACCCATGCCACCCAGCCTCTCTGAGTCCTTTCATCTGGTCTTACAGCCTTACCTGCCAGTTTTCTGGCTTCATCTCTTTCTTTCTTTCTTTCTTTCTTTCAGCCCAGTTTTGAACAGCACCGTCTGAGTCAGGCCAGTTACGAGCGCCCATCCTACCTGCCAGCCAGTCACCCCCCAGGCATGATGCTCCGCCAGAAGTCTATTGGTGAGACTGGGGTCGGGAGGGTGTGCAGTAGGCTCTACAACTGGAACTGAAGGAGAATTGGGACTGTGGGGAGAGAGAGGCAACCAGGCACCCCTCCCCAAGATCGTGTTCATCCATGGAATTGTACATTTACCACATACTAGTCCAGGTGTCTGCAGCACTGATCACTCACTGCGAAAATATCCCACCACCGGGAATAAGAGTTTCCATGAGGTAGGGCTGGGCAATACAGGTGAAAGGTTCGTTACTTTCAGTAATTCAACTTAAAAGGTGAAACTAATATATGAGATAGACTCATGACATGCAAAGCGAGTTATGTCAAGCCTTTATTTGTTATAATTGTGGTGATTATGGCGTACAGCTGATGAGAACCCCAAATTAACAATTTCAACTTTGGGGTTTTCATCAGCTGTACACCATCATCATCACAATTATAACAAAGGCTTGACATATCTCGCTTTGCATGTCATGAGTCTATCTCATATATTAAACTCCAGTAGCTAATGAAAACAATTGCTTACATAAATGGACTTTTCCACAACATTCTAATTTTTCGAGTTTCACCTGTATATCAATGCTGTATATCATCCAAAACCGGTTTGGAGTCCATATTGTGATATCAGTTTCATAATTTTTGACCTGGCAATAAATCGCGAATCATGATGTGCATGTTTGTATGCTATGCAAAAGTCACAATGTGGGGGGGAAACGTGAAGCCAGCCAGTGCTTCTCTCGATTCCTGCAGCCCCTCTTAACTCTGCCGGCTCAGCTGTCCCATGCCTCCTGCAGGAGGCAGCAAATCACAAGAACTGGCGCCGGCAAAAATCACGATGCAGGAAAAACCGTGAAGCCAGCCGCCGCTTCTACATAGCTCCATCCTTATTTCATTTTTTTTATAAAGAAATTATTAAATTTCCCAATAAGACAAAATACAAACCACAATCAAACAAACAATAACAAACCAAAAAACAGATATCAAAACTACAAAAATGCAAAAAACAAAAAACAAAAATACAAAACTATAATACTACAAAAATACAAAAATCTCATTATCTTTCCGAGGTTTTTAACATTCTATTGGGACCTCCTCACGTCCTCTCCTCTGCGTTCATTTCCAATCCTCTTTTAGTAACTTTGTAACATTGTAATATCTACTTTTACCCTCTAATCTTAATCATACAATCATACTCATTATATCTTAAATCTTAAACCTCATTCTTGTCAACACATTTTAGCTCCAAAATCTTATTCTATAAAACAAACATCAAATTACACATCACTACCTCTTATATCCTTTCTTAACTTAACTTTATTATGCTATAGCCTATATTTCTTCTGATTCCAATTCTCAGTCTATTAAAAAACCCAAATTAACCTATGCCTAAATATTCCTTCCAATCTCATATTCCATTTTCCCTCTGGTGTCGGATACCGTGATCAATCCTTCCTTTCTAATAATTCAACCATTACCCCACCCCTCTCCTGCCCATTTGTTTCTCATCCTTCAACTTTCCCACACACCCCAGTCTCCCCCCCCAACCTTCCACCAGTCCAGATTCTCCTTCTCCTATTATCTCATTCAAGGTTGATTTAACTTCCTTCACTTTCACTTCTGCACTTCCCTTCAGATGTAGCTTCTTCTCCAGAATGTAGCCTTCTTCTTGATAACTTGTTTCAATAAAATCATAACAAGATTTCATTTCCCCACTCTCAAGTTCCTGTTGGATTCCCTGTTCTTCTTGAACTTCTTGAACTTCTGGGCTGCCACCCCAAAAGTCAGCTATAATGTTCAAATTGGGGGCTCCCCGCCTCTCACACAAAGGAAGCCCCTCTTGTTTAGAAGCCTGTGCCAATTCATCTTCCAAAGATTCCACAGGATCCACTTTCACTCCCTCCTCTCCTTCAAGTGGGCATAAAGCAAAGTTTTCCAAAGTTGCTGCAATCTGAATAAACTTTCCTACAAGATTTTGCTGAAGTGATTGAAGTAGTCTTAATTCCAACAATATTCTCTCCTGGATTGGTGTCATTGTTGGGTCTACAGAGACCGTGGGATTTAGTTGGGCGGAAGTGATAAGGTTTCAGTACTTTTCCAGCTGCGCCAGCCGGTCAACAGCCGCCATTGCCGGACCGACCAGGGATCCTTAGCCAGAGGGTTAATAATATCAGCCTAATACTTTGTAATCCACTGGAAGAAATCAATCAAAGTCTCAGTCTTACCCCAAAAACTGGGGACTCTAAGGTATACAAAATCAGAGTTAAACTTCAAAGCAAGTTTTAAACGGCTCCAGCTTCTTTGACGTTACTATCCTCTTGCCGCTGTCGGAGAGAAACGGACTTCCTCGTTTTAATCTCTCTCCATAAGCCAAATTACTCTTTTAGATCCGAAATTAGGTTCCGTACTTACAGAGTACTTCTTTAAAGTCCAGGTTGAGGAAGGGCAGGGCGCTCAAAATCCGGCAGTTGCCGCCGCTGTGTTTTCCTCGGTTGGAGACAGCTTCTACAGCCCCGTGCCGGAGCCCGCTCTCTCAGGCGCCCCTTTTACAAGGGTTGCCTGAGAACGGGTCAGCACATCTGGGGCCCGCTAGAAACCCTGTGCCACGGGATGCTCTTCCCGTGGTTTACCGGAGCCCGCAGCGTGGTTCCCAACTGCTCAGAATGGCGCCCAAACCGGAAGTCGCTCCATCCTCATTTCAAACATCGTGATAAATCGGTGTATTGCAATGTTTAGCTCGTGATAATATCACGATGTTGAAAACCAGGTATTACCCAGCCCTGCTATGAGATTAGGTTATTGCAAGGTGTTACGTAGGGGCTGTATCTGTTAGCATCTATTGTAACCCATCACTTAAAACGGGGACGGGGGAACTTTTTGAGCCCATGGGCCACATTCTCTTCTGGGCAGGCTTCCAGGGGCCACATGTCGGGGCCAGAGGTCAGAGTTGGGAGAAGCAACACATTTTACAGCAGGTTCATTCCTACACAGACTCATCCGCCCCTCCCTGCCCTCCATTGAGGAACGCAAAAGGCAGTATCATAGTTCAATGATAATGGCAAAAACTCTCAATGAATGTGCAGAGCAGGGGTGTAGTTGGCAGAGTGAGTGAGTGAGTGTGTGTGTGTGTGTGTGTGCGTGCGCGTGCGTGCGCACGTGTGTGTGTGTGTGTGTGTGTGTGTGTTTGGAGAATCGCAAGAGCCAGATAGGGAGCCTTGGAGGGTCACATGAGGCTCCCAAGCCTGAGGTTCCCCCGCCTCTGCCTTAAAATAAATTATTATTATTTATTATCTATTAGATTTATATACGATACTTCATCACAAGATCTCAGGGCAGTTCACAGGATAAAAATACCAGGGGAAAACACCAGCAAATAGTTAAAACAAAACAATGACCCCCCTCCAAACACATTTAAAAGGCTGTAGAATATTAATCAGCCTTATAAAACAAAAACACAGAGAAATACAGATTAATATATAACGCTTAAAAATGATTTAAGAGAAACCCCCCCCCAAATAAACCACTCACCCAATTTAAAACCTCATCACCATTAAAACCATAATATTAGCACAAGGGGGCTGTCCCAAGCCTTCGCTCCACCTCTGGTGGCGGCTCCACTGGGGCAGGCAAGCTGGCTTAATAGAGCTGCCCCAGCAACTGGTGCACACCTAGCTGGGGCAGCAAGCGTTTCCAATGCTGCCTGCCCACCTGCCCAGGGTCCTGGTCTCTTCCCTACTTGTACAGCTGCAGCCAGTAGAGGCCACAGGTCCAGCAGTTGTCAAAACTAAAAATCCCCGCCTCCCCACTGCCATCTATGTTTCTGCCTCTCCAGGGTTTCTTGCAAGCAACTGAAGACTGTTCCTGCATGTAGCCTGTCTTTGCTCCTCCCATTTCATACCTCTCCTGGTTCTGAGAGTTGGGAGGGGAGCTTGTCACAGCAGGAGACACCTTTGGCTCTTCACCAACCTGACTCATCTCTCTCCTCCTGACTTCCCTCCTCTCACTCACCTGCTTCAGCTTCTGCCTCCAATTCTGGACTTCTCTCCGCCACAGACTCTCCCAGCTCACTGAACCCTGTTACTCCTTCAGCTTCCGATATCTCACCACCACCACCATACCTCGGACTCTGAGCTTTCTTCCCTTGAGGGTTCCCCAACTAGTGCCTCCCAGCATTCATGGTCCAACCAGTCCATGACAGCAGATATGAACGAGAAGGGCCGGGAGGGAAGAGAGAGTTCTCTTTGCTT
The DNA here is from genome assembly GCF_009819535.1 of Lacerta agilis. Classification (NCBI taxonomy): domain Eukaryota; kingdom Metazoa; phylum Chordata; class Lepidosauria; order Squamata; family Lacertidae; genus Lacerta; species Lacerta agilis. The sequence goes on along the minus strand of NC_046325.1, from coordinate 35,962,252 downwards.
AGAGCAGGGGCGGGGAAGCCTGCAGCTCCACGTGGTGTTGCCCGACTCCCAACTCCCATCAGACAGGACTAATGATTCGAGGATGGTGGGAGCTGTAGTCTGGCTGGAGGGCCGCAGGTTAGACAGTGGAGGTATGGGAGAACCGTTTGGTGATGATAGCATTCCTTTTCTCCCCAGGTGCCGCTGAGGATGACAAGCCCTACCTCACTCCCCCTGCCATGAAGTTCAGCCGCAGCCTTTCAGTCCCCGGTTCCGACGACATCCCCCCGCCTCCAACCACCTCTCCTCCAGACCCCCCATACAGCAGCACCACGCCCTCGGCATCCGGGCGTGCCACACCCCTGGCCCGTTCAACCTTCAACCCCAGCAGCGAGGCCAAGCTCTACTCAGCATCCCTGCACCAGGAACCGTCTTACGAGCCACGCTCCCGCGACAAGATGTCCCTCTACCGCCAGGAGTCTGAGGCAGGGGCCGAGGGGTCGACCGCCCGCGGCTGGCGGGGCCACACCCCAGACCTGCGCTACTACAACCTGCCGCCGCGGGCCACCAACACCGCCATGTACGTCCCCACCAAGCCCATGCGGCGGAAGGGGCCGCTTGTCAAGCAGACCAAAGTGGAAGACGAGCAGCGCCAGCAGCAGGGAGCATCTGCCTCTCAGGCACAGCCGTCGCCTCTGCAGCCCCAGATGCCTGCTCCACCGGAAAAGAGCTCCATCCCCATCCCTACCATCATAATCAAGGCCCCCTCGACCAGCAGCAGCGGGCGCAGCAGCCAGGGGAGCAGCATGGAGGCAGAGAGCCAGCCGGAGACGGCAGTGCCTGTGCCCTCGCTCCAGCTCCACAACAGCATGGATTTCACCAGCCAGTTTGGGGCAGCCCTGGTTGGGGCTGCCCGGCGGGACCGCGAGTGGTACAGCGAGGCTCGCCGCAAGTCTGCCCTCTTCCTCTCCACCGAGCAGCCGGACGACGACTCTCAACAGACGCCCATGCCCCGTCTCCGCCACTCCAAATCCATTGACGAAGGCATGTTCTCCAGCGAGCCGTACATCCAGCTCAACATGGCTCCCTGTTTTGGCAGTGGTGGCGGCGGCGGCGGGAGCAGCTCCGGTTACCTCCCGCCTCGAGCCGCGAAAACGTACGGAGCCAGCACCACCAGCGCCTTCACTTCCGTGTGCTCCAGTTTCCTGCCGCAGTTACAGTCCCACTCAACGCCTCTCATTCACCCGCTGACGGGCAAGATTTTAGACCCTGGATCCCCCTTGGGACTGGCCCTGGTGGCTCGTGAGCGGGCCTTGAAGGAGTCCCAGTCCCAGCAAGAGAGCCGAGATGACAGGCATTCACGCTCGTCCTCACCCCGGTTCGGAGAGGCTCCCAAAACACCAGAGTCTCCTGGAAGCTCCATCCTGCGGCTCTGGGGGACGCCGGAGCAGCAGCAGCACCATCACCACCACCACCACCAGCGCCCGGCATCACCACGGAAAGAGCCCGAGAGCCCTCGGCACCCCTCTCCTGAGCAACAGCAGCATCCTCCATCCTCGGCCAAAGGCGCGCCGTGGGAGAAGCGGCCCGAGGAAGGGGAGAAGCTGGAGCTGCATGTGCGTTTCATGGAGAACTGCCGCCCAACAGAGGAGGAGGAAGGGGGCCAGGAGAGTGGGAAAGCAGAGGTGGCCACTGCCCCCACGGAACGCGTGGCCGAGGAAAATGGGCTCCCGTTGCTGGTGCTGCCCCCTCCCGCCCCGTCCATCGATGTGGATGACGAATTTGTGTTCACCGAGCCGCTCCCGCCACCCCTCGAGTTCTCCAACAGCTTTGACAAGCCCGAGTCGCCCCCCAAAGCCACCAACGAAGTCCCTGCTGCAATGACCCCTCCAGCCGCACCCCCTGCTCCAGCCGCCTTGGACTCCACGGCATCCAGCTTGACGTCCTACGACAGCGAGGTGGCCACCCTGACCCAAGCCGGCACAGCGGAAGCCAAGGAAGCACCTCACGTCAACTTCTCTTCTGTTGTGTCCTCCATCGCCATCCCTCCTGCCGAGGCCCCCGAAGCCGTGACGGACTCGGGGATCGAGGAGGTGGACAGCCGCAGCAGCAGCGACCACCACCTGGAGACCATCAGCAGCGTTTCGACTCTGTCCAGCATGTCTGGGGAAGGCACCGAACTCTTGGACACCTACATCACCTATTTGGATGGGCAGGCTTTTGGGGGAAGCAGCGGCGGAGGAGGAGGAGGCAGCAGCGGCAGTGGTGGCGGAGGCAGCACAGAGAAGAGCCCCCTGCAGACCAAGCTACGGTCGCGGCCATTCCCCGGTCGCTTGCCGGTGGCAACCCCCACCAGCTCCACCATCTCTGTTTCTGCATGTACTGAGAACATGTTTGCCCTCACACCCGCTCCGCCCTACCACCAGCAGCCGGCCGCTGCCGAGCCGGGCAAGGAGCTGCAGCGGAAATCCCCAACGCTGCCATGGGAGGAACCCAAAGCCTCCCCCATGTCCACCATGAAGGCCAGCATCATCAGCGAGCTGAGCACCAAGCTGCAGCAAATGGGCGGGGTGTCGTGGTCACGTCCGCCCGACTCGGTGGCTTCTTTCGGTTCAGAGAGGCCCAGCTCCTTGCAGAGGCAAAGGTACTAGGCGACTGGAGCAGGAGGAGGAGGAACAGGAAGCAGGAAGCCAGCCCCGTGCATGCCGCATCTCGTGTTTCAGTTGGGTTTGTCTCCTTTTCTCATTCTCCCGTCAATGCTTGCTTTTTTATTATTTTTATTTTTTCCTTTTTTCTACCACCATTACATCATTTGGTGTGCTGGCAGGCACAGGGCAAGGGTGTGTGCCCTTCTATGGAGCACTTCGCCAGTCTTGTGCATATATTTACTGTACCACTGGCTTGCAGTTGTGTGTGTGTGTGTGTGTGCACGCACTCACCATCCCAGCTGCTTTTTGCGTGCACTCAGAACACAGGCCCAGCTCCTCCTTAGGCATCCAAACCAGCAGTGTGACTATAGAAGCATATACATGTATTTAGGGTCTGTTGGCATGTGTGTGCATCTTGCACGCACAAAGTATATACCTTTGTCTTGTACTGTACTCAGATATGTTCAGGCAAAGGTCTCTTCAAGCCAATAATGGGCAAGACTCTTCCTCTAATGTCCAACGTTTGCTCCTAAAGGATCAGAGAGAGACATGAGTATTTTGAAAGTCACCAAGCCATTGGGTTTCACAGCACATTGTGGCAGGGATCAGGAAATGGCCCCTTTTTAAGTAGCCCACAACATGTTGACCCACCCTGCTGAATGGAGCTCATTATTTTGGCTGACAACCCCTTGATTATATTACACTGCAGACGGGCAGCAAAAATTGGCAGTCTTGGTCTTGATAGGCCACCACACATGGGTGGTGGGGCTGCGTTTGCCTTGATGCTGTGTGGGCCTGCGCTGGAGACCCAAACGGTGTGTGTAAATGCGTAGAGGAGTAAGATTTCCCATTTGGGGATGGAGGCCTGTAGTTCAGTGGTAGACCATCTGTTTTGCATGCAAAGACGCCATGTCCAATCCCCAACCTCTCCAGGCAGGCTGCTTTTTTGAAGCCCCAAAGAACCTCTCCCAGTAAGTGTAGACTGTATGGACCCAGTGGTCTGACCTGGTATAAGGCAGCTTTCTGTGTTCTTCGTGTAGCGACGTAGCATTCACATTTCGTTTTGTGGGGAGATCCTTTGTGTTTGCTGTGCAGCACTTGCCATGCAGAGCCTTGCATCCTAGTGTGCACTGAGTTGACACTCTGGGGAGGATGCAGGTCCCTGCCCCCCACTAAACAAGGAACAAACTCCCTGTGACCCAGCACATCTGGGAATGGCTTTCCAACTTGGTGCGACAGCACTGGGGCAGGGTGAAATTCTCCCCATGCTGTTTTCCGTTGCAAAATTCCTTTCTTCCCCCAAAGTTGCTATCAGCCCTACTGGAGGCAGGAAGACAGGTGTCTCTGTTGAACATGCTGTTTTCCTTCCGCACCCCTCTCTCTGAGCATAGTTGGAGGGTTTTTTTTTGTCCTGGTGCTTTTCCCTGGGAAAATGTGTGTTTTACTGCTGAATCGGAGCAAATGGCCATTGGGTTTTCTGTGGATTGATGTTTGCTCCAACTCAGTGGGAGAACGTGGGTTGTCCCAGGAAAGGTGCTGTCACGAAAACAACAACACCCAGACATGAAGCTTTAAAGTGTGGCCCTGTGCCGGAAGGCATGGCACAAAATAGAGTCTGGATCAGCCCTAAGAGAAGCTTGTCCACCATGATTGGTATTTCCATTGAGAAAACCTTCAGATTCCCTGAAACACAGTCTGAAGACCACTGACAATACCAGGTTACATCTGGAAGAGCACTGATGCTTAGTCTGGAAGGCGGAAAGGGAGCATTTTACCTTTAGACCCAGGAAATCTGTGATTTAGTTGTCCCCTCTTCTGCTACATCATCATCATTATTATTATTATTATTATTATTAACAAAGGTATAGACTGCTTTATAATATAAAGCGATTGAAGCAGTGTACAAGATAACAACAGAATAAAACACTGCAAACACAAGTTCAAAAACAATGAAATCATTGCAGCAGGCTTAAAAGCAGTAAGAAACTTTGCAAATTCTTTAAAAATGCAATAAAATAATTTCTTGTTCCGTGACTAGGTCAGTACTTAGGGAAAGTAGGCACCTACTCATTGTGACACTGGGCACCTAATTTTGGCTGGAAATGGATTCCAGAGAGCTGCAGTGCTAAAAGCCCAGTTTCTCACACAAGCTGAGCACACCTGTGGGGCAAATTGTACTCTCAGCACTGCCCCATCTGCGAACCACAGTTGCCAGGCAGGGACATTGGGGACAAAGCTGTCCCTTACAACACCCCGGTCCCAAGTTGTTTTTTGGCCCTACACCAGGGGCAAGGAACCTGTGGCACTCCATATGAGCTCACATCATCCCTGATTATTCGCCTTGCTTGGCTGGGGCTGGTGGGAGCTGGAGTGCAACAACATCTGCAAGGCTGCTAGTTCCACATCCGTGGACTCTGCCCACCCATCCTTGATCAGCTTCTGTGCCACGGAATCTTCCATGCCAGAGTCTTCTCCTTCCTAGCTGAGGTTGTGTTCCTGTAGTCACGTGCTCCTCTCTTTGCACCTCTGAAGCAGACCAGGTCCATCCTCGGGCTGCCAGCACTTGCACAAGCACTTGTGCTTCCAGATGCACACACTTGCAGAGATGCATAGGCATTGTGGGTCCACAGCACTCTCCATTCAACGCAGTTGCATTGCTGAGTTTTATTTGCTCCATTCTGTCATTCATCTGCGGTCACACATCTGCGCTGGGAGAATTCACTTGCCGTTCCTCTGATGCCGTGGAGTTGGGAAAGAGAAAAGTTGCGATCTTACGCCCAACACGCATAATCAAAGCTGCTTGTCTTTGAATGGGTAGGAAAGATCGGCTGGCAGTTAGGACTCCTGTGTCTTTTGTGGGATGGGTTGGGAGTCCTTATTTCAGGGGAGGGGTCCTGGGTATTTTAAATGGGGTGGTGAGAAGAGAAGCAATGGGATTCATAGTCTAATGCAGCCATTCCCAACCTGGTGTCCTCCAGACATTTTGAACTACAACTCCTATCAAGCTCAGCCAGGATGATAGGCACTGTAGTCCAAAACATCTTATGGGCCCCAGGTAAAGGGAGGTGCTCTAATAGGTTATATCAGAAAAGCCATAACTTCTGAGCACTATGGGAAGGTGGAGTGAGGGGTATGGTATGCTCTGGAATGGAGGTAGGGAAACAGGTGACTTCTGGAAGAAGAGAACCATTCCTGAATTCATTGGAGTGGAATGAATTCTTCCTTCAGAGGCTACTCTAGTAAGCATATCTCCTTCCCACAAGGCAGTTCCATTCTGCTCGATCCATCCACTTTCCTAGTGTGAGGCAGGCTTGCTGTAGGTCCCTCAATTGCCAGCTCAGTGCACTTCATTCTCCCATTATGGAATATAGACTGGGAAAAGTTCCATAGGGCTCCCCCTATTGAGTTCCATTGATGGTGCACATCTCAGAGAAGGAGCCTGTTTTCCTTATCAAGTTGCTTCCCTTTTCTTGGTCATTATGAAGCAGGGCCTCAACCCCTGTGTGACCCAAGTTAACTTGAGTGCTCAAGTTGCAATGCCTTTCTGATTGCACACAGGAAAAGGCCTCTTTGTTGCTTTGTGAATATCATAGGGGGTGGTTGAACTTGGAAGGATTTTCATTCATTCCAAAAATCCTGTTGTGTGTGCTTTTTTAAAAATGGTAATGAATACATTCAGGGAGGTGCTATTCTGATTTTTTTTTCCTTCCCAAAAGAAAAATCTGAAGCCCAAGTTGCTCCATGAGAGTCAATTCAGTCAAGGCCAATTTTTGATGAAGACTCAGGGCTTGTGCATGTTTCCACTTGTGCCTTGTCTAGAAAGCATGAGTCGGAGTGGTTTTCTGCTTGACCCTTACTTTCGAGGCAAGGGTCTGAGCAGTTTTCCCCTTGCCTTGCTTCTTTCCAAGGGAAAACCCACTTTTTAGCAATAGATCAGAACAATGCTGGCAAGGGCTGATGGGAGTTGGAGTCCCTAGAAGACCACAAGAAACCTACACTTGGAGGAGGCCAAGCCTCCTGACTTTCAGAATGGAGTTTTAGTAGATACATTTAGGCTTCATGGAGATACCTCTCTGACTGTCAAGGCAACCCTGGCAGAAGTTTTGTTTTTTAAAAACTCCCAACCACCAGGTCTATTTTTACGCTTGCTGAAGTCTAAATTTTGTTTTTTCACCATGTGTTCCTGTTTGGTTGTGGGATTTTCCCTTTGTCTGCTGTGGCCCACTGTTATGCCAACCAAACGAATGTGGGGAGGATGGAAATGGCAGCTGATAATGCAAGCAAGCTTCTCCTTTTGAATGAATGTGTCATGGTTAGGGATGGAAATGTGCCTTATGTCAGACCATTCCTGTTCCACTGTTGAGGAACTTCTACCAGCTTCATGAAGGATCACCAAGCAGACGTTACAGTGATTGATGGTGCGTAGCTGCATTTTCTTTGGAGCAGTGCTCCATATCTAGCACAGCTTGCACCATGGATCCTCCCTTCTCTACACCTACTGCCAGCAACCTCTTGACGCTGGCAATAGGATCCAGGTGTGGAAGCCATCTAGGTGTGGAGAGAGCTGCCACATGGAAATGGTCTCTGTCCTGGATATGGTAATGTGGATTCTCCTTACTGCAACCTTCTGGTTCTCCATCTTCAAAGGTAATTTAAGAAAGACCTGCATAGCTTCATTTATATGAGGAGTTTGCTGTCTCATGTGATTTTGTCCTTCGTTGGCAGCGCTCCTGCAAGTCAGTGCTCAGTCACTTTAATATCATATGGTGCTCAGTCACATTAATATCTTCCTCCAGATATTTGTGAGTTTTAAAATATATATATCTAAAACAGCAGTGAGAAGAGAGAGAGAGAGAGAGAGTTGAAGCTTATTTTCCCTGCAGGGTGGTTTTCTTATAAACTTCTGCCTCACTGAACTTTTTACCCATGGGGACAACAAGCTGTGTGGAGAGAGTGATTTCTATAAGAAAAACAACCCTCAGGGCAAGAGAGGAGCATCCCCTCCCCCCAAACTTTCATTCCAGATTGCAACATCCCACATCTGCTTTGGGTTTGTTGGATTTCCAAAAAAGGATACTTGTGCCTGATCATTGCATGTGTGCGACTGGAAGTGTACATAGTTTTCTGCTGAAGTCCAGGTACTGAGATGTATTCCAACAAGTGATTTCATACACCAAGGGTAGGGAAAGTGGAACTTAGCAATGAGTTGAATCTACAGCACTGGTTGGGTCTCATCGTCCTTGACTGCTGACCATGCTGGCTGGGACTGATGGGAGTTGGGAGCCCCAACAGCGTCACAGGTTCCACATCTATATCATAGGCAGCAGTGCAGGGCTGCAGGGGAGCCAGTCTTCTATTCCAGCTCATGTTTTCTTCTGGCTAACCATCTCTTGTTCCTTGTCTCCTTCCCTGCAGGCTCCCAGATGAGACGTCCCCATCACTGATTTCCTCCAAGCCCGTAAGCAGCCTTTTCCATAACTGGCCTAAGTCCCCCCAGGGCAAGCACCCCAAAAGCGTGGAGTTTGACATCCGCCCAGCCCTGCGGCGCGCCCCGAGCCCAGCTGCCCTGCCCAGTGAGCACAAGATTAGCCCTGCCCCCAGGCCGTCCTCCCTCCCTATCCTGCCTTCTGTGCCCATATACACCGGCGTCTTCGATCTCCGCGGCTCGCCCACTTCTGGGGGTGAGCACCCTTTCCCCGGCTTCCCCTCGGGCAGCCGCTCTTTGTCTCCCACCCACTTCCTGCCGCCGGCCACGGACAAGCCGTTCGGCTCCAAGCCACTGCCTTTCTGGACCAAGTACGACGTGGCCGACTGGCTGGAGTACCTGAAGCTGGGCGAGCACCGCGATCGGTTCCTGGACAACGAAATCGACGGCTCTCACCTGCCGTCCCTCACCAAGGAAGATTTCATTGACCTGGGCGTGACGCGAGTCGGGCACCGCATGAACATTGCCCGTGCCCTCAAGTTTTTTCTGGAGAGGTGATGGGGGAAACCGCCCTGCCCTGGGGAGCCTCTCGCCTGAATGTACAATGGACCTCCACCAGTGGGGAGAAGTGGGGGGTGGAGGGGTTGCAGCTGTGGGGCTAGGCACAGGGGAAGCTGCGAGGAGAGACCCTGCGGGTGAGGGTGGGGATCCCCCCCTGGCAGAGAGATACTTGGAGAAGCTCACCAAAGCTTGCCTGGGCACCCTCAAGGGTGTGCACTTTCCTCCTCTGCGATGCCATGTAGCAGTTTGCCCATTTCACTCATCCAACAACTGCCACCGACACAGCATACGGACACTTCACTTGCAGAGCATCGCTTTCCAAGCTATATATAAGTGTGTGCGTTTCGAGTGTGCGAATCTGCTTACATGCACTCGCCCTTCAGTGCTCCATTGGCGTTGCGGCTTGCTTCATCACCTTCGCTGCCTCGAATGGATGGTGTCAGCTGTCCAGCAGCTCATGCCTGCATGTATATATAGATAGAGAAGATAGATATCTATATTTCATCCTCCATGCTGCTGATTGTTCTTACTTTGCAGCTATTTGCACATCAATTCATCTAACCATGTAACAGCTTGCCTTGTGCATCTTCACAGTACCAGGGTTGTTATGTACTCTGCCTTTTATATAAAAAAGAACCTCTGAGAAAAGTAAATTTGCATATATGCTTACTTTACAAAATTAATTATGTGCTGGCTGTTGAAGAGGAGGGCCCAGATCACACAAACTCATTAGGAATCTCCCTGAGCCGCTTTCTTCCTCCCCTGACCCCATCTTTGGGGAGTTTGTTAAACATTGCCCATTTAGTCTTCTTTCCACAGTCATAAAACTAGAAACTTGCTCTCTCTTTTTGAAGTGGAAGCTGAGATTCTCAGCATGCAGGCAGTTTTGCACCCAGTACTGAACAACATGCTTGAGCAAAGCATACAGACCCACCCCAGACTCTCAACCTCAGCATGTAGCTGCCCTACACCACTGTCAGCTGTGGGTGAGCCTCGTAACCTTTTTAGTAAGGCAAGAGGTCTATTCTGCTGCTGCTGAGCTCTGGCTCAGTGGCAAAGCAGTGGTGTGGGCAACTTGCCAGGCACATGCTGCTCAACAAATCAAGCCTACCAATAGAACTGTGTGTAGTATTGCCTCTTTCCAGTGGCTGGATCCCACATCAGGCTAGTAGTGTTCGAAAACCAGAATTAGCTGGAGCCAGTAGTGTTACAGGGTTATTACACAACAGTACTGGCAACTTGGATTGGGAGGGAAGGAGAAATAGCTGGCACAGGAAGTATCAACTGCCTGTCCCATATAATTCCAGCAGCATGGGACCAGCCATGAGGAGACATCAGTCATTCCAATATGGATAGGGATCATCTGTGAGTCTTGGTGTGGTTTGTGATCTGAGATTGCCTGTGGCTCTTACCACCCTTTTGTCATAAATTCAGCATTGTAGCACCCACAGGGCTTATCACAAAGAGAATCGGGTGAGGTGCAACTGAACGACAGAACAGCTGCATAAAGGTGTATGCCTTAGCAAACATAGGCAAAAATAATTTTGACCTTATAGTCCCTTATTTAGCTGAGTTTCAGTAATCCTATCAGAAAACCAACATTGGGTCCATTTATTCCGCAGACCCCATTCTATGGAGGAACCTGCTCTCTAGTCACAGGCCATTGTTGTCAGGCATGTATGATCTAGAACTGGTGAGTGGCTTGAGCTTGCATTTGGGCAGAAGAGGATGGGTTGTGCCACATGGCCAGACACAAGATGCTGTATGTAGGGTTCAGCCCCATTCCCATAAGTTTAAACCTAGGTGTGATCTCTTCACTGCAAAGATAAGACAGTATATGCTGTATTTGTAAAAATCATCCTCTGAAACTAAGTGCACTTTGATGTGTGGTGTTGGTTCACGTCTGTGTAGTCTTCCAGGGCAAGAATTAGCTCATCCATCCTTATTTTTAATCATCCATGGTGCATCAACAACCTTTTCAAAAGAACCCTGATCTGTTACTGTTTACAAAAGCTTCGTGGTAAATCGCCTGGAAGCAGTGAATAGTTCCCCATCAGTGATCAGACAAGTTGCTAATTCCAAGCCTGCTTTATACACACTCTTATGAGACACCTGATGTTCAGCTGATGTAGACATCTCATTGGTCATACCAGATGAGTGAATTCATATCACACCCTAAATTCACACTGGTGATGAAAAAGCAAACAATTCTCACTCCATTTATACCACAGAGTACACACAACCCTGGCTTTAGCAGTCTGCAAAACAGCTTCTTCGCAAGTTGTAGTGTGGTCCCCATATACATGTGTGCTGTTGTGCTCCAGCTCACACCTTGCATATTCAACAACAAGCTTCATTTTGTCCTCATTTCAAAAGCTATTTCCACGCCACCTCCATTTGGAAATGCATTGCGTATTTCTGCACTTCCAGAACAGGGAAGATAACAAGACAATTTCCCATAGAAGTTGGGAGTCTCTCTTACGTTCTTCTGCCAGAGGGGCATCTGTGGCAACCAGGAATTCCAGCTCCGGATGGATAGCCAAGGTTGAGGGGCTGGAACAGGGAAGGCAAAGCGACATAAAAGTAGGGTGTGGGTAGGTGCTCCCACTCTGGGTCTCTTGTGCTCTCTCCTTCGGCGCCATGTGCTCCTGCACCTCCCCCTCCGAATCCAAAGGGGCAAGAGGTCTCGGATACTGACCATATCTGTGCTGTGGATGGAGCATCCCCCTTCCCCTCCCCCAATGCTCAGCTGCCAAAGAAACAAGAGCCCAGCGTTACAAGGGGGTGCTCCATAACTTGCTCTCCCCATTGCAGCCATTTGGACACCAGGACCCAGTGCACGGACTGCGTTTCCCCCCCCCCCAAGACACGGGCCAGGGAGGGGTTGCTCTTGCTGCTGCTCATTGCTGGGATCCTCAGAGTGATGCTCTGTCCAAGAGCGGGGGGCGGGGGGGGGTACGACTCCTTGACTCATCCCCTCTCAATCTCCACGTCAGGGATTACGAGCTGTGGGGAAAAGTGTGCGGGGGAATTTGTACGATGACTGTAGGCCTTGTGGCTGGCCCCATTTTACCACTTCACCTGTGCTGTGACTCTTAAAATCGACAGCTGGCCACCAACACCCCCGCCACAACTGTGCCATGCAGCTGACCGCCCCACTCCTGCTCCTCCGAAACCGTAGTTCTGTGCCATACAGCTAAGTCCTTCCCACGACCGTTAACCATGTGGCGTAGCACGCTGCTTGTCTGAGCCACGCCACGTTTCTGTACTACGTGGCTCCCATCACACATGTGCCCATAACTCCATGACGTAGGGTAAACCTTGTGCATCCGACATCCCATCAAGGCCAGCAATGTACCCTTTTCCCTTCATGACCACAAGATTAACCCAGGCATGCAAAAAAGAAAAAAAGAAAAACCCAACTGGTGGTAGGCCCCAGGCAAATAAACGTTTACGTGGGCAGCCAGGATATTCACAGAACCTTAAGAAGTTTCAGCTTTTGCTTTTATTAAAATAAGGTGGATTTCTAGCCCTCATGGTTGGGAAAAAGTAGGGTGGGCAAAGTGCCGTTTCTCAAAAGACTCAGCCGAGACTGCCAGTGGTCATAGCCTCTAAGAAGGAGCTCCTGTTGCAGAGGCTGTGCTCTCGGTGAGTGCTCTAATGCCCCCAGTCTAGCATGCAAAGGGGTTTTAGGAGGTCCACATAGGCAGGGTTTTCAAGGTGGCTGCCTGCAGCAGAAGCAGGTGCAGAACAAGAGGTCTAGGGAGGCAGCCAAAACTGCTGGAAGGAACAGGCAGAGGCAGCCAAGTAGGAACAACTAGGTCGCAGAGGGGCAAGAGAAGGGTGCTGGCAGCCATTTGGATACAAGAGGCTGGCCGCTAGGGTGGAAGAATTAAGGACTTAAATAGGCGTGAGGGATTTTTGTGCTTGGGCAGCAACTTTTGCCAGCTGATGTTGGGCAAGCGGGCCACTGGATGTTTTGAGCGGAGTCGCACACCTTTGCCCCATTTGCATAGCTGGGTTAACCCGGTGCCATGGCTCTGTGCCACGTGGCTTTGTGTGTGCCTCCCTCTCAGGGTGCCTCTCGCCACATCACTCCTGCCCAGCCGCCTCGCAGTGTCCCTTTCTGTCGCTGCCACGTCCCAACACAATGCCATGTGGCGATTCCCACTGTGCCTGCAAAGCCACAACTCCATACCGCGTGGCCTCGCCCTGCCCCCACCCTAGCTCCAGACTCGTGGCTGTCGTTTGCCCCACTGCGCCCCAAGAGTCGCCGAGGCCACACTGTAGTGCCACGTGGCGAAATGCCCTCCCCCTCACTGTGTGGATAATTGACACCTGCTGCCGACGCTGCACCTGAGTGCTGCTGGTCGAGTGGCCATCTTTTCTTTTCTTTTAAAAAAGGGCTCTTGTCTCGTCTCGTCGGACTGGCCGCACTGGCACCTCCTGTCCACAGACCCCAACAAGGGAGCGAAACGAAACAAACAAAACTTTAGAATGTCTTCCATAATGACGATGTTGCGGGGAGGCAGGAAACACGGTCTCCTCTCCAATTATGGGTGGGAGGGGGGTATCTGTGCTGCCGTTCTCAGCTCCTCACTTGGGCGGCCCTCATAGATTCATGTCCCAGCTCCGGGTAAGTGGGGGAACAAAAGCTACTTGATTGGTGGGGGGGGGGGAGAAAGAGAACAATTATGGGGAGGGTCTGGAGCCAGGACTCTTGGGTGCTCTAGGAGGGGGAAATGGGGGCTTCAAGGATTTATCATGGTAGGGGAACTGGATCAGTTCTCCTGGGTTCTTTAAAAGAGGCATGGGTGACCTCATAGGGAAATGATGCCTAGGAGATGGAACAGAAGGAGGAACAGTCAACGCTACATATGTAATTTTGGGGAGCAGGGCTTGGAAAGGTGGCAGTTATAGATTGTATGATTGGAGGTATATGGCCTACTTTGGGAGAATAATTAATTGGGGGGTCCTATTTCTCAGAGCCACTAACTAGCAGTTCTTGTGCATAGGAGACCCCAACTCTGATCCCCAAGAAATTCTCTGTTGGATTGTTCAGAGGAAAGGGCAGGCAGTGCCCAAGAAGTGCCAGTCTTCCCTCTGGGCCTTCTCCATAGTGGAGCCTTTGGCAAGAGCTCATCATGCTCTGTACTCCCCCACTTACACTACTGCTGTTTCCATACCACTGCAAGGGAAGGGAGAAGATCCCAAGCTTGGGGAGAAGTGTATGATTTTAGAGGAATGAAGCAAGCGGGACAGAAACTCCAGAAGGCTGCGGAAGGCAGGATTCCTCAGCTTACTAGAAATAGTGAACATCTACCGTTACTTAGTCAAAATTTGGATGAGATATTGCTTTTAGCTAAAGATCTAGTCCTCATATTTGGGCAGAAAGTGGGATCTAATGCATATGGGGGGGAGGGGATTTAGGAGTCACCCAGGGAATCCTGAGTTCTTCAGAAAGACACTTGGGCTGAATGGGTTGAGGAGGCAGGACTCCTGGGTTCTCCAAGAAGGGATTATAAATTTCCCAGCATTAAACTGGGTTGTCTGAGGGTGTACTGGTCCCAGAAGGGTTGAGAACCGCAGCATTGAATCCTCTTGCCTTAATGTACTGAAATGAAATATGTAATGTTGACTTTGTGATTCAGGGATCTGTTCCCTGGGAATGATTATTGGGGAGGGGGAGGGGAGGGGGAAAGGGGTGGTAATGCCTGCATTTGACACTGGGTTGTGTTTTGATTTTTGTGGTTGCTGGGTGGGGGACAGGGGCTACAGGGAAGGAGGTTGGTACACTCCCCTCCACCCCATTTAATCCTCTCCTCTGGTGTGAGTCACCAAGTTTATAATTGCCCTCCACACCTGGCCTTGTAGCACCCAGGTGTGATGTATAATAGACTTTCCCCTCTTTCATCCCACCCCCCTCCACCCACATTTTTCTTGGAGAGAGCCCAGGAATCCCAGTTGTTAACAACTGCACCTTTGCAATGACCCAGATTGGCTCCTGAGCCAAGAGGTGTGGTTTCTCCATCTCTCAAGATTCCTACCCAATTCCTGACTTCCAATCTCATCCTCAAGCCTGGCATAGAGTTTCTGCTCTAAGGGCCCAGCTTGGTCCCAAAAGGCCTTCACTTCCCACCTCATCCCACAAAGCCCAACTGGGTGGATCTGAATTACTCGCTTGAGGGTCTTATCTGGTTCTTGTGTTGGGAGAATTGGCTCCTGCCATTCTAGAACCTTCTCTTGGGTACATACTCTAGAGTGCCAGGGTTCTAGGTCTCTGCTCTAGAACTCAGCCACTTTATTTATTTATTTTTGCCCTTTGCTAGAGAAAATTGCTCTTTGCACCATCTGCACTCCCACCCCTAGAGCGGTTCCTCAACCCAGGATTCGCAGCCTTCCTCTCACCCCACAAAGAAACTGTACCTCTAGGAAACCTCACCCTGAGAGCAGAATCTCCAAGATGAATGTAATTGATCCTGTGCTGACTAAGCCCATCCTATGGCATCCAGGCAGGACAGACTAAATCACTCACGCTCTCTCTCACACACTCCCTTTTTACCTTCCTCTACCAAACCTCTTGTCCTGGGCCAGAGGCCCTGTCTCTGCCTCCAATGCCTGTGCAGAGCAACTAATGTAATTTACTGGTTTTATTTGCAAATATAAACTCTATGGGATACAGAGGGGGGCCCCAGGTGTGTTTGCATCCATATATGTGAGAGAAAGAGGAAGAAGCAAGGCTATAACTTAGCCATATGCAGTGTTTTCAGATGAACAAAAGGTATACTGCTTGCCAAGTTACTGCTAAACCTGGTAGAGTTTTACCAGGCAGGAGGCAAAACTGACAGTGAGAATCTGCTTTAGTTTTCCAAGCTGATTATCTGGGGTGGGTGGGTGAAAGACACCAACATCCTAGAAAATCATACTGATGAAAAGGTGTCAGGCTCGTGTTTATTCCTTGCAAAGTCACAGATACAGTCCTTTGCCTACCATTCTCAATCATCGCAGGGCTATTTTTGCAAAAGTCCAGCCAATCAAGCACTAACTGAGCTCAGATGTATCTGAGGCCATTTCACAACACAAGTAATTTCCTGCAATGCATCTCCACACTAGGCTGGTTTAAAAAAATAGCTCTTGCACTAGGAAGACAAACCCGTGTTTTTTTTAAGGGGGGGCACGTGGGTCCGATACTGAAAATAATGTTAGAGCATGGGTGGGAAACCGGTGGCCTTTTAGATGTAATTGGACTCCAATGAGCTTCAACTAGCATGGCCAATGGTCATAGATGATGGGAGCTGTAGTCCAACAGCACCTCAAGGGCATCAGGTTGCTCATTCCTGCTGTAGCCCAGTTATGTAGTCCATTGCCAGCCCCTTCCATAATGTCCAGGGGCATGGTTTAATGGCGTAAAATGAAGCAGACATGCTGAAGCCAAGCTGGCCTGGGCTTTGTCAGTTCCTGGATGGAAGATTGTCAGGGAATATATTGCCTTAAACACCAATGAGGAAAAATTATGAGCGGGTGGGGGTAGGCAGATAATGAACTAATGAATAACCAATGATGTGCAAATAGCTGCAAGAGGTAAATCAGGAGCAGGGGGACAAACTTCATCAGCTCTGTTGCCCCAGATCCAGTACTCATACCTGTTCCCGTGGACATATCTATCCAGACAGCAGCTCCTGGGAGTTGGGCTGTTGAGGCGTGTAAATGAGAGAAACAAACAGAACAAAAGATTTCCCTTGCTGGTAAGACCAATAGCCCATCTAGATTAGCCTGTGATTTCCAACAGTGGCATGCAAGAAATGTCTGTATCACTCAACAGACATTTGAGGCGCTGCCTGACCTTACACCATTCTGTTCTAGACTAGTACTGAGGGAGTATGCAGGAATAATAACAATTATGAAAACATTCTTTTGGGGGGGAAATGAAATTTGGGGACTCAGGAAGGTAGGAGCAGGCAGGCTGACCACTAGTGCTATGCCTCTAAGCTCCCTCCTATAATCATCCTGACATAACACTACATACAGTATCTGGAGTGGATGCAGACAAAAGAAGATGCACGGGATAGCAGTTCCAGCCCAGGTCCTGCTGTGCAGCTATAGACTATCCAGCAACTATCCATACAGCAAAGCTTCCTTTATAAGAAGAGGAGCCAGGAGGCAAGAAAACAGAGGCAAGAGTGAAGTAGATCCATGTATGGGAGTAACAATGGAAACCAAAGACACTGGGCTCTATCCAAGTAAGTCACACTTAAAGAGTAGACCCACTGAGATCAGGCTCATTGATTTCAATGGTTCTACTTTGAATATAGCAGGCAGTTGGCTACAACCCAATGTCTGGAAAGAGACCAAACAAGCCATCTCTTTTCTGTCAGGTGCCACAGCACGTTCTCTGGGTGGTCTACATACAGCCTAACCTACCTCACAGGATTGTTGTGAGGATAAAATTGGTTTGGGGACAGAGCCGCTAATACTGTGAGCAACTTGGAGGAAGGGTAGAATAAAAAAACAACAACTATTTTTCATAATAACATTCTCCACCCCAACTAGCCACACGTGAGAGAATGTCTGCATAGAAATGCCATTTGTCAGACAAGTCTCTGGCCTCACTTCGCATCAATGGAGACTGCGGGGATGCACTAACGATCAGGGAGCCTGATTCCCCAGCAAGTCTCTCTGGATGGCCAATGGGCTCTGGATCAGACTGGGGTCATGCCCTCTGAGACAGACTTAGGGGTCTAATCCACCATCCCTCTGAACTGAGTAAGGGGCACATCATAACAAAACTGCAGGGAAGAACACACCGCATAAGAAAAATTCCTGCAAGCAAGATGACTCAAAGCCACATAAAATATTACTGGGGTGTCTTTCTGTAAAACCTAAGTTAATAAGAAAATCCACCCACCCCATTTAAGAGCTGGATAACGTCCTGAACCTGAATGAAGAACACTAAGGAAACTCAAGAAGCAGTCGTATTTCCCTTGCTCCTAACCTCCTGCTACATACCTGAATGAATCCCTTCTGCTGTATGAAATCAAGATCAAGATTCCTATGGTGTGGCAGAAATCATAGGGCCAAACTAGAGGGTTTTTTAACACATAGCATACTGCTCCATAGTTTGTTCTTCCTTTATAAAAGGAATATTGTATTAAAATCATCTCCATGTGCAAACTGCACGGTTGGTAAAGCTTTCCCTTTGTGTTCTAAACATAGATCACAGGTTACTGTGAGTTTGAGTGTCATCTGGTCTTAGGGGAGAGTAAATCCAAAGCTCATTTCATTTATTTTCTCCTAAAGCTGAAGGAATGAGTCCTCGGCAGTAGGGCTCAAATACTTCCAAAGCAACTAAAGAGACTATAGGGTGCGTCAGATAGTTCAGCCAGACTGGGATAAAGCCTTCCGTAATTCTATTTTGGGGGGATCCCTAAAGAAAAAGGAAGCCAACCCATATAGAAAATTAAGCCTCCCAATCCGATCCATCCCAACTGGGCTATTGCGTTTCTGTACAATCTCTTCCAGTGGTGGTGGAGGAGAGGAGAGATAGCCCTACCTGCATGCTGGATTCCCTGCAAGAATCACACACACATAGAGCAAGACATGTAGCTGCATCCTAAATATTAAGCAAACATCTAGTTTGACACTTTTTAAAGGAAGGAGGTGGCCCTTTTTAGGTATTAAACTCCCAGCCATCATTCAGCTTTCTAGGGAAAACCTCATTCCCTGCTATGATGAAGTTGATTATTAGTTCCCAGTTTCTTATTGACAGGACCGTTCAAAATAGTGCAATCAGAAAATTTGTTTAAAAACTAAAACTTGTATGTCTATAAACCTCAAAATTAGCTTTGCCTTGCTCCATACCATCATGAGTGTGGGACTGTCCCTTTCAAGATTCACAGTAATTGACTACTCCAAACTGTTGTGTTTCTACAACATTCATAAGTTCCCATAACATTCACAAAAGACAATAACAAACAAGCTAGGGGGGTGCACTCCACAATAAGCTTTGGGCCAATGCAAATCGTACCTCCACACCTCCAGGAGAGTGTGCTCTATAAGATGGCATTGAATCACATCTACCCAAATGTTTATTTTGGGCACAGGACAATGTTAAACATAACACCCATACCAAAATGTGTAGAGAAGAACGGGGGTATACACCGTAAAACAAGAACACATCAAATCATATCCAACACAATGCTTCTTTTGGACACTGTCAAGCATGGCACTCCCATGGCAATAATATCCAGAATATGTAGAAAAGAATAAGGAACTAGGTGTGAACATAACAAAATAAGTTTTGGGTGACTCCAAATCATACCTCCACACCTCCAGGAGAGTGTCCACTATTAGACAACATTGAAATACACCTGGGCCAATACTTTCCCTCAGCACAGGACACCGTTAAGGGTACATATCCACAACTATAATAGCCAATATATGTGGGAAAGAGTAAGGAGTAAGATTTTACTGCTTCCTTGAATAAAATACAGTTTTTAAATGTTTTAACAACATAAAGGTTTTCTTGTGATACTGGATATATAATTTAACTGGATATTGTATATTGGGTACTGGACATCTTAACTATACTATTATCCAAAACAACTGATTAGGCTCAAATAGAAAGTGTTTGAAAGGTTGTTTTGTTTGGTACATAATGTTTAAGTAGATAATGACACTTTCTCTTATTTATTGAAAAAATGTAGAAAAGAATAAAGAACTGGGGGTGTACACCCCAAAATAAGCTTTGGGCAACCACAAACCACAGACCCACACATCCAGGAGACTGTCCTCAACGAAATGGCATTAAGTCTCATCCAGCTCAATGCTTTCCTTGGGCACGATACACTATAAAAAGGCATGTACCCACGGGCTGAAGGTGTACACCCCGAAATAAGCTTTGTCACTGCAAACCACACATCCGTCAGAACGCCACGGTTACCCTCAGCCACCGGCGGTTTTAAGTTTCCCTCACGCGGCGCGGACTACATTTCCCACCACGCACTGCGGCGCATATTCGACGGTTCTTTTATTTCTACCCCGCCGGGCATGCTGGGTCGCGTAGTCCGCCTATCCCGAGGCACGCTGGGTATTGTAGTCCGTCCACGCCGCTTTAAGCCACTGCTGAAACAAGTGGCGGGTATTTCCTCACACCCCCCCATCAAGGCTTCCTGAAAGGCTTTTTAAAAAGAAAGGAAAAGAAAGAAAGAACGCCACGCGCACACGGCGCTTCGCACCCCCCACCCGCGGCCGCCCTACTTGAAAGGCATGCTGGGAAATGTAGTCGCGGCTCCTTCCCTCAGGCTGCCTGGAAGGCTGCTGAACTCAATAGGACTTGTGCCACGGTTTATTATTATTATTATTATTATTATTATTATTATTATTATTATTATTATTATTATTATTACAAATGTGTTTTCATCACTCAGGGCTGCCTACAACCGATGGGGGGAGTGGGAGACCACCAAAATAGCATAAAATAAGGAAAAATAAGGACATTAAGCAGCAGCAAAAAGGTGCTGAGGGTAGCAATAGACATGTTCTACCACTGGTCTCCCAGAGGCAAAATCTTGCTCTTGGCACCTGCTGACCATTCGTGCCAGCAGCGAGAAGCCGATGACTGCCGTGCACGTTGCAGAAATGCCCTTCGGGTGGCCGAGTGCATTCCGCACATGTGCAGGGGCACTCTTGCGGATGTTATTACCCACTCTGCCTCTTCTCGGGGGCTTCTGACTATCGTGGTTTTGGTGGCAGGTGAAATGGCTCCTCCTGGCTTATACTACAAAAAAAGCCCACCAAAAACGTATGAAAAGATTTGAACATACAAATGACTGCAGCACATTGATCCTTAGTTTCATCCAAGTGGATTACACATTATTCTGGAAGGAACCATAAAGGCATATGATAATGCAAGTTGACGCACGATAAAAAAAAAAAAACTTGCCGCTTCCCAAGAATTAAGCCTCCCTTGCTTAATTAAGCAAATGGAAGTGGTCATTGAAATGTGCACGAACATTTCAGCATTCATGGCCTGGAGATAAGCTGGAGCCAGGAGCGGAAGAGCTGCCCTGATAGAACCAAATTAAAAATTTAAAAAATCCTTCCAGTAGCACCTTAGAGACCAACTAAGTTTGTTCTTGGTATGAGCTTTCGTGTGCATGCACAGTGCACACTTCTTCAGATGGCAGACCAACACGACTACCTACCTGATAGAACCAGTTTAGGTTGGTGGCCTTCCCGCTTTGGGGTCTGTCAGAAATCTTTCTCATTTCTCCAGAACGAAACTATTCATTATTAACATTTAAAAAACAATTCTGGGGCTGCTTTTTCTGATTGGGTGGGTGTGGTGCAGCTTTAAAAGCAGGAAAACAGTTCAGCAACACTATACCATGAAAATATTATCATTCTAGATCAGGGATCAGCAACCTTTTTCAGCCGTGGGCCAGTCCACCGCCCCTCAAACCATGTGATGGGCCGGACTATATTGGGGGTGTGTGAACGAATTCCTATGCCCCACAAATAACCCAGAGATGCATTTTAAATAAAAGGACACATTCTACTCATGGAAAAACACGCTGATTCCCGGACTGTCCGCGGGCCGGATTGAGAAGACGATTGGGCCGCATCCAGCCCACGGGCCTTCGGTTGCCTACCCCTGTTCTAGATTCTGGTGTCAAACACCTCATATTGGTTCTAGGTTTGAAATTAAGATACTGTAAGCACTGCCAGGTTTCAGAGACAGGCTCCTGACTCTTACCTGTTCTTGGTTGCTCCAAGCAGCAAAAGACCTATGAAATGGATAAGAGTCAACAATTCAGGACTCAATTCAATTTCATGTTTACTTGCACTGGGTAATCTCTGGCCCAGGGCAGCTAACTGGGAAGGTGTGTGTTCAGGTAGGTAGGTAGGTAGGTAGGTAGGTGTTGCTTAGTGACCAGTCAGAGTGGCATGATCCTCACCGAGGTAACATCTGCTCTGATCAGCTGTGTAGTTCTGAGGGAGGTTCTTCTCAGTGTTTGGTTGAATGTCTCCCTGCTATGTACAAGGCTTGAGGTAAGAACGACAAAACCCCTCCATTCCTTCCTCTTCATATTATGTGCTGTTTCGTTCAGCTTCTGCAGCAAAGTGCTATCAAGACCTTTCTCCCTTTTTTCTTATCTGTCTGAAGTGGCTTTGCGAGTACTCCATCCTTTATGCATCCTGAGGTTGCAATGCTAAGTGCACTGGCTAAAGCAGGCCTGACGAATCTTTTTCACATTCCCTGTTAGCCAACCCTCCAAGCTCTGTATGCCAGAGATTTTTGTTCTTTTCTCATTTTTCTTTTGTTTTTTGTCCCCTCTGTATCACAGTTGCTTTATAACTGAAATTCTTTCGATAAAATATGAATACAAAAAAAAAAAGCCAGCAATAGGTGTGGCCCAAGCACTGGAGTCTAGACGTGGTGCAGCAATAAAACTGCTAGCACATTACAAAGCTAAGCAGGGTCTGATATGGTTTTAAATTGGATGGGGAACCATTTGTTCAGATTCCAGCATTGCAGGGGGTTGGATCAGATGACCCTCAGGGTACCTTCTAACTACAATTCTTTCATTCTTTCCTCATCCTCTTTGCCTTTCACCTCCCTTTCTTTCGCTCTCACATTTATTTGTTGTTACTCACCCTCTTTCATCCCCGCTTTTGTGTTCTCTCATATCTTCTTTCCTTCCTTCTTCTCTCCTAATTCTTTCTTTCCTCCCCACCAATGCCCTATATACATCCATTGCACGTATTATATACATTTGCACACAGGATTTCTACTTCCCTTTAAAAAATCTCAACAACTACAAAAATTATGCTTCCTGTGTGACCCACTTTAGGTCTGCATATGACGCACTTATCCCAACCTACCAGTTAAAGACCAGCAAACCAGGCGTCATCAACATGTAGTGCCCTGAAGATGTTGGGATACAACCTCCTCCATCTCTGACTATTGGCCATGCCGGCTGAGGCAGATGGGAGCTGAGATCCACAGTTGGTGACCTCTGAACATGGCCATGCCAAGGCTCAAAACCCCAAGCCCCAATCCCTGGAAGACATAGAATCATGGAACTGGAAAGGGACCATGATGATCATCCAGTCCAAACCCCTGCAATGCAGGAATCTTTTGCCCAAGGTGAGTCTCAAACCCATGACCCTGAGATTAAAAGTCTCATGTATGAACCACTAATAAGGGGAAGCGTTTCTGCTCATCCCTGAAAGATCACCTCCACGTTGCCTGCATGAAAAACAAGGAATGGCTTACAGATCAGGACGCATGGCTTGCCGGCCAGCTTGAGCCCTTGCACATGAAACACGAAACACTGTAAAAAGTAAAAGGAAAGGAAAAGAGCCCTGGATGGTTAAGTCCAGTCAAAGGTGACTATGGGGTGTGCGGCATTCATCCCGCTTTCAGGCCGAGGGAGCCAGCGTTTGTCCACAGACAGCGTTCTGGGTCATGTGGCCAGCAGGACTAAACCGCTTCTGGTGCAACGGGACACCGTGACGGAAACCAGAGCGCACGGAAATGCCGTTTACCTTCCTGCCACAGCGGGACCTATTTATCTACTTGCACTGGCGTGCTTTCAAACTGCTAGGATGGCAGGAGCTGTGACAGCAATGGGAACTCACTTCGTTGCGGGGATTTGAACCACCGACCTTCCGATTGGCAAACCCAAGAGGGTCGGTGGTTTAGACCACGGCACCACCCATGTCCCTATAAGAAACACTGTACTGTACTGTGCTGGCAACGGATGAGAGGGGACGTCCCTCAGACTGCCTCCAGGGGGTGCCCTCTTCCCAAATTTGCTCTCAGCAGGAGTAGCTGGCAGGCTGGATCTCCACCCTACATAAAGGGGAGTCTCTATAGTGTGGGGAAAAGAAGCAAAATACACACAGACAAACAGCGTGTTTTGCTCTGCTGCTGACAGTTCTCTTCCCAGGACTTCATATCCCATCCAACTGGTTCCCGTCCCAGTTGTCACTAAGGGTGTCCAGCAGGCGTTGGCGTGCGAGGGCCCTCCGGAGGTGCATGCGATAGTCCTCCATCACCAAATCATCCCAGCGCCGCAGTACAAAGTGGTTTCCGCCCAAAGTCAGTCCCGAACACAGGAGCTGGTTCCGCGTCCGGAAGTCTGACACTGTGATCAGCCACCTGTATGTGGAGATAGGGAAGGGGGAGGTGTTTGTACTCTTATTTATTTAATAAAAAATACTTGTGGACTGCAACTTCCTTAACACACACACACGCACGCACATCAAGAGCTGCATACAGCAATACACACACTGTCCCGCTTGCTCCTCTTGACAACCCTAACAACTACAGACCCTCCAATTGTCCCTATTTTCCAGGGACAGTCCCGGATTTAGAGAAGCCGTCCCGGTTTCCGATTTGATCCTGGAATGTCCCGCTTTTCCTTAGGACGTCCCTATTTTCATCAGAGAAATGTTGGAGGGTATGGAGTTATCCAACTCCCAAGCCGTCTGAAGGCAATCCTGTATAGGGAAGACTTTCTAAAAAATGTTTAATGTTTTATTATGTTTATATATGTTGGAAGCCACCCAGAATGGCAGAATAGTAAAATTGTCATTATGGAACGGGGCGTCCCTATTTTCATCAGAGAAATGTTGGAGGGTGTGTACCTACCTACTCTAGCTCCCCTACCTTTTCATCTCACCCACACCCTTGCCTATCCCCTCCTGCCTTGACCCACTGCCTCCCACCAAAGTTTGCCCTTCCTTGTCCCGGCTCACCCCACACTTCTTTTGTTGTTGTTGTACAGTGTGGCACTTACTGTAACAACTTCGTGGTGAGTAATGGCACCTATTTTTCTAGAGGGGGGGGGGAAATCACTGTTTCCCTGCATCACAAAGACTGTCAGTCAGAAGAGGAAGTTACATACCATTTCAGCCGAGACTGCAGGGATAGCTCAGTCTGTAGAGCATGAGACTCTCTATCTCAGGGTCGTGGGTTTGAGCCCCACGTTGGACAAAAGATTCCTGTGTTGCAGTAGGTTGGAACAGATGACCCTCGGGGTCCCTTCCAACTCTACAATTCTATTAAATAAAAGAAGGCGCCCCAGCAGCCCTAGTAAGTCAGGTGATGCCAAAGAGCCAATTAGATGATACTGACTGAGGCATAGGAGGACTTGCTGACATTCAACAGTCTCCACTACTGTCTACCCTTCCCCACCCCCCGCCCCCCCAGCACCCAACACATACAAAAAGTCTAGGACTCCTGGGATTTCTTGGAGCAGAAACCGAGGATAGGGCTGGAGAAGGCAGGCCGACGGATGCTTTGATTGAGCAATGATGCCTGGCAGGGACAGGATGGGGAAGGTCTAACCTGTTCTTCCGTCCAGCCGTCCCGCAGATCACATTGATGTTCTCAAACTGGATGCTGCGCAGGAGTCCTGACTCAAACGCATCGGGAATGGCTTCCTCTACTGCTGCCAGGACCTCTGCATGGTTCATCTCCTTTTCAGGCTAAAAGGCAAAGGGAGAATCCCAAGTCACCAGCTGCCATTCCATCCACTCAGACCACTCACTATGAGGTGCAGCAACCTTCTTAAAGGAAGTCTAGGAAATAGGAAATTTACAGCTAAGCCAGTCTTTCTTTCAGGGCCCTCCGTTACATTAAACTCTGCACTGCACTCTTTTCTTGCGTAAGATACTGCATTCTGGGCACAACGATTTAAGAATTGGAAGGGACCCCAAGGATCATCTAGTCCAACCCCCGGCAATGCAGGAACCTCAGCTTTATAAAGCATCCATGGCAGATGGCCATCCAGCCTCTGCTTAAAAACCTCCAAGGAAGGACAGTCCACATTCTCCCGAGGGAGACCGTTCCACTGTTTAACAGCTCTTACTGTCAGAAAGTTCCTCTTGCTCAGGCATAGGCAAACTCGGCCCTCCAGATGTTTTGGGACTACAGTTCCCATCATTCCTGACCACTGGTCCGTTAGCTAGGGATCATGGGAGTTGTAGTCCCAAAACATCTGGAGGGCTGAGTTTGCCTATGCCTGCTCTTGCTGTTTAGTCAGAATCTCCTACCTTGTAACTCGAGGCCATTGGTTCGAGTCCTACCCTCCAGAGCAGGAGAAAATAAGCTTGCTCCATTATACACATGACAGTCATGTGACAGCAATGTTGTCTTTATTGATTTGTACCCCACCAATCTAGTTGGGTTGCCCCAGCCACTCTGGGCAGCTTCCAACATATATAAAACCACAGTAAAACATCAAACATTTAAAAAAAAAAATTCCCTAAACAGGCCTGCCTTCAGATGTCTTCTAAAAGTCAGGCGCAGTAGAACCTCGGTTGTCGAAAATAACACTTTGGAAGCTGAACAATTCAGAACCCAAACGCCGACAACCTGGAAGTGAATGCTTCCATTTTCAAACGATTTTCATTTCCCGGTGTGCGTTTTTCATTTCCCCGCATTGACTTTGCATCCAGCCCTTTGATTCTCGGTTTTCGAACTTTTCGGAAGCCGAACAGTCTTCCGGAATGGATGACGTTCGAAAACTGAGGTTCCACTGTAGTTGTTTATTTCCATGACATTTGATGGGAGGGCTTTCCACAGGGTGGGTGCCACCACCGAGAAGGGCCTCTGCCTGGTTCCCTGTACCTTCACTTCTTGCAGTGAGCAAACTGCCGGAAAGAAGACCCTCGGAGGAGGACCTGTGTCCGGGCTGAGCGATGGGGGTGGAGATGCTTCTTCAGGTGTTCAGGCCTGAAGCCGTTTAGGGCTTTAAAGGTCAGCACCAACACTTTGAATTGTGCTCAGAAACATACTGAGAGCCAATGGTAAGTCTTTCAGAACCAGTGTTATATGGTGCCAGCGGCCCAGAGATTCCACACCCCCAGTCTGTTCCTCCCACCTCCCACCAGCCAAAGGATTCCTTCCTGAAGACTGACCGGACTCTCCAGACAGAGGCAAAGGGGCCGAGCAGCTGGTGGCTTGGGGAACTTGCGAATACATGGGATTTCCATGTCCAGTGCCTCATATTCTGCAATGATCCGCTTCAAGTATTGACGCCTGGGGAGGGGAAGTACGGGGAGGGAGAAAGAAAGCTGAAATATCTACACCACACTATTGAATGGTTTTATCTTAGCTGTCTACTATATATTTTGGGAACTTGTTCATTGTGCATCGACACCTCTTAAGGCAGAGCTGTAGCTATGTGGGGTAGCCTTTTTTTGCCCCAGGTGAAGCCTCCAGAGGGTGCATGTGTGTGTGTGTATACAAATGCACATGAGGTGTGCCAAACTGGATCTTTGATCAGGGTGAAATAAAGCCTAGTTTATTTGGAAATATATCCCAAGTCTTCAGTATTCTCTCCTCCAGAGGAAACCAAAGCTGGATAACCCCGTCCCTGGAAATTACCACCCCGCTGAGGATTATGCAATAATTCCTCAAATGGCAGAAGAAATTAAGTTCATTTGGTAATAATAATAATAATTATAATTATAATTTATTGTTTATACCCCGCCCATCTGGTTGAGTTTCCCCAGCCACTCTGGGCAGCTCCCAACAGAATATTAAAAACACAATAAAACATCAAACATTAAAAATTTCCTTAAACAGGGCTGCTTTCAGATGTCGTCTGAAAGTCGGATAGTTGCTTATTTCCTTGACATCTGGTGGGAGGGCGTTCCACGGGGCGGGCGCCACTACTGAGAAGGCCCTCTGCCTTCTTGCATTTATTACAAGTGGGGAGAGGATGATTGTGCTTATGGACTTACCGTGGGCATCTAGCCTGCTACTATAATGGGCTTTTCTTACATTCTTACGACCCAGGAAAACCCTGACATAAACAGTACTTACGAGGTTTTACGTGGCGGGGGACAATGCTGCTCCAAGTCAAGGAAAAGACAAGAGGTTCCCTCTTCACTCTCACTTTCTGGCAGAAGAAGGGCTGCAAAGGGAAAGGAATGATAAGGCCAAGAATGGGGAAGGGCTGTGGCTTAGTGGTAGGGAATCTCGTTTCCATGTAGAAGGTTCAATCTGTGCAGACCCTCCCAAGTGTCCCTATTTTCCAGGGACAGTCCCGGATTTGCAGAGGCCGTCCTGGTTTCTGATTTGATCCCAGAATGTCCCGCTTTCCCTTAAGATGCCCCTACTTTCATCAGAGAAATGTTGGAGGTTATGGAGCTATGCGACTCCTGAGCCATCTGAAGGGAAGTTTTTTGATGTTTGATGTTTTATTATGTTTTTATATATGTTGGGAGCCACCCAGAGTGGCTGGGGCAACCCAGTCAGATGGGCAGGGTAAAAATAGTAAAATTATTATTGGTGCAGAATAGGATGCCTCTGTTTTCATCTGTTGGGGTTTATGTCTGTGGCATCTTCAAGCAGGCCCGAGGATGACCTCTGCCTGAAATCTTGGAACCTGCTGCCAGTCAGTGCAGACAGCATTGAGCTAGATGGTACACGGCTGTTTCCTATGTTCCTAATAGTGGTGTTTCATGTGTCTCGTGACCCTTACTTGGATCCCACTGGATGCCGGAACTGGAACGCAATTTAGCCCCTTCATTCTCGTCTTCTTGCATCCTAGGGAACAGGGGAAAGCGACATGGGTTAAGCCTGCTTGGTAATAACCAAAATGTGACCTCCGCACTCACCCAACCCCCCCCAAAAAAAATATACTCTGGCTTTTGCATATGGAGAAAGAGCAGTTGTGCCTTCCACACCTTTTAGATTCTAAAATGAAGAAGGAATCAATCTCTCAATTTCCACCCCCAAATGAATTATTGCATTGATGTAACCAGTGGCGGCTAGCATGCAGTGGGTTCGTTTATTTTATTTATTTCATAAAACTTACACACCGCTTGACTTTAAAAAGCCTCAAAGCGGTTTACAAAACAGGTTGGTTAGTTTTGTGGGCAACTGCACGGCCGTCCGGAGTTTGCACTTCCAGGCAAGGAGAGAGAAGGGACTTGGGTTGTGCAAAAGGCAAGGAAGGCCAACAGTAGGTGGCGCCAGAGAGCTAGTGACAGGCAGAGCTAACTGATTCTCATTTTATCTGAATCCTCATCCTATACTGGTCAATTGAAATAAATCTGTTTTAAGCATGTGACACCAGAGGGCGCTGTAGAGCAATGTAAAATCGCCAATGTAAAATTGCATTGAGAGATGTATATTTCTCTCTCTCTTTTTTAGCGTTTTTACAGTCGGTATAGAATTAGACCCAAAATGCAGACGAAGGAGAAGGAAGCTGACAGTCGGTTTCAGCCATCCACGGTTAGGGTTTAAGAAAACAGGAAGGAGGAGGCTAGCAAAGGGCAGACCGGTCGAACACCGCTCCCGTATCTGCCATAATAAAGCGCTGGATTTCATGCCACCACATTTTAAATAAGCAACTGCACAGATTAACTTGTGGAACTCTCTGCCACAAGAGGCGGCGGTGGCCACTAAGCTTACTTTGCCTTTGAAAGGGCATTAAGGCAAGCATATGGGGAAGGAAAATATGAATAGCTGCTAGGCATGATGCGTAGCTGTCAACTTTTCCCTTTTCTTGCGAGGAATCCTATTCGGAATAAGGGAATTTCCCTTAAAAAAAGGGAAAAGTTGACAGCTATATGCTGGCTCTGGGATTAGAGGCACCGTGCTACTGAGTACCAGGTGCTGGGGAACAACAACCGGAGGAGAGGGCTCTTGAGCTCTTGTCCTGCTTGTGGGCTAATAATAATAATAATAATAATAATAATAATAATAATAATGGCGGCTAGCTCCAGCTTTGGTCTTAGCCAGCAGGGTTCTTCGTGTGTTCTTATGTTCTGTTTTTTTTATTTTTGCCCTCCCC
Organism: Lacerta agilis; assembly: GCF_009819535.1. Taxonomy (NCBI): domain Eukaryota; kingdom Metazoa; phylum Chordata; class Lepidosauria; order Squamata; family Lacertidae; genus Lacerta; species Lacerta agilis. The sequence continues at coordinate 35,932,820 of NC_046325.1, read as the reverse complement.
AAAGCAGCCCTGAGGAATTAGTAGGAATCATCTCATTTTACAAGGAAGAATAAGAAGCTGAGATGGAAGCACAGTGAGACTTTTCTGACGTTATCCCGGGCATTTTGAAGCAGTCATACATGTCGTTACGTTTCGCCATGGGGGAGCCTGTTGGCAAACACGGCCTCATCCCAGGAACTGATCTCCCCTCTCCCCATTTCACACCTGGAAGGATTCGCCTGTTAAAGAGATTCGGCGCAGTTTGCATTTTAATTCACGGAGCCAAACGCCCCGATTCGCACTCCCCGCCGGACCCCTCTCCAAACAACACGCGAGCCAAAATTCAGCTACCCTTTGAAAGTCTCACCTCTCCAAATTTTGTGATGCAGTCCTCCAACCGCAAAATGTGTCTGTTGGGGGAAAACTTTCATACAAATGCAGGTATTCGCGTGACAGCGACATACGTACAGGAATGCATTGTATCAGTGGAAATCGCTTGCAAAAAAATAATAATGTGTGTACATTGGGCAAAATTCGTAACGTACATAATATGCATGTGCGTATTAAGAGAGATCTGCACTAGAATGCTGAGGAATCTGCACTATGACTTTTTATTTTATTTTACAGTACGTTAACCTATGGGGAAGTGTGGCGAACTGGATTGAAGACTGAAAAATGAGAAAAAGCAAAATGGACAGATTCATCCACTCCTGTTCTCCATATAGATCAGGGACATCATGTTGGGAGACATTTACATTGCTGGGAGGAGGATCGATTGTCATGGGGAGGACAATCTGGGCTTGCACAGAAAGAAACCAGCTGCGTGGATTTTTTTATTTATTCCCAACACGTTTTGATCTGTACTCTTGCTCAGCAGGGTAAGGGGGGGGGGTGGCGTCCTTCTATTTATTTCTAAAACAGGGTAATAAGGACTGTTTAAACATGCTTCAAAGCAGCAGCTTAACTCAAGCTGCCCCGTCTGGCTCCTGCAATCAGGGCAAATTTGCTTTAACATGTTTTTCCAGTGCTTCAATCACAGGGTACCGGAACGCCCAATGCCCCAGTTTCCAAACCTGGCATCTCCAGTTTTTTTAAAAAAGGCTCAGATAGCAGCAAGACCTCTCTGCTTGAGGACCCCGGTGAGCCACTGCCAGTCAGAGTAGATCAGAGTTTCCCAAGCTTGGGTCTCCAGCAGTTGTTTATACTACAACTCCCATCATCCATAGCTAGCAGGACCAGTCGTGAGGGATGATGGGAATTGTAGTCCCCAAAACAGCTGGAGACCCAGGTTTGGGAAAACCTGGAGCAGATCATGCTACAGGTGTGAGGAACCTTTGGACCTCCAGATGTCGTTGAACCACAACTACCATCATCCCTGGCTATTGGCCGACTGTGGCTGGAGCTGATGGGAGTTGTAGTTCAACAACTTCCCATAGCTTCTGGACTGGGCTAGATGGACAAGCCATCGGCCGTGGAATAAGGCAGATTCCTTGGAACAGGACAAAGGGTCTATTAAAGAACCTGATCGCTCAGTCGGTAGAGCATGAGACTCTCAATCTCAAGGTTGTGGGTTCGAGCCCCACCTTTGGAATAGATTCCTGCATTGTAGGAGGTTGGACTGGATGACCCTTGTGGTCTCTTCCAACGCTACAATTCTATGATTCTATTATCCTGTAAAAAGAAGATAACTACAAAACCACAGCAATATTGGAGTTGGGACTCAGCTACATTAGTGAAGAAAATGTGCTTTATATATGAGTTATAGCACTGTGACACCAGATGGCTCTGTGGAGTCCTGTCTTTCGCCAGTGTGATTTCCCTTAATGAAGTTTACAACGCGTTTTCCTGAAACGCTTTTTTTTATGTGTCTAGATCCAGCCTTACGGTTGATTCCCAGGTCCTTCTCTGCACAAACGGAATCCTAAAAAGGAACTGGTTTATATGCCCCTGCACCCCAAAATAAGCTTTGATCTATATCAATAACACAAATATCCCGGCCCCTTTGGAGATCCGCAGTAATACTCCAGTCAAACTAGGGTGGGGGTGGAGGGGCTGCAACAACCAATTGGTACAGGGTGAGCCCAGATGGCACTTACAAAAAAGGAATGGAGGAGGGTGTACCCCCATGATAAGCTTTGGGCCACCCCATAAACCTTAGTTCCTTTTAAAAAGTCCACTGACTGAGCTCTTTTTTTAACTTTTGTGCAAGTACAGAACTGGGAACTTGTAACCAAACTCATAATAGTAGTATAAATAAACACAGCTAAGTAGGGATAGGAAACCTGTGGCCATTGAGAGGTTGCTGGGCTACAACTCCCATCACCCCTAGCTATTGGCCCTACTGACTATGGCTGATGGGAGCAGGAATCCAACCACATCTGGAGAGGCACAAAGATCCTGCACCCCTGCAGTAAACCCGCCCTCTAGCGTCTGCCACCCAAACCACTCAGCCCCCCCCCCAAAACCAACAACAATATGGCATCCTCTAGAATGAATAGGCTATGGAGGCAGATTCTCCCAGTTCAAAGCCTCCGCAAGACTGGCATCCATGCCTAGCCTCCTCCAGCTAACCTTATCTTTTTTCTGGTTTAAGAGGATTCAGCCTTCCAGCAGGCCAACAGCAGAAATTCAAAACCAGTCCCGGGGTTCCAGAATGCTGACTCCGCTGCAAGGGAGGGGGGTGTAGAAGATGGGGAGACTTCCAGCAGGTGGAGCCAGAGCCGATGGCACACAGAGCCACCCTGTTGTCAGTAGCGAGCCTGCAGCAAATCACACAGAGGGGGTGGAATTAACTCCTTATTAGAAATGCAGGATCCACACAAGCATACCAGGGCTTCGGTAGGTCTTGTCCCCCCCATATGAGGCAGTTGCAGAAACTAAAGTTCCCCACCTTCCCACAGCCACCTAAGTCTATTCCCCTCCAGGGTTCCCCCCCCCCCAAGCAATATGAGACTATGCCAGCGTGCCTGCCTATGCTTGTTCCGCTTCATGCCTCTCCTGGTCCTGGGAGACCAGGAGGGAGGGGAGCTTGTCGCAGCAGGAGGGGAGATCCCCGTGCTCCTTCAGCAGCCTGACTCATCTCTGCCTCTTGGCCTCTCTCCTTCCCTGCTTCTGCTTCTGGACTTCAGTTTACCGCAGATTCTCCCTTTTACCTCTTCAGTTTCCAACTCCTCCTCCCAGTCTTCTCCTTCTGACCACTCATTGACGTCCTACCACCAATCCCCTGGCACCGAGCCTTCTTCCCTTGGGGGTTCCCAAACTGCTTCCTCCCACCATTCTTCTGCATCCATCGACCAACCAGTCAATGTTGTAGTTAGTCCAACCCACTGATGTAGTTAGGTTAGGCTATAGACTTAAGTATCTTACAAGAGAAAGGCTCTTCAGATGATGCTAAATCTTACTTTGCTTACTTCAGAATGCGGCAAGCCAGCCCCACTGCATTTGGGGGTCCACCAGCTCATTCTGCTTAGTGGAGCCCAGTGCCTCCCCCCCCCAGTCTCCCCCCCCCCGATGGTGCCACTGCCTGCTCCCTCTTTCAGTAGCACACACAGCCAGCAAAGACTTTCAGTGAAACACATGCAAGGTAAATGCCATTCCCTGTCCTACCATTAACAAGAAAACTGCAGAGGTTTTAATTAAGTTGCCTCTTTGGAAGGGTCTCTGGCTCCGCAGCATCGCTCCCATTAATGCTGAGATGCATAATAGACAGAGAGCTATTTGGAGACCCCGGTAATATTTGCAGTTCCATTTGCCAATCACCTTGTTGCAGAGTGCCAAAGATTAGCTAGCAGCCCAGGAGGAAACTATGTTGCTGAAAGTCCCGAGGAGAGAATTGCTTTTCCAAATAGCCATTAAAATGTGTTTCAGAGTGCTTAGTTGTTTTCATAATGGTTTTTGCAGGATATTCCCCAAAAGCCCTCCACCCCCATCCAAAAGATTGCCCTTCCCAATGTTCTGTGACCTTGAAATGCATTGAGATGGACAGGGAGACTGACCCAATACAGTACCTGTATAAATCTGTTTCAGTTCGCATTCATAGGTGATCCTACCTAATTCACACTTTGCATACTGAAACGGTATCTGAAATTTGCACATCTCTGAATTTTGCAATTCAGTTCTCTAGGCAAGTAATGTGTACAAAAATTCATATGTTAGGGCACTAGTCTCTGGCCGTTTCAGACCCACTTTTAACCCAAGCATGCACTTAGGGTTCCATGTCTTAATCTTTTACCATATATTTGCATGGTGGTAGTGCTCCTGTTGCAACCCACCTTGCATCAGGCCATGACCTCACTAGTGGGTCTTGACCTACAAGCTGAAGCCCAGTGTACCAGGGACAGTGGGCTTAAACATGAATCTATTGCCATACTACCCTGAACACTCATGATCTCGTCTGACCTCGGAAGCTAAGCAGGGTCAGGCCTGGTTAGTACTTGGATGGGAGACCGCCTGGGAATGCTGGGTGCCGTCGGCTTGAGCTTTGGGATAGCTCAGTCAGTAGAGCATGAGATTCTTAATCTCAGGGTCATGGGTTCGAGCCCCACCTTAGGCAAAAGATTTCTGCATTGCAGGGGGTTGGACTAGATGACCCTCAGGTTCCCTTCCAACTCTACAATTCTATGATTAATAAATATATAACGTGTTTCATATATGCATATATGAAAATACATAATATAAGGAGAAATTGTTTGATAACATAAATATAATTTAGGGGAAATTGCATAGACACATGTATGTGCATATTCTATGATTAGTAAATGTACAGCGTGTTTCATATATGCATATATGAAAATACATTATATAAGGAGAAATTGCTTGATAAGATAAATATAAATTAGGGGAAATTGCACAGACACGTGTAAGTGTTTATTGGAAGGAATCCTCACTGAAAAGCTAATGAATTTTAATTTTCTAATTGCTAACTGATGTGGAAATATGGAAGAACTGAATTTAAGATTGGGGAGAAGATGGAAAATGGAGGGAAACCAACACTGACAGATTCACCCACCCCGAATGAAACATCAGTACCCCACGGTCAATTGCAGGCTTGACTCAGCTCAGCTCGATTCGTTCTTTGGCAGCAAAGCTCTTCTCCCAAGACACAGAAAGCAAGATGGGACAACGGCACAGTTGGTTGCCAGTGCTAGGTCCTCCTGGTAGACAGGTTGGGCCTAGTCACTCTGGGTGGCCTGCGCCTAGTCACTCCCTCTGTCCAACAGACCTACCTCACAGGGTTGTTGTGAGGATATAAAGGGGGGGGGAGAATTGTGAGCTCCTTGGAGGAAAGGGATTCTCAAACCTAATTTAAAAAATACATTAGATGCTCAAGTTAAAGCCTTTTTATTCTCTCAGGCTTTTGGCAAACACTGACATGATCCTTCTGTCATCTGTCGCCTGCACACTTTGTTGCTGCCTGTTCTTTTACTATTGTGTGTGAGGGGGTGGGGTGTAGGATGATATGGCTTTCCATTGTCATTCTTTTATTTTTGGATTATAAGGCGTGTGGTATGGTTCTCAGAGTACTGGTCTAAGGCCAGGAAGAGTTGGGTTCAAATCCCTGTTCAGCCACAAAGCTTGCCGGTTGATTTTAAGCCAGTCACAATCTCTAAGGATAAAATGAAACGGAGGAGGACCACGTTGGTGCCCTCAGCTCCTTGGAGGAAGGAATCCAAATAAAGCACATTCCACTCACAAGGCTACAATTCCCAGAGTTCCCTGTGAGGAGGGATCGATCATTAAACAACTATGTCAACTGGAACTCTGTGAAGGTAATGGGAGTCTCCTAATAACTATCAGCACCCTTAAGAAACTGCAACTCTTGCAGTTCTTTGAGGGAAACCGTGACTGTTCACATTAGTATCATAGTATTTTAAATGTAAGGAGTGAATGAGAGCAATGTTGAGCCAGAGGGACTAATAAGTCTGACTTGGTCTAAGGCAACTTCCTATGGCTAATCGGATGACTTGGTCTGCCAGCAAGGAGAACCAGGGATGCCTGATTCCCATTGGGGCTGGTAGGGCAGAATGTGTTGGTTTTCGTATTTTTTGTTTGGTTAAAAGAATAAAGCACTAGGTAGAAAAATAAAAAAAGGGAATTTCCTGGAAGCCTAGATCCAGGTTAGGGGCAAGTATTCTTTGGTGAGAGAGTCCAAGCAGAGATTTAAAATCACAAACCATGCAGCAAAGTAAATGTAAGTGGAACTATAGGCTTAGACCTTTAAAACATTCCCTATTAAGTTGCTTCCAAAATTCCCCACTTCCCTTAGCAAAGAAAGGAAGTTAAAAATGGTTTACTTACAAATAAATAAATAATTTTGATTTATACCCCTCCCACCTGGTTGGGTTGCTCCAGCCACTCTGGGAGGCTTCCAACACATATAAAAACAAAAACAAAACATCAAACATTAATAATAACCACCTGATCCAATATAAAAAGTCACTATAACTTTAAACAACTTATATCAAATACCGGTACAACAAATTTTAAATAATCCATTAGAATTACAAACACTTCAAAGGCCAAATTCATGTTCTTTTCCATACAGTAGCAAGATAGGCAGAAAAAAACTTAGGTCAGTTCCAGAGTGATCAATGTTTCTAAATTATTGGTACAGAAACATGAAGGCGGCTTGCTTAAGCCATGTGGTCTAGATTTGGAGCATCGAGCTTAGACCTCTTACTGGTAGGGTTCACATAGTAGAAGTGAGATTGGTAACACTTCCTCCCAAGGAAGGAAGTGTGACTTAGGTAGGCCTGGCAGAACAGCTTGCTCTATGGTCTTTATATGGTTAAACATATTGGTTATATAAGGCTGATTTATCCCACAGAATTCCATTCTCCCTCCCTCCCACCTAATTTTCTGCTTCCTCTGTGTTACTCTGTCTGCCCCAACAGCCGGCCAGCATCCCACATCCACTGAGCATGCTCAGTGTGTTCCCCCTTCCGTTCCTAGGATTTCTCCCTGGCGTTTTAAGATTATTTACTAATTTACTTTCAGAACACATTTATGTCACTCAAGGGCCCCATAAGAGCAATTTACATAAAAGAACCAAGCAAAAAAACAAAACAAAACCCCAAACCCCCGCACCCATTAATTAACAAGAATGAAAAGGAAAAACCTTAAAATCAAATGGAGCGGAGCTAAAACCTTCACTCCTATATTAAAAGCCATTAAGAACCACACAGAATAAGAGTATTTTTACTGCCCACTGAAATGCCAGCAGGCTTCGGCCTAGTCTCACCACTTAACATATTAGAGGCATTAAAAACTTCCCTATACAGAATTGCCTTCAGACAGCTTGGGGGTTGGACAACTCCATACCCTCCAGCATTTCTCCAGTGCAATCAGGGACATCCTAAGGAAAAGTGGGACATTCTGGGATCAAATCAGAAACCGGGACGCCTTCTCTAAATCTTGTGCCAGGGTTTTCACTTTTCAAAATATGGCAACCCTAGTTACTATGCACCCAGCCCTCTCTATTAAACCCTCCATTCAGGCAAGCAAGAGGAATTACCAGAGGACCCTGCAGCCAGGCAGAGCAAGGCCAGCAGACTAAGGCCTGAAGAGGGAGATTTTGGCTGGGGAGGGGTGTGTGGCCTGGAAAGAGACCCAAGAACAAAGCACAGGAGGGCTGCATTTGGCAACTGTGGCTCCCCACCCCCAGCATGTAAGGTCTGGACTGCCCCAAAGACACACGGCTGCCCAAAGCTTCTACATACAGAAACTGACTTGACCGGTAGTCAAACCTTCCTTCAAAACTTGCAGTGGAACAGCTACTGCACCCGAACGCAGCATGGCAGCTTTCGGGGCCCTGTGCTCTGTCCTTCCATGCCCTGACTCCCTCCCCAACATCATGACAGAGACAGCCCTGTGTTCCTACATGGATGTTCCATTAGCAATAATGTCTAACAGCTGTTGATCAGGCCCCCTTTTCCAAAAGCCGTCGAAGCTAATGGCTGCCTTCCGCCACATCCTGCAGTGGTGCGCATTCCTCGTGCTAATTGTGCATTCTGTAACCGACTTTTGTGGGGTTTCTGGTACAATGAGAAAGAGAAGGGAAGGAAAACCTCCCCGATCTGTGGATGGCAGCCAGAGATCTTGGTTGTAGCCCAAGTTCTGCAGAGAGTCTTTAGGAAAACCAGCATTCACCGCTCTTGACATAAACGGCCCTCGCACCAGAACTACAAATAGAATCCGAGAAGGGACATGCAACGCTGTTTCAGGCAGAGCAAGACTGCTGAGCTGAAGGATGGCCTGCTTCCCCTTGGATGGATCAGAGCCTCCCAACTGGATGGAGCTGCATCTTTCATCCTGGCGCAAGCAACAGCTTTCCTATTGATAAAGTATCATTTCCTGGAACCAAATTCTTTCCCCGCTGCCAACTTTGTTCTCTTCGCCACCGACGTTTCCGAGCCAACTCACAGATCAAAATAAGCACAGCGCAAGTGTGGCCTTTCTTTGTGGAGGTGTGCAGAGATGCCACACGAAGCAAAAAATAAATAAATGGTGCCTCTCTTTCCCTCTGCTGCAACTCAGCCCACATTTGCCTGGACACAACTGTCTGCTTTGCAGAGTAAGCCTTGCTGTGGTGTAGTGAAACCTGATGATATTTGCCAAGCCAGACAGGCAGAGGAACTACTGGTTAAATCAGGTGTGATGTGAAGTAAAGGTGGGGCTGCCATCACCATAGGAGCAAGCTCTTGGGGCCAAAGTACCTTCAGCCCCCCCCCATAAAATAATCGAGGGAGCTGGACTCCCCCAAGTTGATGGGCATTGCCAGGTTGTTGTGTTTTTTAAAGCAGGAACGTGGGGATACTTACCATTTTAAATATATATATATATGTGTGTGTGTGTGTGTGTGTGTGTGTGTGTGTGTGTCTGTGTGTCTGTGGGAGCTGAAACACATATCCACCCAATGCCTGAGCCCCAAATCCTCCTGTATCCGTAATCAATAAAGTTGCAGCCATTTCTAATCCAGATCATTGTGTGCTTGAGTTTATTAATCACATCTTACATTTAGCCACAGCTCAGTGCTGTATGTTTTATGCCACATCCTTGTGGTAGCTATTTTGCAATTGGGGCCCATGGCACTTGGTGAGAATTATAGATGTGCACATTGTCCCCCAAAGCCTGGCGACCTCTGCTCTAGATCTAACCCTTTGCCACCCGCAGAGCACCTTTGACAGGTGGGCAGGACCACCCACCTGTCAATCACCCAACATCATTATGATGTCGGGTGCCTTGCCAATGGCCTAAGGGGCATCAGTACAAATGGTTTGGAAATGGACCTCAGAGGGGATGTCTCTGGGCTATCGCTGAGAGATATTGCCAATTGGTGCTTAGAGTCTGAAGTCTGTTTGTGAGCAGTTTGTACCAACCAAAACAACCTGCAAAGGGACTTCTAGGGCAAAGTCTTTCAGCGCCAATCACTCCCCCTCTTAAGCTGTTCTTGTTGTCCGGTGTGATCATTTGAGTAAGAACTTCCTTCTCCTTCGTCACCACGCTGATTACTGATGAGGTTAAGCTAGAAACCTTTTCCTTCCCTGGTCTCCCACCACACCACCAGCCAGATGTGGAAGGGAAGTGATTGACTGGTTGGCCCATTGCCATGGATACAGTTGCCATGGAAATAATGGTCCATGTTGCTGCCCCAGCCCCTTTCCTCCGTAGTGTTCCCAAGCATGGGTTCAGTGGCTACAAGTGGGGGGGGGGGCTGGGGCAGCTGGGAAATCCGGCTTCTCCGAGAGGCACAAATGAGTTATTGCATGCTGCTGGGAGAGAAGGCTGGAAACATAGAATTTCATGTTCTCAGCAGGAAGAAGATCAATGAGTCGCTATACATCAAGGGGAAGGGGAGGGGGAGGTGAGAGAATTGGGACTCCGAGTTCTCTGTGTGTGGAAGGAATGCAACCTAAGGAATTTCCTCAAAGGGGATCTTAATGTGTAGGTCTTGCAGAAGAGAGAGAGAAAAAGTGGAAGGCAGAAAAAAGAGTCAGAACCCCCGATTTCCCCAGGGTAGCCGTTTGATCCATACCATCCAAGTGTCCTGATTTTCCAGGGATAGTGCCGGAATGACAAAAGCCATCCCATGGCTTCTGATTTGATCCCAGAATGTCCCTATTTCCCCTGCCAGTGCTGCTGCGGCAGAGCTCAGGGAAGAGGATGAGCCGGTACTTGTCCCCAGTGGTGGTGGTGGTGAGGGAACGTCCTGTTGCCTCTCCATGGCTGCTGCCGCCGGCCTCCTCCCTTGGGCAGCTTGTAGTGGCTGCTGGAGGGCAGGTAAGGAACAGGAGAGGCTGCCACTGCTGAGGCCCAGCCCCGTGTGGTGTCCTGTCTCTGAGGTGCAGGCAGAGAGCAGGGTCGCCCTGGGCAGGAAGAAAGGGGGAGTGGAACAGAGCATAAACAGGTTTGTTTGTTTTTAATGCTTTGTGCATACGTTGCCCAATCTTGCCCCTTTCTAAAAGTTATTTATTGGTGTGTGTTTTCCTTTTTGTAAATCTACCAGAGGATAAAAATAAAATAACATCAGGGTTATTTTTATTTTTAATCATTTTAATTTGATTTTACAAATATAAAATCTTAACAATCCAAATGCATATCCATATATTGAGATTACTCTGAATCTCACGACTCCCCCCCCCACCCCTCCACGGGGTCCTATTTTCAACATTTACAACTGCATATTATTGATTTATATCAATCCATATTATCCATGGCATTTGTTACATAACAAGTTAAATTGAAATCCTGCTAATGTTTCTATCTGCTTAGAGTGGTCTCCTAGATAACATAATTTTCCCCCATTCTTTTTTAACATTTTTGTCCTCTTGGTTCCTGATCTTTCCAGTCAGCTTTGCCATTTCGGCGTAGTCCATCAGCTTGGTTTGCCATTCCTCTCTGGGTGGGACTTTGTCTTCTTTCCATCTCTGAGCTAGTAAAGCGGCTGTTGTCCCATACATAAAAAAGTCTTTTCTGCTCCTTTGGGATGTCAGTACCTATAATTCCTAATAAGAAAGCTTCTGGGTTGTTGTTTTTTTATTAAAAAAAACAAAGGTTATTTTAAACATTTTTTTCCATTTCATTATACCAGTATATATAATCTCCCAGACTGCTTTTATTACCTTACAAGTCCGCAACATATGATAAAAGGCCCCTTCTTGTTCTTTACATTTCCAGCAGGTATTTGTACTAACATAGAATAACATGAATAATATCAAATATATAGAATAATATCAAATATAGAATAATATCAAAGGGACCCAGGTGGCGCTGTGGGTTAAACCAGAGTCTAGGGCTTGCTGATCAGAAGGTTGGCAGTTCGAATCCCTGCGATGGGGTGAGCTCCCGTTGCTCGGTCCCATCTCCTGCCCACCTAGCAGTTTGAAAGCACGTCAAAGTGCAAGTAGATAAATAGGGACCGCTCCGGCGGGAAGGTAAACGGCGTTTCCGTGCGCTGCTCTGGTTCGCCAGAAAGCAGCTTTGTCATGCTGGCCACATGACCCGGAAGCTGTCTGAAGACAAACGCCGGCTCCCTTGGCCTATAGAGCGAGATGAGCGCCGCAACCCCAGAGTCGGACACAACTGGACCTAATGGTCAGGGGCCCCTTTACCTTTACCTAGAATAACATCAGGATTAAGGGGTTTTCTCAGAAGGAGGGTGTGTAGGCTGCGTCTTGTCGGTGTAGCGCTGGTGAAACTCACCCATCTTCTGACAGGGGAGAGGGACAAAAATGGGAGGTCGAGGAATCCAGTTGCAGGTAAGTGACCATCAGCTATCCTACCTGGGGGCTGTTGATGGGAGCTGGAGAACAACAACAGCTGCAGAGACTCAGGTCCCCCAGCCCTGATCTACTAGGGAAGAATGGAAGGGGATGGAAGCCTGGATTTTCTGGGGGACTCCATTTCCAACCTTTTTGGACTCCAACTCCCATCATCCCCAACCGGCACGCTTGATGATGGTGGAGTCTGTGCCTAGCAATGTATGGAAGGCTGCAGTTTCCCCTCCCGATCTAAAGCATCGGAGGGACAGCCCCGTGCTCGAAATGGCTTTTGCGGCCTGCAGCCATCTGAAGATGTCCAGTTGAGCTCCGCTTCGCCATCACTCCCGCTGCCCCTTCGCTCCTCCCAGGGTTCCCGTGCGTGCTCAGAGTAATTGCTCTTTCCTGTGGTAACCTCGCCCGCCAGGCCAGTTTGTCGGCTAGGATTAGCCTGCAATGTGCTGATATGTGCCACCGGGCGGTGGCGTGACAGCGAGGGACAGTGACGGGCAGGTGCCTGTAGCCAAAGAGCTGCCCTCTCTTCATCCTGACATAATGACTCCATGCAATTCCCTGCTTGGAATAGTTGCGCACGGGCGCATGTATACCTTTTTTTAATATATATATCTCTTTATTGATTAAAATCATGACAAATAAAACCTCATCAAACAATATCAAACATATTTACATACATACTTTACATATATACCATCAAACATATTACATACATACACTTATTCTCACATACCTTACACACCAACTTTCATCACTTGAGATCATTCACTCTCAAAACTTCCAATTATCCTCTTTGTATTTCTTGTTTTATTTTCTTTAACATAACGTACGATTGTAGTTCCCTTTTGTTTCTCGTGTTCATGTCTCAAACTTTCCATTTACTTACTAAGGTTCAATCTAAGTCTGCTTCCAGGATTCCATTTAAACCACTTTCCATTAGGTATTCTTTAAATATCCTCCATTCCCTCCAAACCTCTTGGTTGGTCTGTCCTCTTATTTTACCCGTTGTTTTGGCTAACTGTAAATATTCTATCATTAAGTTTTGCCATTCAGCTATAGTTGGTACAACTTTACTTTTCCAATTCCTGGCCACTAGCATTCTCGCTGCAGTAGTACCATACATACATAGTACTCTTTTTGATTTCTTCTGGCAAAATACTAATACCTAATATGTGTATATTCACATGGGGCAGGTCTTCAAAATGCAGGTAAGCCGATTGAGTCAATTTATAATCCATTTATCATGAGTCAAGGGACTCCATTATCCCAAATCCTGTGTTTTATAATTTCAAGATGAGATTCTGCAGAGATAGAGGGCTTCCAAAATGGCAAAACCAGTTTCATTATTAAACAAATAGACTAGTCAGGTCTGTTAAGCATCTGCAATATACTGTAGATGGTATCTCACCCCATCAAAACTTTCAAAGATGTATAAAAACATAGCAAACAATTGTTGGCAGTGTGGGGAAGGTAAAGGAGATATGTATCACATGTGGTGGACATGCAGAAAGATTAAAGAGTTTTGGAACCTCATTTCTTTAAGTTAACGTTGTTGTTTTTTTAAAGCCAGAAGCTTTTCGGCTTGGTATTCTAGGTAAAGACATTCCAAAAAATCTAAGAGAAATTTTTCTATATGCAACGGCTGCAGCCCGAATACTGATCGCAATGAATTAGAAAGGGGGAAAAGGTTCCAACATTATCAGATTGGCAGTGCAAATTACTGGAATATGCGGAAATAGCGCAATTGACTAACAGACTAAGAGGTAATACAAGACAAGAGTTTATAAAAAATGGGATAAATATAAGAGATAATTACAGAATAATAACAGCGGTACAATATCTATGGCAGTGTTTGAATGACACATGTCTAAACAAAGAAAAAAGAAAAAAGATATGAATTGCTGTAAGAAAGTATTAGAAAATACAGAAAGAGTAAGGTAATAATGATAAGTACATTCATCACCAGAATGGTTATGCATCGGGAAATGATAGGAAGTCTATTCTATGTTGGTAAAAAGATAGCAGGGGAAAGATTGCATAAATTTAATTTAAATTTAATTTATGTAAACATATGTAAGATTATTAGTACACAATTCTTTTCATCTTGGTATATTGTGTATGTTACCTATGCATTTCAATAAAGTATTTAAAATGTGGAAGAAGAAAAAAGAAATCTAGTTTTGGGGAGGAAGCGAGTATCAACTTTAACTGCGCAAATTGAATTTGCCGATATGTGACTGAATTGCACTCCCAAAATAGTGGCAGTCTGGAAGTACCCTGATAGGATTATCATCCTGATATTGTTGATGGGAGTGTGAGGCTTTGGAAGAGTGGCTTGCCTAAACCCAGCTATTCAGCATATGGCAGAAGTCAGATTTGAATTGAGTAATTCCTGATTTACAGCTCAGTCTCTTAGTTGCTACTTGCACAGAATGTGTGTGACTCCAGTAATGGGTTTATGTGTCCCTTGAAAGAAATTAGGGCTGCATACACAGCATAAACTTAAAGCATGTGTCTTCCCCCAAATTTCTTTGGAACTGTAGTTTAACCCCAGAGAGCTACAGTTCCCAGTACCCTTAACAAACTACAATTCCCAGAATTCCTCGGAAGGCATGTGCTTTAAATGTATGGTATGTATGCAGCCTGAGAGTTGTACCCCTCTAAGTCAGGCTTCCTCAACCTCGGCCCGCCAGATGTTTTTGGCCTACAACTCCCATGACCCCTAGCTAGCAGGACCAGTGGTCAGGGATGATGGGAATTATAGTCTCAAAACATCTGGAGGGGGAAGTCGAGGAAGCCTGCTCAAAAACCTACTCAAAGTGCTTTTTTGTAAGAGTCCTACTCAGAAGTTGATCCATTGCAAATAATGGATCTGCATTCACCATGCCCATTAAAATCAGTGGGTCTATTTTGAGTCTACTTTGACTGCAACTATATGGAACCAGAATGTCCATATTTCCATGCAACTATATGGAACCAGAATTTCCATATTTGACTGCAACTATATGGAACCAGAATTTCCATATTTCCATGCAACTATATGGAACCAACTATATTTCCATGCAACTATATGGAACCAGAATTTCCAACTATATGGAACCAGAATTTCTACTTTGACTGCAAATATATGGAACCAGAAATTCTGGTCTATATGGAACCAGAATTTTTCAGGCAACACTTGATCCATTAAAATCCTCTGTGAAGCAAGGAATGGGGGCCGAGGAGCTCTGAGCATGCACAAAACGTTTCACATTCCAGACAAAGTACCGTATTTTTTGCTCCATAAGACGCACTTTTTTCCTCCTGAAAAGTAAGGGGAAATACCTGTGCGTCTTATGGAGTGAATGGTGGTCCCTGGAGCTGAATTGCCCAGGAGCCCAAAGCAGATTGTGCTTTTTATTTTACAAAGAGAAAAGGGAGTGTTGAAAGGACCCCGCTCAGCAGCTGATCAGAAAGAGATCGGGAGAGAGATAAGAGTCCCAGCTCACTTTCAGCCCCGCCCTCCTTTGTTGAATGTGCTGCAGAGGGAGGTTGTTTGTTTCCCCAGCGACATGTGACTGGCTGATTAGATTATCTGTCTGGAAACAGTAGAAATGGCTCCTTTTCCTTAAGATTTTTCAGAAATGTGAGTTAAACCCCATAAAAATGGGGCTTTTCCTCTTTGCTTTTCCCCCTTTGCAAAAAAAAAGCTGCAAAACCTTTAGCTGATCCTCAAAAAAAAAACCCAAAAAAAACCCCCAGGGCTTTTCCCTTTGCAAAAAAGCTGCAAAGCCTTTAGCTGATCCTAAAAAAAGGCCTTTTGCCTTTGCAAAAACAGCTGCAAAACTTTCAGCTGATCCTCAAAAAAGCCAGGGCTTTTCCCTTTGCAAAAAAGCTGCAAAACTTTTAGCTGATCCTCAAAAAAACAAACAAACAGGGCTTTTAGAGGAGGAAAACCAGAAAAATGTTTTTTTCCTGGGTTTCCTCCTCTAAAAATGAGGTGCGCCCTATGGTCCAGTGCGTCCTATGGAGCGAAAAATACGGTAAACACAGCCAGTCTCATAATCTGGGTTTTTGGAGCATCAGAAAAAAGCAACTTCTAAGCAGGCATGTGTCCTGGTTCCTTTTATTTTAGAACTGGCATGTAAGTGCATACGAAAGAACAGCTTGTGAAGATGTGAGTCGATCACAGTGTCCTCTCTCTCTCCCTGCTTCATGTTAGACTCTGTCCTCTGGACGCCAGAAACCACATGGCCACAGAGAGTGGCCAGGCAAGAGCAAAGCCATATGTTACAAGTCAGCATAGCCCAAGGGCTGTCTCTGCACAGAACAAGCACAGAGAGACAAGGCGATCAGGAGCGAGAGACATCTCTGGTGAGCCTGCGCATGCTGAGAAATGAGTGGCAGGTTTTGCATGCAGTGTGTGGCTGCAAAGGCGCACGCCAGCCGAGCATGTGTGCGATGAGTGCACCACTGGGGACACACACACACACCCCTGAACCCTTGTTTTGGAAAGCGAGGTTCCAAAGACTGCCTGCTCAAATCAGAACAGTCACAAAACTCTCATCTCAGAACAGTCACAAAACTCTCATGAGAGCCAGTGTGGTGTAGTGGTTAAGAGCGGTAGACTTGTAATCTGGTGAACCGGGTTCGCGGCTCCACTCCTCCACATGCAGCTGCTGGGTGACCTTGGGCTAGTCACACTTCTTTGAAGTCTCTCAGCCCCACTCACCTCACAGAGTGTTTGTTGTGGGGGAGGAAGGGAAAGGAGAATGTTAGCCGCTTTGAGACTCCTTCGGGTAGTGAAAAGCGGGATATCAAATCCAAACTCTTCTTCTCATCTGGAGCGCCCAACTTCCAGTTGAAAATTAATTGTGAGAGTGTGTACACATAAGAAGACCTGTGCCTGGGAGGGTTGAGCTGGGGTTTGAACTTGAAGCGTAGAATTGTGTCCTGGACATGCACACCAATCTTCCCCGTGATATCACAGTCTTTACAACATAATCTGCATGTCAACGTGTTCTGCATTTCCCTCCCTACACCCTTTGAAACGTAAAGTGTTTATGACCAAACTTCAAATGGGTAATTAAATTGATAAACAGGCATACACTGAGCTCTCAATCTTTAAGTTTAAAATTGAATTGTAGCTTTTTTGCAGTTTCCTGCCTCCCCTTGAAAACGGACACGAAGTTGGGAGGGCTGTTGAATTTGAAGCATGCAGTCGTGTTCCCAATGTACACACCAAGATTTGTTCAAATGTCCCGGTTTCCCAAGGAGACACCAGGTGTTAGGGGAGGGGCAGTGCAGGGGGGCATGTCGTGCTCCTTGTGGGGTAGCTTGTCCACTTTTTCTCCCTATCCTGCACTCAGCTCTCACTTGTGGCTCCTAGAAGCTATAAGCATGTGACAGCAGCAACACCCTGGGAATAGCTTCGACTGCCCAGCTAAACCAGGTGAGGGTTGGCTGATGGGTCTCAAAGCCTCGGTGAGTTAGCGACTTACCCTTGCATGCAAAGACAGGCTCTGGCGGATTGAGCAGACAGGACCAATAATAGTGGGTTCAACAGTCAATAAGGCGGTTTCTGCATGTGCTGTAGGGGAAAGCGTGGGGCAGATCTGCCGCAGATGGGGTTCACCAACCTGGGAAGGTAAGTAGCCCATGTAGGAGAAAGAAAACTCTGATCCTAAACCTCCACTGTTTTGTGAGATATATTCGGGAAAAGAAAAGGCTAAGGAGTAAACCCTACACAAATCTGCAGTGGAGTCCCTAAAACGGTCAGGTGGCATCTTGTACGTCTCCTTCCAGCAACTCCTGCAGTCAAGCTGGTGCCAAACGTATTGCTCTGCTTTCCTTTGGACTTCATCAGCAAGGCTGAGAGGAGGGTCTTGTCATCTGGGCAGCCCAGGACCTCCATACACACTGCCCAGTCTTGTGCCCCAGGGTGGTCACTTCAGTGCTGCAAACGCAGCAGTTCGACTTCACCCGCGAAGGTGCACTCCATTGTCTCCTGAGACAGAGGGAAGACGACAACAACAACCACCTCCTGTGCAAATGTGTGTGTATGTGTAGCTAACATGCAAGCCTGAAACAAAGACTAGTACCTCAGACATGTGTATTAAACTTCTTTCTGTTTTGATGTTACACACAAACTGTCAAACAAGCCTTACAAAAGAGGATGCGGAATCTGCAAATTAAACCACAGTTGTCCCCTAGCCAGTGGCGCAGGAAGCCGCTTGGGCACCCGGAGCGGCAAACTTGTCGTGCACCCGGAGGCGGGGAGTCGCTACGTAGCGCACATGCGCAGTGTCGCTACATACGATACATGCGTCGTACGTAGCGACAGCGCACATGCGCTGTACATAGCGGGGGGCCGGCAGCACTGCTCCGGTGCCATATGGACGGTGCCAGGATCCTTGGCACCGTCCGTACAGTGCTGGAGTGCCACTGCCGGCAAACCACATGCCTTGTCACCCCCCAGAGACGTGGCACAGGGAGCAAACCACCACCCCCGCCCCCCCATTGCTACTCCACTACCCGTAGCAGAGCCCTTTATTTCTAAAATCAATGCACTTGGAACTTCATAGAGAAACCTCAGTTTAAAAAAAACTCCAGGAGACTTCTGCCCCCGTGAGCTTACAATCTAATTTTTAAAGGGTGGGAGATAAGACATACATTATTTCATCACAGATGAAAAGAAGGAATGAATCTGGTAAGGATAAATAGTTATGAATGTGAGCTCTTACATTATGAGATGACCAATGTAAATATGAATGCTTAAGGCAATGTGCTGAATATGGTTTTGCAGGGAATCTCAGGCCCAGGGGTCAAATGTGGCTTCACACTTTGAATGTTTTTGCCTGACTGCAATGTGGCCTCGAACTCTGACCATGTCTCTTGCTTGTCTGGATTGGGGAGGGGGGGGGGAGTGTCTAGAAACATACAAAGGAAAAAATGTGAATTCATTGCCCCACCCACTTTTGCACCTGGCCCCACCCACCACGGGCATGTTAATATTGCTTTGTGGATTAAAACAAACTAAGATGGGAAGCACAGAAGGGGCAAAGTGAATTTCTGAACCCTCTCCCTACATGTTAGATTTCTGAAAGAGAGAAATGAGGGCATTATTATTATTATTATACTGCCCTATACCAGCAGGTCTCACTTCAGCGCCCCAATCCTAAAATCTCTTCTCTGAAGTCGTAGGGTTAACTTTCCCAGGAAGCATGTTTAGGATTATAGTAGCCTGGATTTAACCTCCATTTAAATGATTCAGTTAAAAGGAGCTATGATGGAAATAATAATTTTTAAAAATCCTCCTTTCCAGTAACCACAAAAGTCCAGCCACGGGGCAGGGATGGGGCGAGTTATTGGAGAAGCTTGTTATCGTCACCCCCTAAAGGTAAAGGTAAAGGGACCCCTGACTGTTAAATCCAGTCGCGGACTCTAGGGTTGCGGCGATCATCTCGCTTTACTGGCAGAGGGAGCCAGAGCAGCGCACGGAAACGCCGTTTACCTTCCGGCCGGAGCGGTACCTATTTATCTATTTGCACTTTGAAGTGCTTTTAAACTGCTAGGTTGGCAGGGGCAGGGACCGAGCAACAGTCATGTTCCCAATGTACACTGTCGCGGGGATTCAAACCGCCGACCTTCTGATCAGCAAGCCCTAGGCTCTGTGGTTCAGACCACAGCGCCACCCATCACCCCCTACCTCCCCTTTAACTCTCCTGTGGCACCAGCTCTGCAGAAATTAAGGAATCATGCAGAAATGAAGCGCATGAATCTCCTTCCCATCACCTGAGGAAGGAGGAAGGGCTGCAGCGGCTCAGTTCCTGCACAGGAGGCCGCTTGTTAAAAGCGGGAGGCAAGGGTGAGGGAAGAAAGGTCCCCTCCTCCCCAAATGCGCAAAGCTTTCCTTGCGCACGTCGGGGGTGCAAACTGGGGAAGGAGCAGAGAAGCAACCTGCTTGGCCTGTTACGCGCTTCACAGCAAATAAAAATAACCAGCAGTGTAAAGGCTGTCTTGGCCCTGCTAATTCTTTCCCCAGATCCAAAGGGACCGTTGTAGGGACCTCTTGGAAAGTTGGCAATCTTTGGGGCACCTTCTGCCTTGCCGGGCTCCCCCTCCTCGACCCTCCCCGTAAGGGCCCCCACCACCTGCGTCCATCTGCACACCCAGCGCCTCCAAAATGCCTTTGCAAAACCGGGGGCTGCCCCAGTTCCCGCCCCGGAACCCAGAAAATGCACCGCCGCTCCTAGAGGCTTGCTGGGCGTGCGCGCGCACGCTGGGCCATGCACACCGGCGAGGCACAGCCCGTGCACACGCGCAATGTACGAGCGCCGCCGTCCAGCCTCCGCTTGCAGCCTTTCCACGCGGGAAACCCTCCTATTCCTTCCCGCCGCCCCCTGACCCACCCGGGTTTAGGGAAGAGGGCTGCCTGCTGCAGCTCTCTTCGCCCACCACCACCCCACCTCTCCTCTTTCCTCTCCTCCTCCTTTCCTTCCATCTATCCATCCATCCATCCCTTTCCAGGACGCGCGCCCTCTAGCGCCGCCGCTTCGGCCGGCAGCACCAGCTCCCGGGCAGCCGGACGAGGGAGGCGGCGGTCGTGGAGCTCAACAAGGCGCCCGCCCTTCGCGCAGCAAGCACCGGCTTACTCCGGCGCCTCTGTCCTGCAGGTAAGGGGAAGGCGACTCCGGACGGGCGCTGCTACTGCTGGCGCCGCCGCCCCTACCGCGGAGACAGGGCGCAGGGCCGGGCGATGCGGTCGGGGGTTGCTTTGCTTTCCCTATCGGAGGAGGAGATGCTGGTGGGAGAAGAGAATAAGGGGTGCGCTGAGAAGAGGGAGGTTGCATGGTCGAGGGGGGCCCCCCCGCTACCCATGGACATCAAAGGAAACGCTGCAGAGAGGAGGAAAGTGCGGTACAGGTGGGCCGGGTGTAGGGCGAGAGCAGAAAGGGTGCTCCGTAGGGAGAATAGAGGGGTGCACTTTGGGGGGGGAGGGCAGCAGGGGGGGCTGTGGAGGCATGCAGGTGGCTGGAACGCAAGAAGGCGGATGAGCGGGGTGGGGCTAGGGGGCATTTGATTGAGGGGTGCATCTGGAAAGGCGGGGGGGCTGAAGGTTTGGGGGCGAGGCACAGGTGGGGGTAAGATGAGATGGGGTAGGGTCTTGGTGGGGAGGGAAGCCTAAGAGCTGAGAATGGGGGGAGGGAAGAGAGAAGGGAGCAGTGTCTGGGGTGCAGTGGAATAGGGGTGCAAGTGGTTTAGGGCCACGTTACAACGCTTTGCTTCTTTTCTGCGTGGGGGGGGGAGGGAGGAGGAGGAACGTGGTTGTGCTGCAGCTGCATACAGCCAGGCAGCAATGTATGGATACTGGGCCCCTGCTGGTGCTTGGCGGTGGGGGCGGGTGATGGGGGCAGCACCCATCAGGCTTGCAATGGCCTCCCCCGCATGCACACAGACACACACACACACCCCTGCCTGGCACAGGGTGTAATTAGGAGGCGGTTGGCAGGGCTCAGCACGTCAGGGCACAGACAATGGGCCAGCCTCCCCGGGGCGGCTGTTGTGCCAACACGCTGCTAATGTGATTAGGGGAGCATCTCGGCAGCCAGAGCTGGCCTCCTGTGTATGTGTGCACGCTCGTGTGCCAGGGAGTGTGCAGGGGGGAGGCAGCGAGGCAAGGGGAGGCTTGGGTGCGAGAAGGCGAAGGGGTGCGAGGCAGGGAGCAAGGTCAGTGAAGGCCGCGTCCCCTGTAGCAAAAGAGGGCAGTGAGAACAGGGGTGATAGCCAGAGGCGTTCCGTAGAGCTCGAGAACAGAGGGAGCTCACACGCGTGTGCACGTGTGTGCATGTGAGCGTGCCTGCCCAGACGAGGCAGAGAGGGTGTGATTTGCACAAGGGTGCCTGAAGCATTGGTGCCCATGCAGCGTCCTTCCCCCTCCCCCAGCCTTTTGCGTGAAACACGTGTGTCAACAGCCTTCCCGTGACCGGGCGTGTGTAACACCACCGTAGCTCGCGCTTGGTTTGTGAATGCACCAAGGGGTGCGATAGAGCAGCTGTTTTTCTGTGTGCAATAAATAAGATTCTAGTAACACCCTGTGTGTTTGTGTGCGCTGCAGCTTCGCAACTCGCGTTAGAGATGGGAGATGTTAACGTGTGCGTGCATGTGTGTCTGTGTAGCTGAATGAAGAAAACATGCCTGGGAGATTGGGCATACATACTTTTATTCAAGGCATGAGTAGTTGGGAGTCATCAATCAAATTTTTGCACACTTTCCCTGCATGCATTCTGTAGGAAACTGTGATGGACATGCGTGTCTGTTTTGCCTTGTGCATATTGGGCCTGATAGACTCGTGTGTCTACCATGCATGTTACAGGTGTTCATGCAGAGTAAATGCAACTCTCTGTATCAGGCCGGGGAAAACTAGGTCCCTGTAGATGTTGCTGGACTCCAACTCCCATCATCCCCAGCCTGTGCAGCCAGGGATGATGGGAGTTGCAGCCCACCAACTTCCAGAGGGCCACAGGTTTCCCACCCCAGTCCTGTAGAAAAGCAGTATCCATGTGGGGAATTTGTCATGCATTAAACAAAAATAAATGCACCTACAATATTTGTCTTGTGAACTACGGTATTATGCTATTTGCTTGGTGTGTGTATATATGCATGTGTGAACTGCATCGTGTGCTAGTTTGAGGAAAGCATGAATCGTTTTCTCCTATGGGGGAGCCTGTGGCCCTCCAGATATCCTCACAGAGTTGTAGACTTGGGCGGAACCACGAAGGTCATCTAATCCAACCCCCTGCAATGCAGGAATCTTTTGCCCAATGTGGGGCTTGGAACCCATGAACTTGAGAGTAAGGGTCTCATGATCTACCAGCTGAGCTATTGCGGGACTCCAACTCCCATCATCCCTGACCATTGGCCCTGCTGGCTGGGGATGATGGGAAACGGGAGTCCCAACAGAATCACCTGCCTTGCTCCATCTTTGCTTCTTGATTTCAGATGCTTTGCTTTGGACCAAGGATGGCCTGTTACCCCCCAGGTGTTGCTGAGACTCCAACTCCCATCAGCCACAAGCAACCCCACCAATGCAGGGATGATGGGATTTGTGGCCTTCTCTACCCTGCTTGTGAATATTGGAGCTCTCACTCAATCCACCCCTGCCTGCTAAAAAAAAATCCTGGCTCCCAGCTCCCCACCCACCATCCCAAAACCTGGAAGAATTTCAGGAGTCCTGATTTTCAACTCCTCTTCCCCCCCCCTAGAAATTCTGTTCCCATTTTGGAAAAACGCAGCAGTCCCCCACCCCCCGCTTGCCCATTACTGAAATTGGAAGGAAACCAATATTAAGGATCAGGAGAGAGGGGGGTATATGGCTCTCCCCCCCTCTCCGTCCACCAATATGCGAATGGAGTGGCAATCGCTTCCATCAAGGGGGTTGCGGGAAAAGTTTGTGGGACGGCGTTAGGATTCCTCGTTCTGGCAGCGACAAGGTGTCCTATCGACCCGACACGGCTGTGGATGCAACAGGGGTGGGTCATGTTACCTGGAGATGCAAGCTCTGGGAAAGGCAACGGCAGACTTGGGGAGGGGAGGGACCTGAGACTCATCGCTCTATATATGTGCAGGGTTGGGGCTTATCAGGCGAGAGGGAAATAAACGGCAGAACCTATAAATTAGGGCTCTTTTCAGATGACCTACTGGTCACAATACCAGACCCCTTAAACACAGCAACCTCCCTAATCAGAGAACTCAACACATTTGCAACGGTGTCGGGCCTACAAGTAAATTTTGCAAAATCAGAAGCTATGTGCTTCAACACCCCATCTCACATCCAAAAAGAACTCACTAACATCACCAAGATAAAACTCTGTCACACCAAGATCAGATACCCAGGGGTACAAATAACCAAAAACCTCAATAAATTATACCTCCACAACTACAAGCCCCTGTGGCGACAAATAAACAAAGACCTACAGAGATGGAACAACGTGAATTTCACTCCCTCAGACAAAATAGCCATGATCAAAATGATCACCCTCCCGAAACTAACCTACCTATTCCAAACCCTCCCAATCTGGATTCCCCCAACCCAACTCCGCAGATGGCAGAGAAAACTACACTCTTATCTTCTCACATCAGGCGAGAGCGAATGAGGGCAGCTGGACTCCTTGGAGGCCGGACTCCTGGGTTCACTGGACGACGCACGAAAGAGGCAGCAGGTGAAGGAAGCCCATAGTGGTTAGGTAATTTTAGAACAGTTGCTCTCAGGTCCTGCTTTTGGGCTCCCCATCACTGTGAGAGCAGGATGCTCAACTAGACGTGCCTGATCATAGAATTGGAAGGGACCACAAGGGGGCATCTAGTCCAGCCCCCTCCGATGCGGGAATCTTTTGCCCAAGGTGGGTGTCGAACCCACGACCTTGAGATTAAGAGTCTCATGCTCTTCCTGTCCCCGCTTGGTGTTATGAGGATGTGGGCGGCTGCTTAGATAGTGATGTGTGTTACTTGTTTTCAAATTGCAGTCTCCCCACCTTTTGACTGCAAGGTAAACAGTGCAAGTATGACGAAGGGCTGTAGCTCACGGGTAGATGATCAGCTTTGCGTGCAAAAAGTCTCAGGTCCATCCAATCGCTGACACCTTTGGGCAGGCCTGGGAGTGACTCCTGCCTGAAATCCTGGGAGCCCCTGACACTACTGAGCTATTGGGACCAGTGGTCTGATTCCTATGTGTATTACTGCACATGTCTTCAAAATATGGTAAGCCAGCATTGATGCATATGGGGAATGGGGGCCTGCAGTTTTTGCCGGGTGGGGCCTGGACCTCTGCTCCAGGGTCCTGCCCTGATAGCATTACTTGAGAGGAGGATGAGAGGGGAAAGTCGTGATTCTCGAGTTCACAGGGTGTGGTTCTAGGTCTGATGCTGGGTAGGGCTGGGTGATATATCTCCCAAAACTGGTTTGAAGTCCATATTGTGTTATCGGTTTCGTAATTTTTGACCTGGCAATGTATCGCAAATCATGATGCGTATGTGTGTGTGCTATGCAAAAAAATCACAACGTGGGGGAAACCGTGAAGCCGGCAAATGCTTCTCTCAATTCCTGCAGCCCCTCTTAACTGTGCCAGTTCAGCTCTTCCCTGCCTCCTGCAGGGAGCAGCGAATCGCAAGAGCAGGAGCCGGCAAAAATCACGATGCGGGGAAAACCGTGAAGCCAGCCAATGTCTTTACGTAGCTCCATCCTTAATTCAGATATCATGATATATTGGTATATTGCGATGTTTAGCTGGTGATATATCACAGTGTTGAAACCAGATGTTTCCCAGCCATGGGCTTTTCTTCCAGCTGGACTCAGTTCTGGCACCTCTCAGGTGGGCACCATTGCCATTCAAAGAGAAACGAGCGAGGTGTTCATGGTGAGTTACGGCACCTCTTTTCCTAGAAAAATAGCACTGCTCCCAGCCATAATGCTGGGCTGTGAAAAACTGCCTCCCTCCGATTGTTACTGGGACTACAACTCCCATCAGTCCTGGCTGTTGGCCATGCTGGCTGGGATTGATGAGAGCTGCAGTCCCCCAGGTCCACCATCCCTGGATTATAACACAAGCAAAGCGGAGCAAAGGGTGTGCAGGAACAGTCTCCACCATCACCCCAAGATGCCTGGAAGGGGTGTGTTCCAGTGGGGCTTGTCCTCATGAATCATAGCAGGTGAGAACTGCTGGTTTGGGGAGAGAGGCTAGGCCGGAGTTGCCGCCCCAGCCCTCATGGCCAGTGTTCAGGGATGATGGGAGTTGTAGTCCACCAGTATATGAAGGGCTACAGGTTTCCCTTATCCCTCAGTTAAGCTGAGGTAAACTTGAGGAGCCAGGGCCCAAGGCGTGTTGCTGCCTGAGGCAGAACAGCAAGTGGCAGTTGATCCCCCGCATCCTGCCAAATAATAATAATAATAATAAAGTCATGGTGCCCGGCTGGCCAAGTTATTTTGGCACCTGGGGCCGAAAATCTCACAAGCACCTCTATTCCTCCCTGGCAGCAAGAATGATAATAGTTTTAATTAACAAATTACTTGCATGGCAGTCAAAACCAGCTGCTTGAAGACATGGCAGGGCCTGCTCTGTGAAGTTGGGAGGAGGCCTATGTTTTGGCGGAGTGAGGGGTGGGTTCATGCACCTTCATTTTCTTGCCCCTGCCGGGTGAAAGAAAGCACTACTTGACGCTGTGGCTTGTTAAAAATCTGGAATGCTCTCTCCCACAAGACGCCATGATGGCTTGAAAAGAGGGCTGGGCAGATTTGTGGTGGGCAAGGCTATTGGTGGCTGTGCCTGTTAGCTGATACTTCCTCTGCTGAGTGTTAGGAAGTCAGATATATAAGCTGTAACTGTAACTCCTTAAACCAGGGTTACAGTTGCCAAAACGGAATATCTAGTTGCCATTATGAAAGTCGTATTTTAAAAATACTACTTATTGGTTCCTGAAATTCATTCTTAATGCGCAGATAAAATATAACCGATAGAATTCCGAAGGATGTGTTGCTAGTGTGTGAAAACAGCCAAGATCCAAGGATCCCCCAAATGGTGGAGAGATCCCGGGCATCTTCACTTGTTCTTAAGTGGCCAATAGCCAGGTGCAAAATGTGCCCCTGGCACCTGGCGAATTTCGAACCCTGTCCTGAATTCCAGCTGCTCGTAACTGCAGGAAGGGAGAGCACCATTGCCCTTAGGTCCTGCCTGCAGGCTTCCAGCGGGCATATGGTCAGTGTCTGTGAGAAACAGGATGCTGGGCTACGCTGGGCCATTGGCCTGATCCAAAACACTCTTACGTCTTGCCTGCCCGCCTTCCCCTCTTCCCACGTGAGCAGATGGTGGCAGATTCCCGCCTGGGTTACGCCGGCTATTGTTCACCTGCCCGGGCCTCATTAACACTGCTGCCGTGTGTGTGTGTGTGTGTGTGTGTGTGTGTGTGTGTGTGTCTGCTACCTGTGCCAGAGATGCTCTGCTTTTTTTTCTCCTCCGCCGGCAGACACAGACACATAGGGGAGCCCTGTCTGGAATCACAGCAGCCCCAATTAGTCAAGGCCTTTTTGTGTACAACATAACAGTGCCCCACAAGCTCTCTCCAAGCAGCTGAAGGAGGGAGCAGCGTGGAGCCGAAGGAAACAGCTTTCATGTTCAGTTGTGTGCGTCGTGTAAACTGCAAGGCTTCCTGGACGGGGGCAGGGGCCTTAAAAAAAAAAGTGCTGTTCCTGGCGCACAGTTGAGGCTGGAGATGTGCTGAATCGCAGCATTAGCCGTGGCTCCTTCCTCCCGTCTCCCCCAACCCTTCCTTGCTGCACTGTGTTCTTTTTTTTAACGTCTTCATGTTGGTTTTGGGTTCCCACCCATTTCTTCCTTCCCGTTCCCTTCCACCCCCCCGTAGAGGAGGAATCTTCTTCCTCTCTCCTGTGCCGCCCTCCTTCTGCACTAACACGGGGGCGGTGGCGCTAGCACACTGCTCCAAACCACCTTTGTGGAGGTTCCCTCGAAAATCCCCGTTTCTCTTGTTCCTCCTCCTCCTCCTCATCTCCTTCACACACAGCACAGTGACTCATTGCATGCGGGGGTGGGGAGTGGCGAGTGATTGAAGCGGCCTGATGTGGGAGCCGGGGAGCTGAAATCCCCGTGTCTCCCCGTGAGAGTATGCGCACTGCACTCGGACACACGCTTTCACGCACGGACACATCTCTCTCCTCGGCTTCCTTCCTTCCTTCCTTCCTTCCTTCCTTCCTTCCTTCCTTCCTTCCTTCTGCGTGGCATCCAACCGGCGGCGAGCAAGACAGCAGGTGAGCGCCTGCCGAGCGTGCCACAGGTGTGTGTGTGTGTGTCCTTGCACATTTGCAACATGCCCGTGCTGGGTGGGTGTTCGACATTTGCAGGAGGGTTGTGTGAGATGCTTTCCTGAGTTTCAGCGTATGTGCTCAGCGGGGGGCGGCGGCGGGCTTTTGGGAATTTCTCTCGAAAGCAGCAGGCCCTGTGCTGATGGTTGTCATCCTGGTGGAGTTCCGTGTGCCAGTTTTGTGCGCGGCGAGCACTAAGTGAGGTGGGCGTTGGTGTGCAAAGTGCTTTGAAGCAGGTGTTTTGCCTGTGCGCTTAGCGCCGAGGAAGGGTTTTGAGGGCTGGGTGTTATCGGTGGGTGTCCCAATGGGCAGTGGACCAAGTGGAGCAGAATTAGACTCTGGCTGCATCCTTTTTCACCCGGCCAATAAGCATGTGTGTAATGAGCGAGCGATGATGTGCAACAGGTTGGTGGAGGTGTGTCCGGTGCTGGGGACAAACTGTAGAGGATGGCTGTTGCTTCCAAGCTCTGCTAATGTGCTTGCAGAGGCATCTGTTGGAAACTGAATGCTTAGCTCGACAGACACCAGTCTGATCCAGCTAGGCAGCTTGCAGGTTCTCAGGTGAGGGGTGGGAAATATTTCAGCAATGGGGAGGGTACTGCGACATGCATGGCTGTCTGTGTGCTGCTGGGTCTGCGTGCAATTCAGCGGTGCTTGTACATGCAATGACAGGAAGGGTCCCGCGGCGAAATGCTGCAATTCGGAGTGCTTCTGTTCAGGATCCCAGGCATGCCAATTTCCTCCAGCTCTGCCCCAACCATTACCCTTTCTCTCTCTTTCCCACAACCAGGCCCACTGAACACACTCAGTATTCATGGGACTTGTTTCTTATGTTGACGGTGGGGGGCGGAGATCAATTTTAGATGAAGAAGCAGTAGGGTTGGGATGTCCTTGTGCCTGATTCCAGGTATATTAAAATCTTGGATTTCTCTACTGATTTCTATGGGCAGCTTTCGCTGCCATCCCTGGAGATGTTTAAAAATAGTTTGCCAGTGTGAACCAGGAAGCTACCTATCCAAGGCAATGAGAGGATTCTCTGAACCTTTTTTAAAAAATGTCTATGGTTCTTTCTTCCTTCTTTTCCAGCTGCTCCATTCCATCCTCCCTCCCCCTTGGTTCCCTTTTCTCTTTCTCTCAGCATTGGGCTGTCAGGGATTCCCCCCACCCAGCTTTGTGTGTGCGCACTTCTGCAAACACCAGGTGTACCTCGAGCCTGCTGATACCTCTCTCTCTTTCTTGTGGATGGGTGGTGCTGTTTGGCTACATTTGTGCAAGCACACAAAGACACAAAGGCATAGGGAAGGCTGCAGCGACATGCTCCTAACATGCACTTAAGTGTGTGCAGTGGAGGTGAGTTCTTGTAAAATTCCACATGGAGCACTGCAATGCCTTGGAAGAACACAAGAGCTGGATCAAGGGACACTTTCTTGGCCTTAACCTGCCTGTCAGTGGCAGTGGAAAGCCAGTGTGGTATAGTGGTTAAGAGTGGTAGACTCGTAATCTGGGGAACCGGGTTCGTGTCTCCACTCCTCCACATGCAGCTGCTGGGTGACCTTGGGCTAGTCACACTTCTCTGAAGTCTCTCAGCCCCACTCACCTCACAGAGTGTTTGTTGTGGAGGAGGAAGGGAAAGGAGAATGTTAGCCGCTTTGAGACTCCTTCGGGTAGTGAAAAGCGGGATATCAAATCCAAACTCCTCCTCTTCTTCTTCTTCTTCTTCTTCTTCTTCTTCTTCTGTCTCTGAAATGGGGATATTCCTGATCTTTGTTGGGTGAGAATGAACCAAAGAAATACAGGGACACACACACACTCTCTCTCTCTCTCACACACACAAACAAACATGTTTCCTGTTATAGGGCTTTCAAAAGAATGACGACGATAAAAGAAAACGAGAAGAGATCCATATGCCAAAACCTCACAATTAAAAATAGAAAGGATGTGGAAATTTGCCAGCACGGATGGTCTTATTGTTCCGTCTGCTCTTGGAGCTGATACTTAAATTGCTTGAAAGAGGTACGTTCCAGATAGACAAACTGCACTAGTCAGTTGCCTTCCCACCGCCCCAAAGAAAGGAACTTGGAAGAGTTGTCCTTTAACACCTTTTAATGTGGCATAAACAGGAGCCTGTTCCATCAGATGCAGAGATGTCATCAGGGCTCAGCAGAAGGACCCCAAACACAGCAGGGCTGGGTTGCTACATTTTAAAGTGAGTGAACTAATATGAGAAAAGAGGGCCGCCCTTGCCCAGAGGCCATTAAGCCACAAGTCTAAAATTACTTAAGTGCACAATCTGGTCTGATGCTGCATGTTTACGAAAGTTCGTGCCATAGTATAACTGCAATCCTGTGCCTAGGAGTAGTGGATGGGGGAAGAAATTTTGTTCCATTTGCTCTTGAAGGCAAATCGGTCAGATGTGCAATTTGAAAAACTGTATGAGGGCCGTAACAACGACCTCCCTTCAAAATTCGCACTTGTCCGAATTTTGTGATTCAGTTGTCCCACCAAAACGTGCTTGCAAAGGTGCATATATCGGGGTGGGGGGTGGGGAGAATGTGCATTAAAATGAGTATGTTCCCAAAAGCAGCATACCAAAAAAGCATTGCATTATGAGAAACTGCTTACAAGAATGAGTAACATTGCTCAAAACTGCATACAAAGATGTGCTTATTGGGAGAAATTTGCAAAAGTGCTGATGAATTTTCTTGAAATTGCAAATTTAAAGAACCGAATTTAAAGTTGGGAAAATGAGGAACCGAGGGGACCGAAATTGGCAGATCCTGGGAGCAGGTCCCGTTGAGTACAGTGGGACTTACTTCTGAGTAAACATGTGTAGGAATGCACTATTAAATGTGCGAGCCTTAAGGTGCCGCATGATTCTTGAAAGTTAGGAGGCGTTCCTATTTATCTTCCTGCGGAAACGTGAAACAAACAAGCACCAGACATATTGCATTACTAGGAAGTTTCCTGAAGGCTTGGAATGCCCAGACACAAACAAAGGTGGAAAAAAAAATCAATGTCCCTTTCAGATATTTTATCTCTGACATGTTTGATCCATATCTGGCTTATGCTGAGAAAAGATGATGATGATCACATTTCTCATTACAGGCTAAAACTGGCCATAAACTGTGGCATGGAGACGACTGCTTTGCAGAAGGCTGAGGTGTGCTAACTTTATATATGCATAATGCAACTGCCCAACCCGCAGAGGGTTCCAGGCTATTCCAAGAACTAAGGTGGCCATGTGCCCTATTTCAGAGGGACAGTCCTCTGTTTGAAAGAGTCCTCTCCAGTCCAGATTCTGGCTAAAGACCGAAAACCATAAGAAAGGAGCCACAGAGGTCATGAAACTGCCCACCGGCAGTTAGCGTGCCCTCGACCACTGACTGAACAGGACTGCAGATCACCGTCCTCCCCGCGACATTGAGATATATAGTTCTATTTAAATTGGTGAATGGAGAACCTGTGGCACTTCCAGCAATTTACAGAAGCTGTCCCAGTTTCTGATTTGATCCCGGAATGTCCCGCTTTTCCTTAGGACGTCCCGATTTTCCTCAGAGAAATGTTGGAGGAGGGTGTCTCTATTTTCATCAGGGAAATGTTTGAGAGTATGTGGGGGAGGGGGTATCTCGCAATCATGGAGCCACCAATGAAAGGCTCTGTCGAGGGCCAATGCCAGCTGGGCAGCCAACCAAGCTGGGTGATGGGTTCAGTGCCCCGTTGGTCTGGCATTGCAGGGCTGTTCCTCCATTCTTGTGAACTTCTCAAATCCTCCAGGCCTCCTAAGTGGGGCCACACTTTTTCCGGTCAAACTGCATTATTTCCTGCTGTTGGCCTAGTCAGGCAACCCAAGGCCCGGGGGGCCAGATCTGGCCCAATCAACTTCTCAATCTGGCCCACAGACGGTCCAGGAATCAGCGTGTTTTTGCATGAGTAGAACGTGTCCTTTTATTTAAAATGCATCTCTGGGTTATTTGTGGGGCCTGGCTGGTGTTTTTACATGAGTAGAATTTGTGCTTTTATTTAAAATGCTTTTATTTAAAATGCTCTGGGTTATTTGTGGGGTATAGGAATTATTTCACCCCCCAATATATAGTCCGGCCCACCAAATGGTCTGAGGGACGGTGGACAGGCCCACGACTGAAAAAGGTTGCTGACCCCTGGCCTAGTCCAAGTCAGATGCCATGATTCATTTTTAAAAGCCATGGTCTGCCACAAAAGAATGCATCTACCCTGTTTTGTATCCTACTTAGAGCAACCTTCGGTTCCCGGTACATCTTGCAGTTTAAAATAATAAAATGGTATAATAAAAATTTATTAATCTGAAATGGAAAAAAACCCAAAACCCACAACTGCCCAGCAGTATCAATTTAATTAAATCAGACTGGACAATAAAGCAACACTTAAAACCAGTGCTTTTTTCTGGGGGGGACGCAGGGGTACACATCATAGCTGTCAACTTTCCCCTTTTTTGCGGGAAATTCCCTTATTCCTGCGCTGTTTCCCACTGCAAAAAAGGGAATGTTGACAGCTATGGTACACCTACCCCTCAACATTTTGTGAATCTAAGTTTGGCCTCATTGAAGGGCAGGATTTCAATATGAGTAGGAAAATGAGAGTACCCCTAAACATTTTTTTTAAAGCAAAAAAAGCACTGCTTAAAACTAGTTATATAACACACTAGAATGTCTGGGCATTTATTTATTTTTTTGAAGAAAAGCTGTAAGAGTGGGGGCCCGGCAGGCTTCTTTGGAGTGAGCACTCCAAATGTGAAATGCCGTGACTCAGAAGAACCTCCTTTTGGTCATCAGCCACCTAACCACAGATAGAGTCACAGAATTGTAGAGTTGTAGACACAAGGGTCATCTAGTCCAACCCCCTGCAAAGTAGGAATCTTTCACCCAACCTGGGGCTCAAACCCACAACCCTGGGATTAAGAGTCTCTTGCTCTACCGACTAAGCTATCCAGCAGGCGATTGTAAGGTTTGGTACAGACTCAGATAGTGTGGTTAGAATATGGTTCTGACGAGGTCCCGGGCCATTCGTTATGCATTCCCTGCCACTGTTTTTCATTATATTTTTCATTTATATTTTTAATTCTATTTGAGGAGTCTGTATTTGAGCATGCGCAGACTGGCATTCCCTTGCCACTAAATCCTCCTTTTTTGTTTGCTCATTGCCTTTTTAAAAATTAAGCACATCACAAAAATTAAATAGTGTATACGACTCACCAGCAAGGGGGGTGGGGACTGTTTACCTGCAATCCTCCCAGTTTGTAAAATCGCTTTCTCTCAAAATTCGGCCATCTTTTCCAAGCCAGCCTGTGTTGAAGTTTTGTTATTTGTTACATTTTTATACCGGTCCTTCCCCCGAAAACCTTGGGATGGCGTATGTAATTCTCTCTTTCCCCCACTTTCCCTCCAATTTTATCCTCGCAACAGCCCTGTGAGGTAGATTAGCCCGAGAGCTGAGGTAATTCAGTAAGCGTTGCGGCTGAGTAGGGACCTGAACTCAGTCCCCCGCCAACCCAATGCAAGTGCGACCATTGCACCATACTGCCCGTCTGTGGACATCTGCTGCGACTCTGGCTTGTAGGGCCTGGCTCCTGAGAAAGGGAACACGGGTTAATAGGTAAGATGAGTGCTGGAACTTCCCCTTTTCGCGAAATTAAGCATTTCTGCTCCCACAAGCATGTCAGAATTAATTAGCTCCTTTTAAGCAGCTTTGCGCCGGAGACATGGTGGCAAGCGTGCTTTTGGTGTTCTCCCAGGTTGTGTGACATACTCGGGGCAAAGCAGTGTGGCTGTGCTTGGAGAAAAGGAAGCTGGCTTCTACCGAATCAGACTGTTTGACCATCAAGCCGTTCTCCCCCCTTACCTTGCTGCCGGATATTTTAAACTGGCGATGCCAGTGGCTTAAACCTTTGTGCATGCAGAGAAGGTGCTCTGCTAACGTTCCCCAATGTGTGCTTTTATCGCTTGGGAGAACGACGGGCATTTGATTTGCAAATAGCTACACCCGTTTGCTAAACGGCGGCACGAGTGCGTGGGCCAGCTTTTCAAAGAAAAACGCGCATGCGCAAATATGTGCGGACACACGGGCATGGGTTGTACCGCATCTGGGCTGGCACTGGAGACAGCTGGGTTCTTTGCGTATGTTTTGCACATGCTCCCTCTGCCCTGCCTCCATCCCCAAGCGGACTGGCAGAAGGCCTGGGCTGGCTGCGGCCTTGTTTGCAAAGGTTTCCCTAACGTGATGTGGCAGGGACCATCTGGGCGCCTGGCATTGATGGGGTCTTCCTGCCAACACTTTGACCCGCGGCGCCAGGGGAGAGGATTTTCCGGAGCGGGTCGCCGTCCCAGCCCTTGAACTGTAGCTGCCTACACAACATGTGCATTGCTTTTACTCCTCGGAGAACCGCAGTCCCCAGGATTTTTTTGGGGGGGTGGAGGGAGTGGTGTGCGTTAAATGTAGACTACGTAAGCAGCCTCTGCCAGCCTGGCCAACACCTTCTCAGGCCTGTCCTCACTCCCTGTCATGGACTGGCTGGATGCAAAGGAGTGGTGGCAGGCAGCAGCTGGGGAACCCCCCCCCCCCCCAAGGGAACCCCCAGGGGAAGAAGGCTCAGAGCCAGGGGACTGGTGGTGGGACGGCAATGAGTGGTCAGAGGGAGGGGAGGGAGGAGACTGGGAGCAGGTGCAGTGTTCAAAACTAGCCAGGCGCGTTTTGCGACTGGCATGGGTCCAATTGCGGCCACGTGGAGATCTCTGGAAATCAGGTTGGTGACTAGGGAAAGAGGAGGATCTGAAATATTTTCCTCGAAGCCTGAATTGTGTTTTACAGTGGTACCTTGGTTCTCGAACTTAATCCGTCCCGGGAATCCGTTCGACTCCCGGAACGGTTTGAAAACCAAGGCACAGCTTCCGATTGGCTACAGGAGCTTCTTGCAGTCAATCGGAAGCCACGTCAGACATCCGGCTTCCGATAAACGTTCGCAGACCGGAACACTCACTTCCGGGTTTGCGGCGTACGGGAGCCAAGGTAGCACTGTATTCTGGATTGTTTTATTTGATGTTTTAATGTGTTGTAAATCGCTTTGAGATTTGTTCTTTAATATGGACAGTGGTACCTCGACTTACAAAGATAATCCGTTCCGAAGGCGCCCTCGTAAGTCGAAATCTTCGTAAGTTGAAGGCGCCATCTCGGAATGGAAAAAAACTTCGCAAGTCGAAAAAACTGCATTGAAAACCTCGTAAGTCGAGGTATCGTGCCGCCGCTTCCCCTTCGTAACTCGAAAATTCCGGAAGCGGTGGCCATTTTTTCACTTCCGGAACTGATTCAGAAGTCGAAAACTTCGGAAGTCGAGTCACTCGTACGTCGAGGTACCACTGTATATAGAAATGAAGTTAAGAATAAGAGGTTCCATTGCGAAAACAAAAGATGTGGCACCTAGACGTTCCGTTGTGGCAACCATAACCTATATACCTGAATTTCTAACGATGAGGAGGTGTCAGAAGCTGAAGAGGTAACAGGGTTTAGTGAGCAGGAAGAGGCTGCAGCAGACAGCAGTCCAGAACCAGAGGCAGAAGCAAAGGCTGGAGAGGAGTCAAGAGGCAGGGTGGAGGCAGGTTGCTGAAGAAGTTGGGGGTCTCTCCCTCCTGTGGCACCCAGCTCCCTAGTCTCCAAGAACCCAAAGAGGAGTGAAGAGGGCGGAGCAAAGAGAGACAAGATGAAGGAGCCTCAGGTTGCTTGGAGAGAAGGAGATTTGGGCAACTGTGGGAAGGCGGGGACCTTCAGTCCTCACAACTGCCTCACTGGGGCAAGATCTACTCACTCAGTTTTTGTTTCTTTGAATAAAGAGTTAACTTCGCCAACACCTTGTGAGTTACTGCCGACCTTACACCGACACCTGCCCTGGCACTCACTTCCACATGACGGAGGGGAAGGTTTAGGGTGTCTCCTAAGCGAGGGGGCCTGTGAAGAACCCGACATTTTGGGACGGTTCGCTTCGAAGACAGATTTGGGCGCACGGATGCGCTTTCACCCCAGAGGCCTTTGGGATCTGTTCTTCCCCATCTCCTCCTCCCCGTAGCTGAATGATTCCTTCCGGAGCTGATAAATGAAGCCTCGGGTGGCAAAGCAGGGTGTTGGGATGATTTGAGGAAAACTGGGAGGGCGGAGATGGTGAAGATGTGTGGCAATTAGCCGTTCGACCGGGGAAGATGCGAAAGGTGCATGTGTAGTAGCAGAAATCCTGTAGATAAGGCTGGGAGGCTAGACAGGAAGATATTATCAACAACAATAATAATTAGATTAACTTTAGCCCTGAGGAAGCTACTTAGCTGGGCAGGAAAGCAAGTAATAAATCTAGGGAGGCAGGAAGGGGCATGGCGGGAGACCCCAGGTCTGTCTGATAAGGATGCCAAAAATAATTATTAATGATTTGAGACGATCCTGGAAAAATCGAGAGGACGGGGGTGGGAGAATGAAATGGCTGAAACCTGCTAATTTGGGGTCTGCCGAGGGCAAGGCTGCTGCCAGACATGTGTCTTTCTTTCTCCCCTCAGCCCCCGCCACCCGGTCGAAACGCTGTCATGTTTACCTGCCTTTTCGAAAAGAAATGTTTATAAATGGTGGCAGCAGTATGGAAAGAAGAACCGGCTGTTTTGGGGGTGGAGAGGAGGAACTGTCAGGGATGGGGTTGCACGGGGGTGATTTTGGTCTGGGTGTGTGGGCGAGACAGGCCGAGGATGAGAGGTGAGCGAGAAAGATTGAGATCACAGCTGTAAAGACTGGGGAGGAGGAGGGGGGCAAGGGGGAGATATGCTGTACTATCATCACCCAGCCCTTGGTACTTGTTATTCTGGGCAGGAGCGGACGCTGGCGACTCCAGCAGAGATGCAGCGGAAGAAGCTGCAGCAGTATTGGCGGGGTGGGGGAAAGCTGAGGACCTGGATCTCCTCTCCCCACCCTCATGACTCACTATTCTCATGGAGAAAAGGAGTCTCCCGTGGTTAGCCCTGTGCCGGCGTCTTCCTTTATAGAAAAAGGACAAAGGTGGAGAAAGGGAGAAAAATGGGTTTGTGTTCTCTCTCTCTCTCTCTCTCTCGCACACAAAAACCATTGTGCTTTCCAACATTCCAGTCTCTAATTAGGCCACACACACACACACACACACACACACACACACACACACACACACACTGTTCCTCAGTCTGCAAAGGCAGGGAATTCTGTGATGGAATTTATATTTTGGGGGAGACCCCCACGTTTTTACTCAAGAACACAGCGGCATGGATTATCAGCAGGTGCCCCATTCCTCGCACCCGTAGGGTGTCTCGGATTCCCTCACCTGAACCCACTACAGGTGTTGATAGCAGGTGGCCTAGGGGAGAGCCAACCTCTTTTGTGTGTGTGTGTGTTTTAGCCCCATCTCTGACTTCCCCTACCCCCAATATTTATTTATTTATTTACTTATTTATTTGCGCTTTGTTTATGGGCCAACCCAGCACACTGCAAAGTGCCCTGCCAGTCAGGGTTCCAGGCCACCCGCCATCTTCATTGACTTTTCGGCCATTGCTCCAATTGTGTTGATCTGTGGTTGCCGGGCATCACGCGTGGATGGTATCGACTGGCGACAGGTGACTTGCAAGCACTGGAAGACGCGGGTGGCACTGTGGTCTAAACCACTGAGCCTCTTGGGCTTGCTGATCAGAAGGTTAGCGGTTCGAATCCCTGCGACGGAGTGAGCTCCCGTTGCTCTGTCCCAGCTCCTGCCAACCTAGCAGTTTGAAAGCACATTGGTGCAAGTAGATAAATAGGTACCACTGTGGTGGGAAGGTAAACGGTGTTTCCGTGCGCTGCTCTGGTTCGCCAGAAGCAGCTTAGTCATGCTGGCCACATGACCTGGAAGCTGTACGCTGGCTCCCTTGGGCAGTAAAGCAAGATGAGCGCCTAATGGTCAGGGGTCCCTTTACCTTGACCTTTACACCATTAAAGAAAACATGCTAAAGATGCAATATAGATGGTATCTCACCCCATCAAAACTTTCAAAGATGTATAAAAATATAGCGAACAATTGTTGGCGTTGTGGGGAAGGTGAAGGATATATGTATCACATGTGGTGGACATGTAGAAAGATTAGAGAGTTTTGGAACCTCATTTATGATGAGCTGAAAAATATATTTAAGTTAACATCTGGAGGGCTGAAGGTTAGGGGTGCCTGATGTAATAGAGTAATCTTTGACGGTGAGAACCTAAGTTGTCTTCTCCTCCCTCGGAAACTCTGCACCTACATAAATGGATGGACTGTATCCAACCAAGTCCTACTCATAGTAAACCTGTGTGGAACCCAAAAGGATCCAAGTCAGCAGCTTTATTAATTTCAGTGGGCCTGCTCTGAGCTTGACTGACAAATGAGCATAATGGTCACAGACCCAAAACATTCAGGATTGGCACAGTCCGTGAAAAACCCAGTTGCAGCACTTACAATAAAACTTGCAATACTTATAATAAGGCTAAACCTTAACACTACAGCATACAGAACACCAGACTAGAACAAAGAGACAGAAAAGAGAAAATAAGTGAAACTCAGGCTCCTTCTGGCCTCCCTATTATAGTCAGCATGACCTTGACAGAAAGATAACAGTACCAGTTTAAACCAGTTGTATTCAGCTTCACAGAAGGAAATAACCCAAACAACAGGAACCTTCTTCCTGCTTCTTTCACACAGAAAGAACCTCCTTGAACCTTCTTGTATTAAGTAGAATTGGAAAGCTCTCTACACATCAGATCAATGCTTTCTGTACTAAGAAATGCAAACTGGCAGAAGAAGCTGTCTTTGGGCTTACAAAAATGATGTTGGGGTGGTGGTGGGTGCTAGAGATCCATCTGATGTGGCTGGGGGTGGCCATGGAAAGAATGGGAGTAACAGGAGGGGGGAATGAGCCCACCCCAAATAACTAGCCTCTGTATCCGTGCAGGTGCCTACGGAACTAAGGAGGGTGGCAACTGCAGCGGTGCAATTTCGCCAAGGACTTAAGACAACAGCCCGCTCCCGCCATGAAGAAGCCCCCCAGGGTCATCTGGGGACTGGGCATGCCACCCAGGCATAGCGAAGCCAGCCAGGACTACTGACCCTCTTCGCCTCTGCAGATTGTTCCCTCGTGCATCCAGCAGAGGGCGCAACCCCTCTCACCCTGCCGCTTCCCCACTTTGCGACCCATGGACCCAGCAGCTCGCCGGATGGCAGATTGGGTGCCCTGCTTCCGGCTTGCAGCTGCTTACACACGGACTCGGATCCCCAGGGACTTGGTATTGGCGTCTTGCTGCCCTACTGCCTGTCATTGACCTGGACCGGTTGGCATCCTGGATCCGGCAACACGGAAGCAACCTGACAGCCATCCCCTGAACCAGTTTGCGGACCAGGTGAGAGCGCATAGCGCCAACGTTCATTTTCAAGAAGGGCGGTCCCTGCCTCCCATCTCCTTACTTCCCTGTTCCCCCCTGTGTTGAATATTTGATTGTAAGTTATTTGGTGGGTAGGGACCTGCCAGTCATCTTGTGCAAAGAAGCAAAGAAAAATGTGCATAGACACCAACTGCACTTATGGGACCAGAAGTACTGAAACAGCTGTTTTTTATCCTTAAAACTAGATCCAATGGTGATCTAACCTTGAGGGAAAGCCATATCTGTAGGGAAATGTTCCCACTGTCTTTCCTCAACGTGATGTCCATCAGCTCCACACAGTGCTAGGATGTGGGGCAGCCATGGCATTCCCCCTCCAGGGCCAATCTCCCCATCTTTCTTTCTTTCTTTCTTTCTTTCTTTCTTTCTTTCTTTCTTTCTTTCTTTCTCAATCACTCGTAGCCGAGTAAGATTGTCTTCCATAAACACGGTTTTAACAATGAGTCCATAAGTGGCTGTGGAGGCCAATTCCGGATCCACATGTCCTTCCGCAGTGGGGACATGGAGTTGATCACGGTGTGGATTTGCCAAGCGTGCCTTCCTCTTAGCACGTTTCTCCCTTGCATCCTGAGTTCGATACTTGGACCATAAAACAGCAGTGGTTGGGGAACAAGAAGTGATGTTTAGCGAATCCTTTGCTTCTCCCCTTCTTTATACATTTATTCATCTGGTTTTTCAAATTAAAGTTTTGCAATCACATATCCAACATACTGTACATCATAAAAACAAGATTCCAAATAATCTTCCCTCCTCCCCTTTGTGGGTCCTGTTGTTAGTCATTTCCTCCTGCATCTTTTGTAATAATCCAAATCTTTTACATCTCCATTATATCCAAAATTCACTATTAAACTCCTTTGCTTCCTTAGCAACTGGCCATGTCTCTTTTGGAAGGGCCTAACATGCTCTCCATTTTATATGCCTTGCTGACGGTGTTTCATCTCAAGTGCCCCATCAGGCTGAGGAGAGCCCTTCAAGTCGAACTTACCTATAGGAAATGCCTCCCAATGGAGCCTGGGAGCACCTTAGAGCAGTCTTGGCCCACCTGGTGCCCACCTGGTGCCCTTCAGATATTTTGGACTGAGCTGGCAAGGGCTTCTGGGAGTTGTAGTCCAAAATGTCTAGCGAGGGACTGCCTGGGAGGGACTGAGATCTGAAAACTGCTGCCTCCTCATTCTGCTTTGCAAATGTAGCCCCCATGCAGACATGTTAACGTTACAAGAGAATCGAGCTCATTTCCCTGGTTAAGGTCCAGTTTGGCTCCTGGTCTCCCTTCTGCATTTCTGTGAAATGGGGGATTCCATGGTTGGATCGGTCAGGAAACCAGAAGCCCTTCCTATAAGTGCCTATTACCCTTAAAAAAAAAAAGGTCATGTTGCTTCTCCTGCTGTATGCCCTTGTCTGCCCGCCTTTCTATTTTCTGCCTGTAATAAACAGAACACAGGCTGACTGCATTTGACGCTTCTGTCAGGGGTTACTGGAAGAGAGAGAAGCCTTTCAATCTAGACTGTTCCACATTCCCCTCACCGTATATGATGTACACCCTGGCTCAAAAGGAAAATGGGGTCTCTAAAGATGACATGTTAAAATTAATTGATTAAATGGGGGGGGGGGAATTGATAATTACCCCAGTGAGAAGGAGGTTTGCTTGTTTTGTTCCCCTTGGTGAGAGAAAGTGGAGTTGGGAAAATTTAATCATGTTTGTAATTCGGTTTAAATTGGAAAATCTTAAAATATTATTATGATTATTATTATTATGATTATGATTATTATTATTAAAAGGGAAATGGGGTGTTTGCGGGGAGGGGTGAAGTTCATACGCTGCAAATCTAATTGCCCCCCCCCCCAAAAAAATAGTTTTCCTGAGGGGACGTCACATAGAAAATCCACTTACAGCCCACCCTTTCCTCCGGGGAACTCAAAGGTGGCACACGTGGTTCTCCCATTTTATCCTCGCAACAACCTTGTGAGGTAGGCTAGGCTGAGAAAGATTGGCTCATAGCGGCTTGCCCAAGGTCACCCAGTTAGCATGCCTGAGTCCCCACTGAGCTGCTTGGACCTGGGTCTACCCAGATATATTTTGGGGCACTCCAACCCAGGAGTGGGGGACTTGCTGGGCAAGGCCTTGGCCTAATTTCATGGAGGGAAAACAGAGGGGTTAAAGGAGTGGCAGAGCAAAAAAAGAGCAAGAATTGGATGGCAGAGAGAAAAGGAGGCTTAAAAAAAAGTATTTATACCTTTCAGGTTTATACATTTCACTGATTTTACAATCATTTTGACATTTCAAAGATTGACTTCCTTCCCCCTTTTTCTGCGGTTCCTTAAATTTATTTTTTAATATCTTATGCATATCCACATTCATTTAATTACTGTATCTAATGTAAATATATACTCTTATGAAACTGCAGGTTATTACAATAATCCTGCTAATGTTTCTGTCTGTTTGCAATTTATCTGTAAATATTCAATAAACCGTTTCCATTCTTTTATAAAAAGTTTGTTATCTTGGTTTCTTATTCTTCCGCTAAGTTCCACCAGTTCTGCATATTCCTTAAGGTTTTTTTTTATCCATTCTTCCTTTACTGGGACTTCTGATTCTTTCCAGTTTTGGGCAAGTAGCATTCTTGCTGCTGTAGTAGCATACATGAATAAATTTCTATATAATTTAGATAGTTCTGTCCCTATAATTCCCAAAAGAAAAGCTTCTGGGATTGTTGTTGTTGTTGTTGTTGTTGTTTTTACAAAAGTTACTTTGAATGTCCTTTTCAATTCCTTGTATATCATTTCCGTCTTGTAGAGAGAAAATGAGGTTCACATCCTCCTTCTGTGCAGCCCCCCCCAAAAAAATTACCCCCATGGGACTGTGGCCTTTGGCAAGAAGAAATAACCAACAATAACAACAACAAGAGTTTTATTATTTATAATAATAATAATAAATAATAATAATAATTTATTATTTATACCCCGCCCATCTGGCCGGGTCTCCCCAGCCACTCTGGGCGGCCTCCAACAAATACCAAAATACAATACAGAGTCACAAATTAAAAACTTCCCTAAACAGGGCTGCCTTCAGGTATTTTCTAAATGACAGGTAGTTGTTTATCTCTCTAACTCCTGATGGGAGGGCGTTCCACAGGGCGGGCGCCACTACCGAAAAGGCCCTCTGTCTGGTTCCCTGTAGCTTTGCTTCTCGCGGTGAGGGAACCGCCAGAAGGCCCTCGGTGCTGGATCTCAGTGTCCGGGCTGAATGATGGGGGTGGAGACACTCCTTCAGGTATACAGGACCGAGGCCGTTTATTTATACCCTGCCCATCTGACTGGGTTGCCCCAGCCACTCTGGGCAGCTTCCAGCATATACAAAAACATAATTAAACATTAAAAACTTCCCTATACAGGGAAACTGCCCTGTCACTGCTCTAACCTTTATACGGTACTGCTTTTCTGGGTAAAGTAAGTTGGCATGCCAAGCAGGCCAGTGGCCTGTAGGAAAATGGGTAAACTTTTTATGTGGGGAGGACCAAAGCTGGTCTCCCCACAAGGTAACTCTAAACAGAGGCCCAGGAGGGCTCGTTTTGTCACATCAATGGATGAGGCTTCCCTTTTCCTCTTCTGCCGGGGATGTGGAGTTGAGGGCATGCTGAAGGCGAATGCGGAAGAGGGCAGAATCCCAATGGAACGGATGCTGCCATTTTCAGCGGCAGCCCAGTTGCCCCCAAATAATGAGCATACATAGGATGCCTTTCTAGGAACACAGGGAGCTCACCTTATTCCGGGCCAGACTAGTGATGTCCACTCTGACTGGCAGCCACTTTCCAGGGCCTCAAGTAGGGAATCTTTTCCCCCTACCTGCATACCTGATTTGTTTACCAGGGGATGCTAGGGACTGAACCCGGGACATTCTTATAGGCAGCAGCCTCTTGTGAGCATTGGGAATCAGTGGCGCACTGAAAAGTAGCCACATTGAACTTTGGTTCAGAGGTAACC
Organism: Lacerta agilis; assembly: GCF_009819535.1. Taxonomy (NCBI): domain Eukaryota; kingdom Metazoa; phylum Chordata; class Lepidosauria; order Squamata; family Lacertidae; genus Lacerta; species Lacerta agilis. The sequence continues at coordinate 35,889,777 of NC_046325.1, read as the reverse complement.
GTGGCCCCAAAGACCCTGGTTTCCCCCCCCCCCTCCTTAAATATATGTTGAAAAATATGTTTTCTGCCCCGTCTTCAGGCACCATGTCGGGAGATTATGATGAAGACAGACACCGCAGGGCAATGGAGCTTCTTCATGTGCTGTGTTCCAACACATGCGCTGCCCAGGAACGCGAGAAGTGTCAGGAACTGACAGGCCATGTGGGTCCCATCAACTCAGGTGAGGAGCCTAGAGGTAGGGGATGATATGGCCCATATGTAGGGGAAGGATCTCAACAGGAGGAAGAATCGTGGCCTAGGCGTAGCCAGGAGTCCATGAAGGTGAGGGGGGAAGGCCCAGGAACTGTTAGGGTAATATCAGGTTCTCAATGGTTGATGCTGGCGCTCAGGCAAATGGTGTGTCAGGTGGTCCACGTTTACCAGCCAAATGTGAAGATGCAGTCTTGACAGGATCTGTAGGACCCTGGCAATTGTATTTTAAAACAATCAAGCTTCCAGTCCTCACTGCTTTTGCTGGAGCAAAAAAAAACAAAAAACCCGTGGGTGGTGGGGTGGGGACAAATACTTTGAATTGAGAAGTGTAAACATGTCAACTCTTGCTGCAAAAATGCAGATTACCTCCAATTTGATTTTTAAAAATAAAATATAATTCTGGAAGTTTTTTGTTTAAACTTTCATTGCTGGGGTATTTGTTAGGGTTATTTTATTAGGCTGTGCTGGCAGTCTTGAGCAAGAGTGGGATTTAATGGGAGGCAGTCTTGGCATATTTTAGCAATGGAGAAATCTGGAAGGCTGGATATACAAGAGAGACCTTTTGTTCAAGGTGCCAGCCAGTGAGCCATATTTGTTTCCCAGGGTACTCCATTCCATTGTCTTCCATCTATTTTCTTCCTTCAACAGATGGCCCTGCGGCCATCGAGCACGCTCAGTCCTCAGTAGACTGTTTCAGGTCTCTCCCCCATCACCCTAATTTATTACTCTCATTATTACTATTTCCACAACTTGGGGGTGGGGGTGGATTTCCCCGTAGCCCAATGATACCTCCCTCTTGTGCTTAGATTCATAGTATTGAAGCATCTGGTCCAAACCCCTGCAATGCAGGAATATGCAGATGTCCCATATGGGGATCGAACCTGGAACCTTGGCATTATCAGCACCATGCTCTAGCCAACTGAGCTGCCTAAGACTCCACCCTTGGCAAGCTGAGTTACCTACCGTATTTATTGTGTACGATTTAATCTATTCATATCTCGATTTCGAGACAAGTGGCTCCCAAAGCATCTTTTCTATTAAAACCTGCAAGAAAGTCTTCTTCTTCTTCTTCTTATTAGTATACTGCTCTTCATCCGTAGATCTCAGGGCAGTTCACGATATTATTAGGGGTTATGTGGATTTGTCTGCCAGGGTGTCAGGGGCTGGACTGCGGAGGAAAAGCGATTCCTCCCTCCCTTCCTGAACCTTCCCGAGAAGAGGACAGTATAGATTTAGAACAGTGGTTTGCAGAAGGGCATAGTTCACAGGCTGCAGCGGGGAGAAGCTGGGGAATATTGGGAGAGGAACAGCAGGAAGAAGAAGCACCAGGGGAGAGATAGCTGACAGACTTTGGAAAGCATTCCTGCCCCCACCCCAGGACCAGGCATGCATTGAGAGTAGTAGAACAGAAAGCTCCGAGGCAGAAATTCCTTCGTCTCTTTCTCTGTGAATATTAAATAAAATTACTTGGCAAAAATTCTTCTTGTTTACCTGCTTCTTGGCTGTTCCTGCGGGAGGGATCAGATTCCCTGAAGCCTGACACAAGGCCTCTACTGGCAGTTGGTGACATCGCCCAGGTTCCGGGCTTTTTCATCCTGTGTAGATGAGGCCCCAGAGGGTGCTGGAGACGGGTGCTGCATGAGGCCAGCGCTGGCTTGATAGTGTCAACCAAATCTTACAAGCGGCCCTGCCATTGACCTGCAGAGCACCTTGGCCTGCAGCCATTGGCGATAATAGTTCAGGTGTCCTGGGCAGAGTAGGGGACAGGGTCCAGCAGAAGAGAGGGAACGCGCCGAGATGCCAGACGCCTACAGCAGCTACCTCCCTGCCGTTGACCTCCCGTCGTGGTATCTGCCCCTCCACTTTTCTCCCCTAGAGATCCTGGTCAGCCTGCTGTCAGTGATAGTGACCTTCTGCGGGATCGTGCTGCTGGGCGTCTCCCTCTTCGTCTCGTGGAAGCTGTGCTGGATCCCCTGGCGGGACAAGGGCTCCTCCTCGCAGACACAACGCAAGGAGCACCCTCTCCATGCTCACCTCCACCATTCGCCTTTCGGGGACCTCCTGGCCGAGCGGGTGGAGCTGGGTCCCGAGATGCCCGAAAGGTCCTACCTCGATATGGATTCCTACCCCGAGGCCAACCTCAAGGTCAGCCAGACCTCCCCTGACCTCCCCGTGGAAGGCCAGACCAGCACCAAGGAAGGCACCATGCCCAACGCCCACTCCCATCAACAAGTAGCAAGCTTGGCACCCACACCCAGGTGAGTTCTTTGTTCATCTTACTGATTTTGTGTTGGTTGTGTTGTTGTTTTTAGTTGGTTTGATTGTTTCCTGTACTGTGTTTTTATTGTTTATTACTGTGTAACATGTCCTGGGACCTTCTGGTCCAGGGTGGGTGATAAATGCACTGAAGACATGAACCTGGGAGGCCTGGTGTGTTGAATTGTAACTGACCCCTTAACTACAGCCCAGACTCTTCCTTCCCTTGACCAGGAAAACACCCAAAGCAGTTGCATATTGAACAGTTACCTAGAATGTTGTTGTTGTTGTTGTTGTTGTTTTAATGGGGAAACCCACCTTAAATTACCAACAGATTTGGGGCATAAATTCAACAGTCAAGGCTCAACAGGCAATGAATAGTGTGGCAAGTAGGATTCTTTTTAAAAATAATAATAAATAAACTTTATTGAATTTGAAGAATTACACAATTTATACAAATTATCATTTAACAAAGGAAAAAGAGAAAAGAAAAGAGGATAAAGAAAAGAAAAAAGGCATGAAATATCTTTGACATAAACAAAAAATATAAATATAAATACAGACAAAAATGAATGCTATATTTTTTCACACACACCCCATCCCCCAGTGTTGACTTCCAACCTTATCTGTTATTGCGGTTTCTGTAACTACCTTTTTTTGTATACCTAAAACTATTGTTTTCTCCTTTTTTCTATTCATCTTGAGCCCACTCATATGTCGGATAGAAGATTGGCCCTTTCCACAAAATTCCCTATGTTATCTTCAAATGCTTTCCAATCTTTTCCTATTTTTTGTTCTGTTATTCCCCTTGCTTCTCCTACCTTCCTTGCCATATTTTGATATGATAACATTTTGACTTGCCCATCTTCCATATTTGGTACCAATGTGCTCTTCCAATTTTTTTGCAGTTAGGAGCCTTGCCGCCATAGTTGCATACATTAGCACGCATCTGTCCTTTTCTTTGATTTCATTGCCTAGCATTCCTAGCAGAAAGATCTCGGGGTCTTTTTTAAAAGAGTACTTGGTTATTTTTTCAATTCATTATATAATTCCCCCCAAAATTTCTTTATTTCATTGCAGTTCCACCATATATGCATAAATGTGCCCAATTCTTTATTACATCTCCAACAGATGATATTACTTCCTTGTATACGTTTTTGCCAACTTTGTTGGGGTCAGATACCATCTGTATTGCATTTTATATATGTTTTCGATCAAATCATAATTTGGGGTAAACCTCATAAGTAGGATTCAAGTGTTGCCTCCGTTGTGAACTCTTTGGAAAAGTTACCATGTGGCACAGAAACTGTGGAACTCGCTGCCACAAGAGGCGGAGATGGCCGCCAACCCGGATGGCTGGCTACTGTGAGAACAGGGTGTTGGACTACAATGGGCCTCTGGCTTGATCCAGCAGGTTCTTCCGATACTCTTATTCCTTGGCGTTGTGCCTCAACCCTAAAATGAAAATTGTAGGGACAACCCACAAGGTTGTTATGAGGACAACGGAAATAAATAGTATTTCCAGGTGTCTGGAATCTAGACCAGCTGCTTTTAAAACCTTTTTGGACTATCTGAGAAATTGTTAATGTCAAATGAAATCGCAGGCAGGTCCAGAAATATAAGCAAAGGAACGATAAAGGAATGCAATGTAGGGTATATGTTATAGAAATAAGTATTTTATTTAAGGCAGTAGATAAAAGGACTTGGAACAGAAGCAGCATGGAAATAAGGATGGGATGTCAAAATGATAAGGAGATGCTGCATGAAACTCAGTTGAATTTTGTTAAATTGTGTGAAAATCATTTTTAAAAAAAATTATGACCAAAACAAAAAAATATCTAAAATGAGGAGTCAATCTGTCTCTTTCCTCCGATGTTTTTCTTCCCTGGCCAAGGGCAGAATTCAACTTAGTGTTGAGGAGATTCATTAATAATAATAATAATAAAATTTATACCCTGCCCATCTGGCTGGGTTTCCCCAGCAACTCTGGGCGGCTCCCAACAGAATATTAAAAACACGATAAAACATCAAACATTAAAGACTTCCCTAAACAGGGCTGCCTTCAGATGTCTTCAGAGCCAGTGTGGTGTAGTGGTTAAGAGCGGTAGACTCGTAATCTGGTGAACCGGGTTCGCATCTCCACTCCTCCACATGCAGCTGCTGGGTGACCTTGGGCTAGTCACACTTCTTTGAAGTCTCTCAGCCCCACTCACCTCACAGAGTGTTTGTTGTGGGCTAGGAAGGGAAAGGAGAATGTTAGCCGCTTTGAGACTCCTTCAGGTAGTGATAAAGTGGGATATCAAATCCAAACTCTTCCTTCTTCTTCTTCTAAAAACCAGATAGTCGTTTATTTCTTTGACATCTGATGGGACGGTGTTCCACAAGGTGGATGCCACTACCGAGAAGGCCCTCTGCCTGGTTCCCTGTAACCTCACTTCTCTCAGTGAGGGAACCGCCAGAAGGCCCTCGGAGTTGGACCTCAGTGTCCGGGCTGAACGGTGGGGTTGGAGGCGCTGCTTCAGGTATACAATGGTACCTCGGGTTAAGTACTTAATTCGTTCCGGAGGTCTGTTCTTAACCTGAAGCGTACTTAACATGAAGCACCACTTTAGCTAATGGGACCTCCTGCTGCCACTGCTCCGCCAGAGCACGATTTCTGTTCTTAAGCGGAGTTCTTAACCTGAAGCATACTTAACCCAAGGTACCACTGTACTTGCTTGATGAAACAACGTCCCCTCTCCTCATGCCTGCCTGTCAGAAGTCCTCTCGACCCTCAAAGAGGTGATCTAGGGGTGTGGGGGGAGGAGAGGGGGGAACCCTATTGCACTAGTGGAAGTCTTTGCACTGGTTTCCATTTGCAGGACCCCTTAGTTGAATTTTGCCCAGAAGATTCTCCATTTGTTCGGTGAATCTGCCCACGGTGGCTAATCTATATGGTCACGCAAGCCACTGTTTCCCCCCCTTTCCCCCCAGGTACAACACGCTGCCGCGCCCCGTGACACAGCAGTTGAGCAGCCCGGACACCGGCGTCCACGTAGGGGAGGAGAAGGTGGAACAAGTGACTAGCATTGGGCAGATAAAGCCCGAGTTATACAAGCAGCGCTCGGGCGAGTCGGACTCCAAGAAAGGCGATGCCGCGAGCTGTGGGCGGATCAGCTTTGCCCTGCGCTACGCCTACGGCACCGAGCAGCTGGTGGTGAGGATTCTCCGGGCCTTGGACCTGCCCGCCAAAGACGCCAACGGCTTCTCCGACCCCTACGTGAAAATGTACCTGCTGCCCGACCGCAAGAAGAAGTTCCAGACGAAGGTGCACCGCAAGACGCTGAACCCCATTTTCAACGAGACTTTTAACTTCAATGTCCCCTTTGCCGAACTGCCCTCTCGCAAGCTCCACTTCAGCATCTACGATTTCGACCGCTTCTCCCGCCACGACCTCATCGGCCAAGTGGTGCTCGACAACCTGCTGGAGATCGCAGAGAGGGACAATGACGCGCCCCTCTGGAGGGACATCATGGAGGGACATTCGGTGAGCGGGGTTATAAATCTGGGGCGGGGATGTGGGGGGTGGGCACCTCCTCAGAACAACAGCACGTGCCCAAATCTAGCCCTCTTCAGGTGCATGGTTTAATACACAAGGGTTAAAATGAGGGCCAGGGGTGCGCATGCAAGCCACACCCTCTGTGCCCCCCCCCCCATATTTCTGCCCCTTGGTGTAAGCTAGGGCTGGCCGATATATCGTCCAAAACTGGTTTGAAGTCCATATCGTGAGAGTGGTTTCTTAGTTTCTGACCTGGCAATACATCGTGGATTAGGATGTGTGTTAGGGCTGGGCGCCAGATTTGTTCCACTGGTGCATTTGCAGTGAGCCAATCTCCCTTCTGCCTCATCCTGCATCTTGGTAAGCAACAGTGAACCCACCTGCTGGCAAATTGCTTCCGATGATCATTAGGGCAGCTGAGACTGGAATGCAGGGCCCAAGTCCAGGGTCCCCCTTAGTGATCACCCGGAACATGGCAGAAACCATGGCTTGCAGCAAACAGGTCTGTTGCCAGCCCTCTGGGGCTGGTCGCTATATAGCCTTCTTTCTCTCTTCCTTTTAATTTCATAAAATGTTTTATAGTTGAGGGACAGCCAGCTTGGCACATACACGATTACAGATGCTCAGTTTATTATTTTTACTTTCAAAACCTATTATCCTCTTTTCTTTTCTTTTTTTCTGGCGCAAAATGTCCATGCTTATACTCTAGTGAACACATCTAGCCTGCAGCAATAATGGTGCTGTGATTGAAAATGAGTTATAAAATGTGAAACTCCACATGCTGAGAGTATTTTTTTCCCCTTCTTTAATCAGAGTTGGCAAGCTGGGTTCTCTCTGTGTGTTTCTTGGAGGTGGGGGAGAAGAGAAATGTTAATTGTGTCCTTCCCAACTGAAGTGACGGAGATAATACATATTGCTATCCAATGCCCCTGTACCTTCCATGTAAGTCCATTAGATTCAGGGTCCAAAATTACCGAGTTTCACCTCCGAACGTGATGTAGGAAACATTGCCCTCAGTCTGATTGATTGATTGATTGATTGATTGATTGATTATTTATTTATTCAATTTACATAGACAAATCTGACTGGCTGCAGTACATCATCACTCTTCCCAAGAAGGGTGAAGCTCCCTTCTCCTTATTAAGGGGAAACTGCCACTTTAAAAGATACCCTGTGCAACACAGTCTCTCCTTCTCTCTTTGCAAAGGCTGATTGATTGATTTCATGGCAAGCAGCGAGCAATCGCTGCTAGCCCCAAAATGCCACGTCTCTCAATGAAACGGGAATCCTGCAAAATTTCAGCATAGCTCTAGTATGACTGGTGGGCACCGGTTCGTAACTGCAGTATTATCCCCTAATAGTATCACGCATGGGATCTAGGAGAAAAGCAGCATGCCTAGTAAATTTGTGGCTGAGGTGAGTTTTTTTTGCTGAGCATTTTTGGCTCACAAGCCCTGCTCTTAGACACTGTACAGAGCCAGTACCCAGTTCACTTTTGAGTATGGAGGACTGACGAATAAACCCCATACTCCGTAGGCTCCCCGCTTCTGAAAATGCTGTGCCTAGTACAATTCTGCAAACCCATCCCTGCAGCTCAGCTGTTGAAAAGGAGAACGGGTTGTCAGCTGGTTATTTATTTATTTATTCGGGTAAAGTTTTAAATTTCATTTCATATCATATCAAGTCTAGCGCCTGATGAGTATAATCAATTTTAATGCTGGCCATTCTACACAGTCAAAAGCCTTAAAAAATATCCAATGCTACTATACCAGCTTTCAGTTTATTTCATATTATATCTGTTTTATTCAGCACTGTTCCTATTAAGCTAGACATCTGTGTCTTCCTGCTACAAAGCCACATTGGTTTTTATTTATATATTTATACATAAAATTATTCATCCTTTTTGCCATCATTGCGGCCAATATTTTAGCATCTTGATTTATTAGGGAAATTGGCCTTTATGATCCTGAGTCCTTCAAATCTTTTCCTGCTTTTGGAATTAAGATAATTATTTATTGTTCCCACAGTGGAGGGATCTTCTCACCCTCTATTACTGAATTATACAATGCTTTTAATTTAGAAACCATTTTTTTAAAAATACCTTATAATATTCTGTTCCCAGTCCATCTTTTCCTGGGGCTTCCCCCCCCTTTTTAGTTTCCCTATAGCTTCCTCTCTTTCTTTTCCTGAAATTGGTTGTTCCATAGCCTCTCTATCTCTACTTTCTAGCTTTATCTTCCAGTGTGTCTCGATATATTCTTTCACCTTCCCCACAGAATATGTTACCTGCTGAGTAAAACTCCTGAAATATTCTCAACTTATCTTTCATCAGATTGTGAATATTACCCGTTTTATCTTTTATTAGGCTAATTGAATTCTTTACTTTTTTTTGACAGTACAGCTCTAGCCAGCAATTTGGAATTTTTATTACCATGTTCAAAAAATTCTCTTTTCAAGCATATCAAATCCCTCTGCACTTTTTCCATATCTTTATTTTCTAACCCCTTCCTTTTTGCCTGTAATTGTGCGTAACGTCTTTTATGTTTATCATGAATATATTAATTTTACAATGTTCTACTTTCTTCCTCTAACTTTTTCATCTCTTTTTGTCGCCCCGCCCTTCAATTTACTGGATTCCCTAATGCAAATTCCCCTCACCACCGCTTTCACTGCATCCCATATTATTGCTTGAGTGCTTTGCCCCTTCTCATTAATCTCCCATGTGTCTAATAATTCTTTCCCTATCTTATTTACTGTTTGACTATCATTGAACATCCTCGTATCTAACCGGGACTGGTGATTCAGATGCTTCATGCCATGTGAGTCAGGGGCAGGGGAGTCTCTGGGAAGCCCCCTTTTCTCTACCACGCAGCATGGAAATGGAGCCTGTTGCCCTGGGAGAAAGAGCTCGTTCTGTTCCTCCGTGAGCTGTTCTCAGGGTTTCTGTGCTGCATTTTGGGGAAGGGGAGCCCTAATTCATCCAGGTGCTGCACAGCAACCCATCAAACTGAGTGTGTGTGAGTGCGGAGCGTCTTTGCGTGTGAGTGCGCGTGCATGAGAGAATGGTACATGTGCGCATGCATGTGTGGCGTTCTCACATCCGTTCTCCTGTATCGCTTTAAGAGTCACGATATCCCTTTTCAAAATGCCCAAAAGGCCTGTCACAGAGAAGAGGGGCAAAGACTTGCTCTGCTATTGCTTCAAAGGAAGGGACTAGATCTAGCAGGCTTAAATGCCAGGAGGGTAGATTTCAGCTGAAGATTCAAGAGAGCTTCTTGACGGCAAGAGCAGGTCAGCCACATCCACACCATGTGTTTGGAGCACTCTTGTGCGACTCAAAGCATCATGGTTTCCCCCAATGAATCCTGGGACCTGTAGCTTTAAGGGTCTCCTTAACAACTCAGATATTTCAAAGGCTGTCACGTGGAAGATGGAGCGAGCTTGTTTTCTCCTGCTCTGGAGGGCAGGACTCGAACCCATGGCTTCAAGTCGCAAGGAAGGAGATTCTGGCTCAACATCAGGAAAAACTTTCTGGCAGTAAGATCTGTTCTGACAGGGGAGCGGTCTCCCTCGGGAGGTTGGGCACTCTCCTTCCTTGGAGGTTTTTAAGCAGAGGTTGGATGGCCATCTGTCATGGGTGCTTTATCTGAGCTTCCTGCATTGCAGGGGGTTGGTCCCGATGACCCTTGGGGTCGCTCCCAACTCTAATGAACTCTATGATTCTATTAACTCCTCAGCTCCCAGTCAGATGGCTTTAAAGGAGGATTAAAAACAAATAAATCCGCAGAGAATAAGTCCCCTGGTGCCCCTGATGGATGGATATGTTCCACTGTCAGAGAGAGGATGCCAGTTTTGGGGAGACACAAGTGGGGAGGCTGTTGTTGCCCTCAGGTGCTACTCGCAGGCTTCCTTTAGGGATCTGGTCGGCCACTTGGAGAACAGGATGCTGAGCGAAACGGGTTTTCGGCCTGATCCCCGTCGGCTTCTCCCTCCTTGCCCCCCCCCCCCACGCCACCCTTTCCCTTGAACTTTCTGGGAGACGGCGTCAGCACAAAGCAGGTTTGCTTCTCCCAACTCCCTGGTGCATATTTTTAGCTGGATTTGTTATTCAGGAAGCTGGTGGCTAATTAGGGCAGTCAGGTGTGAGGCAGACAGTCCTCTCTCCTGCCTCCTTCCCTGTGCCATCCTGATGCCCCTTCATCTCAGTTTCCCTGGTTATGACAAGTGCTTTGATTTACCAACACCCCCCCCCCGCCTCCAGTCCAGACCTGCAGCCACCTTCTTTTTCACCCCCTCACCTTCAGAGCCCTAAATGTTCTCCCGGTTGAATGCAATTGTCATTGATTGCAATCCTGTTCCTGAGCTCCAGGAAATCAGCTGATGTCAGTAGCGGGCAGGGCGGGGGGGGGAGAACCGAGGAGACGGGCGGCGCTGTGTGGATGTCTCCACTTTGGGGGCTGTGGAGAAGGGAGATGCTTACCCACAAGCCAAAGATACTGGAGGGCTAAAGACAGCTCAGGCCTGTGAACTGTGGAAATAATTTCCGCCTAAGAGAAATCGGCGGTGCCACTATTTCAACACACAGAGCTGAGCCCGAAACATGCCCCTGAGAGCCAGTGTGGTGTAGTGGTTAAGAGCGGTAGACTCGTAATCTGGGGAACCGGGTTCGTGTCTCCGCTCCTCCACATGCAGCTGCTGGGTGACCTTGGGCTAGTCACACTTCTTTGAAGTCTCTCAGCCCCACTCACCTCACAGAGTGTTTGTTGTGGGGGAGGAAGGGAAAGGAGAATGTCAGCCGCTTTGAGACTCCTTCGGGTAGGAAAAGCGGGATATCAAATCCAAACTCTTCTACTCTTCTTCCCTGCTGCCCCTTTTCCCACTTGCCTTCCTTCCCAATGTGGCGGTCAGCGCCCTCGCTCCAAACTGGCTATGCTTGCCCTCGGTGCCAAATCTGATAGGACTGTTTGGCATGAGGGTTGTCATCACATCCCTAATTTGCTCTCTGATTGGCTGGGGTCACATTTTTAGGAAGAAGCAGCTCAGTGGAAGCCCCCCCCCCAAAGCGGCACAAGCAGCTGCCCAGAAAGGGAATAAATACTACTACATACATACATAAAAACACATACCCAGACAGATTTTGAAACACTTTGGAAAAACATTTCCACCACCTTTTTCCCCATGCAATATCTCTACCTCTACCTCTACCTGTATCCAGTGTTGTTTTTCTGGAAAAAAGGTAGGGGAGCTCACCATGAAATTTGTTTGTTTGTTTGTTGTGGGCCCAGTCACAGTGCCAACCCCCCCACCCCCACCCCTGGGCAATGGCTAAATGTAAGATGTGATTGATAAACTCAAGCAGACAACGATCTGATTAGAAATGGCCACAACTTTATTGATTACAGATAAAAGTGGATTTTTTTTTACTCAGGCATTGGGTGTATATCCATTCTAGCCCTCCTCCCTCACCCCAACAAAAACAACAATTATTTAATTTTTAAAAGGTAAGGGAATTTGTCCCCCCTGAGTTCCTTCTAAAAAAAAGAAAAACTATCTATATCTGTATCTGTATCTATAACTATAGCTCCAGTTACAGGTGGGTAGCCGTGTTGGTCTGCCATAGTCAAAACAAAACAAAAATAAAAAATTCTTTCCAGTAGCACCTTAGAGACCAACTAAGTTTGTTCTTGGTATGAGCTTTCGTGTGCATGCACACTTCTTCAGATGGTATCAGATTCGTGTGCATGCACACATTCTTCAGATGGTATCTGAAGAAGTGTGCATGCACACGAAAGCTCATACCAAGAACAAACTTAGTTGGTCTCTAAGGTGCTACTGGAAAGAATTTTTTGTTTTGTTTTGACTATAGCTGTAGCTATAGCTATTCACTGATGAATGTTTGATACAGCCCTAGTTGTTAACTCAGGATTTGCCTTAGGCTTATTGACAGCCATTCACTTTGTTGCCAATGACAAGAACAGTCTCTCCATCAAGGAATCATTTCCAAACAAGGAAAGGATGGCTAACATAGCACCTGTTCCGGAGCTGTTTTGTGGGGAGAATAATATGGGGGTCCCACGATTCATCCCTGGCATCTCCAGGTAGGACGGGGAAATACTCAATGGTCTGACTCTGTATCAGGCAGCATCCAGTGCTCCTTCTCAAAATGCATTTCCGTGTGCCAGAGTAATCAAGCCTCTGCGAGCCTCATACCTCTGGGTCCCATTGTTGACCTGTGTCAAATCCACTCTTCTACCCACTTGCACACTCACGGCTTCCCCCTCGAAGAATCCTGGGGATAGCAGCTTATTAAGGGTGCTGAGAGTTGCGAGGAGGACCCCTGCCCTCACAGAGCTACAGTTCCCAGCACCCTACAGTTCCCATGATTCTTTGGGGGAAGCCATGACGCTTCGAGTGGCTCCAAACACATGGTGTGGATATGACTGATCTGCTCTTGCCGTCAAGAAGCTCTGCTTCATCTTCAGCTGAAATCGACCCTCCTGGCATTTAAGCCTGCTAGATCTAGTCCCTTCCTTTGAAGCAGTAGAGAGCAAGTCTTTGCCCCACTTCTCTGTGACAGGCCTTTTGGGCATTTTGAAGAGTGATATCATGCGATATCAGTCTTCTCCTTCATCGTGTTGAATTTAAAGGAGGCAATGCGAGAATTGACTGTTAGCTATTTAGGACTGTATACTGTACAGTGCTGGTCCTACTCACGGTAGACCCGTTGAAACTAAGGAACATGAACTAGCAGGGCATATAGTCTACAAGTACTAGTTGGGAATCTCTCTTCCAGCCTCGCTTGAGTAGTTTTTTTAGGGGCGATACAAGCTCTTCTTTGGGTCTGCTCCATTTTATAGTTGCAGCATCCCACCCTTCCTCCAAGGAGCTCAGCACAACACACACACACACACACACACACACACACACTTGTTGTTGTTGTTTAGTCGTTTAGTCATGTCCAACTCTTCATGACCCCATGGACCAGAGCACGCCAGGCACTCCTGTCTTCATATATATTGTTGTTTATCAAATTTACACACACACACACACACACACACACACACACACACACCCCTTTTCTCCTAAGGATCTCAAGGTTCTCCTCCTCCCTATTTCATCCTCACAACAACCCTGTGAGGTAGGTAGCTTAGACGGAGAGACAGTGACTGTCCCATTGTGTTTCCTGTCTGAGTGGAGATTTGATCCTTTGTATCCCAGGTCCTCCCAGTCCAACACTCTAAACCAGTGTTTCCCAAACTTGGGTTTCCGGCTGGTTTTTGGACTACAACTCCCATCATCCCTAACTAGCAGGACCAGTGGTCAGGGATGATGGGAATTGCAGTCCAAAAACAGCTGGCGAAACTTTAGGAAACTTTGCTCTAAGCACTACACCACACTTCCTCCCCACCTCCCATTTTATCCTCACAACGGACCTCTGAAGGGGATTATGCAGGGAGAGGGCAACTGGCCCAGGTCGCCCAGTGAGCCTTGTGAGAGGGTGAGTTTCGAACCTCTGTCTCCCTGGCTCTAACCGCCGCACCAGGGACACAGAACCTTTTCGGCCCAAGGGCCGCATTCCTTCTACGCAGCCTTTCGGGGGCCAGAAGCGAAAATAGGCAGAGCAGCAATTTACCCCCACACCACTCCCTCTTCTCCATCCATGCAAACATTATCAGAGTTCAAGGGTGGGCAAAACATTCAAGGATGGGAGGCCTGTGGTCTACAGAAATTGGGTGAGGCATGAGGAGGGGTGTGTCCTGCCTGGGGAAGAGGGATCAGGCTTCTTTTCTCCTGCTCTCGAGGGTAGGACTCGAACCAATGGCTTCAAGAAAGGAGATTCCGACTAAACATCAGGAAAAAGGTCAGAGGAAGCTGACGGCTAGGGACATCCCTCTGGACTGGCGTGGGGGGGGGGGTAGCTGTAGGCAAACTGGGTACTTCGACAAATAATACACAGGGTGGCGACATAATAGCAAAATTTTTGTGTGACTTTTGTTAAATATTTCATTTTCATTTTTAAACAATATTCTTACACTTTCACATCATTTTATATTTTTAAACTTCTGGGATTACTTAGATCCCTCAGACCCCCCCCCCCCCCCCCCGGTTTCCAATTTCCCCCTATATTTTTTGCATCTAATTACTTTTTTTATGCTTTTGAATTATGGTGCTGGAGGAGACTCTTGAGAGTCCCATGGACTGCAAGAAGATCAAACCTATCCATTCTCAAAGAAATCAGCCCTGAGTGCTCACTAGAAGGACAGATCCTGAAGTTGAGGCTCCAGTACTTTGGCCACCTCATGAGAAGAGAAGACTCCCTAGAAAAGACCCTGATGTTGGGAAAGATGGAGGGCACAAGGAGAAGGGGACGACAGAGGATGAGATGGTTGGACAGTGTTCTCGAAGCTACTAACATGAGTTTGGCCAAACTGCGGGAGGCAGTGAAGGATAGGCGTGCCTGGCGTGCTCTGGTCCATGGGGTCACGAAGAGTCGGACACGACTGAACGACTGAACAACAACAACAAAGTGATCTTTAAGATATTATATAAACTTTCCCCGCTCTTCTTGACTGAATTTTGTATCATCTTGGTGCCCGATCCTCACGGACATCTTTGCCATTTTCGGCATAGTCCATCACCTTGGTCATCCACTCTTCTTTGGTCAGAACTTTCTCTCCCTTCCACTTATTCTGTGTGACTTTTGCAGTAGGCAAAGTGAAGCAGGTGGAGCTGTGCCCCATTTGCCCTAATGGAGCAGCCTTCTCTGGCTAGCAGTATATCTATGGAGGAGGGAATGGGGTTCGGGGAGGAGGGGAATGGGCTGCATGATGCGAATCTTCACCTGCTGCCTAAAGGGGCAAAGCCCAGATACAGATTTACCATCACCTGGCAATATATTGCAAATCATGATGCATGTGCTATGTAAAAATCACAATGTGGGGAAAAGCCATGAAGCCAGCCAATACATAAAAGGTAAAGCTAAAGGTACCCCTTAGCATTAGGTCCAGTCGTGGACGACTCTGGGGTTGCGGTGCTCATCTCTATAGGCCGAGGGAACCGGCGTTTGTCCACAGACAGCTTCCGGGTCATGTTGCCAGCATGACTAAGCCGCTTCTGGCGAACCAGAGCAGCGCACGGAAACGGCGTTTACCTCCTGCTGGAGTGGTACCTATTTATCTACTTGCACTTGAAGTGCTTTTGAACTGCTAGGTGGGTGGGAGCAGGGACCGAACAACGGGAGCTCACCCCCGTCGCGGGGATTCGAACCGCCGACCTTCTGATCGGCAAGCCCTAGACTCTGTGGGTTAGACCACAGCGCCACCCGCGTCCCAGCCAATACATAGCTCCATCCTTATTTCAGACATTGTGATATATTGGTATATTGCAATGTTTAGCTGGTGATAATATCGCGATGTTGAAAACCAGATATTGCCTTGCCCTGGATAGCGTACGTTGGCCAAACTCATCCTGTGACTGAAAAGGCTGTATCTACTGATTCTACACACACACACACACACACACACACACACACACACCAACCACAGCTGCATGACAGGAAGAAACTGAACCGATGACTTCTGAACCCCAGACATATGGTGGTGGAAACGGCACCTGTGGCATTCCCACCTGCTAATAGGGTTGTTAAAAAGCACAGCGGCCCTTGCCACGAAAAGAAAAACTGGGCATGCAAACCTAATTTCTGGTGGGGTGTCCAGAGAGAGTCCCACTGGAGTAACTTCCTGTGGTTCTCCAATCCCGTAACTTCCTGTGGTTCTCCAATCCCGTAACACAGGTGAGCCCTGAACACCCCCCACCCCGCCATAAAGAATGCCTGGCATCAGAGGAAGAGGAGGGGGAGGGAGGCCAGGAACCTGAGCTATTTGGTAGAGGGGCAACGAGAGGATGCCAAGACTCCAGGTCTTACCAGGCGGCGCGTTGTTTCCTGCGTGAATATTTCATACCCTTTTACCAGCTCGATCCCATTTGCAACCGCATCAATATTAATGAAGCCTTCCCCCCCCCCGCTCCTCCCTTGCCCCCGCTCCGGCCTCCACTCACCAGCCCTCGGGCCTGCTTTGCCAACTCACTTGTTCTGGGGCAAGCGAGGGCTTTGCTGGCCGTTGTTCAGGCCGAATCCCAAAGGGGCCCGAGGCTAAGAGAAAGAAAGGCAGAGCGAGAGAGCATTGGCGGCAGCGGCCGGGGGGGGGGGGGAGAGCATGACGGGGCATGGATGGGCCCAAAGAGGGGGGAAAAGGATAGTTGCAGAAGAAGCAGAGGCGGCAGAGAGGAATGAATCAGTGAGAAGCACCGCCTTCATTTAGACAAGGCCTGAGAGATGTGCATCGATGCCCTAAGCTGGGGCAGTGAGGGTTTTTTTGGGGGGGGGGGTTGTAGGCGCAGGCTCACTTCCAAGAGCGTGCAGGACTCCAAAGACCGGTAGCAGGAAGACTGGCCGCTAGCAAAACTGTCCACCGGCACTGTCTCTTCAACATTTCCTCCATCTCCTTCAGGGAGATGCCTCTCATGCCAGCAACCCAAACGGAAGAACAACCCACCACAGCCAAGAGCCAGGGTGGCACACGGTTGAAATCCTGGCCTGTCGTAACCGGGGTCGCCGGTTCCAGGCCTGCGATGGACTTGGTTCCTGAGGATGGCACTAGGCCAGTGGTTCCCAAATAGCTAAGTATTGTGGACCCCTTGTTTTTCAAAAGCCAAGCCATGGACCCCGCCCCCCTCTGTAGAAAATTTTGAAATCTCTTTGGTAGTTTTTGTTATGTGAATGGGGCCACAGGACCACCCCCCCCCCCGGGCAGACCACCAATTGGGAACCGCTGCTCTAACTGCCAAACAGATGTACCATCTTTGCCAAAACGCGCTGGCGGACATCGAGGGAAACGTCCCGTGGCAAATCGTCCATGAGGACTTAGTTCCACATGCGTACCTCATGAATGAGAGATGAACCAGCCCAATGTAGCGCCAGGATGGGGAACCTCAGGACCAGAAGCCCAATGTGGCCCCTGACATCTTTATGTAGGCAAAATCGCACCACCAATATACAAGAGGGGAGGTATCGGCAAGTCTGGAGAAAACCCAGTGTTTTCAGATATACAAAACAAACCAAAGAGGGGAGACCCACAACAATATGGAAACGGGGTTGGAATGGAGCGTCCTGATCAGGAACAATTCACACTGCAGCATGTTTTTTGCAGGTCACACTCTGAGTAAGCTGGATGCCAAGGACGCAGTTCAGAATCCTACTGACCCTGACATGTAATTTTCTACAGTATATGGATGCGATCTTTAGACTGAATGCATAAGTGGGTTTTAGATAACCAGCCTCAGCAGGAAAGTTACGGCTCCAAGGAGCACTGCCAACAAGATTCTGGCTCGTGAGGAATATTAAAGACTAGATTTCCCTGAAACATTGCTGGGGTTTGGACATGGATGAGTGTGTCCTCTCCTCTGTATGAAAATATTATCTCCCCCCTCCCTCTCCACAAAAAAACCCTGGATTTTGGGGAGAAGGGTCCTTGCCTAGTCTTCTCTCTGAGATGTTTGCTTTCTATGTGCTGGAAGCTGCCTTTTCTAGTGTGTTGTAATTGAACCCAAGACGATGGTGTAGGAGGACACTCCTAAATTGATGATGACGATGATACAATTTGCCAACTCAGTGAAAAGTAGGCCTGAGGGGCCACCGATCAGAGGAGGCCTTTTCCTTCTCACCATGTTGCTGCGCTCTTCCTTCTTGGGAAAGAACAGCGACCCCGGGGACAAGGTTCTCAAATATCTGCAGAGTTTCTGAACATATGTGTATATATGCACGCCATCAAACACAGCAGCCGATCCTTGAAAATTCAGCGCTAATTATGCAATGACTCACTAGGCCCTCCGTACTCATAGAGCCTGTGTGTGTGTGTGTGTGTGTGTGTGTGTGTGTGTGTGTTTAATGCACACACATGCACACATATTTCTGTTCCAACCCTGGTGTGTGATACCAACAGATAATCCATGTCTTGGTTAACCACTGAGTATCTGAACAGAATCTGTGTTTGCGTGCATTAGCACCCCCATCCCAGCTGCTATTAAAACGCTTTCCCCAGGTGATAATAACCTGGGATAGAAATTGACATAAGCAGAGCGTGCAGCCCAGCCACCATATTGACTGATGGTGCCATGTTCTGTTCAGCCTAGCCACCATATTGACCGATGCTGCCAGATTCCAGCAAGGCGGCTTCTGTGCTGGGATTTCCTTCTCCCCCAGATACTTATACTAACCACGTTGTTTTCTTGTTCATCATCTTCTTCCACCTCACAGGAAAAAGCGGATTTGGGGGAGCTGAATTTCTCTCTCTGTTACTTGCCCACCGCTGGGCGCCTCACGGTCACCATCATCAAGGCCACCAACCTCAAAGCCATGGACCTGACTGGATTTTCTGGTGAGCCGGCGGGGCAGCCGTGGGGGAAGAAGGGCTGTAGCAGGGCCGGCCCTATCATTAGGTCGAGTGAGGTGAGGTGGGTGTCACAGGTGGCAGGTGCTGGGCGGGGCGGCAGTGGCGAGGCGTTGGCGGACATCGCTGTCTCCCTGTGTAAGCTTCTATTTATGGAAGTGTGAGTGACGCACGCCATCTTTTTCTTTGCTTTAGGCGGCAAAATGTGTTTACCAGTCCCATATGTTGGCCAATCCAATGTGTGGTTGGAGGCTTAAATACGTTCGGATTGAATCAAGCAGTGGAGCCCCTCATTGGGGCTCAGTAAGGGACCCCAGAGAGGGAAAAGGCTTGGGGGCAGAAGAGAAATATGGGCAAGTAAGACGAGAAAAAAAAATAATGCTGGAAAGGAGGTCGTGGTGGTGAAGTACATTAGGCAGCTAGGATAGAGAGGGACCAATTGTATATTGGGATCCAGTGATCAATCTCTGGCTTATTTGCAGTAAGCTGACCAGGGTGGTTTAACAGCAGCAGAAACAACACACCTCTTACCCCCCACCCACCCACAAATGAGACCTATGAAATTAAGAAAATGGCGGCGGGCGGGGGTGGGGTGGGGACCAGGAGTGATTTTTGTGTGCGAAAGGATGTGTGAGCTCAGGGATGAACGGCATGTGATGTTAAACGAAATGAAATAATGTCTTTGCATTTCATGTTCACATTTTTTTTTAAAAGCAAATAGCAGCTATGGGGCAGGGTGCTGATGCTTAAGAGATTGTAGCAGGAGGAGACAGGAAGTTTAACCGTTTCCTTACTTGTTGTGCTGCTGAACTAAATCTCCCCTCCAAAACTGCCTTTTGTAATCCACCTGATGGTGCCTGCTACAGTACGATAATTATTTACCACCACCACTCCTGCAGCTGCTATTTGCATTTAAAAAAAGAAAGAAAAGAAAACCATGCAAGGATATGTTTAATGCCATGTCTAGCTTGGCCTATCCCTCCTGGGGCTGGAAACAACCTCCTTGACTGAGCATGTGCTCAGAGGCACCCTGTTTCTTATTTCTTATTTCTGTGCATGTGTGTCCACCCGTCTGAGGCACTGTTTTGCTCCTGGACCTGATTGGTAGTCTTTGGAGCTCCTGGCAAAAAATAGGTCACATCAGCCTGATAGCTGCCCTCCCCTGGGCTAGGTTTTAGCAGGGTGATGCATGGTGGGTGGAGTGGATAGAACTGTATCTACTGTAAGGGTGGTCCTATAGTGGGATAAGGCAGGATACGGGGCCTATTAATAGGAAGAGGGCAGGACACAAAAGGTGGCTATATGGTTGGTGAGAAGCAAACAGATGCATGGTTGGGACTCTCTAGGCAGCTACCAAGAACACGATTGCATCTCTATAGTAGTTGCTGCAAGTGGCCTTCATGTGCTTGACATGGTGGGATGGACTTTGAGAGTCATAAAATGTGAAATTGGCTCTAGCAGGCTGGGCCTCAGTGCTTGGGGAGAGGTGTAGACCTGAAATATTCTGGGGGCAAGTAGGTTTTCAGCCATCAGCATTAATAATAACAATACGATAATAATAATTAATAATAATTAATAATAATAATTAATAATAATAATTAATAATAATAATTAATAATAATACCCCGCCCATCTGGTTGGGTTTCCCCAGCCATTCTGGGCGGCTCCCAACAGAATATTTAAAACACAATAAAACATCAAACATTAAAAACAGGGCTGCCTTCAGATGTCTTCTAAAAGTCAGATAGTTGTTTATTTCCTTGACATCTGATGGGAGGGCGTTCCACAGGGCAGGCGCCACTACCAAGAAGGCCCTCTGCCTGGTTCCCTGTAACCTCACTTCTCGCAGGGAGGGAACTGCCAGAAGGCCCTCGGAGCTGGACCTCAGCGTCCGGGCTGAACGGTGGGGGTGGAGACGCTCCTTCAGGTATACCGAAGTCCCCCTTCTCTGTCCCGGAAATCACAGTTGTGTGGAGTTGGACGAGGTTGTGCCCACTGACCCTCACCCAAGTGTCACATCCCCTCTCGGGCATCCAAGCATTGGAGCTAAAACAATTGGCAGGTGCTGCTCCCCAGCCGCTAGAGGTCATCTCAGATGGGACTGGGGAGCACTTCCTGGGACTGGCCAGCCAACCGCAAAGGCCAAGCATATCTTGGGACTGAAACCGCTGTCGAGATGGCGGCATCCAAAAGCTGGGGTAGGGAGAACTGTGGCAAGTAGGCAGCATGGAGCGGACCTGGGCTGCTTCCCCCATAATTCCGCCAGCCTCCTCTCTCCAGACCCTTACGTCAAGGCATCCCTCATGTGCGAAGGGAGGCGGCTGAAGAAGCGCAAGACGTCCATCAAGAAGAACACGCTCAACCCCAGTTACAACGAGGCCCTCGTCTTTGACATCCCCCAAGACAGCATGGAGCATGTCAGCATCACCCTGGCGGTCATGGATTATGACTGGTGAGGCACAACGCACGCAGGTGCGCACTCTGCCCCTAACTCCACTGCGCCAAGGGGCACAGCGGGTTGGCTAGGAACGCCGGGCGTCCATTTATTCCCTTCTTTGTCCATTGAGCAGATGAGTCTCTTCTGGGCAGCGGTGATTCCCATTGTGTTTCTTTGCTATCCTGCCAAAATAAGGCGACTCTGGGATTCTTAGTTCTGACCAAAGGGATGTGTGGGGTCTTAAGGTCTCTAGCAAAGGGGACACTAGGAACATGGAGGCAGAGACCCCATTTTCCTAGGCCAGGGAATGTCATGATGTGTGGTGCAAGAGGCAGCAAGGAAAGACGTCTGGCTTCTCGGGGAAAGGCAGCGCAACCTAGAGGAAGAGCTGAGATGCCTGCTTTTTCCAAAAGGGGTGTGGAAAATCCGGACCGGGTTTTCCTGGGAGTCATCTGGTGTGTAGTGAATGGCAAGGTGCAGGGGGTTAAAGGGAGGGCCCCCACGCTTCTCAGGAAAGACAGTGCAACCTACAGGAATGCTGGAATTCCTGCGTTGACTGAAAGGAAATGTGCAAAAATGGGAGCCGAGAGCTGAGTTCTCTGCAAGGCGAGTGGGGGCTTTTAAATGAGGGGAAGGGGCTGAGTGCCAGGATTTCTCGCTTCTCTCGAGGGATGGGAAGCAGAGCACAGAATGGGAGTCTGGGAGCCAGGATACCTTGGTTCCATCCTCTTCTCCTTGACCTTGAAAGGAAAAATGTTAGTGCGGCAGCTGTTTTTTTTTTTTTTTTTTTAAGAGCTTCTTCCATGTTATTTCTGCATAGGAGCCTTGCAGTGCTGAATCAGAGACGAGAGTCTGGCTCGTTTGCACAAAGCAAGCTTTCCTTGTGCCGCCAGCCTGCTGCCCACAGCCACGACCATTTCTTATTGCAGAGATGGGGAACTTGCAGCTCTCATCAGCCCCAGCCAGACTGGCCAGTGGTCAGGGATGATGGGAAGTCCAGCACCATCTGGAGGAGTTCCTCATCCCCGTCTTAAACTATTGATTCTTTAAGCGGGGAAGGGGCATAGCAAGCTTTTTTATGGCCTTAATAGTCTTTCTCCATCCCCGGTCCCAAGATTGCAATGCTAGTTCTACTCACAGGAAGCCCATTGACGCTAATGGACTTGACTTAGATTCAGATCAGTGTACTCTGAGTAGGAGCAGCCTTGGTTACAGCCCAATGTAAATAAGTTAAACTGATTTATTACACATGCACCCCAATGCTGAAGTCCCATCGTTTCCCCTTCCCCACCCTATTCGTCGCTCATCCTCTTCTCTCAGTTGGTAGAGCATGAGACTCTGGATCTCAGGGTCGTGGGTTCGAGCCCCACATTGGGCAAAAGGTCCCCGCATTGCAGGGGGTTGGACTACATGACCCTTGTGGCCCCTTCTGCATTCCTTATGATTCTATGATCCCGCAGCATTGGGCACAACGAGGTCATTGGGATGTGCAGAGTGGGCAGCGACGCAGATGCACCCGGGAGGGACCACTGGGCCGAGATGCTGGCGAACCCACGCAAACCCATTGAGCACTGGCACCAGCTGGTGGAGGTGAGTCTGGCATTGCAGCAAGAGCGGGGTCTACAATTCCCATCATCCCTGATGACCGCTGGTCCTGCTAGCTAGGGATGATGGGAGTTGTAGTACAAAAACAGCCGGAAACCCAAGTTTGGGAAACACTGGCTTAGAGGGGTGTGGCGTTGAAAAGCCAGGGGTGTGATCTGCTGGGGGTCACAACGGGGGAGCGAGGACACCTCAGTCCTCTCTGGGAAAAGCAGGCAAAGGAGCAGCACCCAGTGGTTAGAGGGCAGGGCTGCTGGCTTCAAAATGCCGTCAGTGGGATTTTGGGTCATGGTGGGAGCTGAGAGTATCCCGTTTGCTCCTTTGAACACTTCCTCCTCTCCCCTTCTTCAGGAGAAGACTTTGAACAGCTACATCAACAAGAATCCTCCAGCGCGGGACAAACCCAGCATCGTAGTAGAAAGCGTTCAGTCGGACTAAGGCAACCACCGCTGGCCCTTTGCCACCAGGGACTGTGAGTACCTATGGCAGAAGGGGGCACGGTGCCAGGGAGGGAGAAAAATGTGCCCACAAGTCAAAACTTTAGTGCAATTTGGAGAGGCTTCCCTGGTTACTTTTTTTAAAAAAGGGGTGTGTGAAAAAAACCTGCACTGAACTTTTTAAACCACTGAACTGTTTTTATTTTGATTCTGTCTTTTGTGGTTTTATGTTTTTATTTTGTTCTGTGAACCCCCCTGAGATCTCCAGGTATAGGGCGGTATATAAATTCAGTAAATAATAATGATAATGATGGTGATGATGATGATAATAATACATTGAGCAGAATCCATTCCAGAAGTCCGTTCAACTTCCAAAACGTTTGAAAACCAAAGCGCGGCTTCTGATTGGCTGCAGGAGGGTCCTGCAGCCAATCGGAAGCCGCGGAAGCCCCTTCGGACATTCGGCTTCCAAAAATAGTTTGCAAACTGGAACAGTCACTTCCGGGTTTGTGGCGTTCGGCAGCTAAAACGTTCGAGAACTAAGCTGTTTGAAAACCAAAGTACGACTGTAATAATAATAATAATAATAATAATGATAATAATAATAATAATAATAATACCAGTACCTTAGTCACTCAGCTTGCTTGCGGTTCCCCCCTTTGACCACCTGAGGGAGTCAAAGGCAGCTCTTTTACAGCTCCTTTCTTTCTGTCCTCCCGGAATGGTTCGAAAACCAAGGCGCAGCTTCCGATTGGCTGCAGGAGCTTCCTGCACTCAATTGGAAGCCGCGTCAGACTTTCGGTTTCCGAAAAATATTCGCAAACTGAAACACTCACTTCCGGGTTTGCGGCGTTCGGGAGCCGATTTGTTCGGGAGCCAAGGCGTTTGAGTACCAAGGTACCGCTGTACCAACCTGTTTCTAACACACACACACGCACACAAACTAAACCACACTGAAACCACAATTAAAGCAGTATACAAATTCCAGTAATTAGAGAAGTAATATCACTGTTCAAACCTGTGGCTCTCTTAAATGTTGTTGTACTCCAACGCCCATCATCCCCAGCTGGCATGGCCAGTGGATGATGGGAGTTGTAGTCCAACGGCACCTGGAGGGCCACAGGCTACCAGCCATGCCAACCCCCAGTTCCATCCTATCCCAAATGCTGCTGTCTAAAAGGTACCTCCCCCTTTTGTCTCTCTCCCATTATGCCCAACCTAGACTAAAATGTATGCTGGTACCTTGCGGCTGTTGTGCCTTCCAGGGCCAAAACATGGTGATCTCAAACACTCTTAACACAAAAATCTGACATTTTGGGAATGGGCCGGGGTGGGTGGCGTGCGGGGGGGGGGGGGGGAGGAGCAGCAGCAAAGAAACCAATATCAATTTTCCTTTCATTTCTTTAGGGTTCCAGTGATGTGCACTCAGCCTCGGATCTTTCTGGACTGTTGTTTCCTCCGACCCAACCCCACAGGAACTGTCAGCAAAGGGGAAGGGGGGGACGCCTGATATGGTGGGGTGTGAGATTCTGCCCTTCGTCGATCCCCCCAGGAAGCCGCTGCCTGTTGCATCTTATTTTTTCCCCCCAAAGCCATAAAGGCAGCCACCAAGGAGCGTTTTCCATGTGGGGCAGGAATTGTGCGTGCTGGGCGTCTAGAGCGGAAAGACATTTCCCTTCCCCCCCCCTCGTCCTTTTTTTGCATCGGGGAGGGATGGAGGGGAGGTGGCAGTCGGTGACATGCATGTTTTGGGAGTCTTTGCTACGAAGGGTCAGGCTGCAGCTCGGGCTTTTTGTTTTCCGACGGAGGTCCCGTACCTTTTCAACAAGTTGCATGGCAGGCAGGAATCCAACAGTTGCCCCCTTCACAAAACACACCTGTGGGCCAGGCGACTGCTCTGTTGGGAGTTCTGACAGCAAAAGCAACAGAGACTCCATGAAGGGCAGGAGGGACGTTCTTTGACAGGTTCCCAGATTTAATCTTCTCCCCTCTCCCTCCCCACTCCCAATCCCAAGTATGGGGTTTCGCTCTCTTCCTAGCTGTGAATTTTGGACAAAGTGACTGTTTACCCTCTGCTGGGGAATGTGGATGATTTTTTTGTGGTGGGGTGGAGGGAATATTCTGGACTCCCTCTCTGTTCTTTACTTTCTCTTGTCACAGTAGACCTCTTGGATGAGGTAAGGGAACAGGGAATGGTTCCTTCTACTGCCTAGTTGGGGGGCAGAGCGGGAAAAGGTCCTCTCATTTTGCAAGAATGCACGCAGGACCCTTTGCTCCAGTCTGCATGAGGGGCAGGGGGAGACATTGGGGCTTTCCTGCCCTCGCTACTCTGCCCAGAGGGACAACTGGCAAAGAGAGGGTTGAGGGGGGGGGCACTGCCAGTCGTGTCCGACTGTGGCCGCCCATCCTGAAAATGGCCGCGGCATTTCTCAGCACGGATTAGAAGGTGGCCTGCAGTCACCACAAAAGGCTCCATGATGGACAAAGTTTGGAGCCAGCGTTTTGCTCCTCCTTTAAAGTGGATTGGGGCCTCCCTGAACTCCCAGCGTAGTCAACTGATTCTGGACTGTTCGTGTGCGTGCGTGTGTAAGTGTATGGGGGTAACAGTGTCTCTCTTCCCCCCCTCCTTCCCCAAACTTTGTTAATTTAGTTCTTCTGTAGCTTGCATGGTTGCCTCCCGCCCGGTTTGGGTAGGCGGGCTGGTTCCCAGATTTAAGCTGGGGGAGTGCCTGTTCAGAGAACCCGGGTGTCCTAGTTCTGTCTTATAAAAGTCCTGCTCGTGTCGCTCTTTCTCCCTGCTTCTCTCCCCCCCCCCCCAGAATTTCTTCTTCTTTGGAATGTCAAAAGGTGTTCTGTTTCCCCCGCCTTTGCCCTCCTACCCAAACGCACGTCCATTCGTCATTTTGTCTTTGTCCGTCCTCTGTTTATTGAGATTCTGTCCTGTTTATGGTTGGGTTGGGTTTTTTTGGGTTATTTATTTATTTTAATAATATAAAAAGTGTGTGAAATGAAAGTGGGGAGGGGAACAAAACAGGAAAAACAGCCCTGCTTCCTAAACCTCTGTTCCCCCCCTTTTTTTGGAGAAGCCATATACCTCCCCCCCAATGGCTTGGGTACCAACCCGCCCGGCACGAGTGGGGGAGGGGAGGGGGCCGGAAGGTGTTCTCTCTCTGCAATAGGTTTGGAACTTGAAGCTGCTGCTAAACAAAACAAAACCGTGACATCAATAAAACTGGATAAAAACACCATCTTTAAGACCAATGAGATTGAAGCAGTGGAGGGCTGAAGCTGGGTTTTGTGGATTCCAAATTGTTTTGGGCTTGTCTCTCTTGGAAACATTCTCCTAAGTCCAGTGTTTCCCAAACTTCGGTCTCCGGCTGTTGTTGGACTACAACTCCCATCATCCCTCGCAGGCAGAACCAGTGCCCAGGGATGATGGGAACTGTAGTCCAAAAACAACCCAAGAAGCACTGTCCTAATCATTTCCATATAAATCCATTCTCCCTGCAAACCTGGTGACTTAACTGCACTGCAGACACTGCGGCATCTTAAGCTTGGTGTGGGGTGGGCAGTGGCATAGCATGGGGGGGGGCACAGGGGCAGTTGTCCCGAGCGCAAAATTGTTAGGGGTGGGGGATTTCAACACCCAGCGTTGCCTCAATAAAGCTGCGTGCTTCTCTTTCTGGGCTCCTGGAAAACAGCTTCTCCATGCGAACCACAAAGTGACCTCTCCAGACAACAGAACAACTCTTCTTATCTCTGCAGCTGCGATCTCCTGGGTGACACGGACGCCATTAGGCAGTTGAATGTGCATGCGTAGTCCGCCCATTTTCCTCCCTAGCCCTCCTTCCACACTACCCCGGGCGCTGGCAGCCCACGCTACGCCACTGGGGGTGAGGTGGGGGTTTAGAGCCTGACACTGTAGGGATGGGAAACCAGCACCCTTCCAGCTGTTGAGATTACAACTCCCACCCATGACTAAGCAACCGACAGGAGTCTGAATACCTGGAGGTCCACAGGTGCCCCCATCCTTAGCTATATACAATGATCATGTTGCAGACAGCGAAATCTAGCAGGCATCTAGCACAGTTGCTCTCACTTTTCTATACACACTTGTTTTCTTTATTTTTTAAAAAAATGCATCAGCTGATCTATATGAAATCCCTCATCCAGTCAAACAAGAACTAGACTTTATGTAGCCAGGCCTTCAAGACAGGAAGAGGACATCCTGTCCTGCCATTTGCGTCTGTGTTTTGGGGTGAGCATGTGTTATCCAGGCTAATAGTTGTATCCAAGTCCCAACCAAGAACGTAGACAGAAATGAAGCTCCCAAGGATGGCTGAATTTGGGGAGAAGAAGTACATTGCAGGACCTCAGACAAACCCGGCAAAAAGGTTCAGGTCAAATACTACTGAGAACACCGTTCCCTCTTCTCAGGAAGACCATGTTTGGAAGTGGGGCTGTACCATTAAGGACTATAAAAGCTTTATGTCAAGAATGCCTCCAGATAGAAAACGTTCTGGCATCCCCAACCTGCTAGCCTGCTGCACACAGCCAACTTCAAAAATTCCATTAATGAGGAAGGGAAACCTATGCCTCCAGGTGTTTTTGGACTGCCAACTTCCAGCACACCTAGGCAGCCCAGCAGCAGTGGTGAGAGATACGCTGTCAACCGGTGGAGGGGGCCACAGGTCACCCCATCCCCAGGCCGCTAAGCAGCAAGGGCTTTTACAGTTGCTGCATATTTAAGGCCTTGCTTAATTATGCAGCAACTGTAGCCATAGGGAGCAAGAGAATTACTTTCAGGTGCGTAAGCAGGCAAAATGCTCGGCACAAAAGTACAGCAGGTTTGGTGGAGGAAGATCTCTCTGTCCCTCCGTTACCAGCCCCCTCTTGGGGTTTTACTTACAAAAGCTCGCCTTGTAAATGGTGCCTGACCCTGCCTGCGTTGCAACGTTAAGGAGTCAGGCCCAGCAAGGACTCTTCGGGTCAGATATAAATAAAACAGTTGTAAGGTAGTTCAGTTCTTGACCTTGTCTTGTTCCAAGGACGAGAGGCTCAGGAAGCTGGGCTAGCAAAGGAGCTGGGAGGTCCCACTACACCAACAGATCAATGCTTCTCTGATCCCAGCGGGTAGTGTGTGAATGCACTTAAATCAGCAAGCAGGGAAGACTGGAGCAAGGACCTGGGGTTCTCTATAGGCAGAGTAGGGCCCATTGGACCCTGCGTCTGCAAGCAGGCTCTTCCTTTTGTCCTAAAAACACAAGCATTGCCTACGTGAAAAGGAATAGAAACTCGCTATTCATGGTTCTTGCCCAGTGGAGCACCCAAGTTGCAGAATCTGTCACAGCTATGAGCAGGAGAGATGTGCTGCTGCTGCTGCTGCAGCTGGTTATCTTTATTTAAAGTGCAGCGGTCTGGACCCTGCAGAAGAGAAATGGGGCAGGCTAAGTAGTTGCAGGTGCAAGTGCAGGACTGCAGAATCAGCAGCCTAAATGCCTTGGCCTTCCTCTGGGGGGAACAAAAGTTCCTCTGGTTTCTAGGTCTGGTGAATGCAAATAAAAGCTCGGGGACAGATGAGCAACATCAGCTGAAACCTCAAGTATCCAAAAAAGTTTTTAAAAACCCCCTCAAGTAAAACTCCCTGCACAGCATCCACTTCCTTCCACAGGGACATTTTGATCACCCCCTTGGCTTGCATCCAACTCAGTTCCCACAACTGCCCCAGTGAACCATCTTAGAAGCAGAGTTAATACAAAATAAGCAAAAGTGCAGCCCGTCAGTTTATTCCAGGCAGACTGTTGGGGTAAGATACTAGCTGTGTGGAGGCTCATAGCCTACTCACCATATTAAAAGAGACATGGGGCCTTTGCTTGACTCCTAACTCTCTAGCCCAATCTGTTTCACGGACTCTCCTGCACACAGCTCCAAGCTCTCATCCCCACCAGTTCCACATTCAATCACATGATCCTCCTGCTTGCAAGAGTTCTGGGTTCAAGCTCCACAATCAGGCCACACCCACCCACCCCCGGAAGCCACACATTCTAGAACTCCTCCCCACTCCGGAGTTCTGTTCCTTTGTTGTTGCTGCGGCAACACAGGGACAGGAAGCTACAGGAAGCCCAGCTGGGCCACAAGAGTGACCCACAATCGTGAGGGACGCAGCATGGAAGAACACCGGCCAGGACCACCACAACGGGGGATCCATGCGTTCTGGGTTCTAGGTCGTAACAGGTAGGCAGGACACTTTCGGTTGATGCTCATAGATGGTTCATGGTAGTTGCCAAGAACTGGGAGTGGCTCGTTTTGTTCAACAAGCAACAGGGACTTACTGTATGTCTCTCTTGCCTGTTACATCCTCCCCCTCTTAACTACCACAAGGCAACTAACCTGGAATATTTGGAACTATCTGGCAATGGTGCAGAAAGGCCCTGCTCTCTGTCTTGCCTTAGTTGGTTGTAGCTTCAGGGAAGTGGTTACTACTATCTTGGCCCATAGCTCTTCACCTTTTTGTGGATGCACATTCTTCACATAAGGGACCGGGGCATTCAAAGTGTTCCAAGAAAGTAGCACTTCACATTCCACCCACAAAATCTAGCATGACTCAATGAAGGAGGAGACAAAGTTGCTGATTAAACAAGCACACCAGCTCCACTCAAAGCCAGACATCAAGTCTGCAAGTTTTTCCAAGATGTTCCATCCATCTAGCTGAATGTTCTGCCTGCTAAGTGTTTGATGCAGGGTTGGGCAACAGCCTATTAGGAATGGGTTATTGACCTTATAGGCCAGCCTGGGAAGTTAAAGGGCGAGGGCAACATTGCATAGCTGATTTGTTCCCATGCTCATAAAGAGACAGGCTGCCTTCTTACAGAGGCCGGTTTAACCAGCAAAGGTTGATCCTGCTGCCAAAGCGAATGAAGTGTTTCGCACCAGCCACTTGCCAAAGCCAGGCTCAGCGGCACAAGCCCCATGGTAGAATTGAGCCCATTCACATGGGTGGGAAGGTAAAACTCCCAGAGCCACTTTTTGAAAAGAAACTACTGACACTTCTGCTGGACACTTCCTGCCCTTGCCTGCAACAAACGGCATCCGAGATTCAACTGGGATTTAAGTCCAGCGAGAGCAGTTCCCATCTCTGCCCCCGACAACCTCTAGGACAGTTTTTCCAACTGGGATACACCAGTGGGCCTCAGTGGCACAGCCTGCCCAGTACTTATTCCTTGCCTGCCCTGCTCTCTAGCCCTGCCAGTGCCTTTTGGTTGAACTAATGCCAGCAAGAGTCACTCCTTACATACTGAGCAAAGGTAGCCGGCAGAGAGAGGTTCGGAGGCAGGGAGGTGCCCCCCTTCTCAGGAGAAAGGGCCGGAAGTGTTAAAGGAAATTCAATAGTGAGATAGAAAGGTATTATTGATAAAATAATTAATACCCACCACTAAACCGGGAAAAGAAAGGGAAGAGGATTACAGGGGCTGCCATAGGAGGAAGTGAATGTAAAAGGACCAGAGAGGATGGATGAAAGAAATGGGCAAGGTGGTTGTTTTCTTAGGAAGTGAAAGCAGAAACTACAGGTGATGGCTAAAAATTACTTTGAGAGGCACATAGAAAGAGGGAAATAGCAAAAGACTACGCTTCTCTAATTAGAGCCCTTGGGTGAGCAAATTCTGCCTAAAATGTGGAAGCTGCATCACAGAACTCCCAGAGCAAATGCCTTTGCTTGACTTGAGAAAAGCTGAATTATGAAACTCCTTGCCACAAGGAAACCACTATGGCAAATAATCTATAGCAAATTCAATGGATTAGATACCAGCATGATGCTGGTTGTTGCCAGTTTATGCCCAACTCTGCCTCCACCTGTCTCCATTTTGTGAGACGGGCTGTGCCCCGCACCACCAGTTTGTGGCCGACAGCCCCAGTAATCTTTAGACGTCTCAAGACGGGTCTGCATGGAAAGTTTGAGAATCCTTGCTCTAGAAAATGCACAGAAGCGCATGGCTTGAATCCATCTCTTTCCTTGTCAGGACGGGAATTGGCAAAAACACACTTGGTTCCATAGATAGAGCTGTGGCACCTGGTAACTGGGTTATTTTGAGCATGCTGTCGGTTGTTCCTTTTGTCTTCAGTATTATCAGGAGAGCCAGCTGTAACTTATTGATTCCACCTATACATCTCTTCTCTGTAGTACTGTATTCAGCCTCATCTCCTCTGCTACCGGTAGTAACAAAGGCATCCTGCAAAGTATCTTCTTCAATCTTTTTTTTTTTTTTTTTTTTACTCCAGCAAGCTCCTAGTCCTTATGTTTTTAGGGATACAACAGTCTAGAATTGTGGACAGTTTCAACTGCAGGGCTCGATCATATAATCATTTCCTGTTCTGAATCCTGAAGGCAAAATTTTGAGTCACTCGGACATAAATATTAGGGTGCCCAGGGACACAGTAGTGTGGTTACTTGGGAGCAAATCTACCTGGATTGAGAGGAGGGAAAGCTGGCATTTCCTCTCAAACTCCAGCAGCACTTATTTCACGATCGATCCTGGCTCTGCTCCCCCACAAATCAAAACTAGGAGAGATGCCATTTTCCTCCAATAATATTTATTTACACGGTTCCTTCCTGCAACGTAGGAAAGGCAGGTTCGCATCACCGCCCCCCTCCCCCGGCACTGCCTCCATTGCCCCCTCCTTGTCCCCCTGCATCAGGTGCTCCAGACATCATGAGGAACAGGACAATGGGGATGATGTACATCCACTGTGGGAGAAAGAGAAAAGGTTACAGCTGAAAAGAAGTTCTCCCTCCTGTGCAATGCACCTGCCCCTTCCCAGAATTCTCCTCCTGGGCAATGGCAACAAGTGCCCCCACCACCTTCAAGATCTGACCCACCCCCATCAGCCACTTTGCCTCCGGAAGGGAGTTCACTTGAAAACCAAAACGCTATTCCGTGTTATGTATCCCTCCTTCCCCAACGGCACACAGACACTGTCCCTTTTTCCAAATCACAAGATTCCCACCACCAGGGATTAAAAATGGTTAAGTTCCCGTGTCAGCCAGTGGAAAGGGGGTTGTGCCCATGAAGAAGGAAGGACCTTCCACCAGAAAAGGGAATTTTGATTCTGCCATGCTTTGCTGGGGTGCAAGGGAGCAAGAGCCTGGCAGGACGAAAAGGACACAGAGGAAGGGCTAGACTCCTGTTTCCATAAAATGAGCCTGGCTTTCTTTTCACAAAGAGTTAGCTATCCAACCAGGGGCAGAGGCGGTGAGTTTCTTGACTCAAGCAGGGCAAGTAGTAGGTAAATGAAATCAAAACAAAATGCGGCAACAAGCTTTTGAAGGCTTTGGCTTTTCTTGGAATGTACAGTACCAGGGACTAGAAAATGGAACATCAGCCCACTGAGTTGATCGATCCACAGGTGATGAATGGGGGAAGATGCATCTATCTACCTTAAGCACCCTCCACCTTGATAGATAGCAGTGGGGTGGGAAACCCAGGGCCCTCCAGATGCTACTCCCTATAACATCCTGTAACTCCCATCACCCCTGACCATACTGCCTGGGGCTGACAGGGGTTGGAGTCCTTCATCCGGAGAGCCCAAACTTTCTCATCTGTGATACAGAGGTTGTGAGACAGAAAGAGGCTTACAGGAAAGGCGCTTTTTTGGTGGGGGGACGGTGTCCTTTCAGGGAGATATTGGCGGGGGTGTGGGAGGGAAGGAGAAAGGGGAGCACCGAAAAGTTTTAAAGGTGGTACAGAAGGAAGATGGAAGCAAGATGAGCTGAGTGTGGCTTTACTTTTGCTCAGGGCTGACGTCCTGGCTCCCGAGGGGCCGTTGCAGAGCTGGTTGCTAGGAGAAGCACTGCCCCGCCCAGAATTAAATGCCACTGCAGGGATTGGGGAGAACAGATATCAGAGTGGGGAGCAGGGATCGCCCTCCACCCTCACCCAAGAGCAGTGGTTTGACCAGATTCAGAGTCAAGCCAGCAGTCGGACTCCTTAGCTTATTCTGTATTTTTGTATGGAGGGGAGAGGAAGAGAAGGGGGGAGTTGGGCAGCTGCTCTTCCCCACCCCCACTTACGTATTTGGCAAAGAAAGATTTCTGCTCCTGTGGATTCTTGGCTTTCTGAGCCTGCTCTTGTTCCATGCGTTCAATAAACGCT
Source organism: Lacerta agilis (assembly GCF_009819535.1). NCBI lineage: Eukaryota > Metazoa > Chordata > Lepidosauria > Squamata > Lacertidae > Lacerta > Lacerta agilis. Next base: position 35,856,659 of record NC_046325.1, on the reverse strand, counting down.
GCCGTCTCTGGGCTGGGGAAGAAAGCAAAATGCCGTCAGTGGCAAAAAAGAAGAAGTCAAAGCCAGGAGAGAGGGAGAGAGAGAGGGAGAGGAGGGAGCTGCAAATCCTCATGCTGCTGCTAAAAATAAATGGAATATTATTACAACATGTGATATGCCCAACACATTTCAATACAATTTTCTCCATGGACCAAGTAATAATATTAATAATACACTAAGCAATGTTCTGCAGTTCCTCCCCTCATTTACACAAGGTATCTAAGCAAGTGTCTGCCACCACCACATCTTGTGGCAGTGAGTTCCATGCATTCGTTACCTACTTCGCGGCCTACCAGAACCCCTGCTGCCAGCCCTGCCTAACTGCACACAAGAAACTCACACAGCTGCTGGTATGGGCTGCTGGAGGAGGACTGTTGTATTGAAGAGCTCCAGGTCCACATCTTCCACCTCAGCCCCATGGCAGGAACTGGGCATGGTGACAATGGAGAGGCCAATGATGTTGCCAGCGACATCCGTGTGAACAGTCAGCCTGTCTGACAGATGAGACTCCACCATGGAGCACTGCAAGGAAGGGGAAGACAGACAGAAGTTGTTGACCATCTTACCCTTTTCTCCAACGCGAACAAGCAATGGGACGCAAGCTGGCCTTCCTCGGCTCAGCTAAAAAAAAACACCGGTGGTGAGTAAATGGAGCCCACAACAGGCAATGCTCTGTCCAGAGACAGACTCATTTTGAACTTGACCACTGTCTTCCTACGTTCTGCCTGTTTCTTAAGATTAGAGGATAATAATGATCAAACCCCAAGTGCATGTAGGAATTGGGTTCTTGGTAGCTGTGCTAACAAGGGAGGAGTTCCTTTCTTCCGGAGCCTAATAGCCCCCTAGCGTCTTTAGGAAGCATCATAGACAAGTTTCTAACTAAGGAACCAAGCCAATGTTTCCCCACATTTCTGGCTCTCCTCCTCTCAAACCCCAAAATGATACATGTACCCTCAACCACTTTCAAAGCGGTCATGTGCCTAGGCTAGATACTTATTTAGCAAGTTTTCAGACTGCTCTTCATTAAAACAATTCCAAGGCGGGATACAGTGTAAAATGTAAACACGCAGTACACAATGAAAACAAGTACAGAAAACCTGTAAAACAATAAACTCATCATCACATACAATAATTCAATGGGGCAAAGAGGGGCAGGCTACGCAACTCCACATCCAGTGTGGCCAAAGGCCTGAGTGAAACTGTTTTCTTGCCTGGCACTGAAGGCCCATCAGGGTTTGTGCCGGTGCAATCTGTGAAGGGAGGGGACTCCACAATTGAGTGTCAATATTGAGAATGCCCTCTCACATATTGCCTACAGTGCTGCTAAAAAGCCACCTCTACATGACTGTAAAGTCCAGGCAGGTATATATGGGAGCAAGAAATCCACCCATTTGCAGGTGTTCTGGCAAAGAGGTCATGACGGTCCAAGATGCTGGGCAGAATTCAGCTTCTCCAGATGCAGAAATGTAGGACCCCTGCCCAGGGTTCCCCATGAATGGGACTCACCGCTCGGATGAAAGAAGTGACGTATTCAATTCCAGCCTCCTCCATGCTGCCCAGGGGCCGTCGTGGGATCCGCACGCGGTACAACCCACCCTCTGTTGCCACTTCCTGGGGTTTGTGGAGAAGAGACACATAAGTAGAAAGGAGGCACAATGCGCCCAACTCCACCAAATCCCACCCCAGCTAAAGGAACCATATCCAAGGCTGCACAATGAAAACTCAATGGTACTGGAATACATTTGATTACTTTTGCATGGCTTATTTTGCTTTCAGATAGTAATCTGGAACCTTTAAAAACATACAGAAGAAAATAGCGGAAAGGTGAAGTGTTTACAAACTTCTATCAGGAGAGGTAGAAATTTGCTCCTTTAAAAAAATGATCCTTAGGATGCTACAATTCTGTTTCAGAGGCACAGTCACCATAAAAAAATGTAGCACAAACTTCAACAACTGGGAAACACTGGCCTGCGAGTGCTCCAATTGGAAAACAGCCTTTACCAAAGGTGTCACGGGCTTTGAAGATGCTCAAACTCAGGACGAAAGGGAGAAACACGCTAAGAGGAAGGCACACTTGGCAAACCCTCACTGTGATCAACCCCCGCCCGGAAACCTATGTCCCCACTGTGGAAGGATGTGTGTATCCAGAACTGGCCTCCACAGTCACTTACGGACACACTGTTAAAACCGTGTTCATGGAAGACAATCTTACTTGGCTACAAGCGATCGTCAAAGAAGACAACACACACTATCCTGCTGGTAGCTGGCAGATGTATGGCACACAGCACATACTCCAAGTGCAGCATCACCAAAGTCCCCCTTCCATCCATGACTCACCTTCACGAGAAGAAAGTCGCCCTCTTTCAAAGTGCCCCTTAGCTAACTGAGACTGCTTCTCCTGGTGAAGGCAAGGCTTCTCCTCTTCCCCCCACACTCACCCTGAGTTTGTTGCGCTCTTCCTCAGACAACTGTTTCTGGCTTAGTGAGAGGCTGGAGTCAGGGCCCACACTCCACAAGAGGGTGCCCCGCTTTTTGAACCGGATGCTGTCATCTGCAAGAGAAAGAAAATCCCATAGGGCCCTGGATCATGGTCAAACTCCGGTAGGATGAATCCAATGCCTCTTTCTATGTATACCTCCTGACCAGCAAGGCCCAAATCTGGAGATCCCAAGAGTCTTAGTTCCAGCTAGACCTCCCACCAGAAATCCACTGGTGCGACACATCTCTGTCCCTTTACTCACGAGCACGTACAACAATCAAGCCAAGCCCTACCAACACAAAAATGAGAGCCAGTGTGGTGTAGTGGTTAAGAGCAGTAGACTTGTAATCTGGGGAACCGGGTTTGCGTCTCTGCTCCTCCACATGCAGCTGCTGGGTGACCTTGGGCTAGTAACACTTCTTTGAAGTCTCTCAGCCCCACTCACTTCACAGAGTGTTTGTTGTGGGGGAGGAAGGGAAAGGAGAATGTTAGCCGCTTTGAGACTCCTTCGGGTAGTGATAAAGTGGGATATCAAATCCAAACCCTTCTTCTTCTTCATCTAGACCCCAGTGTAGCACAAAAAGAGAACAGGTGTGCACAGAAGAGTTTACATAGGCACTGTTGAAGACTGAAACAAGAAATTGCTTGGTGGGTTTTAAAATACGTATTTTTAAGGAACTTCTATTTTTTGGAAGACAAATGTAGTCAAAAATTCTTGGGCGAAAGTAGACACGTGAATGTGCTGGACAGCTACAGAAGGACTCTTTTTTAATCCTTCCTTCAATGCAGCAGTTGCCCCAATTGAGGGCAGGGGTGCTTCACTTCACCTTTCCCAGGAACTGGGAACAGAATAGAGGGGACAGGGCTTCCCCTCCTCTCAGCTAGTCTGGAAAACTTACAGTGCTTTCCAGTGACAGTGCTGCTGGGGGAAATGGAATGGACAAGGGCCAGGGTTTTGCAAGAGTGCACGGAGGAGGAAAGTTATGATTTATGCTTTCATGGACTAGAGCCCACATTCTGAAGGAGAAGGCCTTCTCAAGTCTCACTTGTCATTCCCAGGGCAAAATCCATCTACAAAGTTATCTCTTCCCCTTCTGCTTCACATACAACATTAGGGGTGACTTACACCCCACATCGCCTCTGGCAGGAGATAAAATCCAAACTTGTATCTGGGAGGGGCACAACAGCAAGAGCAGCAGCAACAGCAACATTAACAACAACAGTGATGTGGGGTGCTTCATTTTTTCATAGATCCCCCCCCCCCCCTGTTTCATAAGTTCATTAGTATTAGTGAACTGATGCCAACTGCAAATACATCAGGCAAGCCTGGCAGTTTCAAAACTTTTAGCTATGTTTACAAGTAAAATAAGCATACTAAATCAAATCATTTTCTGGGATATCAAAGTAAACTGAAAATTCCCCGATGAATATTACCTCATGCAAATTAGGGAAATTCTCCTGAAAACCCACATTAACAAACAAAATGCACCCTTCCTGAACCCAGTAGGGCCACCAGACGAGGAATCTCATAATTATGCAATGCCAAGCCCCCATTATCACAAAATATCCAAGGTGAGTCACATACATACAACTGCACACAAATGAAAAATCCCCGCATTTATGAACACATTTATGAACACATGGAACGGACTCTCAGGAGGCTGTAGACTCTCCTTCATCAGAGGTTTTTAAGCAGAAGTTATAATAATAATAATAATAATTTATTATTTATACCCCGCCCATCTGGCCGGGTCTCCCCAGCCACTCTGGGCGGCCTCCAACAAATACCAAAATACAGTACAGAGTCACAAATTAAAAACTTCCCTAAACAGGGCTGCCTTCAGGTATTTTCTAAATGACAGGTAGTTGTTTATCTCTCTAACTCCTGATGGGAGGGCGCTGGATGGCCATCTGTCATGGATGCTTCAGTTGAGATTCCTGCATTGCAGGGGGTTGGGCTAGATGACCCTTGGGGTCCCCTCCAACTCTACAATTCTATGATTATACAATATAGACATTCAGCTGAGCATGCGCAGGTTGTGGATGAGCCTGATGCCATGAACCTTCACTCACCCTGGGTATGTTGCCTAATCAGGCTTCACAAACCCTTGGGTCCATCCCTACCCCATCGACTCACCCAACTCAAATGAATGCTCCAGCTGCAGGTTCAGTCCACAGGCCTCAGCATCACGGGCCTCACCTGGCTGGAAGGAAGAAAGGCAGATCATAGACTGATTCCGATATTCTTTCGGCTTCTATCCCCATCCTCTGCTGTGCCCCTGTTCTTTCCCATATCCCACATGTGTAACTACGGTATTTAACAGGCCTGGCAGCTATTTTCTTAAAGAGCACGCTGTTGATTGCCATGAAGCAAATACAACAGAGCTTCTCTCTGCCAGTATACGCAGCATGTTTTGCTTGGGAACAGACTCTCATAGATTTGGTGGCATACACTGATTACAAAATACTGATACTTTCATTTTGGGTGAAAACAATGGGCAATGCCAGAAAAAGTAGACTTATGACATGTAAAGACTAACTGATTCATTGTAACATAAACTTTTTTAGACTGGAGCTCACTTCAGATGCATAAAATGCCACTTGAGGCGTTATAGTGTGTATGCAACAGGTTTTCCACCCGTTTGAAGTGTCATGCAGGAAGTATGGCACAGGCTTTATTAGGTAACACTTGTGCTAAGTGCAAAGAAAAACACCTTATTATTCTGTAGCCCCACACCAGCCAGTTCAAGTCACTGGAAATTCACCTGTCTCAACTTGGTGATGCCAACCACACCCTGTGGAACTCATGCTGGAGCAGTTGCCTCATTTCTAATCAGGAGCTCATTAGGTCTGAAGAGGAGAAAGTGGACAAGAGAGGCTGTTTTCCCTCTCTCAGAGCACTTGAATCAGACACACAAGTTTCTCAAGCCTTCCGACAAAGCTGAACGCTAGGAGTTTCAGGATGGGCAAAACAATGTATTTCCTCAGAAAGAAGAAAGCTAAAACCTCTGGAACTCACTGCCACAAGACACTGCAAGAGTCACAACCTGGCACAGATCAAAACGTGGGGCAGGGCTAGACAAATTCATGGAAGATAAGGCTACTAGTCATTATGGATCTATGCTACCTCCAGGATCAGTCTGTGTATACACTATACATGTAAAGCACCCCATGCTTTACAATGAGAACTGTAGTTTAAGGGTGCTGTAAGTTAAGAAAACTAAAGTTCCCAGGATTCTTTGGGGTGCGTGCAGGGGAAATGTACGTGGAGCGTATGCAACTCTGAGAGGGCCGCTGCCCGTGTCCTGTCCATGGGGCTTCTCTGGAGCCCCGGGCCGGCCACCGTACGAAGCCAAAAGCAGGACTAAGCAGGCTTCTCCTCTGACCCGGCAGAAGCTCTTGAATACTAATCAGCCGGTCTCCCGGCAGCCAATCCCCGCTCGGCCCTCATTGCATATTAATTAACCGCCCCTCGCCCCCTCAGGCGACTCACTCTGAAGCCCGACTCCCCCCGGCAGCTCCCGGCTCCGGCGGCCCGGGCGATGAACGGCGACGACAGCAGGAGGAGGAGGGCGAGGAAAAGCGGGAGAGAGCGGCGAGAGGGCCTTCCAGCGGCCCCCACGGCAGCCATTGCTCCCTTTTTCCCCTGTCACGTGACGGAGCGGGCCGCAAGGCACTATGGGCGGAGGAGCAGGCGTGGGTTAACCGAGGCGTCTCGGCGAGGCGAAACGAGCCAATCGGAGGCCGCCGAAGGTTTGGCTCGCGCGTGCGTGCGCAGGGGCAAGACCTCCTCCCCTGATCGCTGCACGGTTCAAAAAAAAAGGCGGGAGGCTCGCCTGCCAATAAATGTGCACTAGTTAGGCTGCGATCCTATTGACTTGAAGCCAGTGCCGGATTTACAAGCTAAACAAGCTATAGTTTAGGGCCCCACTCTCTTGGGGACTCCCCCCCAAAAAATTAAGGGGGGGACATTTGTTTTTATTTATTTTTCATGCTGCAGAAGATACATTTTCAGAAAACAGTTGTTAACAACAGTATATAACATATAACTTGACCTGATAAAGTTAAGACTTTTGCCATGTTATGTCATAAAGTTTCATTTGATTGGTCTAAAAGATCACACTACATTTTCCCATGAGTGTCGGGTGGATTATATTGCCGCAGTCTGAACAATGTATGTGTTCAATAAACATTTGCCATATGTTATAAAACGAATAGGAATTGTGTTTGCCCTTTGCCACTCTGACCTGACATGTTAATTTCTCAGCCAGTGCTATTGACCATTAGGCCTGGGCAATGTATCGATATATCACCCAGGACCGGCTTGAGGGCCAGAGTGAAATGATGCCTTCACTGGACAGTATATCACAGGTGGGGCTTGCCTGCACCTGACTCCCTCCATTGCCAGCACCCGACATGTGGAAAGAGGAATAAGTTGCATCGGCCCTGGCCATAGCTGTCAACGCTCCATGCTGTTTCCCAATGCTATAATAAGGGAATTTCCCACAAAAAAGGCAAAGGTTGACAGCTATGGCCCTGGCCACACAAATCCCCAGGGCGAAACTACCACTGCTCCTGCCAAGGGAGCTGAGGCAGTTTCACTCCGGCGTCTCAGAGGACCGGGGATGATGCAGCTTGTTCCTCCATCTGCTTTGTATATGTACAGTGGTACCTCTTGCTGGGAACCCAGGTGGCGCTGTGGGTTAACCACAGAGTCTAGGGCTTGCTGATCAGAAGGTCAGCGGTTCGAATCCCTGCAACGGGGTGCGCTCAAGTTGCTCGGTCCCAGCTCCTGCCCACCTAGCAGTTCAAAAGCACGTCAAAGTGCAAGTAGATAAATAGGGACCGCTCCGGCGGGAAGGTAAACGGCGTTTCCGTGTGCTGATCTGGTTTGCCAGAAGCGGCTTCGTCATGCTAGCCACATGACCCGGAAGATGTACGCCAACTCCCTCAGCCATTAACATGAGATGAGCGCCGCAACCCCAGAGTCGGACACGACTGGACCTAATGGTCAGGGGTCCCTTTACCTTTTTACCTCTGGTTATGTACTTAATTCGTTCCGGAGGTCTGTTCTTAACCTGAAACTGTTCTTAACCTGAGGTACCACTTTAGCTAATGGGACCTCCCTCTGCAGCAGCGCCTCCAGAGCACGATCTCTGTTCTTGTCCTGAAGCAAAGTTCTTAACCTGAAGCGTGATTTCTGGGTTAGCAGAGTCTGTAACCTGAAGCATATGTAACCTGAAGCGTATGTAACCCGAGGTACCACAGTATCACAATGTTTGGCTGGTGATACATTGCAATGTTGAAAAGCTGACATTGTTGTTTCCCATTTTTCTTTTGTGACCAGAATAGGATTTCTTTTCTTTCTTTTCTTTTTTTTTTAAATTTTCTGTTTCACATTTTAGAATATTAATTGAAACAACCTTAAAATATCAATGACATCCCTTCTTCTCTTTCCATGGTTCATTCTGCATAACATAAATCCCTGCATATTTTACACAAACTAAACCATTCAGTATTCCATTATTACATCCATCAAAACTCATTTACACTGTTGAATTTATCTTAATGCTGCTAACGTTTTCAAGTGTACACCATTCCCCCCCCCCAATATATTCAGTAAACATTTTCCACTCTTCTTTAAACGTATGTTCTTCTTGTTCTCTTATTCTATATGTTAGGTCCGCAAGCTGTGCATATTTCATCAGTTTCAGTTGCCATTCATCTTTAGTTGGGACCTCGCTCGTTTTCCATTTTGGGGCTAACAAAACATGAGCCAAAGTTGTGGCATACATAAATAACCTTTTTTGACACCTGGGAATTTCCGTCTGAATCATCCCCAACCAAAAGGACTCTGGTTTTTTTGTAATAGTACTTTTAAACATTAAAAATAAAACCAGAATAGGATTTCTTGGCACTTTCAGACTTTCCCCCCATGTCCTCCTCCTTCTCCAAACAGGTTCTAGGCTGCAGTAGCCCGGACCGCTTTTGTGCCCACTGGATGTCCCAAGTTTTGGAATGGGAGACCTGCAGAGGTGCCTAGCTACCGGGGAATATGGCATGCTGAAGGATTGTCCCCTGTTTGAAAGCAATTTCATGCAGGTAAGTTCGGTACTTGACTTGCAGTGGAGACTTCCCCATTAGAGCAAACTGCCCCAAGCAATCCAGGTCTGCCATCAGTCAACTTCCACCTGCCTGCCTTCATACTTAACAACCAATGCAGTTGGTGGCCCAGGCTGTCAGCTCTCAGGGCTGCCCTTGAAGAATTCAGCAGGGGGGGGGGACAAAGCAAATTACTTGGTTCCACTTTCTGTTGGCCTCCCTATTTTCCACCCCAGCAAACACCACTGATATAACCCTGGCAGGCCCACTTGACTAAAACAAGCTTAGTCAGATGTGTTGCAGTTGGTTCATCAACCAATTCAATCTACATAAATACAGGTGAAACTCGAAAAATTAGAATATCGTGGAAAGGTTCATTTCTTTGAGTGATTCAACTGAACAGGTGAAACTAATATATGAGATAGACTCATGACATGCAAAGCGAGATATGTCAAGCCTTTATTTGTTATAATTGTGGTGATTATGGCGTACAGCTGGTGAGAACCCCAACTTAACAATTTCAGCTTTGGGGTTTCCATCAGCTGCACGCCATAATCATCACAATTATAACAAGCAAAGGCTTGACATATCTCGCTTTGCATGTCATGAGTTTATCTCATATATTAAACTCCAGTAGCTAATGAAAACAACTGCTTACATAAATGGACTTTCCCACGATATTCTAATTTTTCGAGTTTCACCTGTATGTGTAGGATTGCAATACAGGCTGGGTGATGGCACTTTCCCTCTCCGCAACGTATTTTATGATCTTCCGGATTATAATGATGGATTATAAATACATAAAATTCATAAATACATCATGTGGTTTTTAAAAAAAAGTTACTCTGAGAATAAGATGGAGAAAAAGAAGGTATGTAATAATTATAATATGCAGCAGTAATAGATAATTTGAGGAAGCCACAGAAGGGTGGAAGGGAAGTCGATGACCATGGGAAAGTATATCTGAAAATGTTTGACTAATTGTCTTCTGTTTTTGGAGCTCACCCTATAGTCGCCTTTGACTGGACTTAACCATCCAGGGGTCATTTACCTTTACCTTATTTTTTGGAAAATTTAGAATTTATTTTTTTTAAGCGTCTGCATCACCCAGGAGATTGCAGCCGCAGAGATAAGAAAAGAGGAGCCACTCTGTTGTCAAGAGAGGTCACTTCCTGGTTCGCATAGAGAAATGTTGCACCAGCCTAACAGTTTTGCACTCATGGCAACCATCCCTATGCTCCCCGCTCCCCATACACATTGCACCACCGGGTTTCCTCACCCCTGTTTTAGCTGGTACCAAGTGTTTGGGGAATTCCCTGAAGTTTGGGAGGACCAGGTGTGTATTTTCCTTGCTTTTAATGGTCCTGATGTGAATGCCGTCCCAAGATGTTATTTAGTGACAGTTGCTGTGAAGGCATGAGAAAGGGAGTCTCTCTCTTCCCAGGTTACCAAGACAGGAGACATAGCCAACAGGGTCACTGTGGGCATTGCTGCCACCAGCCCAAGCCTGGAGCTGCCAGATCTCATGCTCCTGGCCCGACCCGGCTCATGCTTAACAGGGCAGTTCCAGTGTGAGTGTCCCGATCCTGAAGCATCGCCAGGCCCCGACGATGAGCTGCAGCTCTTTGGGTAAGTCCCTTTCTCAGCATCCTCAGCACTTACCGCCCAGTCCTGCAGCATCCCTACGACTCGGAGGTAAGCCCCACAGGTTCCAGTGGGTCTTGCTTTTAAGGCAGTGTGTTCTGTTTTCAAGCCTGTGTTCCTAGGGTTGCCGCCTTAAATCGTGGCGTAGGAGGTCTGGAGTCTCAAGGCTGCCTGGAAGTTTTGCTTCCAGATTATGTAATCCTACCTGCTTACCAGTGGGACGCGGGTGGCGTTGTGGGTTAAACCACAGAGCCTAGGGCTTGCCGATCAGAACGTCGGCGGTTCGAATCCCCGCAATGACGGGGTGAGCTCCCGTTGCTCGGTCCCTGCTGCTGCCAACCTAGCAGTTCGAAAACACACCAGTGCAAGTAGATAAATAGGTACCGCTCCGGCGGGAAGGTAAACGGCGTTTCCGTGCACTTCTCTGGTTCGGCAGAAGCGGTTTTGACATGCTGGCCACGACCTGGAAGCTGTCTGCGGACAAACGCCGGCTCCCTCGGCCAATAAAGTGAGATGAGCGCCACAACCCCAGAGTCGTCTGCGACTGGACCTAACGGTCAGGAGTCCCTTTACCTTTACCCACTTACCATAGACCAGGAATGGGGAACCTGTGGCCTGCCTGATGAGTCCCAGCATAACCTAGTCGCAGCTTAGGACTTCAGTACTTACAGCTGCCTCTCCCCAGAGACCCTGTGCTTGTCATCTGTGTTCCCCCCACTCTCCGAGAGGCTCAGAGGGTGGCCTTTTCTGTGGTGGCTCCCTGTCTGTGGAATGCGGTCCTCAGAGAGGCTCACCTGGCGACATCATTACATGTCTTTAGGCGCCTGCCAGGCAAAAGCATTCCTTTTTACCCAGGCCTTTGGCCATTAAATAATCTATGGCCTGTTAAATGTGGGGCAGGTGTCTGTTATTGTAATAATAGTAGTAACGGTAGTAGTAGTAGTAGTAGTAATAATAATAATAATAATAAATTTTCTTTATATGCCACCCATCTGATTGGGTTGGCCCAGCCACTCTAGACAGCTCCCAACCAAAACAAAAAGTAAAAAATAAGAGTAATAGCAAAAAAGGAATATTAAAAATAAATAATAGTTTTTAAAAGTAAAAAATAAATAAATTCTATTTTATTAGTACTGTATGCTGCCTGTTATTAAGGTCTGTATTATGTTGTTATTATAATGCTCCATAAAATATGTTCTTAATGTGGTACACTGCCCTGGGATCTTTTAATAAAGGGTGGTATATAAATCGAATAAATAAATAACTAAAATAAATAGTCATTGGCTATGCTGCCTGGGGCTGATGGGAGTTTTAGTCCAACCACATTTGGAGGACCACAAGTTCCTACGGTATCACTGCTTTAGATAGACAGAGCCTGGTTCCAATGATGTGTCAGGACCCTCTGCACATGCTCAAAGTAATTCTCCAGTCTGTCACACTGATGTCAGTGGCCCTTTTGTGCCATAGGAGGGTCTTAGGGAGCAGGTGTCTCACCCTACCTTCTCCTGTAGGGACGCGGGTGGCACTGTGGTCTAAACCACTGAGCCTCTTGGGCTTGCTGATCGGAAGGTTGGCGGTTCGAATCCCCATGACAGGCTGAGCTCCCGTTGTTCTGTCCCAGCTCTTGCCAACCTAGCAGTTCGAAAGCATGCCAGTGCAAGTAGATAAATAGGTACCACTGTGGCGGGAAGGTACACGGCGTTTCTGTGCGCTCTGGTTTCTGTCAGGGTGTTCCATTGCACCAGAAGCGGTTTAGTCCTGCTGGCCACATGACCCAGAAAGCTGTCTGTGGACAAACACCGGCACCCTTGGCCTGAAAGTGAGATGAGCGCCGCAACCCCATAGTCACCTTTGACTGGACTTAGCCGTCCAGGGGTCCTTTACCCTTTACTACCTTCTCCTGATGAGCACACTTCCATCTCCTCCGCCAGGCTTCTGCCCTTGAAGTTTGTCCGGATCTACATCCACGACGAGACGCGATACCAGCTCAAAATCCGCCTGGCCAACGGCCGCACCTTTTACCTGCAACTTCTGGCACACCCCCTCAAACAAGAGCATGTCTTTGGGCAGTGGGTACGACTGCTCTACCGCTTGCGCTTCCACCAATCTGACGCTCCAGTCGGTTATGAGCAGGTGAACAACCAGCAGAACCGGAGGTCCAGCAGACAACAGTAGGTGAGTCTTGGCTCGCTTCCCAAAGAAGCGGACGGATCCCTGGCTCCTGATTCACCAGGTGCACCAAATAACGAGGAAGCATCCAGATTCCTGGGGATGATGGTGCATCAGGGGAGAGAGTAGAGGAGGGCAGTGGCTGCTCCTTTGGGCAGAAGGTGGCATGTGTGCAGAAAGTCTACTGCCAACAACAAACCTGGGAGTGCATACCCTCCAACACTTCTCTGAAATGGAGGCATCCTATTTAATAATAATAATAATAATAATAATAATAATAATAATAATAATAATACCCCACTTATCTGACTGGTACTCTGGGCAGCTTCCAACATATATAAAACATAATAAAACACTAAACATTTTAAAAAAAAACCTTCCCCATGCCTTCAGATGTCTTCTACAGGTTGGATAGTTATCGCCTTGGCTTGGAGGGTCGTGTAGCTCCATATCCTCCAACATTTCTCCAATGAAAATAGGGATGTTCCTATAGAAAAGTGGGATGTTGCAGAAATTGGGACCGTTTCTGTAAATCCGAGATTGTCCCTGGAAAATGGGGGCACTTGGAGGGTCTGGGAGTGGCTATGTTCACATCCGCACCTGACATTTAAAGCACTCCTATACCACTTCCCCCAAGGAATCCTGGGAGCTGCTGTTTGTTAAGGATGCTGAGAGTAACTAGAAGACCCTTCAGTTACAATTCCCAGCACCCTTAGGAAACGGTGATAAACTACACTTCCCAGGACTCTTTGGGGAAGCCATGACAGAAGAGTGTGTTAGAATCGCTGCAGTGTGGTTGTGACCACTCTGGAGAACCAGTTGATAAAGCTTCCAAGTTCTGAGGCCCAGCAAACCATAGGCCTTGGTCAGGCAGTCAACAAAGGATTGCCAGGCCTAGGAGTGTTAGTTTCTGGGGAATTTTGACTCCTCAAGTGCATTTTAGGATGCTCGCTATCATTTGTCTGCCTCCTACATCTCCATCTCCCCCCTCCTCTGTTTTCCTTTGTGCTTTGTATCAGGAGGAAAAGAAAGCGTGTTCTCCAGGTGAGGAAGAAGACAATGACTCTTGGGGAAACCAAGGATTTCTTTTATCTGTCCCCCGAAACTAATGCAGAAGAAGGTCCCCCTCCCTGGCAGGCTGCCTGGCCTTGGACACCGTTCCTCCTCACGTGAAGCCGTCGCAATGCGCCCAAGGAGGAGACCGCATCCCCGTTTCTTCCCCCCTCACACACACACACAATAAAACCAGTGAACACAAATGCTGTCTACTCGGCTGATCTTTGGCCGTTCCATCCCCTCAGACCGGCCTCAAAACTCAATTATGGATCCCCCTTCTGCAGCTGTGCCCTGCCAAACAACTTTAGTCACTGCTCCCCTTTCCAAAACAACTCCCTGAAAACCAGAGGGACAAGAGACACACACAGGTTATCCCATCAAGGTCACTTTATTGACACAACAACTGACCAGACAGGCACACGGACAGATACAGGGGTGGGTTAGCTGGTCTGTGGTAGCTTCCTTCTATCCAAGCATGATATGTGTGGCTTCTTCAGTGGGGTGGGGAGGTGAACATGCCTCAATCCCCTTCCCCATTTAGCATCTGCACGAGGTGGGAAGGGACACCGTGGAGGGGGGGTGATCGTAAGCTGTGTGGAAAAGAGCAGAGCAGGAATTAACACCATTGGCTAGTGGGTAGAGCAAGGCAAACAGATTCATCCAGGTACACACACTCAAGCAATCCCCCTCCATTTTCAAAGCAAAGCTTCTGTGCACAGTTCCTGCACATTCGGTCTTGCTTCGGACCACGAGGCTGTTCCCGCCAACCAGGTCCGACACGAAACATACACAGCTCTCTCCCTCTCCACCCCGACCCAAATTCTAGTCACCCAGCAACTCTGACCCAGACCTGCTACAGCCCCCATCAAAAGGCTGCTGCTTCATCCACCCTCCAAATTGCAGTTGTTTCCGGATTTATAAAGGAATTCCGTTTTCTGCCTTGAAATCCAAATAACTGCATGTTCCTCTCCACCCAGCATGGTGTGTTCCGTGTTACTCACCTCTTCCAGGTGTTTGGCAGTTGTGGCAATAAGATTACTGTGGCGCTGTGGAGGGAGAAGAGAGGAGAGGAACAAGAGAATCAAGGAAGGGTTTTGGTGGGCACACTTTTACTCTGTGTGAATGAGAAGGCATTGTGTTTTCCACTTCCACCACCAATCCCATTCGCTTATGCATGCATGTGGGAAATAAGTATGGGGTCCTCCTTTCTGCACTTCTGAGCAAACATCTTCCTGTAGAGGCTGTTGAACTTCAACTCCCATCAGCCAACAGACATGGATGATGGGAGCTAAAGCCCAGGAACATCTGAAGCAGTGCTGTCAAGTATCCCGTTTTCCCCGGGATTCTCCCTTATTTCAAGCAGTTTCCCGCTGCTCTCCCTTATTTTTTATTTCCCTTAAATTTCCCATTTTTAATGGAAGCAGCTCCTCCCCTGCTGGCCAGGGACTGGGTGGAAAGACCTCGCCTACTTGGAGAGAAATGCCTCAGCCCTCAAAGCAAGTGGGAGCCGTTTCCAGTGCTTACAGGGGCGTGTATTCCTCCCCCTGCATCAGCCCCTATCCGTTGCCGCCAAGCCCCTCAGCCGGCCAATAGGGCTAGCTGGTGGGCGGAGCCTGGCTGCCTTTGAGCAGCTGCTGCTTCCTGTCCTGTTTTGATGGGATCAGACAAGAAGACAATGGGGCTCCATCACGCGGAACATGTGGCTGCCCTCCTCTTTGCTGGCTGCCCTCCTCCTTGCTCCGCTCCAAGCCCGAGCCCACTTGGAGTTTACATTGCTGCTCCGCCCACTTTTGCTTCTGGCTCCGCCCAGCACTGACATGTGACTGTCCCCTGGGATAGGTGAGACTGCTGATCCCTTATTTTCAAACCTGAAAGTTGACAGCTATGATCTGAAGGAACACATATCCCTCACCCTAAGCGTACAAGTGAAATTGTGTCAGGTTTAAACCTGGCAGTCTAGATAACAACAGTAACTTCTACCCATTTTAGGGGTGTGGAGTGAGCTTAAGGAATGGCTGATAGAAAGCTTCCCTTCACAAATCAAGGTTCCTGGGACTAAACAGATCCTGGGACTAAAGCTCTCCCATTCTCTCCTCTGTGCCACACCATCCCTAGGCTGGGTATGTCGCTATTTTTAAAATGTCGGCAGCAAAAAGCAAATCTTAAAGGAATTTGAGCAACGACAACCCATTTCCCTTTCATGTTGCAGTCACCTTTGACTTCCAGCTTGCAATCCACTATGGCCTCCCCCAGTTCATTGACAGCCTTGCAGGAGTAAGTGCCGCTGTCAAAAGGGCTCGGCTTGCGGATGTTGAGGGTCAGCACTCCCTGGTTGTTTTTCTGCAGGAACTTTGGGTCCCCGCTGATGTCCATTTTGTTCTTCATCCAGATTATTTTGGGCTGGGAACAGACAAAGAGCGAGAAGAGATTAAAAGGAATCCTGAGGAAAGGAATCCCGATCATCACACACTCCATTCTAAACCACTTGTCATGGATTGAATTGTACCACCTCATACGCTCAAAGGGAAAACAGTTGCAACCAAAAATGTGTGCAAAAAAAATCCCCAACCTATCCAGTTTGATGTATTATCATTGAAATTGAAAACCATGTAAACCTTTTATCCCTGGAAATGAAGGTTTGTCACCCGTGTGCTTAAAAAACAAAAACAAAACCCAAGTGTGCCAGATTTCAGGTGTCTTTCCAGCGCTCAAAATCTGAAAAGAGTTCATATTTCAGCTTGACAATGCATCCCATTTGTAGTAGATAGACCAACCTCTTCTTAAAAAACGCCAAGGAGAATCCACAACCTCCCAAGGGAGTCATGTCCACCATAAAACAGCTCTTACTGTCAGAAAGTTCTTCCTGATGTTTACTTGGAATCTCCTTTCTTGTATCTTGAAGCCATTGGGTTTGAGTCCTACCCTCCAGAGCAGGAGAAAGCAAGCCTGCTGTATCTTCCAGGTGACAGCCCTTAAGATATCTGAAGGTGGCTATCGTATCTCCTCTCAGTCTCCTCTTTTCCAGGCTAAACATACCCAACTTCCTCAACCGTTCCTCATGAGGCTTGGTTTCCAGACATTTTATCATCTTGGTTGCCCTCCTCTGCACACATTCCACCTTGTCTATATCCTTAAATTGTGGTGCCCAGACCTGGACACAGTATTCCAGATGCGGTCTGACCCATGTTTCATTGAGCATTCATTGTGATTTGTCTACAGGGTGGTTACAGGACATTAAGCACTCGTTCTGATTTGCTTGCAGGGGGTTCACATGTCTACCTATTAAACATTCATTCCTTTCACTGCATTTCTGCATTGCTTTTCCAAACTGCAAAAAAACCTGGGCTTTTTAAAAAGCGGATTTGTTGCTCCAGGGCAACCCAGCACTTTAATCCACTTTTAACTGTGCAAACCTCAAAGTTCCTGTATGCGCTAGATTTCCTCCCACAAAATACTGACTGGCACGCTGGAGGAACTCTTGGAGAAATCAATTAAAACATGCCAGCAGAATTGGGGTGGAGGGGTGGGGGTTGGCCCTAGCAGTTGAGAGAAGGCTTAATCACCTCCCTCACAACACACTAATTATCTCTGGTGGTACCTTGTCATCCTCCTTATGAGGAACAAAAAATGAATGGCTGGAGGCGGGGGTGGGGTGGAGCACAGGCATGTTTACTTTATGGTAAATTAGCAGCATCTTCAAAATCATATTCACAGTATCTGACAATTATTGAGGCGTTGGAGTGTGTTGCTATTAAGAAAAACCCTCAATTTCAATACTGGTTATAATTTACTGAATCTAAGGTTTTATTTTTCTCTTATTTGTAGCAACGCTTTTTTTTTTTTTTAAGCCTAACATTTTGGAAGTACCATCGTTAGTCCACTGTTCACTTCCCCTGTCTTCATGCTTTTCCCTCCTCCAGTTATCTCACATCCCTCTCAGCGCCACATTCCTAGTCTTTTGATAACAGCCACTCCAAACAACTCGACATCATCCCGTTCCGCCTCCACACTCAGCACTTACTTTAGGAAATCCTCTCACAGCACAGTTCAAGGCAGTGGTATACCCAGCCACGACTGTCCGGTCCACCAGTGGCGTCAGGAACACAGGTGCAAGGCTGAAGTCGTGTTCCTTGTAGTTTAGCTGTTTACAGATTATTCCTGAAAGGGACGGGTGGGGAGGGGAGGGAAACAGCAAATCCATCAGCGGATCTTAGGCATGGGCAAATTTGGGCTGCAAGGCCTACTATATGCACGGACCTGGGAGTAAATCAAAGAACTGGAGAGTTGGAAGGGATCCCAAGGGTCATCTGAGAAACTCAACTAAAGCATCTGTGACAGATGACCATCCAGCCTCTGCTAGAAGGAGAGCCCACAACCTCTCGAGGGAGACTGTCGACAGGGCCGTCTCGTCATAGGGGCTGGCTGGCGCTTTATCACTACCCGAAGGAGTCTCAAAGCGGCTAACATTCTCCTTTCCCTTCCTCCCCCACAACAAACACTCTGTGAGGTGTGTGGGGTTGAGAGACTTCAGAGAAGTGTGACTAGCCCAAGGTCACCCAGCAGCTGCATGTGGAGGAGCGGGGAAGCGAACATGGTTCACCAGATTGCGAGTCTACCGCTCTTAACCACTACACCACACTGGAATTTGTCCATTTCCCCCCTCAAAATATAGTCCGGCCCACCACATGGTCTGAGGGACAGTGGGCCAGCCCACGGCTGAAAAAGGTTGCTGACCCCTGGTCTAGAAGGTGCAGACCGCCGCCCCTTCTGCTAAGCCCGGGTGGTCCCATTCCCCGACCGCTAGAGCAATTGCCAGCCACCATCTGGCTCCGCCACATTTACCAGATTTCTGGATGTTGGCAGTGTTTTTGGAGACCCCGGGAGCTTCGCTAAGCCCACAGATGTTCTCGCTGTAGACTCGGAAGTAGTATTCGTTGCCGATGATGAGGTCAGACACTGTGCAGCGGGTAAGGCGGTTGTGCTCGTATACTGTGAACCACTCCTGCGGAAGGAGAGCAGGGACAGTCAGAGAAATAGCTGCGGGGGGGGGGGGGATCTGAGCCACAGGTGTCCACCCACCCCCGAAACAGCAGAGAGGTGTGCAGGGTCCACAGAGAGGGAAGGAGTAGATGCTCAAGAAGTGGGATGAGAGGCGATGTAGGAATGAGGCTCCCTGGTTGTGCATAAGTGCCTGATGCCATTTTGGCAGTAGGCAAGGGAATGGTGTGTTTTTTTTATTTTTAAAAAAATCAGCCCGGCTTTTCTGTTTTATGCATTATTTTATCTGGCTGAAAGTTTCTCCTGCTGCTGCTGTTGTTTTTTTTTACATGCTGTTTTCTGTGCTGTACTTCTACAAATTTGTCATTTGGGTTCTTATTTTTACTCTGAAAGGTTGCAGCCTAAAATAAGAAGATATAAATCATACATACGTATATATATATATATATATATATATATATAGAGAGAGAGAGAGAGAGAGAGAGAGAGAATGGAAGGTAACTACATCATGTCCTCCAGAAATGAGATCTGTGCTCCTTTGATGTTGCTCTTGTAGCAACTGCTGCCTGGTCTTCCTGCTGTGAATTTTGCCACTGGCAAAATGTGACCCTTCACAGTGGTAGGAGAAGTTCTCTCTCTCTCTCTTTCTTTCTTTCTTTCTTTCTTTCTTTCTTTCTTTCTTTCTTTCTTTCTTTCTCTCTCTCTCTCTCTCTCTCTCTCTCTCTCTCTCTCTGATAGTGTCAGCCGTAAATGAGCAATCTGAGCATGTTTGCATGAATTAATTCTGACTGAATTGGGGTCACTAACTTAGGATGAGAGGCTGCTTCCCCTTTGCACAACTATTCAGTATTCATTTGTCGCAAGTTTTTTTTATATACTAACCAACTCACAAAAGCAAGCAGCGGGGTCTAAAACTGCATTGACGGCTTTGTACACGCCATATATTTAAAGCATTTTTAAAGCACACGAGTTACCCCACCTCAGGAATCCTGGGAACAGTAGTTTGTGAAGGGTGCTGGGAATTGTAGCTCCACGAGGGGTAAAACTACAGTTCCTGGGATTCTTTGGAGAGAGTTGTGTGCTTTAGATGCATAACACAGCCTAAAGAAGTCATGGGGGAATGTTTAAAGAATTTGCCCCTGTCAAAAAGGATTATAAGGCCGGCGCTGAGCAAACATCTCTAGGGAGAGCATTCTGCAATTGGTGTGCTGTCACCAAAAAGTTCTCACCTCTGGTCACCTCTCAACTTAGATGGCAGGGGCACCTATAGGAGGCCCACCGCAGAAGATCTTCATGTGCAGGTAAGTACAAGACAGGTGGTCCTTCAAGTCACCTGACCCTATCTCATGAAAGGCTTTAAAGACCAGCGTTTTTGAGCAGGTCCTGGATATGGACTGGAAGCCACTGCAGTCGTCGTCATTAATGGACCTAGCTAACCCTATTAGTTGATTTCAATGGGTCTTCTCTGAGTAGGACTAGCACTGCGTACAACCCACAATGTCCTGCCTCGGTTAGTCTCTTGCAGCGTTGCAAGGTAGCCGCTGGCACATGTTCTCAGCGAGAGCCAGGGGGGAAACCGAGCCCATTGCTAGACTTTGATTCATCATTACTAGAAGCAGAAGCCCAATAGGGAAAGGGAGCCACCTTACCATGGTCTTCTTGTCAGCTTTTTGGATGGAGTAGCCCGT
Organism: Lacerta agilis; assembly: GCF_009819535.1. NCBI lineage: Eukaryota > Metazoa > Chordata > Lepidosauria > Squamata > Lacertidae > Lacerta > Lacerta agilis. The sequence continues at coordinate 35,836,484 of NC_046325.1, read as the reverse complement.
AATCTCCGAATTCCCATCGTCCTTGGGAGGTTCCCACTCAACTAAGGCATTAAAGCCCCACACTTCCTTCACCATCACGTTGTGGGCTGGACCTGGTTTCTCTACAGAAGGGATGGAAAACAACAAGGGCCGCATCACTATGGATAAACAGGGAATGGTCCCTTATCCAAAACGATGTAAGCAATTGCTAAAATGATATAAACAAATACAATAGACCCAGCAGCTCTCTAGACCAGGCATGTCCAACAGGTAGATCGTGATCTACCGGTAGATCACTGGACGTCTGTGGTAGATCACCGGCTCCCCCCAAAAAAACTTTGGCTCCCCTAAAAAAGCTCAACATCTTTGCCCTGCACCCCTAAAATGAACCTCCAAAAACAGGGCTTTCCTCCCTAAAATAATAATCTCAATGTCGCTTTCCCCTTCCCTAAAAAAGCTCAATAACTTTTACGTGAACCCCCCAAAACAGGGCTTTTCTTCCTTAAAAAAAAAAAGCTCAACAAAAAGGGGGTAGATCACTGCCAGTTTTTAACTCTGTGAGTAGATTGCAGTCTCTTGGAAGTTGGCCACCCCTGCTCTAGAGCATATTAAATGGGGATAGCTAGCATGAGTGAATCATTGAACCCATCTCCTGTAACCTGCTAAAATGCTGTCAGCAGGCTTTGGGGCGAAAATGCAGGGCTCCTCCACTCAGCAGACCGAGCAAATCCAGCAAGGCTGGCTTGTCACATTTCAAAGTTATGTAGATAATACACAATATCATCTCGAGAGGGGAGCCCGTTAAGAACGGTAAGACAATAGCCTGAAACGACCCAAAGGCGCCCTGCTGGAGTGTCATTGGCTGAAACGGATGCAGGAAGCAGCTAATTCAATACATGGTAGATACATGCAACACAAACAGGGGGAGACCCAGCCCTGTCCGCTGGCGCTAGGAAGGTGGGGTGGGGGGGTGGGGGGGCGGAGGGCAGATTTGCGGCTAGCACCTTCTCCAACGTGCTCCGCTTTCAAAGGCAGATTTCCCAGAAGGCTCTTGGAAGACGCTAAATTTCACTTCAAACATTCCGCCAGCCAAATCGGGATTAGAGGAGGCGGCTGATCAGAAAGTGCCTGTGTCTGGGATGGGGGGGGCGAGGGGGGGCTTTTCGGCGGTGTCGGGAGAGGTGACATCTGGCTTAAACCATCAGGGTTTAAGAAGCTTAAATATAGAATGGAAGAACATGATCTCTCCCCCACTTACCATGGGGGAAGGGTGGGAGCTGATAAGAGATGGTGACACAGGCAGAGAGGGACAAGGAGGGGGGAGGAAGGGGTACCAGACACCGAGGAGGTCCGGATGGGCAGGGTGGCGCGGGGGGGGGGGAGGTAAGAGAGTGGTTGTGGACACCAAGTATGTCCCCCAATGGAAGGGGCAGAATTAGGGATGGACAAATCGGTCCATTTCACTTTCTCTGAGTTTCTCTTTCCTCTGAATTCTTATGCACGTTTCCACATCAGTGTGCAGAGGCGAGTGGGTGTGAAACCATGACGATCTCATCTGCTTGTTAGTGCAAATACACGCATTTTTGTATGCAATTTTGCCTAATTTTTGAAAAGCAATTTCTCCTAGTACTATCATGCATTTTTTCTAGCACAAGGTTTGACCCTTTTGGAATGGTTGAATCACAGAATGGTAGAATTGGAAGGGGCCCAGAGGGTCATCTAATCCAACCCCCCCATGCAATGCAGGAATATGCAGCTGCCCCATACAGGGATCGAACCTGCAACGTTGGCGTTAGCAAAACCACGCTCTAACCGACTGAGCTACCCAGGCTTTATTATGGTGCGGCTTTATTATGTACATGACTAAAAATAAAAACAGAGAACACCCCTCACAATAGGGGAGGATGGTAGCTAACACAAAATGTTTATTGCATTCTATACAAATGGTAGTCTGGGGTAAGAACTTAGTGTGTTATTTGGATGTTAAAGGTAAAGGGACCCCTGACCATTAGGTCCAGTCGTGTTCAACTCTGGGGTTGTGGCGCTCATGTCGCGTTACTGGCCGAGGGAGCCGGCATACAGCTTCCGGGTCATGTGGCCAGCATGACTAAGCCGCTTCTGGTGAACCACAGCAGCGCACGGAAACGATGTTTACCTTCCCTCCGGAGCGGTACCTATTTATCTACTTGCACTTTGACGTACTTTCGAACTGCTAGGTGGGCAGGAGCTGGGACCGAGCAACTTGAGCGCACCCCGTTGTGGGGATTCGAACCGCTGACCTTCTGATCAGCAAGCCCTAGGCTCTGTGGTTTAACCCACAGCGCCACCCGTGGATGTTATCTTGCATCTATTGCCCAGCTTCTGGGTTAGGGTGGGATATTTCATTACTTATCTGTATTGTGATGCCGTATGTTGAAAGAATTTAATTCCGGAAACACATTTTGAATGTTATTTTCACTGATGTGTGCACTGGCTTCACCCTAGCACAGACATTTTTGTACACATTCCTTGGCAGGAAAGCTGCACTGCAAAATTCAGAAAAGGAAGGGTTTTTGAAGGACGGCTGTGTGTTGGTTTGTGCATTGTTTCGCAATGGGGTCTGTTGGGATGCTTGCTTTTAAATGCAAACTGAGTCCAATTATTTTCTCCTCTCCCTAGACAGAACCCCAGTGGGGCAGAGGCCAGGAGGCAGCTGCCACCCCAGCTAGACGAGGAGGTGCCTTGCTTCCATGGGCAGCATCTTCTGAGGTTGCTGTGCAGCTGGCTGAAGGCTGCCTAGTGCCCTGCCAACTCTCCCCTCTCTCCCTCTCAGGCCTGGGAGCTGGGAGCATCTCGGTCTCCCACGGGGAGAGAGGAGACTGATGGAGCAGGCCTGGATTAAAGCTTGTTAACAATTTAGCAGCTGCAGCAAGAAGGAAGGAAGGGGGAAGGGAGGAGGGAGAACAGAGACTGCGCCCACCCCTTGCATCCCTCTAAGTTGCCAGGCCATCTTCCAGCCGCCCTGGGACAGCAGAGCTCAAGCAAAGGAAACTCTCGGTCTGTGGGCTTTGGGTTTAGGGTCACTGGTTGGCTGCACCTCTTGCCTTCCAGGAAGATTATAATGGAAGACCAGCTCGGCCCCACCCATTGGCCAGATAAAGGAAGAGGAAAAAAGCTGTTCCAATGATTGCTTCCCTCTTCCCTCCCTGCTCCTTTCACCAGTCGATTGTGATGAGCCTGTGGGCAGGAGCTGGCTCCACACATTTAAAGGACGTTGCTTCCCCCCGAAGAATCCTGGGAATGGCTGTTTTGCTCCCCAGCACCTTTTAACAAACCACAGTCCCCAGGAGGTGCTGAAGTCATGGGCTTTACTTGTACGGTGTGTGCCCACCCAGCTACTGCCTTCCCTTTGAATATCTGTACAACACTTAGAAAATGTTAGGCCCTTTGTGTTTCTTCATCTCCCTCTCTGACTACCTACACGAAGGCGAGAATGGGCCTCACCAAAGACAGAATCTGTTACAAGATTTGCGCATTGAGCTGGGTGGGGTGTTGAACTAGACCAGTGGTTCCCAAGTAGCTAAGCACCCCTTGTTTTTCAAAAGCCAAACCGTGAACCCCTTACTATTGAATTTTTTTTTGATATCTCTATCTATGGTAGTTTTTGTCACGTGAACAGTGCCACGGACACCCTGGGTGGGTTATGCGGACCCTCTTGGGTATGTGGACCAACAATTGGGTACCACTGAACTAGGCGTTGATTGATTGATGGAATTACAGTCGTACCTTGGATCCTGAATGCCTTGCGACTTGAACGTTTTGGCTCCCAAACGCCGCAAACCCAGAAGTGAGTGTTCTGGTTTGCGAACGTTCTTTGGAAGCCAAGCGTCCAGCGAAGCTTCCACAGCTTCTGATTGAGTACAGGAAGCTCCTGCAGCCAATCGGAAGCCGTGCCTTGGTTGTCAAACGTTTTTGGAAGTCAAACGGACTTCCAGAACAGATTCCGTTCGACAACCAAGGTACAACTGTAGATGACCGCCAGTGTCCTTTCGGCTCTAAAAACCACATGATTCTAAGAGAACTTGAGACAACACACACACACACATCTCCCTCTACACCAGGCATGTCCAACAGGTAGATCGTGATCTACCGGTAGATCACTGGACGTCTGCGGTAGATCACTGGTAGATCATTGGCTCCCCCCCAAAGAAGCTGAACAACTGTGGCTCCCGTGCAAAAAGCTCAACATTATACCTCCTCCCTGACAAAACTCAACAACTTTGAACTGAACCCCCAAAAAGGGGGTAGATCACTGCCAGTTTTTAACTCTGTGAGTAGATCGCAGTCTCTTGGGAGTTGGCCACCCCTGCTCTACACAGTCTCCCCATATTCAGAGGTGTAGCAAGGGGGGCCGTAGGGGGCGGACCACCCCATGTTCCATAATGGAGGGGGTGACAAATTATCAAGGAACAATTACCGCCCTACTAGGGCAGTTCATAAAAAACTTTTTTTTAAATGCCTGCTCCAAAGGTCTTATCTTACTATACTAGGGATTATATAGCTATATATGAAATTTCATGCATATTGGATAATATCTTGACTCTCCTCCACCAAAATAGCTGTTCACTTGGCTGTTTTCCTATGTCGTGAAGGCTGAAATTTCAGTTCAGTGGAGCACTTACTGTTCCCAACCCTAACCCTGTGGAAAGCCATCTAATTAGACTTGAATTTGATTTTGAGATGTTTTTAGGAGGTAATTTAAATATTGTTTGATTTTATACCAATGTTATGTATCTGATGTTAGCCACCCTGAACCCGACTTTGGCCAGGGAGGGCGGGATATAAATAAAAGTTTTTTATTATTATTACTTGTTATTGTTCCTTTGTAAGAAAATATGAAATAATGTAAAACTATTTTTGCAGGGGGGGGATCAATGGAGGGAGTGACAAGAAATTTTCCGCACCGGGTACCACCTGACCTTCCTACGCCTCTGCCCATATTCCCCTGCCCTGGCTGGACCCCCAAAACATGGTTAGCTTTTTTTAAAAAAATGTAAATTTGCTGTTGCAACAATGAAATCTCAAAGGAAGGCCGGTCCTCCTTACCAACAACCCGGATCTTGATGGTGGCCTTGTCCTCCATGTTTTCAATCTTAACCGAGAGTTCGTAGAAGCCCGAGTGGTGCCGTTGAGCTTTGCGTATGAAAAGGATGGTGTCCAATTCGGAGGTGCGGACGTTGACCTCTTTGGGGTCCAGAGGCTTCCCATCCTTTGACCAGGTGACTACAGGGCGGGGTTTACCCTGGAGATGATCAAATGTTTGGCATTGCCTCAGAGGCCTTCATTCTAGCAGCAGCCCTTCCACTCATCCTGCCCCACTTTCCCCCACATTTTCCACCAGAGCTGGAAGCTTTTCCCACCTGAGTTCTCGGTTGGCGCATGAATAGTTTTATGCAGGCATAGGCAAACGCAGCCCTCCAGATGTTTTGGGACTACAACTCCCATCACCCCTAGCTAACAGGGTCAGTGGTCAGGGATGATGGGAGTTGTAGTCCCAAAACATCTGGAGGGCTGAGTTTGCCTATGCCTGGCTTTACGTGTCTAAAAATCAATAAATGAAAGGAAGTTGTGTTTGTCCATAAGGGGAGGAAATTCAAAACCCACAGCTGGCAAAACTTTTACAGCTGTACCTTGGAAGTCAAACGGAATCTGTTACAGAAGTCCGTTTGACTTCCAAAACATTCAAAAACCAAAGTGCGGTTTCTGATTGGCTGCAGGAAGCTCCTGCAGCCAATCGGAAGCCACGGAAGCCCCGTTGGACATTCGGGTTTCCAAAAAACGTTTGCAAACTGGAACACCCCCTCCCGGGTTTGCGACGTTCGGGAGGCAAAACGTCCGAGTTCCAAGGCGTTCGGGATCCAAGGTACAACTGTATTAGGAGTGCCAACCAAAATGTCACCTAAAAAATGAGTTACTTTCGGACTTCTCCTGCACTCTTCATAGAGGAAAGACCCCCCAAAATATGAGGAAAATAAACTGACAGGATGTTGTAGGCATACATTCTACATTTGGGCTTGGACCTGAATTGGAGACTGCAGAGGGAATGAGTCTGAAAACACTGCAGTCGGATGATTACTCCTAAGATGCTGGGATGAGGAGGCTCTGGCTGTTTTTTGAAAAGAAAGTTTTTCAGTTGCTTGGGGGGCAACCTTCCTTTGGTAGGAAGGTTGCAGGCTAATGGGGCTGACATTTCATCAATGGGAGATCATGGTTAGGAAGTATTTGGAGAGCTTTCAGAGGTTAGCCATCAAAGCTCGGAGGAGAGTTTTGACAACCCCAGAAACAGCACTGAGAGGAAGGGCTGACAGAAAGACTGCGTAGGTAAGTTATTGTTTGTTTACCTAAAATTGTAATAGGAACATGAAGCATGAGGCAGAACTTGAATGAGGAGGGGCTTCAAGTGAAACTCAAAACTTCCGGACTTCCGGCGGCGACGCCATTGCGGGTGGTCGTGGGCTGCTTCGGCTGCGAGGCGCCCAGTCCATCCCGGGGGTTTGGAGCCCCGCTACCGCAAAGCGGGGCTCCGGTGGGGTGCGGGAAGAGCGTCCCGCACCCTGGGCTCCCCGGCTGTGCCCGTTGTGGCTCCGAACCCTTCCCTCGCTCCCCCTGTAAAGGGGGAGTGGGGGTGAAGGGACGACGGAGCCGGGCTATAGGGGACATGCCCCAACCGGGATGTAAATGCGGCGACAAAGCCTGTGATGAGCGTCTAAGTTCTACCTGTCTTAAACGATCTGAAAGAACCCGGTGGTTGTGAGTATTTGACTGACTTTTCTATTTTTGGAACGATCCGGGGGGAAGAGGAAAGGGAGCCTGCCTCCCTCCCTTCGGGAGAGAAAGAAAGTAACCAGTTGAAGTGACTGCTGCTACAATAATGGATACAAAGTGCTCGGAATTTGAAAACTGAGACTGCTGAGTTTTCCCTTTGGGGATTAAGTGGGGAGAAAATATCTCCATTTAAAGTTTTGGTCTTTACACTCTGGCTTCAGAAAAAATGGCGATGGAAAATTTGGACTGACGTGGGAAATAATTGAAACAAAGGAAGGAAGAGACAGGAACTGAAATTTGACACTCACTCACCCTCCCTTCCAAAATGCTGGACTTTGTGTTTGAACTTGTTTTGAACTCTGGTCTAAAGGATGAAGAAATGCTTACTGTCTTGAGGCTGGAACTGCTTAATCGGAAATTGCAAGTCTTGAGTGGGATTATAAATAAAAAGAATCTATTTTCCACAGAGGAGGCTTTTCAAAAGTTTTACACAATGGAAGCAAACCTTGGCAAAGAGCTGGAAGGGGTGCTTGAAGGATGGTCTGAAATGACTGGGCAACTCCGGGAAAAGGAACCGTTTGCTGGGGGTGGCAGCCCTGGAACGGGAAAATTTATAATATCCAGACCCCGAGGTGGGAGCTCGGGGGCAAGGGACATGGAATTAAGATATCTACAAGAAGCAGAAGTATGGTACAAAGAAGCGGAGGAGCCCAGGAAGGATGTGATGTGTACCCTGAAGCTCGATGCAAGGTCTGTTGTGAATGCTGCCTGGATCTGTGGACATTTGGGACAAGAAGACAACTGGAGGATTGGTTCTGGCGAAAGACAGAGAAAGACAATGGACAGAGGGGGGTGGGATGAAGTATTAAATGTAAAACCCAAATGGTCTGTTATGGTATCTGAAATCGGAGAGTGAAGTTTGTTGATTATAAGTTTATTTTGAATAAGCAAGGAGATATTGGATTTTAAGTTAAAAGCAGCATGATAAAGGACAGAAGAATTAAGTTTAGTTTTTATAAGAATATTCTGTTAAGATTTATGTTATAATAGGACGATCAAGAGAACTGTGCTATCTTTAATTGAAGTTAAAAAAAAATTATAGAGAAAAGTTGTTAAGAAAGTAAAATATGGATTTAAAACCGAAGGTGAAAAGGCGGGGGAAGTCAAACGTCAAGATTCAGAAATAGAAATTTTTTTTTGTAAGGTATACAAACAAGAAGAAGAATCCTGGCATTATGTGTATTTGTATTTGTTTTGTATTTGTAGGTGTGGGTCTGGGTATGTGTTGTATTATGAAAATGCTAATAAATTCTTCATTAAAAAAAAAAAGAAACTCAAAACTTCCTCAATGTTCTTCTGGGTAAACGTGAATTCCAGGGTGGGTGGAATCCCCAAAGCCAGCTGCTTACCTGGAATGGGATCACCAAGTTGACCTGTTCTCCAACTCTCCTGATGTACGTCGTCCGGAGTTGGCGAGGAAGGCGGATCTTGGGCTGCTCTGTAAGGAGAGAGAAAAAACAAGTGGGTCACCTCGGGAAAAATTGGAAGGCACCCGCAAGGAAGGCAGGGGTGGAATAAGAGGGAGGGAAGAATGGGAGTTGTAGGCACCCAGCCTACTACTACTACTACTACTAATAATAATAATAATAATAATTTTACTATTTATAACCCCACCCATCTGACCAGCATACTCCTGGCACTGACTTAATATTTAGGAGGAGGACTAGGTGTAAAAGCCACGCAAGAGGTCCTGGTCCCAATTAGACACCTCTACTCATTCCAAATCAATGTGGGGGTTTAAATTATAAGCCCACCAATGTCAGACAAATATAGTTTCTCCCACAGAGGTGCAGGGGCAAAATATCACCTCTTATTTGCTTCATAGCCTTATCGCTTCAGCAGCTGGTTTCAAAAAGAAAATAAGGAGTGGGCTGAAATCAGGAGGTGCTAGGGCCCCGATCCATATTGGGGCCACAGTGTGGGTAAAGTCCCTCTCCCACCACTTCCACCAGGGGTCCTGATCTGGATTGTACCCCCTCACACCAGCAATTTATATTTAAAAACCACTTGCACAGCTGCTGATGGCGTGAATGGTGTAATGGCGCCATTTATATATTGAAAACGTTTGTACGGCTGCTGATGGCATGAATGGTGTGTAGTGTCTAGTTTGGGCCTCGGAGAGACCAGAAGCTTCTCAGCCTTTAGCTTTAGGGGGCTAATAAATTAAAGGCTAGATTGGAAAGCAGGTTCTTTGGTTGATGGCAGAGCACGGGTAAGGAAAGACAAATGAACCTCATGGGGCAGGAAGTTCCACACGCTGGAGGTCACCACAGAAAAGGTCCTGTTGTGTGGCCTTACTTACCACACCTCAGAAGTTACAAGGGTTGCATATAGAAATATGTTCCTAATTCAAGAACCTCAGAGGACAGGCAAGTTCGTCTGGGAGGAGGTAATCCTTTGCCAATTGAATTCATAATCCATTTAGGACTGTAAGGGGCACATATAGGGCTTTCATGGTGTGGTAAACAGAGACATTACTAAGTATATAAAGGACGCAGGGCACAAGCGCGTGACCCAAATCTGCATGAAATTTGCATAAGATGGCAGTTGGTTGGGATCCAAACTTTCCAAAGCCAGTTTAGGCACACATTGGGTTGGATCCAGATTAATGTGTCGTACTCAGAGCACACCTACTGAAATAAAGGGGATGAGTTTATGACAACTAAGTTTAGTCTTACTGATTTCAGCGGGTATATATCGAGTATAACCCCCCCCTTTACTTGGGAGTAAGCCCTATTGCATTCAATAGGACTTACTTCTCGTCAGGCATGGTTAGGATTGTGCTGTAAGTCTAGACTCAACTCCTTTAGTGTTTTAAGTTTATAATTTCGCAACGTCCTTTAACATTCCAGCCTTAAATCCAGTTCTCCCTATTTCTGCAGCAATTTGTGGTTTTTAAATCCTCACGGAAATTCTTCGGCATTTCAGTTTGAATTTCTCCTAATAAACACATTTACATGTAACCCCCCCCCTTTTTTTGCAAGCCATTTCTCCTAATTCTTGTATACTATTTTCATGGCTACAATAACTTTCACCTAATATGTGCATTTTGTAAAGTGTGGTAGGAGAATCGCATTGCAAAATATGGCTAAGTACGAATTCCGAAGGACGGCTGTGTGTCAGTTCTTATATGGTTTCGGAAACTGCAAATTTGATAGATCCACCTCGAAATGCCAATGGAATCAAGTTTCTCCCCTCCTCCTAATTCCTAGCAACTTGGAGCAACAAGCACATCTAGCCCACGGACATCTTCTCAGTCTGGCTCTCCAATAACCTTTGGAGGAGTGAAGCTGGAAGCTCTTGTATGTTCTGCCTCCACAGGCTCCCTTTACATTGCAGCAAGGCCCAAGAGACCGGGTAGGGACATTGAGGGAGCTCAGGGTTCACAGCTCAAGAAATACAACTTGACTCACGGACAATCTCTCGGATAGTGACCGGCTGCGGAAGGGTGGCTGGTAAACTCTTGCCAGCGATGTTGACTGCAATGACCCGGAACAAAAGCTTCTCCCCTGTAGGAAGTCCCTTAGCGGTGTAGCCACAGCGTTCGACCAGCTCTGTGTTGGCAGCTACCCATTCGTCGGCTGGGGGCAGAGAACACAAGGTTAGAGGGTAAAGGGTGTTGGATGACAGGAGTGAGCCAGCAATAAATCACACTGTGTAAGTTGGAGTTAACTCTTTATTAGCAAAAAACAAACAAAAAAACAACAACAGCATGTGCACTGGAGGGTGAGGCCTAATAAGCCCAGCAACTCATCTCTGGTAGGTCTTGCCTCCATGAAGCAGTTGCTGAGACTGAAGGTCCTTTCCTCCCCACAGCTCCCTAAGTCCCCTTCTTTCTAGGGTTTCCCCCAAGCAATCTGAGATTGTGCCTATGTGAAGCTAACTTAACCTCCGCCCTTTTCATGCCTCTCCTGGTTCTGGGAGACAAGTGGGGAGGGGATATTATAACAGCAGGAGGGGAAGACACTTATGCCTCTTCAGCAGCCAGTCATCTCTGCTTCTTGGCATCCTTCCTCTCCTGCTTCTGATTCTGGAATTCTCTCTGCTACAGACTCTGCTGGCTCATTGTGCCCTGTTGCCCCTTCAGCTTCTGATACCTCCTCCACCCAGTCTTCTCCCTCTGACCACTCATCATCACCCCACCACCAACCCCCAGGCTCTGAGTCCTTTCCACTGCCAAACAGCTCTTCCTGACGTTTAGTTGCCATCTCCTTATTTGTAACTTGAAGCTATTGATTCGGAGTAGGAGTCCAGAGTAAGAGAAAACAAGCCCGATCCATCTACCATGTGACCGCCATTTTAGATATCTGAAGATGGCTACCATATCTCCTCTCAGTCTTCTCTTATCCAGGCCAAACATAACCCAACTCCCTCAACCATTCCTCAATAGGCTCGGTTTCCAGACCTTTGACCCCCCTGATACTCACTTCCTTCCTTGCAGTACTCAATGAGGTAGCCATCAATGCCCCCTGCACCAATCCGGTCTGGAGCACGCCACTTCAAAGTGGCCGTGGTGTCTGTGACATCTTCCAAGGTGAGGTGGAGTGGCTCACTAGTGGGGGCTGAAGGAGGAGGGAGGAACCAGAAGAGCAATTACACATATGCACAAACACACCATTGGTCTCTCATCTACACTGAGAAATCCATGACTTCCAGTTGGTCTCGCATGCTGAGAGCCTGCCATTTTGAACTTTTTGTCAATGCCTTCTTCTCCTTCTCCTTCTCCTTCTTCTTCTAAAAATGTAATATAAACACCGACAACTGGGAAACACTGGCCTGCGAGCGCTCCAATTGGAGAACAGCCTTTACCAAAGGCGCCATGGGCTTTGAAGATGCTCAAACTCAGGACGCAAGGGAGAAATGTGCTAAGAGGAAGGCATGCTTGGCAAACCCTCACTGTGATCAACTCCCGCCTGGAAACCTATGTCCCCACTGTGGAAGGACGTGTGGATCCAGATTTGGCCTCCACAGTCACTTACGGACTCACTGTTAAAACCGTGTATATGGAAGACAATCTTACTCAGCTACAAGTGATCACAGAAGAAGAAGAAGAAGAAGAAGAAGAAGAAGAAGGAGAAGAAGATTATACTACCCTAGTTTTCAAAGATACTCATGGCAGCATACAATGCAAATGACAAAATGATAATAAAATATATTGTGATTTTTTTTATTAATAATATTTTATTCAACAGTTTTCAGTTATAAAGAAATAAAGTGATACAAAGGAGGGGGGGAGAAAAAGACAAAAATGTAGAGAAAAAATATGTGAATAGATACCAAAAATACCCTAACCCTGTACATTTGTTTATAAATCTGATATTATTATCCTAATGCGTATGTAAATATTAATAATAAAATATAGAGTGATCCCTTGAAAAATCACCAATATTGACATCAAAACCAGGCCCCTACAATGAAATCAAGAACAGACAGTGAAATTAAGGCATCAAATAATCACCAGCAGAAAAGAGAACAGCCAGGTAAGTGTATTTTTGAACAGCCACGTGTTTACTAGCTGCTTCAAGCAATGCTGGGAGAGGGCCTAGGGCACCTCACTTGGCAAGGCACTGAACAGGCTGGGTGCCACAACTAAAAAGGCCCTGGCACTGGTTATCGCAAGCTGGGATGAAACAATCTGCCAGTTACAGTTCTCTCAATTTCTCATTTTTCCCAATCATAAATTTGGTTCCCCACATTTCGCAGCAATTTGTGATTTGTTTTATTTTTAAACCCTTATAAAAATCCACCGGCATTTCGGTGCAAATTTTTCTCCTAACATACACAATTTCATATGCAGTTTGGACCAATGTACACATTTTTACAAGCAATTTCCCCCGCCCCCCAATGTAATGCATTTGTGTGTGTTATTTTCACCAGTGCGTTCATTTTTATGCCCGCTGCCCCCTAATATATACACTTTTTGGCTGCTTAGCCGCACAGCAAAATGAAGATAAGCTTGGATTTCAGAGGACAACTGTGTTTTTTCGGTTCATATATTGTTCCGCAAAGCGTGAATTTGATAGATTCGGCTTCAAAATGAGACCCAAATCAAGTTTCTCCTCCATCCCTACCACCAACGTGCTTCCTTTCCTTTGGCAGTCACTCTGCAGGCAAGAGAAGGAGGGGAAAGACACCCAGCCGTGCAGCAATAAAACTGCTAGCACACTTGCAAAGCTAAGCAGGGCCCAGTATGATTTCACCCACCTAAGGTAGGAAGAAGGGATTATTTGGCTTTTATCCTGCAATATTTATCATTACTCCATGGCCTGCACATTTCATACACTTGTCTCTTTCCATCTCTTGATCAATAGCACCCCCCCCCCCGCCATAAAATTTACTCACCGATAGGCATGAAAGGTTTGGTGTTCAGGCTGGGCTGAGAGACTCCGATTGCGTTGACGGCAAAGACCCGCATCTCATACAGCACCCCCTCAATCATCTTGGTGGACTCATAGGTTGTCTCGGTGAAAACGTCGAAATTCAGCTTCATCCAACGCATGCTTCCTTTCTTCTTGCGCTCCATCAGGTACCCTGAGGCAGAAAGGGGGGGAAGGAATGAGGTCAACAGGAGGAGACACCATCTCCCCCAGAGATTGTCCACAGAATGGAAGATGGCCGGATCCCCAAGGATGTGCTCTACGGGGAGCTGGCTTCAGGAAGCAGGCACCAGGCCAACTCTTGAGTTACAAAGGTGTCTGCAAACATGAAGGCTGGCAACACCAATGCCATCATTCTTGAGGGTGACCACAGGGGCTGGAGATACTTAGGCAGCCATGTTGGGCATCCACAGCAGTGTCCAGAGGAGGAATGACCGCTGGGAGGAGCACAGAGAGAAGAAACGCCATGGTGCACCTGCAGCAGCACAACCGGATACGCCTTTATCTGCCCCAGCCACAACAAAACATGTCTCCCCTCATATCAATCTCTACAGCAGGCGCTGCAACCTTCCAACAGTTTGACTTCATCACCGAAGATGCACTCCTCCATCGTCTCCCTGCCAACAACAACTGTCCCCACAAGACAAGGGATCCCCAGTGACCCAGCTATGCCATCTCAGGTTCATTCGCAGGTAAGATTCAGAAGAACTTTATGCTACTGAAAAGAGCTATGCAAGGCGATGGAGTTGTGAAATCGACTGGATCAATTTCTCTCCCAAGGGCGAAAGAACCCAAACCAAAAATGCAAATGCTTTTGAACAGGCACGTGCAAGAGTGATCAATGGAGGAGGACACATACCCATTTTAAACATTGATTTTTGAAAAGAATGGACATGTTCTTGTAATCTGTGATGATGCACACACCCATTTTAAAGGTAAAGGTAAAGGGACCCCTGACCATTAGGTCCAGTCACGGACAACTCTGGGGTTGCGGCGCTCATCTCGCTTTATTGGCCAAGGGAGCTGGCATACAGCTTCCGGGTCATGTGGCCAGCATGACAAAGCTGCTTCTGGTGAACCAGAGCAACGCACGGAAACACCGTTTACCTTCCCATCGGAGTAGTACCTATTTATCTACTTGTACTTTGTGCTTTCAAACTGCTAGGTGGGCAGGAGCAGGGAACGAGCAACGGGAGCTCACCCCGTCGCGGGGATTCGAACCGCCGACCTTCTGATCAGCAAGCCCTAGGCTCTGTGGTTTAACCCACAGCGCCACCCGCATCCATTTATTATACCATTTTAAAGGTATAATGATAATAATAGATATGGGCACTCATCTGAATAAGAGGGATATGCACATATCCTGAACACACAGAAATAATAATAATAATAATAATAATAATAATAATAATAATAATAATAATAGTAATAATAATAATAATGTGACCTGATCAATGGAGAGTGAGGGTTTGTTACTCCTCAACCAGGCATGTGAAGGGCATAAATGTGTTGTTGTTGTTGTTGTTGTTTTTGTTGTTTTTGTTGTTGTTACTGTCACAGTATCATAGCAATATGCACAATTTGTACACCGCCCTATACCCACAGGTCTCTTACCAGTCACAGGCATGCCGCCATCGTATTTGGGCACATCCCACACCAAAATGGCCCAGTCCTCTCCCACCGAAGTGATGCGCACGGATTCCGGAGGATCGGGGACGTCTGCCAAAGACATGGGACAATGGGAGTAAGATGGGAGCAGTGGGACGGCAGGCCTGCCCCGCAATTGCAGCCAGACAGGTTACTCACCCACCACCTTGATATTGAGGGTCGCTACGTCCTCCCCCACCGGATTGGTCACCTTGATGGTGTAGCTCCCTTCATCTGAGCGCTCGGCACTCTCTATCACAAAGCTGCTCAGCTCGTTCCTCTCCTCTATACGGACCCGGCCCTCCTTCTCCGCAAAGACCTGAGGAGTATGGGAGAGCAAGCAAGGACGAGTCAAGTGGAGAAGTACGCACAACCTCCAATGAAAATAGGAACATCCTAAATAATAATAATAATAATAATAATAATAATAATAATAATAATAGTAATAATAATAATAGTAATAATAATAGTAATAATAATAATAATATTTTTGACAATCATTTTTATTAATTTTCAATTGCAATAATCCAATGGTAGCCAGAATTCATGGTTTGATAATTTACTTTGTTTCTGCGTTCCAAGATCTTATTCCTCTCAATTCCATTCCATTCAAAATAACCACCCCTTATATAACAACTGCAATATTAATGACATCCATTCGTCTTGACACATTAAACGATTTATAAACTTATAGGTGAAGCGATAGTCTGATTCCTCCTGTGTGTGACAATTATTCTGTCTATGGTGTTCCTTCCTGTCCTTGTAAAAAGTTATGTCTATCTTTCTCCAGCCGATACTTCCATCATGCCTTGGGTGGAGCTAATATCCCTAATAATAATAATAATAATAATAATAATAATAATACCCCCGGCCATCTGACTAGGTTGCCCCAGCCACGCTGAGCAGCTTCCAACTTCTAGAAAGACAGAATAAAACACTGGAGGTTGTGCACTCTCCTTCCTTGGAGGTTTTTAAGCATAGGGTGAATGGCCATCTGTCATGGATGCTTTAGTTGAGATTCCTGTATTGCAGGGGGTTGGGCTAGAGGGCCCTTGGGATCCCTTCCAACTTCACAATTCTATGATTAAACATTTAAAAAACAGGGCTGATTTCAGATTTCTTCTAAAGATTGTATAGTTACTTAACTCCCTGGCTCAGTGGGTCCATAACCTACAACAGGCATGTCCAACAGGTAGATCGCGATCCACTGGTAGATCACTGGACGTCTGCGGTAGATCACCAGTAGATCACTAGCTCCTCCCACAGAAGTTCAACAACAACTTTGGCTCCCGTAAAAAAGGTCAACAACTTAGAGCTGAACCCCTAAAAAACGTGGCTTTCCTCCTCCCTAAAAAAGCTCAACCTGAACCCCCTGATCACTGCCAGATTTTAATTCAGAAAGTAGATTGCAGCCTCTTGGGAGCTGGCCAGCCCTGCCCTACAACATTTCTCCAACGAAAATAGAGACGTTCTAAGGAAAAGCAGGATACTCTGGGACCATGGGCGTAGCCAAGGTGAGGGCAGGGGAGCAGCTGTTCCCCCTCCATCAAATAAAACAATAGAACTAACTGACCAATCACAACGGTTCTGCCCCTCCCCCAACAGAAGTCCTGCCCCCCCATAACAAAAATCCTAGCTACGCCCACGTCTGGGATCAAATCAGAAACGGGGGCGGCTTCTGCAAATCCAGGACTGTCCCTGGAAAATAGGGCACCTGGAGGGTCTGCGTAATCTGCACCGTGCAGAGTCGATACAGTGGTACCTTGGTTTACAACCATAATCCGTTCCGGAGGTCCGGTTGTAAACCAAAACAGGTTGTAACCCAAGGTGCACTTTCGCCAATGGGGCCTCCCTCCCAAAAAAAGCTGAGATCAATATGGTGGTGGTGGGGAATTAGTCCTGGTTTAAATGTGAAAACTAAAGCAAAAGGATTTCACTGAGAACTAAGGCTGCAATCCTAACTACGTCTACCCAGAAGTAAGTTCCACTGAATAGGGTGTGCAATCTCACAGAATTTAGTGAGTCGTGGTGGTTAGGATTGTGCTGTTAGTGCAACTAGCAGGGCACTAAGACGCAGTGGTGTGGCTGCTCCTTAAAAAGGCCACCCTGGGCCCAATGGTATGTAATTACTAGAATTTTTTTTGGTAGGGGTTAAAATGTTCTTCTAAGTGTTCTTGCCTGACAGCCACAGATGACATCTTTTAAACCAGATGTTGTTTAAACCAGAGGTTCCCAAAGTGAGCAATACTGTCCCCTACAGGGCAGTGGGATCACCTAGTGGGGTGCTAAGGGGCAAGGGGGCGCCAGAGGTGTGAAAGACTTCGAAAAGCTGATATCACTGGATGGAGTCCGTCATTTTTGCTGAACGAATTGACCCATATCGTTTTATCTGGATTTTAAATAAATGTGATATTAATCAAAATAATAATAAAAAAATACCCCTCCCCACTCTCTCACTATATATAAGGGTCTGGTGACTTCCGTTTCAGTTTATCTGAAGAAGTGTGCATGCACACGAAAGCTCATACCAAGAACAAACTTAGTTGTTCTCTAAGGTGCTACTGGAAGGATTTTTTATTTATTTATTTATTGTTTGTACTATGGCAGACCAACACGGCTACCTACCTGTAACTGGTGCTATTAATCGTTACCGTTTTGAATCTCATTGTATTATTATCTTGGGTTGTGCAAACCACTATTCTGAAGAATGCTTTTTATAGCGTGGGGATGAGTATTTGAAACCAAGGGGGCAGAACCCCCCAAAAAAATTGGAAGAGGGGTAGTGGGGGAAAATCGCAGAACAACTAATGACGGGGAACACTGTACAGACACTGGACAGTCCAGTTTCAACCCGCCACTAATTCATTAGGATTGCGTCAATGTTTGAAATAATATATACAAAGAACTCAAAAAATTATTTTAATTTACATTTTAAAAAGGCCAGAAATATTTCTATTAAGCATATTGCCAAAAGAAATAGGGAAATCGAAAAGAACACTGTTCATGTACAGGATATAGGGGGCCAGAATTTTAGTAGCAAGAAATTGGAAAAATACAACAATACCTAACACGTCAGAATGGCGAATTCTAATGGTAGAATACCTGCAACTAGCAAAGGCGACTGGAAGGATAAGAGGCCAAACAGATAGTCTATAAGGAATGGATAATTTTTTAAAAATACTTTAAAAACTGCTATAAAAGGAAACCTCTTGGCAGAGCTAGACTGACCCTTGTATTGTATAGATATAAGTTCGTAGAGCTCTATAAAGAAACTAAATAAGAAATATGTAATGGTGCGGTATAAGGTAATCAATAGCTAAAGTACAGTGAGACTAATTGGAAGTCATTTTTAATTTCTCTCTTCTCAAGTTTTATAATTATTTGCACTGTTGGGTATATAAATGACGTTTGTTATATGAACTTTGCTGTTTTTGATATTGTTTGTTTGTTTGTATGCTTGTTTGTTTTTTGTTTTTTCTTTCTATAAATGTATTTATTTTAAAACAATCAAGATAATTTTTTTAAAAAAGGATTGCGTCAATGTTGTTGCTGGAATCCGTCTGTCTTGGGAGACAATGAAGGAGTGCCCCTTTGGGGGTGAAGTCAAAGTGTTTTGGAGGTTGCCTCAATGACATGCTATAGAATACACCTGCTTAAAAAAAAACCCCACGCCACCAGACTGGAGGTAGAACTAGACAAGTTCTTTTGCAGCCAGCTTAAGAGATTTCAGAGCTCCATCTAGTATGCAGGCTGAGACCTTACCTGCCCACAGACTGTCTCGCCAGAGTGCATGCTCTAGTTATCTCCCGCTTGGACTACTGCAATGCGCTCTACGTGGGGCTACCTTTGAAAGTGTCCCAGAAACTACAACTAATTCAGAAGGCGGAAGCTAGACTGGTGACTTGGAGTGGCAGCCGAGACCACATAACACCTGTCCTGAAAGACCTACATTGGCTCCCAGTACGTTTCCGAGCACAATTCAAAGTGTTGCTGCTGACCTTTAAAGCCCTAAATGGCCTCGGTCCAGTATACCTGAAGGAGCGTCTCCACTCCCATCGTTCAGCCCGGACACTTGAGGTCCAGCTCCAAGGGCCTTCTGGTGGTTCCTTCACTGCGAGAAGCAAAGCTACAGGGAACCAGGCAGAGGGCCTTCTCAGTAGTGGAACACCCTCCTATCAGATGTTAAGGAAATAAGCAACTATCTGACTTTTAGAAGACAGCTGAAGGCAGCTCTGTTTAGGGAAGTTTTTAATGTTTGATGTTTTATTGTGTTTTTAATATTCTGTTGGGAGACGCCCAGAGTTGCTGGGGAAACCCAGCCAGAAAACCCTGGAGCTGAGGCACTGAGCACAGAATCCACAACATGTTCTCTCTTGACCCGGCCATGCCTACCTCAGTACCCCTCATCCAGGTGGCCACAGGTGCTGGTTCCCCAGTGATGGACACGTCCAAGCGCAGCTTGTTCCCAGCAACCACCACAAGGGTGTTTTCATTAGTCTTTCCGGAACAATCCAAGTGGATCTTGGGGGGCTCTGGAGAAACCAGAAATGACTTGAGGGGGGGAAATGGGACACAACCTCATCTCCACACCACCACATTTAATACCTTAAATGAAGACCCACATTTTCCCCCACAGCACAGCTATTCACTGCCTGCTGCCCCACAAGGCCGCAAAAAATTCGAATTTGCCTTTTATGGGTTTTACTTATTCAATTTTTCCCCATTCCCTCCCTTATTTGTTTATGAAAAACTGGAAAAATTGGGGGGAGGGATAGTTGATTTCCCCCCGTGTCCGCCCCCCCCCCACCAGGTTTTCACATTTCTACTCTCTCTTTCTTAATGGATATTGAAAAAATCCTCCAGCTTTTGTACCCACCCACCCTCAAAGGACAACAGGGCCCACCCAGGACTCACCTTGCTTGGGGACATATTCAATCTTGATTTCTAGAGTGGGAAGAGAACAAATGGGGAAAGTGAAGAACAGCCGTGAGTACCTCTGGCCAGTGTGGGATGTTGCAATACCTGCTTCCTCCCTCCCACATTATTTTAGAATTAAAAGTGCAGTGGGATTCCACACCAGCAGTGTCCCTGTGAGAAACGGGGACATCAAACAAATGCTGCCAGGATGCATGTCAGCGGCTCCCGGATGGTTGCCCAGGAAAGTATAAAGACAAGAGAAAGTTTCTTACCGTCCTTTTTTATTTCAATCTTTACAGAGGATATAGAGCCCAGCCTCAGGGGCGGAAGAAGGGGGCGGTGGGGGCAGTCTGCCCCATGTGTCATCACTGAAGGGGGTGACATTTGACGCACCGCCTGCCCACAACTTCCGAGCCATCAGGGGAAGAGACAGAGCTGTACCACCTTGCTTGGCGGCCTTCCCCCCTTCCCCCTTCGTTCTGACAGCTCGGGGGAGGCTTGGGAGTCGCGGGCGGGCAGCAAGAGGGAAAGGAGGAAGGCTGCTGGCAAAGCAGGGCGGCTCCCTCCCCCCCCCTGGAAGCATCCCGCCACGGGTGGCTCACTCCACCCCTCCATGGGCAGCTCGCTCTGCCCCATGGGTGTCTCGCCCCCTGGGACGCTCACCCCGCCTCCATGGCCCCACCCCTGGGTGCATAGCATGTGCGCTGCTCTGGGTGCCAGAGCAGCTAGCTCTGCCTCTGCCCAGCCTCTTGGATAATGGCGTTGTCCCGAGTCAATCTCCGCCCCCCGTCTCTCTCACTTACTCATTCGTCACTTCTACGGGTGCTGCAACATGCCCTCTGTCTTTGAGCTCTTTGCTCTCCTACTTTTAAAGCTCGCCTGGTTCTGGGAGATGGAGGGCCTGGTATGCTTTCTAATGGCAACGTGTCAGCTGGGTGTTTTTCCGGCTCTCCCATGATTTCCCCAGCTTTCCCCCTCATCTGCCTCTGAGCTGCGACCTCCCGCAAACCCCTGTTGTAAATCTATATTGTCTTCCTCTTCCTCCTCCTTGGAAGGGTCAGGATGGGGAGGGGGGGGGTCTCCAACATTCTTCCTCCTCCTCTGCCCAGTCCCTGACAAACGCCTCCTCACAGCTAGGGAAGATCCATAGGGTCTCGAGTCCCTGAGCATGAAACGTGGGTTCTGCAACAAGCATGGAAACTGGTGTGTTTCACCTCAGGGCAGAAGCTCGAGGCCTTTAGCCAAAAGTCCCTCCGTACACTGACCCAGGAAGTTGAGCTTGGCGGACAGAGAAAGAGCATATCCATCAGGGACGAAGGTGTAGTCTCCCTCGTCCTCTGGCCTCACGTCATCGATGACCAGCTTGTGGAACCTGTGGGGTGAGAGCACTATTAGGGGCAAAGCAGGTGGAAGGATGGAAGAGGCTTCCGATCGCAGTCACTGAGAAATGCCCTGTTCATAGCGGAAAGAGGAAGAAATCCCGACAAAAGAAGAATGGGTTTTTAAGTTAATGGACTAGGCAGTGATGGCAAAGAGGACAGTAAACAAACAAACAAACAAACAAAAAACCAACCACCACAAAGAGATAGAAAAGATGAGAACTGTGTCGAAGAGTGGAGGTTCTTTTCAGGCCGTTTGAGAAAAAGCTATGGCCGAACGAAATCGTAAGCAGGATTTGAATAAAAGGCAAGGGAAGGAAAATAACTAAATGATTGTCATGCAAGTTATACCGTAATTCAACAGAAAATAAATGGCAGTTATGGCAGCCAATAAAGGAATACAGTGGTACCTTGGTTTAAGAACAGCTTAGTTTATGAACAACTTGGATTAAGAACGCTACACACCCGGAAGTAGGTGTTTTGGTTTGTGAACTTTGCCTTGGAAGCAAAACATGTTCCGCTTCCTGTTGAGTGTGTTCCATTTACAAATTGAGTCCCCCCGCCGCTATGGGAAAGCACGCCTTGGTTTAAGAACGCTTTGGTTTAAGAACGGACTTCTGGAATGGATTAATTATTTATTAATTAATTAATTAATTAATTAATTAATTAATTAATTAATTATAATACTCCGCCCATCTGGCTGGGTTTCCCCAGCCACTCTGGGCGGCTCCCAACAGAATATTAAAAACACAATAAAACATTAAACATTACAAACTTCCCTAAACAGGGCTGCCTTCAGGATGGGAAGTCAAAATGTATTATATTGAAAGTGAATGAAATAATGCCAAATTTTGTGTAAAAAACTAATTAAAATCCATTTTGAAAAAAAAAGTATTTTAAAAAATGCCCTGTTAATGACATACTGAGTGTTCCAATGACATGAGTGTGAACTCCTTTTGGAACTCCTTTTAGTAGGCTATGTGGTGGCTACGAAGAGACTTGGGCTTGTGGATTTTTGTTGAGGTTCGCTACCTTCTCTCCACCACCCAATAATCTGAGCGCCGGG
The DNA here is from genome assembly GCF_009819535.1 of Lacerta agilis. Taxonomy (NCBI): domain Eukaryota; kingdom Metazoa; phylum Chordata; class Lepidosauria; order Squamata; family Lacertidae; genus Lacerta; species Lacerta agilis. The sequence continues at coordinate 35,814,255 of NC_046325.1, read as the reverse complement.
CCTGAGCTTTTCAACGGGAGAGTTGGCCTCACCAAGAACGCATGTCCCTTTCTTTCCAAAACGGGCCATCTTGTCTTTTCTTTAGCACTTCTTTCGACAAATTGAAACAAAACCACCCTCTGTGGACAGCCCGATAGGTCAGAATCCCACTAAGCACAAACAGTATAACTGGGACTTTAGGCATACAAATTATCACACACAAATGTTATCTATCTACCAGTTCCAGGAGTTGTCCCCATTGGGCAGTTGCTGATGGCCGAAGCCCTGGGAGGGAGGGCAACCACGAACCCTGCTTCCAACTCAACATGTTGACTGCAACAACCAAAGCCTGGTGGTCCTCACAGTACAGGGTGGCCACAATAATTATTCTGCCCTGTGATGGAGTCTGGGCAGCTATGGCTGATACTCGCCATTTTAATTTCTGCACAATGCCTCTGGGTCCCCGACTTAGAAACACTATGTTGAGGCCTCAGAGGCATTGGGGGGGAATAGAAATGGTGGAATTTATTGTCAGGGACGAGACAGAGGTTTCAAACCCTCCAGAGGGAGGGGGAGACACAGGGTTGGAGGAAGGAGAAGGAGTGCCCGAGGAGTGCCCATCATCCCTAGCTAGCAGGAACCACTGGTCAGGGATGATAGGAATTGTAATCCAAAAACAGCGGGAGACCCAAGTTTGGGAAACATTGCATTAGACACAGAAGTGATGGCTGGCGCAAGGGCCTTCTCATGAGATCTGTGACAGGATTCGAAGCTGGATTTTACAGTCCAAATTCGACACCCTACCCACAACACCACAGAAGAGTCGGCTCTGCTTACAAAAGCAAAATGGCGGCCGCCAATGGAGCCGCAGAGTCCGCAACTACCCCACATAACACACTTGGCCCTCAGAGAGCGCTGGCTTCCCTTTAGGCTCACCTGCCCTTGTGAGAGATCGTGATGCGTTTGCTGGGTCGGACCTCGACTCCGTTTTTGTACCATTTGCCGGTAACCTTCTCATCGGACACTTCACACTTGAAGACGGCCTGCTCCGTGGCTTTGACGGTAAGGTCAGCAATGCCCTGAAGAACCTCCAGCTGTTTATCTGGGTGGAGAAAGAGCGAGAGATGAAGAGGACTGATCCCACTTGTGTGTGGGGGGCAGCCATCCAAATCTCTTTCAGAGGCCGTGTACCCTCTGGTCCAACCATTTCTCACAAACCTTCAACCACAAGGTCTGCCGCTGACTGGCCACCGTTGGTCATGATCTGGTAGCGCCCAGCATCCTCCTTGGTGGCTTCGTTGATTATGAGAATGTGCTTTTTGCCATCCTTTTTGAAGCGGTACTTGAACGTCTCTTCACGAGTCAGCTCTACACCATCCTTCGACCTGGAGGCAGAAAGAAAGAAGAGGAGACTAAGATGGAGAGGGGACAAAGCTGGGAAGACAGTTTTTGTTTGTTTGTTTGTTTGTTTGTTTGTTTGTTGTTTAAAAATTGGATTCTGTCAGGTTTGGTTTATTTCCATTTCTCATTATTCCAGCCATCATAAGTTCAGTTCACCACAGTTCACCATCAGTCTGCAATTTATTTATTTTTTAAAGAAAAGTCACCAGCATTTTAGTGTGCCTTGCTCCTAAGATAGATAGATAGATAGATAGATAGATAGATAGATAAGAGATATAGATATAGATTGCAAGCACCTTCCCCATGTTTAATGTCGTTATCATCGATATATGCCTTTCCCCTAACTTTCTTTTTTCTTGTTGGAAAACTGCACCACAAAAAGTCAGAGAAGGGTGAATTTTGGAGGATAGGCTGCGTTTTGATTCACACATTGTTTCAGGAACTGAGGCGGGCCTCACATTAAAATGTGAATGGAACTGAATTGCTCCTTCCTCCCTGTCTAGACACGCTAAATGGGAAGGGAAGGCAAAAGGGGGGGGGGAGAGAGAAATAAGTCCATAGCTGTCAACTTTCCCCTTTTTTAAAGGGAAATTCCCTTATTCTGATTCCTCACAAGAAAAGGGAACAGTTGACAGCTATGAATAAGTCTGCATGAAGCATGGAGGACGGGGCAAAAATCTGCACTGAATTCAGTGCTGTGTGTGTGTGTGTGTGTGTGTGTAGAAAAGCCTAGAAAAGAGGAAGTTTGTCCTGCAACAGAAAAGCTCCTCCAAAGGCACTGCCTCTTGCAGAGAGGCACCATCAATATATTTTGTGCGCAAACAATAAATCCATCGAAGCATATGATGCTTCCTTCTTCTTTGTATATAATTTTTATTAAATTTTCTGCTTTACAATTTAAAGTGCTTGCTTTTTATATCCTTAAGATATCAACGACATCCCTTCTTCTCTTTCCATGGTTCATTTTACATATCATAAATCCCTGCATATTTTACAGAAACTATACCATTCAGTATTCCATTATTATTGCATCCATCAAAACTTCTTTACACTGTTGAATTCATCTTAATGCTGCCATCATTTTCAGCTGCACACAGTTATTTCCCATATATTCAATAAACGTTTTCCAATCTTCTCTAAACGTATGTTCTTCTTATTCTCTTATTCTATATGTTAAGTCTGCAAGCTGTGCGTATTCTGTCAACTTAATTTGCCATTCTTCTTTGGTTGGGACCTCGCTCGTTTTTCCATTTTGGAGCTAACATATGATGCTTCCTGATATTGGTGCAAGCATCTAGTTCAGGGAGGTCCAACTTGTCACACCAAGTGGGCCACAAGAGTACTTCAACACAGAACCCACGGTCCAGTCCGCACACTGACTTATCACACAGGGGGTGGGGACTGCAGTGAAGCCAAAATTTGACACCTCTCCCCAGCCCTCCTGCTGCCTTCTCAAAGCTGGATAAGTGGGCTTTGGGAAGGAGGTGCAGGGCTCTGGCAGGGTCCTAGAGCCCTCCCACCTCCTTCCCAAATCTGGGAAAACACTAGGCTTTGGGAAGAAGGCAGGAGGACTCTAGAACCCTGTCAGAGCCCTCACACCTCCTTCCCAAAGCCCAACGCATTGCTTTCCTGGCTTTGGGAAGGCAGTGCGAAGGTTTCAAATGTTGCCAAGGGCTGCCAAAAACATGGGACCACCACAATCTAGTCATCTATTGCGACAGACAGCAACTTGCCAGGGCCTTTCACCTTGTCTGATCATTTTAACAGGAGATATCAGGGATTGAACGCAGGACCCTCTGCAAGCATCACACGTGTGAGAAGGTTCAAGAGGTAGCTCTACGGAAGCCAGTGCTGGAGCAGGAGGGGTTTGTTCAGATGACAACGGTCTGGGCAGGGGAAGTATGGGCAGGGAACTTACCATATCACCTGGGCTCCTTCCTCAGACACTTCCACTTCCATCTCCACCTTGTCCCCAACGAACACTTGCTGGTCATCCAGGGCACCCACGATCAGGACAGGTGGTTCTAGGGAAAGACAGACATTATGGCAAGGGCACGGCTCCAGGGCCAGTGCCAGGCGCTCCCAAACAAGCCTCTCCAGCCCATCCCCTCTGTCTGCCCCCAGCCACCTTGGCACCTTACTAACTCTGCTAAGTTAGCCCTGCCAATTGTTGTTTGCTGCATTTGCAGCATAAAGTGACCTCTCTGGGGGAATTTCACTTTCATTGTAAAATAAACCCCTCTAAGTTGTGTGTGCGTGTGTGTTTGGTATTACTGTTGTTGGCACCCATCCATCTCGAGAGACAGTGTTATGCACCTGGAGAATCACAGCACCAGCTGTGGCTGCAGAGACTGGTATGGTTGATGGTATCAAATGTTTGCATGTTCTCTGTCCATCTCTCAGCACAAATTGTGCTGGGGTTGTCGGTATCTGTCTGAGTCGAGAGAAAATGGAATGTGCCTCTGGGAGCGAAGTCAAACCACTGAGTTAGCAGCACCCAAGTGACCTTCCCGGGGCACAAGCCTGGGCAGTGTATACGGAAGTCCTGGGCTGCCCAGAAGACAAAACCCCCTCTCTCGGCCTCGCTGATGTGGTCCAAAGGAAAGCAGCAGCTTGGCTGCAGGAATTGCAGGAAGGAGACATACAAGGCGCCATCTTAGGGACTCGTGTAGAGTTTACTCCTTAGGCTTCTCTTCCCCCAAAGATGTCCCACAAGGCAGTGGGTATGGATTGTTCCTCAGGGTTTATTCCCAAAGCCTTTCTTAGGATCAGTGTTTTCCTTCTCCTAGATGCGCTACCTTCCCAGATGGACGAGCCCAATCTGCCCCTCATTCACCTCCAAAGCTCCTGCAGAAACCACCTTCTTGACTGTCGAACCCGGTCTTACCCGCTCAATCCATGGGCTTTGCATGTCTTTGCATGCAGAGGGACTCCCTAACTCATGGAGGGTTTGGAATCCATCAACTCACCCTCACCTGGTTTAGCCAGCCAGTCAAAACCATTCCCAGGATGCGGCTGCTGTCGCTGGCAGCTTCTCAGAGCCACAGATGAGAGCCGAGCGCAGGGGCAGGGAGGGGACCACCGGCCGACAAACTACCCAGAAGGAGCGCAACATGTCCCCCAACAGAGATACTGTCCCTCCCTGTACAAACACACACACACACACACACTCTTCTTCCATAATCCTCACCTTTAACAAAGACCTCCGTGAAGCACCTCTCATCTCCACAAACGCATTCATAGGCTGCGTCATCAGCCAGCGTGGTCTTAGTGATGGTCAGGATGCGTTTCTTGCCCACGTTCTCAAAGATGTATCTGCCCACGAAGAAGAGACGCCACGTCACAACTGAGAAAGACTAATCCAGAGTCCGTCCGTCCGTCTCAGCAGCTGTTTTCCCATTTTCCCCACCCAACAGAACCCAACTCTGCTCTTAAGAGAATGCCATAGGCACCCTTGGCTACCCATCCACATTCAGACTCACTTTCCACTGGGCTTGATCACTTGGCCATTCTTCATCCATTTGATATTAAGGTCTGGGTCGCTCAGCTCCACATACATCTTGATCTTGTGCCCTTTGTCAACTTGGTAGGCTGGGTCCAGTTTTTTGATAAAGGCTGCAAAAGAGACAGGGGGAGGACTACTAAAAAAAAGCCTTTGGGGCCCCATCCTGCTTCCTACTTCCTTGCTGCAGTCATGAGGTTTCTGCTCCAAGTACAGCCTCTTCCTATCCTGAGAGCTACAGATCTCCACTTCCACCTCAAAGGGGGGGGGGCTGGTATATTGCTTGCCTCACTTCGGCACAGAACGCCACCTTGATCTCCTTAGGAGAAAGGCGGGATAGAAACACGGCGAGAAAAAGAGAAATGGATGCAAACCGCAGGAAGGGAACGGTACCTGAAAAGGGTTCAAATCCCCTCTCAGCCAGGAAGCTCACTGGATGACGCTGTGGGCCAGTTGCCATCTCTCTGCCTAAACTACCTCACAGGGTTGTCGAGGGGACAAAATGGAGAGAGGACGCAGGGGTGAGGGGAAGAATTGTGCATGTTGCCTTGAGCTCTTTGGAGGAAAGGCCAGGTATAAACCAAATGCACGTATAAAAAGGAAGGAAGGAAGGAAGGAAGGAAGGAAGGAAGGAAGGAAGGAAGGAAGGAAGGAAGGGGCACCTCTCAGGTGGGCACCATTTCCATTCTAAGAGAGGTGTTTTGACACCTCTTTTTCTAGAAAAAGAGCACCGAGTCCGCAGGATGGGGGGCACTGGATGGTACTGTGCTGAAGGACCCCCTCAATCCTAGAGCCATCTCCCCCCACCACACACACGTACAGCACCGCAGATAATCAATGTAGATGTGGCCTCCTCCTGAAACTTTCCAGAAGGTCTGATATGGGGTCCAGGCCCACCCACCCATTCCTAAGGTAAAGGTAAAGGTAAAGGGACCCCTGACCATTAGGTCCAGTTGCAGACGACTCTGGGGTTGCGGCACTCATCTCGCTTTACTAGCCGAGGGAGCCGGCGTACAGCTTCCGGGTCATGTGGCCAGCATGACTAAGCCGCTTCTGGCAAATCAGAGCAGCGCACGGAAACGCCGTTTACCTTCCCACCGGAGCGGCACCTATTTATCTACCTGCACTTTGACGTGCTTTTGAACTGCTGGGTGGGCAGGAGCTGGGACCGAGCAACGGGAGCTCACCCCGTTGCGGGGATTCGAACCGCCGACCTTCTGATCGGCAAGCCCTAGGCTCTGTGCTTTAACCCACAGCGCCACCCGCGTCCCGATTCCTAAGATACCCTGCTCCCGATCAGTGACCTCGGGAGACCTGGCTCCCAGGCCAAAAGGGAGAGAGTCCAGGCTTCCTGGCTGACCTTCACTCTTTTTGACTTCCACCTTGGCTTTCTTGAGCCTCTTCAGCATGCCGCGGAGGTCGGTAATGCCATACTCAAAGGCAATGCGCTCGTACTCGCTCTTCTTGGTCACGCCTTTAAGCAGCTCCCAGATCTCCGGCGGGATCCCCAAATCGTCGTCGTCATCCTTCTTCTTCTTCTTCTTCTCCTCTTCCAGCTGCTGCTGGCCCTCTCTGCACAGAGAAGGAGGCAGGACCTTTCGAGCCGTAGCTTCCCGTAGAACAGTCGTTCAACCCCTGCACCCCCACTTCCCTGCTCACAGTGGGTGACGTGGATAAGGGACTACACTGCATTCACAGTCACGCACTCCTCAACCTCATACCCATGCGTCTCTCACAGGGAATTAATTCTGAGTCCAACCCAGCCTCTCAAGCTATCACAAAGTGCACGCTGATAAGAACTTCCAAGACAATGCAAGGAACAGGATGAAATCGCGAAAGAAGCACAATTTAGGCCTGAAATCATTCCCCTGGTAGGTATGGACATCTCTTCCACATGGAACTTTGGGGTGGGGTGGGGTGGAGGCTGGACAAAGCATGGAATTGGAGCGAGGGCAGAGGAAGTGGGAGACTCTCCCTAATGTTCAAAGTTGCTGTCCTCAGCCTCTGATTGGCTTCCAACCTGCCCTTCTCCAATGCCAGCCACCTATTACAAAAAGCTAATTTCCTTCCCTTTGCATCTGGACTGCTGCCCATCGCTATGAGCTGCTTCGCTTTCGGCCTACGCTTGACCATTTTGGACGACAGCATCGGCCTAGTGGACTCCCCCATGACCAAATTCGGTTTCTAGACTTCATCCTACACCTACAAGGGTCTCCAAGCAGGGTTTTTTTAAAAAAGGTAAAGGAACCCTGGCTGGTTACATCCTGTCAAAGGCGACTATGGGGTTGCGGCGCTCATCTCGCCTTCAGGCCGAGGGAGCCGGCGTTTGTCCACAGACAGCTTTCCGGGTCACGTGGCCAGCAGGACTAAACTGCTTCTGGCGCAACGGGACACCGTGATGGAAGCCAGAGTGCACGGAAACGCCGTTTACCTTCCCGCCACAGCAGTACCTATTTATCTACTTGCACTAGTGTGCTTTCGAACTGCTAGGTTGGCAGGAGCTGGGACAGAGCAACGGGAGCTCACTCCGTCGCGGGGATTTGAACCGCCAACAGTTTTTCTAAAATGGGCTAACACGAAATGCAATAATTGCTTGTGCTCTGAAATGGAAGCTGCTGAAGAGCAATGTTTCATTTGACCAAGCATACCTTGCAAATTATTTTCAACCCTTGCCTGACCGTTTCCCTCGTGTCTCCTGTGTTATGCATTAAGCTGGGGGGGGGGTGTAGGGCTGCTGTTTCCCCACCTCTTAACGTACACCATCCTCTGACGGTCACCAACTGGGATGGCTTCAAAAGATTAGACTGATTCATGCAAGATGAGGCTGTCAACAGTGACCAGCTATGCTCTGACTTGCTGGGGTGCACAAATCGGACCTCTTGCGCTGAGGTCCTGCTTGCAGGTTTCTAATGGACATGGATACTGGGCCTTTGGTCTGATCTAGGAGGGCTCGTATTTAGTTCTCATTCTCCATTCTTCACCTTACCTCTTCTTCAGCAACCCGCTGAAGTCCAGCTCTCCAGCAGTATCGTCTTTGCCGCCTTCCCCTCTGCAAGGAGAAGAAGAAGGGGGGGGGGAGATATAACCCCAGATCAGCTCCCATTGAACTGGCTCAGCCTCCCGAGCAGCGGATTTTTGCAGCGAGTGCAGATCAAAGCACAGCCTAAGGGTCTGTGCTCTAACCAGCGACACTTACGTCCTTTTGAAAGCCTGCAGCACACCGGCGCTTTCCTCTGTCCTTGGTGCTGGAAGAGAAGAAAACAGACTTCTAAAACTGCTATCTTGAACCTAGTTGGCTCTTCCCTTGGAAGGGTGTCTCAGCTTAATCTGACCTTCGCCAAGCTGGTGCCCTCCTTGTGCTTTGGATTACAATTCCCACCAGTCCATTTTGGACCGCAACTCCCAGGAGTCCAGCATGGTGATGGGAGTTGTAGGCCAAAATACCTGGAGGGCGCCAGCTTGGTTAAGGACGGATTAATCCCTTAGCAAGCCGCATGCAGAAAGGCAGCTCAGCCACCCACAAACACCTCGTTCCCCAGGGTGCCTCAGTATCATTGTGCTGTGTGGGATCCAGAGAGTCTTTATTCAGCTGGTGGTGCAGTGAACAAAAGCTTTTCCCTCCATGGATCTTTTAAGGTGCCACAGAAACTCTGGGCTGTTGTGATTCATTCTGCCATTTTTACTGTTTTGCACAAATTATTCTACTCTTGTTACTCAGAGTAGGTACAGAACTCAGGTGAGGTACAGTAAAAAAAAAAAAAAAGTAGAGATGATAAGGGAATTACAATAAATTCATGCCACTGCAGAGTTCTGCACATTTTTAAAAGGCAAGGATCATATTTTGGAAAGATAGTGATGATGATGATGATGATGATGATGTTTGTTTGTTTGTTTGTTTGTTTATACCCCACCCATCTGGCTGGGTTTCTCCAGCCACTCTGGGTGGCTCCCAACAGAATATTAAAAACACGATAAAACATCAAACATTAAAAACTTCCCTAAACAGGGCTGTCTTCTAAAAGTCAAGAATTTGTTTTATCTCCTTGACATCCGATGGAAGGGCATTCCACAGGGCAGGTGCCACTACCAAGAAGGCCCTCTGCCTGGTTCCCTGTAACCTCACATCCCTCTCGCAGTGAGGGAACCACCAGAAGGCACTTGGAGCTGGACCTCAGTGTCCAGGCTGAACGATGGAGGTGGAGACGCTCCTTCAGGTTATACTGGGCCGAGGCCGTTTAGGACTTTAAAGGTCAGCACCAACACTTTGAATTGTGCTCGGAAACGTACTGGGAGCCAATGTAGGTCTTTCAGGATAGATTTCTCAGACTACAAGCATATCGGGGACAAGGATGCCTCTACTACCTGCCAGCTGCCATCAGCCCTTGGGACAGGGGGAATAGACTAGGAATCCAAACAGACAAAAAAAAAATATCCAGGGGAAGGGAGTTCCGGAGGCAGAAAGCAGGCAGCAAGAATGCCGCTCAATGTGTTCTCATGGTTCAGATTTCACACGTGACAGGTTCACACTCACAAGACCACAAGGAAGGATGTTGCCTCTGAAGGGTAGGGCTATTTAAGGAGCAATCTTATATACGAGAAGCTGGCAGGAAGCAGGAATGGGGTTACTGCTGGCTGAATCAGGCTCAGCTTGGCAGAGGGAAAACAAACCTTCAAAATAGTGCTTGCCAGCTTAACTTATGCCAGGTTCCCAGGTCACACCCCTAGAATGCCCCCTTTTCAAGACGTATGCCAGTTTAAGATCCGCTGGGCTCAGTTCAGCCGGCTGGGTCCCTGTGTACCTGCAGCTTAGCTGATTATGCTGTGGCCCAGTTGTGCTGGGAGATCCACTGGATCCTAACCCCGCTTGCTCTAGGATGACTCCTTTAGCGTTTACTGAGTTAGGGCTCCTGGTGGTACCTTCCACGTCGATGTTGAAGGTGCAGCTGTCAAACTTGTCCTTGGCTGCCACCTCAAAGCGATAGTCCCCTCGGTCTCCGATTACCACTTTGCCAATTTTTAGCTCATAGGTGTAAACCTTCGGAAGCAAGCAAAGAAGAAGCAGGAGGATTAAGGTTCGTTAGTGGCGGCCATTTCCGCCATAGCCTTTCGAGGATGCAATAGGCATGATCCAGAGAAAGCCTGGCGTGCCTCAATCTCAATTAACAGAGAATCCTCAGTCGCCTTTGCAAACTACAATTCCCAGGATCCTTTGCAAGAAAGCACAATCATGTAAAAGGTGGTTTACAAATGAATAAGTAATTGCAAGAGTCTGTTATGAGTTTAAGAAGGCAACGAGTCATAGGAGTGCTGATTCGCCCCTGGCCAAATCCTTCACTTTTCCTTCTTCTGGGACTCACGTTTTTCTCCTTGTCGAAGCTGTCCTTGAACTGGAACCTCAGTCCGCTCTTGATACCCAGCTCCAGCCATTTCCCCTTGAACCATTTGACGGTGGGCTTGCAAGGCAGCAGAGCCCCGTTCACCTGCACTATGATATCAACATCCTTCCCTGAAAGACAGACAGGACGCATGGAAGTCACGACTTTCTCAACTTAAGAAGGAATCGCCTCTCATCTAAAGTCAAAACCCACATGGGGCTTTTGCAGAAGAAACTGCTTGAGTGCCAGCAGATGGTGCAAAACACAAAGAGGTCAAGGGATGGACAGGGGCATCATTCAGTGGTACAAGTTTGGTCTCTGGCATCTCCAGTGAACGCCCCTCTCTCTTAAACTCTGGGGAGCCTTTGCCAGTGTTGACAGTAGTGAGCTGGGTGGACCGCTGGTCTAAAGCAGTTTCCGAATGCCATTTCCCTCCAAATTCATTAGTCCAGTGTAGCTGTCAACCACTGGCTCCAAAGAACCCCACTTCATTTCTTTGAGCAAGGACAGCATTTTTACTGTGCATTCATGACGATTTGTGCTCATGATGCTATCGGAGTCGTTACACACACACACACACACAGGATTCCAATTTCAATACTGTTTGTGCCTTCAAAAGACATGGGGTGGTCACACCGCTTCATTTCCAATCAATACCTATCCTGCTGGAATCCCAGGACCGTTCTGGTTCGGTTTTTGCCCTGCTTTTGTTGCGCTATAACGCCTCCGGGTGCCAATCACAGAACAAACCAAAGCAGGTTAAATCTGCCGCTAACGCACCACGCTAAAGAGCACATTACAGAATATTCCTGCGACAAAAACACCCCTCTGGAGGGGCCCTTGTACACCACATGATTAGGACCAAACTGAAAGTGATGGGGCCACCCGTGTCTGTTTATTAACTTGCCTATCTGGTTCACCTCCAAGGTAGTGTCATGCTTTGAAGTTTGGCACTAGCTTCAGTCACATTACTGAAGGTGAGCCAGTCAGAGTCTAATCTGTAACTGGATAACAGACTGCCTGGGAATCTCACATATACCCCCTCGAGGCAGCCCCCCGGTGCAATTCTGCTCTGCCACTTACCACTTTCTATTAAGGCGCTTTCTGGCTTCTTGAGGAAGAGGGCATCCGACTGAGTGGAGGGCTCCCCTTTACCTTCAGCTGAAAAAGAGGGAAGGGAAGATGAAGAGCGGGTCACGCCTTGCAGGTGAGCTGGAAGCCAAAACAGGGGTGATTTGGGAGTAGCGGTGTTCTTCAGGGCAGGGATGTGGGCATGGCTGCCCTGGGGGTGTGAGGAGGAAGGGCCACAACTCAGCGGCACAGCATCGAACTTGCACGCAAACAATCCGCATTCAATTCCTGGCATCTCCAGGTAGGGCTGCAGTATTGTGTAGGCAATACTAAGCTAGGCCTGACTCAGTATAAGGCAGCTTCCAATGTTCCCAGGGGGCAGGGCACAGGTAGGCCACAGTCCATGGGGCCCACTCATGACATGGGATTAAGAGGCCAATGAGGAAATGATCTGCTGTATCCCTCACTGACACAATGGAGAGTCCCAGATGGTTCAAGCATGTGGCTATATTTTCACTGCTGGTAAAGGTAAAGGAGGGACGCGGGTGGCGCTGTGGGTTAAACCACAAAGCTTAGGGCTTGCTGATCAGAAGGTTGGCAGTTCGAATCCCCACGACGGGGTGAGCTCCCATTGCTCGGTCCCAGCTCCTGCCCACCTAGCAGTTCGAAAGCACGTCAAAGTGCAAGTAGATAAATAGGTACTGCTCCGGCGGGGAGGTAAACGGCGTTTCCGTGCGTTGCTCTGATTCTCCAGAAGCGGCTTTGTCATGCTGGCCACATGACCCGGAAGCTGTACGCCAGCTCCCTTGGCCATTAACGTGAGATGAGCGCCGCAACCCCAGAGTTAAAGGTAAAGGACCCCTGGACAGTTAAGTCCAGTCAAATGTGACTATGGTGTTGCGGCGCTCATCTCGCTTTCAGGCTGAGAGAGCCGGTGTTTGTCCACAGACAGCTTTCCGGGTCATGTGGCCAGCAGGACTGAACCGCTTCTGGCACAACGGAACACCATGACAGAAACCAGAGCGCATGGAAACACCTTTTCACTGCTGGAGGAGGAGTAGCAGCAGCAGCAGCAGCAGCAGCAGCAGTAGCAGCAGCAGCAGCAGCAGCAGCAGCAGTAGTAGTGGTTCAGTGGTTTAGACCACAGCGCCACCCACATCCAGTAGTAGCAGCAACCGCAGGCAATAGGTACTGGGGTGGGATATCACTGAAGGGTAGGGATACACCTCAGGGAAGAAGCTGGGATTTATTCAAAGCCCTGCAGAAGCTAAGAGTAGGCATGGGACAACTTATTGATGGAAGGTGGGACGTCTCAACAGGTAGCTGTGAGAACTTCTACATACGAGGAGTGGTATGTCTCTGGGTACAGAGCATATGGAGACACATATAACCAATATACAAGCAATACCAGCAGGTGTTAAGGACATTTTTCTCCAGGCTGCAATCTCTGGGTCTCACCTGATGGCGCCTGTTCTGCCGGAGCCTCTGCTAAGGGGCACAGAAAAGGGGGGAAATATAAATAACATTAGGCCCTTGACCCAAACCATGGTGGTGTTTCTCCACAACTCCAAGCATATTTCCCCATTGCCTGAAGCTTGAAAGTCTGGTGAATATTCTCTAGGTCTGGAAGTTCATACAGTCATACCTTGGAAGTCAAACAGAATCCGTTCCAAAAAACCCGTTTGACTTCCCAAACGTACAAAAACCAAATGGCGGCTTCTGATTGGCTGCAGGAAGCTCCTGCAGCCAATCAGAAGCCCCGTCGGACGTTCGGGTTCCAAAAGAAAGTTCGCAAATCAGAACAATCTCTTCCGGGTTTGTAACGTTTGGGAGTCAAAACATCCGAGTTCCAGGGCGTCCAAGGGATCCAAGTTACGACTGTATTTTTACTTTTGTTCCTGTTCTGTTCCAGAATATCCCTTATGAAGAATAATCAGAAATCTGCGCAGCTGTGCTTTCATTTCAGCTCACATGATGCATAAAACGAACTAGTATGTTTTGTTAAGGATGTGATGGTCAAACCTTCGTGTAGCAGCAGCCACATTTATGGCTTGAGGATCTGGGGTCTAGATCGGTCTTGTGTCTTGTGTGACTGCCTGCTTTAAATACATATTGTCTAATTTTGGCTTTTAATTTTTTTTTAAAGGGCAGTAATGTCCTTCTCAGTGCCATGAGGGAAGGTTGCAAAATCAGCAAAGCATCACTTTTTTTTTTACTGGGCCAGCATTTCCAGTAAAACATATTATCTTACCTCTGTGCCATTTATTTAATTAAAACAGTCTGTCGGAGGTCCGCAGTTTATTAGTTGGGAGTCAGAGCTTTGTACGGCAACACGCCAGAAGATGAAGGTTTAATGCTGACCAGGAGGATGGGCAGAATATCTTTGTGTAGGTTACAGGGTGCACAAACTCTCCCCCTCTCAATTCTGGAAATTCAGGAATAATATTGCCCTCCTGTTCAACTCGAAATCTAAATTAATGAAAGCGACTCGTGCCAAATACACGGCCTTTTCATTCAAGGCAAACAGTTACAGGGCACCATGTAACAGGATTTATTGGGAATCAAACACAAGGACTTCAGCAACGGCCCCATCTGCACCATACATTTAAAGCAGTATTATACCCCTTTCAACAAGCATGGCTTCCCCCCCAAAGAATTCTGGGAACTGCAGTTTGTTAAGGGCGCTGCAAGTTGTTAGGAGACCCCGAATCCCCTCACAGAGCTACAATTCCCCAAGCTGTTAAAGTACACTGAGAACTGTAGGGGTCCCACAGCTCTTCATTCTCCCCCTCTCCAAAAATTATGACTGCAGCATGACTCTCTCTGCTAGCCAGCATGTGCCTGAACGTGCCAAAACGGGTTTCCTGGCCCCACCTTTTGCCTCTTCTTTCTTCTCTTCTTTCTTCGCTGCCTTCGGGTCCTCTTTCTTCTTCACCTCTTTCTTCTTTGCGGCTACAGAAGAATGAAAGTAAGACCAATCAGGAGCCAAAATAGAAGGACAGGGATAAGGAGCCGCTTGAGTTTGTATATACAGTAGTCAAAAATGCACACTGATTCCTAAAATATGGCCGCGGTGGTATGCATCCCGTGCACACGGAGCTTTACGAAGTACCCCCCGCCTCCCCACACCACACCAAAAGACAAGTACTTGCCCCCCCAAGGAACACCATCTAAATGCTGAACGTGTGGGAAGCAAGAAAAGGCAGGGAGGGGGAGAAGAAAGCGGATCAAGAGATGATTGTGTGAGCAAATGAATACACATAGTTGTCTTTATTTGGGGTGCGGGTTGTGTTATGACTGAAGGGTTCATTCAGTGCCAGTCCAATACATTTTGCCACCAAAAGCAAAGCCCAAATTGCAGGTACTCTCCTGCCTGAAGCTGAGCTGAAATTGAGGCTCAAAACTTGTTGCACCATTGGGACATCAGTTCCTGCCCTCATTCCTCCTCACAGGTCACTTCTCCAGCAGGGTTAAGCTAGATACTTCAGAGGAGGGAGTTGAAGGAAGAGGGGAAGGTGTAGCTATTGACTCTTACAACTAGATGGGAAAAGGTGGACCTGATCCACTTCTTCCATTTGAGGGCTCCTCCAAAACTTGCATGGTGGTTAGGCTGTAGCTGGTCCTCATGGAACATTCATTCTTATTTGTTTGCAGGAAAGTTATACACAACAATGAGTTATATACAATTCTTCATGCATTCGTCCTGATTTGCTAACCATCAATCCATTCCGCACTTTTCAATCCATTTCTCCATCACTTTCCTAACTGCAAAAAGTCTGTTTCTTTTCTTCTTCTTTTTAAGTGGATCTATTGCACTTGGGTCAAGGGAAGGAAAGCCAATGTGTCCAAAACAGAGCGTAGAGAAATCTGGAGCATGGGAGGCTTAGGAAAGTTATTAAGAAGCAGAGGAGTTTTTTAAATGTCTAGTACAGAAGAGCAAGGTGGAAAAGAAATATGGTGGACAAATGGAAGAATTTTCACACACGCGTTTGTGGAAAATGCGACGAGACATTTTGAGGTGAAAAAATGCAAGGCAACGATGTGTTTAGGTCCAAAACTTTAGGACTCAGAAACATCAGTTTTGATCTTTGAATTTAGTGGAACCCACACAATGTAGACCATCTACTGGCATATATTGCACTGCCCAATATATTGCTACCCCAATGCACCCACCCAACCCCACCTGTTGGGCATGTTCCATCCCGTCCCTTGCTGTGCCTTCTAGGCTTTAAGCTGCTCTCCAGCTTTCCATGCCCCTTATGTGTAAATGTGTCTGCTGGGGGTGTTAATCCAGAGCGAGGGCCCTAATTACCACCTATAGGAGGAAGGAGGAGGGAGGAGGTGTGGATTTGGGGGCGCAAATAGGGGGACTGCAAAGGAGAAGCAGAAAAATGCTAAGGATGAGCCTGGAGGAATTGGGGTTGTTGCCACTGGCTGGTTTGGGGAGTGGACCCAGGAAGCAGGGTGCTAAGGGAGATAAATAATGACTGTGGGATGGAACCAACAGGGGGAGGAAGCACAGGAAAAGTGAGAACAGTTACAGCTCTATCTGTAATGAAGAGCAACCATTGGAGGCTGTCATCAGGAAAGAATAAAAGAAGAAAGGTGAATGAGGGTGAAATGCTTAACTCTTTCCCAGCCTGTATCTCTATTCTCAGAATTGTCCTCCCCTCAAAATGCCCACCTGTAGCAGAAAAGACGTTCTGGGGCTGAGTTCTGGAATGCATTAAAAGCAAGCCAGATACAAACACTATTGCCTCAGTCCAGATATCATGGCAAGCCATGGCTGTGGAAGCTTTAGTGTGAAGTCTAAATTGGCAAGCCATGGTTTCCAATCATCCATCAAACCAGGATTGGAAACCATGGCTTGAGGTGGGTACAGGAACCGTGATATGTGGAAACTAGGGTTTGGCATTATCTCTGAATTGATCAACTGTGAAGCTGCCGGAGTTGTTATGTCTCCAGAGCCCCTGCACTTAGAAGGAGGAGTTGCAAAAATGAAAGCGGAGATGCAACTATAAACTATGGTTTGCCTGTATATTTGGAAGCTCAAACTATGGTTTGCTCAAACTCCAGTGACTGCACACCACGGTCTGGTACGATGTCTCAATTAAGCCCACATCATACTTGCTGGTGCACAACATAGTAAGCTGTCAGTTATTTTGTCCATCTACTTCAGTATTGTCCACACAAACTACCAGAAGCCCTCCAACGTTTCAGGCAGAGTTCTTGTGCATCACCTGCTATCTGCTACTTCTAGCCAGAGATGCAAGGGAATGAAAGGGCCCTGTTGGTTTAAACAATTTTGTGTGTTTTTAATCTTGGTTGTTAAGATGCCTTGTACAAGGCAACAAAAAAATAAATAAAACAACATTGAATTGAAAATGGAACTTTCAGCATGTGTTGCAGGGGGTTGGACTAGATGACCCTCAGGGTCCCTTCCAACTATACAATTCTATGACTCTATGTCAGGATTGTGCTCTACCAATGAACTATGGCCCCTGCCCAAAGATGTACCCCTTGGGGAAAGGTAAGCAAAACAGCACCATGTATAAGGTTAAGCAAAAAACTAAAGGGACTGCATTTATGGACGTTATAGCTGATTCACTTATTTATGCCATAAAATAACAAAAACCCAGACATTTAAAGCAACAAGCAAGCCATAAAGTTGCCAGGTCCATTAAAACAGCAACCTTCGTGCTTTGCCAACAGTATAAAAAGCAATAACATCACAATGGAATAAAAGCACCTAAAATCAATACAGAGCAGCCCTCCGCATCAGAAATCATCAAGTAGTTTCATATTGATCCAGACAAGAACGGAGAACATTTAGAGCGTTTTTGCCGAGCCGAAAAGGCTCCCGTCCAACAAGGCAACATCTAATCCCATTTTAACCAGTGCTAATGCAAAGGTGGCCTGGCAGCTTGCTCATATTTACAACCTTGTACAGGAGCAGAAAATGAATGCAATCGTCCTAATGAAGGGAAATAGCTCCAGTTAGGGAAAAACAAAAAACCGCTATCTAAAAGGGTTATTAAACACGTCAAGAGACGACTGCTAAAGGCGACATCCAACTGCTTGTACCAGTTAACTCTCTGAAACTTTTGTGAATCAGCATTGGAACAGAGCTAGGTTTGCTTCCAGGTTACTGACCTGCTTTTTGGCATTTTGCAGTACTTGCTCCCCAGACCATTGAATGAAAAATCAGCTAAAATTAGTTTGACTGGCTGTAAAGGTGTCTCTGATGATTCAGCATTTTTTTAAAAAATGCATACTTGTTTTCAAATTGTATTACATTCTAATTCAGGCAAGTACTAATCTTTTATAAAAGTAGCACTTATAAAAACTGCAGATTGGAAGCACCATGGTTGTTGTTTTTTTTTTAAAAAAAAGGCGTTCCCTCCTACGTGATAGAAAACAGGGTATGTGTCTCTTCTGACATGTTCGTTGACAACTGTATGCATCATCTAAACAAACAAAAAACAACAACCATGACTTTCCCCTTTAGAATAGTTGTTTCTTCTCTGCGAATTCAGAGTTTTAATTGATTGATTTCCAGGGGTCAGCAAACTTTTTCAGCAGGGGGCCGATCCACTGTCCCTCAGACCTTGTGGGGGGCCACACTATCTATCTATCTATCTATCTATCTATCTATCTATCTATCTATCTATCTATCTATCTATGGGAATGAACGAATTCCTATGCCCCACAAATAACCCAGAGATGGAGTTTAAATAAAAGCACACATTCTACTCATGTAAAAACACGCTGATTCCCAGACCGTCTGTGGGCCGGATTTAGAAGTTGATTGGGCCGAATCCGGCCCCCGGGCCTTAGTTTGCCTACCCATGGATTAATCAAACAAAATTCAATCACTGAACAGGACAATGCAGTGTGGAATGCTGGACATTTGGGATTCCAGCTGCTCCATTCTATTCTCCTTCTCTGTAGAGTTCCAATTCCTCATCCTTGGAGTTTACCTTCTTAAATCGGTTTTTCCTAAAGGACTTTCCATACTTCTGCAAACCCTGTTTTTCTCTCCAAGCCTGCTGATACCACATTCCCGTGCACAGATGTACTGTTTGAAGTAAAGACTGCACATCAGACAGAATAATTTCACCCGATCTTCATTGCATTTATGAATGAGACACATTATTTATAGACCATATTTTTTAATTAAAATAAATAAATAAAGCAAAGCAGTATACAACATACAAAATTGCAGCAGCTTTATTAAAAGCATCAAAGCAGCAGGGAAAGCATTAATCAAATTAATAAAAGCTGGTTGTTGGGATATCATACTTCAAAGGCCTGAATGAAGAACACAGTTCTCAATAGGCGTCTGAAAAGTAGGCAGGGATTATTCTTGCCAAGCCTCTACCAGCAGGGAGTTCCACAGGGAAGGTATGCCACTTGCAGCAACGAAGGGGACTATTTTAAGGAGAATATGCTTTGGAAGACAGCAAGGTTTGTTTTATTTTCAGGTCCAAAAGGCAGTACGAAAATGTTTCACAAATAAGTAGATTTTATTTTTATTTTTATTTATACTTTTCAAATTTATACATTTCATCAGTTTTACAATCCATTTAACATTTCAAAATTTTACTTCCTTCCCCCACTTTCTGCAGTTCCTTAAATTTGTTTTTTAATATCTTTTGCATATCCAAATAAATTTAACTTTGCTCATTTAATTATCTACTGTTAATATATACTTCCATAAAACTGCAAGTTGTTACAATATTCGTGCTAATGTTTTTATCTGTTTGCAATTTATCTGTAAATATCCAATAAACCATTTCCACTCACATATATGTGTGTGTGTGTGTGTGTGTAGTTTGTTATCTTGATTTCTTATTCTTCCAGTAAGTTTCGCCATTTCTGCATATTCCGTAAGTTTTTGTGTCCATTCTTCCTTTACTGGGACTTCTGCTTCTTTCCATTTTTGGGCAAGTAACATTCTTGCTGCTGTAGTAGCATGCATAAATAAATTTCTATACAATTTAGGTACTTCTGTCCCTATAATTCCCAAATAAGTAATATTTCATACAAGTGTTTTCTGTTTTCTAAGGTTATCGGTCGCTCCGCAGACCCTTGTTCAGGTCATTGTTGCCCAACAGAGTCACAATTTGTCCTTTTGCCACTCCAAGAGCCCCCCAAAACCTGTTTGAAAGGCCTCTCGGTCTAAGAGAGGCCTACCCAGGCAGGCCTGAGCCCTCTCATTTTGGAAAGCGAGCCCTTCTGCATGATGTCATCCCTGTTCCATTCCCACTATGCGCTGAGCCCACACTGCCGGCCGCCCAATAAAGCCAGCGGCTCCGACTCCTTTTTCCCAGGCCGTCCTGACCCCCTAATATAGCCAGGTGCAGAGTGCTGAGCCATCACGGCCAGCGATCAATAATAACCCAACCTCCGGGGCCAAAGGAGCAGGGAGATGAGCGACGGAGGGGTCCAGCTGTCGCCCGGGCTCCGCCAGAACCTTGCAGGCCTCAGCTTAGCTGCAGGATGCTTTGCATAGCTCCCGTTGGGAGATAGGGCCGTGGAAGATGGGAAAGTGGATCGCGGAGGCTTTGGGTCTTCCTTCTGCAAGCGTGACGACACACCGAAGGGCAACAGGAAACAAAACCCACTTTTTCCTCCACAGCTGTCCACACCCTAAAGCTCAACGGGGGAGGCTTGCCTCACTTCTTGGAGAAAGCAGAGCTGTGAGGAAACCATGGACCACTTCATGCTATCAAACTCCAACTCCCATCAGCCCCTGCCAGCGATGGTTGGGAAAGATGGGAGTTTCAGTTTGACAACAGCTGGAGGGCCACAAGTTCTCCATCCTCGCTATAGAGCAGGCATGGCAAAACTTGGCCCTCCAGATGTTTTGGGACCACAATTCCCATCATCCCTGACCACTGGTCCTGTTAGCTAGGGATGATGGGAGTTGTAGTCCGAAAACATCAGGAGCGCCAAGTTTGGCCATGCCTGCTATAGAGGTTGGCAAGATCCTCAAACTTGCATACTTTCCGACATTTCTTCGATGAAAATAGGGGCATCCTATTCCTTAATAACAATAATAGTAATAATTTTGCTATTTATACCCCACCCATCTGACTGGGTTGCTCCAGCCACTCTGGGCAGCTTCCAAAATATATAAAAGCATGATAAAACATTAAACATTTAAAAAAACTTCCCTATGCAGGGCTGCCTACAGATGTATTCTAAAGGTTGCCTAGTTAATTGTCTCCTTCTCTCAGGGGTTGCATAACTCCGTACCAGGCAACATTTCTCTGATGAAAATAGGGGTGGCCTAAGGACGTGGGTGGCGCTGTGGGTTAAACCACAGAGCCTAGGGCTTGCTGATCAGAAGGTTGGCAGTTCGAATCCCTGCCATGGGGTGAGCTCCCGTTGCTCGGTCCCAGCTCCTGCCCACCTAGCAGTTCAAAAGCACGTCAAAGTGCAAGTAGATAAATAGGGACCGCTCCGGCGGGAAGGTAAACGGCGTTTCCGTGCGCTGCTCTGGTTCGCCGGAAGCGGCTTTGTCATGCTGGCCACATGACCCGGAAGCTGTACGCTGGCTCCCTCGGTCAGTAACGCGAGATGAGCGCCGCAACCCCAGATTCCGACACAACTGGACCTAATGGTCAGGGGTCCCTTTACCTTTACCTTAAGGAAAGGCGGGACATTCTGGGATCAAATCAGAAACTGGGACACCTTCTGTAAAACCCTGGAAAATAGGGACACTTGGAGGGTCCGAACTTCTCCTAACTCGCTGCTGACTAGAATGCAGTCGCTGCCTCTTGAAGCACTGCTGTATTTCAAAGGGCTCTGGTTTCCATTTGCTTCTCCCATTCTCCAGCACACAAGTTAACTTCACACATTATGGGGATAGGGGTTATTCTGGATGGTTGAGACTGCTCTGCTTTTACAGAGTGCTTACCATCTCCATTGCCTGTCCTGAAAAGCCCCGAGAAGTGGAGGAGGGGTGTTCTGTACCAAACTAAAAATATGGTTAGGAGTCCACAGTGGGGATGTTGTGAAAGGGCTGCAAATTGTTACTTATTTCATTTTATTATAATTGTATTTTTACTCCCTGGGAGAGGCGCTTGTGCGGTTTTTCTGCTGCGGGTGCCAAAATACTTCAGCCGCCCTCGAGTAATGAGTCTATTCCACCTCTGGCGACGGGTGACAAAAATGGCAGGCCTGCAAATCAGCACCGGAAAGGAAACAAGGAGGAGGAGAAGGAAGAAGAGGTGGGCGCTTCCCTGTGCTTAGTGCATTTAGGAAGCTTGTGGAACTAGGGGGAGAGACATCTACTAGGAGCCTGCCGCAGTCTGGGCCTCTGTAAACCTGCAACTGGTCCTGAGAAGCGTTGCCCAACAACCAGAAAAACAAGCAAAACATTGCCCTGGTCATTTGGAAGAGTAGATGGCTTTGCTTTTCTTTATTCAAAATGGATGGACCTAAAAATGCAAACCCCCAGGCTTCAATGGAAGGATCCCAATTTGAGTTCGGCCCAGCTCTCCTTTGGACTGGTGCAAACTCAAAGCAGGCTCTCACCCTGGTTTTTTTTTTCAGCTGAAGACTTGCCAGAACTCAGTTCCGGCACTTCTCAGGTGGGCACCATTGCCATTATAAGAGAACAAGGGAGGCGTTGATGGTGAGTTCCGGCACCTCTTTGTCTAGGAAAAATAGCACTGTTCTCGCACTCGCCTCACCTGCTTCCGCACCCTCTCTTCTCCAAAGGGAGAAAATATTTTTATTTTAGGAAAGTGGGGAGCAGAGAGAAGGAAAACAGGCTAGGAAAAGGCTTCTCAGCAGCAAACCGCATGCTCCTTGTTTGCCACCAGATGTGATCTAGTCCCATTAATCCCTGGCAGGATATGAAGGATGGAGCGTGTGATCTGCCACCACGAAGAAGCCACACATAGTCTCCCCTCCTCTCTTCTTCCCTGAGTTAGGGAATCCTTCTTTTGTTTTGTACGATTTGGTTTGTTTTCAGCACTTGGGACGTGGGTTAAACCAACCGAGCACAACTGCTTAAGGGCTTGATGAGCCTCTTCCGGGAGACATTGATTTAGCACTTTCCCACCTGTAAGGCCTCCATACCTTCCTGAGTGCCTGCCTGACCTTTCCTGGGCTCCGTCTCACATTGCCTTTTCGGGGACCCTGTGTCCTATTAGGGGCACGGAGAGTAGACCGGGCTCCGTGCTGCTCCAAGGAAGGAGGCAGGGCCAAGAAACGTTTATAATTAGCTGCCTGGTTTCGAGCGGCTCTTGACCAACCGCTAAGGTAACTCAACCCCCTGGCTGCAGCAGAATCCCCTGGGATCAGCAATTTAGGCCAGGCGGGCCTCTCAGTTTACCCCTTCTTGCTTCTGTTCAGGGTGTTTGCTGTCACTAAGCCAAGACTCCACATACAACACCCTTGTAGGTGACAGAAACAGCCCCCCCTGAAACGCATGTATCTGGTTGGGGAGGCGTGCATCAGCCACAGCGATCAACTCTACAGAAATCTGCGCCTAAAATGTACGGCCGTTTTCTCTCTTTGCACACCAAGAGGCCACACCCAGTATACTCTCAGATATGCACTGTGCTCACCCACCCCCACCCCCAAAACTATTTGCAGACTCACAGCAAGCCTGAAAGATGCAGATGACGTTTAAAAATGTTTTTATAGAAGGCGTGTCTAATGTATAACCCAAATTGTCCACTGCTCACCTTCAGTATTACAGGTTCTAAATTGGACGCCACACCTACAATATAACAAGCACCACACTGTGCGTGGTCGCAGGGCGCCCATCAGGTTGTGTATATCAAACATGTAGCTTCAAAAACTGGAGCTTTTTTGTTGTTAATTACAAGGCTCAGCCCTGGGATATGTGAGTGATAGGAAATCTAGGAGTGCCACCGAACATGTGCAGAGTGATATTCCATGACAACTGAATAACCACAGCCTGACTCCATATGTGCTTGCAATTAGAGACACAATTTTGGGGCTGAAGGATTCCTGCTTTTACTGCTTTTTTAAAAAAAATAACAATAATAAACTAACCACATCTCTCAGTCATACTGAGATTTTGCAATGTAGCTTTTTAATGTTATCTTTAGTCACCGTTTTATACACACATATCCTATAAAAATGCTTAAATTACCAATGGGCAGGGCAGGGCACGTTGCCTCAGGCAGCAAACGTCGGTGTACAGCAACAAGATCCATCATTTATCTTGTCAAATATTGTATTACTGTTATCACCATTGGATTGTCTGCCCTGCCCAATAACGCATTTTGAAATGTCTACGTTCCAGTATTCGTAAAACACATAGCCATGAACTCCACGTGTACGAAAGAAGGACAACTGAAATTCCATTTCTACAAAGTACGGCACTACACAATTAACATTCAATTACCAACAGGCTCTAATCTCTCGCTCTCACATGCATGCGCCATAACACGCATGGCATCTAACATGCCTGATATCACATACCGTTTTAGTGCTGCGGTTACTCTATATTGATTATACAGTGGTACCTCTGGTTAAGAACTTAATTCGTTCTAGAGGTCCGTTCTTAACCTGAAACTGTTCTTAACCTGAGGTACCACTTTAGCTAATGGGGCCTCCCGCTGCCGCCGCGCCGCTACTGCACGATTTCTGTTCTTATCCTGAGGTAAAGTTCTTAACCTGAAGCGTTATTTCTGGGTTAGCGGAGCATGTAACCTGAAGTGTATGTAACCTGAAGCGTATGTAACCTGAAGCGTATGTAACCTGAAGCGTATGTAACCGGAGGTACCACTATTTCATTTTGAGATGATGTCGGCCACCCTGGGAAATATTTCTTTGAAGGACAGGATATAAATCTTAGAATAAATCAACAGACATACAGGGAAACACAAATTGTACACTGCAAAATATAGATAGTCGCTGATCGCAGTCTCAAAAGCCGGTGCTTAGGTAGTACTCAATACTCAGGCAGACAAAACGGGACCATCCACACACAAGATGTACCTGTTAATGAGCTCAGGGGAATCCCAAGGTTTTCAGAAGTTAAAAAAGAAGGGGGGCTCTTAATTGAGGCATGGGGGACATACACTCAAAAACGGCTCGGTGAGGACTGTACAGGTGAAACTCGAAAAATTAGAATATCGTGGCAAAGTCCATTTATGTAAGCAATTGTTTTCATTAGCTACTGGAATTTAATATATGAGATAGACTCATGACATGCAAAGTGAGATATGTCAAGCCTTTGTTTGTTATAATTGTGATGATTATGGCGTACAGCTGATGAAAATCCCAAAGTTGAAATTGTTAATTTGGGGTTCACATTAGCTGTACGCCATAATCACCACAATTATAACAAATAAAGGCTTGACATATCTCGCTTTGCATGTCATGAGTCTATCTCATATATTAGTTTCACCTTTTAACTTGAATTACTGAAAGAAATGAACCTTTCCACAATATTCTAATTTTTCGAGTTTCACCTGTATGTGCTTGGTGGCCACAGAATGCTGACTAATAGTTTGGGGAAGGAAGGAAAGCCGGTTGGGAGGGGGTGGAATGGAGTATTCTCAGGAGCAGCGTGCTGCACTGCAACATTTTGTTGCAGATCCCACTTGTACTTTCATCCCAGAAGAACTAGGCACCTACGGCGCACGCCTCAAGACTCACACAATCCACACACCCACTTTAGGTATCAAGCAAACTAGACAGCGCAGCAACACACACACAATATTTCCCCATCTGCAAATATATACAAATGTTCTGGAATGCACCCCAGTGGGCATTAAGCTGCTTACTGCACACATGCACAAAACACACATTTAAATGTACTTTCCAACGCGAAGAAAATTCGCAGCTAACTATAATCACTGGCTATGTATACACTATATATCCATGCGCAACAGCAGAGATCACAATCCAGTGCACAGCAATCAGGCACACTGAAGTCCCACTGAAATGAAAGGGGCTTCCGTAGGCCAAAGGCTGCATACACACCGTACATTTAAAGCGCATGAACCCCACCCCCACCCCAGAATCCTGGGAATTGTGGTTTAACACCCAACAGCTATAATTCCCAGCACCCTTAACAAACTACAGTTCCCATGATTCTTTGGGGAGGGTGTCATGTGCTTTGAGCGCAAGCCGTGTCCTTTAAATGTATGGCGCGCACATGGCCTAACTCTGTGCTGGATGGTGACTCCAGTCTGCACATGCCTTGACATAACAGCTTTTGTGACAAATATAAACGCATTCACGGCCGTGACATTCACCCGCTACGACACTTGCCCACGCTAGTTGCCTACCACACTACAATCAGCATTCCCAAAGTGCCAAGTAAATCCATGTGGCACAACAAGCATCCCCAGACAATCCTGCGAAGAAGGACAACCATATCTTAACTAACAAGTGGCCTGGAGTTCGTCCAGAATATTCAGAGAATCCAAAGACCAGATAAATGATGGGTCTTGTTTATGCTAGCATTTCTTCCTTTGCTTAAGTGCTTGTCCTGGCCTGTCTTCAAAGGCCGAGGTCCCCAAGTTAGCGCAGACCAGAAAAACATCAATAGATATTCCATTTCTTCCCTTGTTCTCGCTCCCTAACTGCTCAGAAGAGCAAACAATCCATTTATTTCTCGCTATTACATTTTATAGCGCATCTTTCTTCCATCATGGAAACCAAGGCAAATATACGTGTGGGTTTTCGCCTGTCACCCATCCAGATAGTAACTAGCTTCGGCAAGAAAGTGACAACATCATGTGCCTTCCCCCAAGGATCTTATTATGTATTCTCCACAAGTCATACCTATCTATCGACAACCACACAGGTGCTAACCTTATCACCTTGCAATAAAACAGACACAGGACCCCCCCCCCAAGACTCCCTACTTTCCACAGCTGAGAGCATCGCTTTGCAGGATGGAGAGAGAATTGCTGCTGGATTGAAAACTGTGGCTTACTGCAGGGGGGAAAAGATGCAAGCACTACCCAAGAAAAGTAGCTCATTCTGATTTCCCCCCTGCCACTGCCCCACTCACTTTCCCGTGATTACTCAACAGAAAAATATTCTGCCACAAAAACTTATGGAATATGCAGAAATGGCGAAACTTACCGAAAGAATAAGAAACCAAGATAAACTTTTTTAAAGAAGAATGGAAATGGTTTATTGAATATTTGCAGATAAATTGTAAACAGACAAGAACACTGGCAAGATTATTGTAACAACCTGCAGATTCATAAGAGTATACTGTGGAATCTCGGGTTGCATACCGTCCTCCTTACAAATGCTTCGGGTAATGAGCTCCGCCAACCTGGAAGTAGATGCCCCTAGTTGCGAACTTTGCCCTGGGATGCGAGCGGAAGTCGTGCGCCAGTGGCGCGGCAGCAGTGGGAGGCCCCGTTAACGAAAGCACGCCTCATGTCAAAGAACGGTTTCGGCTTAAGAACGGACCTCCGGAACGAATTAAGTTCGTACCCGGAGGTACCACTGTATATTTAAAGAAGACGAAGAATTGGGCAAATTGAGTGAATCTGGATATGCAGAAGATATTAAAAATAAATTTAAGGAACCGCGGAAAGAGGGAGAAGGAAGTCAAGTTTTGGAATGTCAAAATGAATGTAAAGTTAACGAAATGTATAAACCTGAAAAGTAGAAAGAAAGGAAGGAAGGAAGGAAGGAAGGAAGGAAGGAAGGAAGGAAGGAAGGAAGGAAGGAGGGAGGGAGGGAGGGAGGGAGAGAGAGAGAGGTATTTTGCACATACAGTGGTGCCCCGCTAGACGAAAATAATTCGTCCTGCGAAAATTTTCATCTAGCGGGTTTTTCATCTAGCGAAGCGGCAATGCAAGCCGCGTATTCACTAGACGAAAAGAAAAAAGACGAAAAATTTTCGTCTTGCGAGGCAGCCCCATAGACTTTTTCGTCTTGCGGGGCTGCCTTCCGCTAGACAAATGCCTTCGTCTAGCGAGTTTTTCGTCTAGCGAGGCATTCGTCTAGCGGGGCACCACTGGACTAATTATAACTCCATAATAAATGCCTAGGAAACAAAAGTCCTACTGGGCACCTTTAATGTAAACAAACAAACAAACAAACAAACCAATCAAACAAACAAACTGGGTGTTAAAATAAGCCTAAACCAGTGTACTTAAAATTCATCTGGATCAAAATCAGTAAAACTTTGTCAGAGAAAATATTATCAGATGGGAGCCTTAATGTGAAATACACCACTGTTTCTTTAACTTGTAGGGCACGGTTTGGTTGACACCACCAGAAGCACACTTTGCCCAGAGGAGAGTTTAGGGGAGCATGACCGGTTCGCCCGCACTGGGCGCCAAGCTGAGAGGGAGCTGCAACAATGATGAACAGAAGGCAATAGGTGGAGGGGCAAATTTTGGCATCACACAGGGCACCACTGAAATTCCAAAGCCCAAAGACCACCCCTGCTTTGCCTATCCTGTGCCCCTTTGGTATTTTCCCCATAATGCCTCCGTTCCAGCTTGCATGCCTCCTATTTGCTCCTCTCAATCAGGGCTCATCAGAATTTTGTTAGTGAGTCTGCTAAAGCTGTCGTTCTGCCAGAGCTTCAGAGCTTTCTCTCCAGGGTGTCTATAAGTTATAACTCTCGATGGGGCTGGAACTGGATGCATCTTGTGCCTAATGCACATGCATTTAAATGCTCACAGCAGGAACATTGAGATGCCAACAGCACAAAACCTGCCATCTGGCCATTACACTATGCTGGTGAGAGGCCCATGTTAAACTGTTGATAACAGATTAAAAAAAACAATTGTTATGTTTTTCTTGCATCTCTTTAACCATTATATATTTATATATGCACGCACATGCACAAATGTTATGCAAATTGCTAGCATCTTTTGACCTCTTTTTTTTTGGCAATGCATTTATTGCAAGTGGCCACTCTACCAAGTGTCCTCTGATGAGCCCTCTATAACATTGATGGGCATCCCTCAGTCTTATTTTGTAGTGACAGCCAGCAGCATAGGGAGCCTTTTCGCCACCCAGGGCAGCAGTGTGGAGGCACCCCCCTGGGGGCGGGGCGTCACGGCGCATGCGTCGTGACGCCACGACACGTCAGATGCACTGCACATGCCTGGAATTTCCGGGCATGTGTAGTGGATCCGGCCAGCGCTGCTGCGGGCCGGTGCTGCTGCGATCCAGCGAGCGAGCGGCGGGTCTGGCAGCCCCACGACCCTCCACTTGCTTGCCGGCTCGCCACGGGAACAGCAGTGCCGCCTGGATGCATCCGAGCCGGCGCTGCTGCTCCTGTGGCGGCTCCTGGGGCTGCCCCGTCTGGACGGGGTGCCAGGTGGTGGGGGAGGAGCCAGGGAGTGTCAACCCCTCCCCTGGAACCCAGGGCGCAGCGCCCCCTGCGCCCCGCCCTTCCTACGCCACTGGTGACAGCAGTAAAAGCACTAAAAAAAATGGTTGGGGGCTGCCATTTTAATTTCCCCCAATTTCCCCCAATGTCACAAAGCACCTAATGTAGTGTTACTCTGGGGCATTGTGGGAAATTCCCCAATGAATCCTCCCAACAGTAGTAAGGAGTTTCCTGATCAGCTGCTCAGAATGGGGTTGGTTAGGGCCACATGGCTTGCCTGGGGAAGCGACGGCAGAGAACATAGAATCACAGAATTGCAGAGTTGAAAGGGAGCACAAGGGTCGTCTAGACTCCAACCCCCAGCAACGCAAGAACCGTTTTGCCCAATGTGGGTCTCGAGATCCTCTACCACAAAAAAGGCTCTGCTCATCTCTCTTGCTCAGCCGTACACAACTTGTACCGGACAGTGATCATTCAGTACCTTGCAGAGAGTGAAGACCTGGGTAAGGTCAACAATGATAAGGGAACGTCTCAATGGACTATGCTTAAACAATAAGAAGGTTTTCAGCAAATCTAATAAAACTTGTTCAGATTTTTTTTAAAAAGAAAAAGGTGAGAAAAGGCGTGCTCTTTGTAATTTCGCAAAACATACCCGTTAACCGCACGAAAGCTACTCTCTGATGTTAATTTTGATGGTTTCGTTTTTATTTAATGTCGTAGTTTTCCAATGACTGAAGATTTCGACAGGTGTTTTTTCTGAGCGCTTGGGGTCAAAAGAAAGTAATTTCAAACAATTAGGCAGGGGGTTGGACTGGATGGCCCTTGTGGTCTCTTCCAACTCTATGATTCTATGAACTGTGGTCGAGAAATTTCATTCCGATTCGGCTAGACAGAGCCAGACAGAGGATAGTGACAGGTGGGTGTCCTGCCCCCCACTAACATAAATCCTGGCTAAGCTCATGTCTCCTGCGTTTGATCCCTGATTGTGTACATCCGTTGCACTTAAACAGCACTGCATTGCGGAACCATAGAGCTGAAAGGGACCTGCTCTATGCAGCTTACAGCATCCTTGACAAATAGCCTTCCACCTTTCAGGGAGGTCGGCTCCACTGTCAAGCAGCTCTTTGAAATATCCCAATGCAGATTATAGCTGTTACCCTTACAACAGCCCTGCAGGGCAAGCTGGTAGTACTATCCACACCATGCATAGGCAAACTAAGGCCCGGGGGCCGGATCCAACCCAATCGCTTTCTAAATCTGGCCCGGGAATCAGCGTGTTTTTACATGAGTAGAAGGTGTCCTTTTATGTAAAATTATCTCTGGGTTATTTGTGGGCAATAGGAATTCGTTCATTTTTTCCCTCCAAAATACAATCCGGCCCCCCACAAGGTCTGAGGGACAGTGGACCGGCCCCCTGCTGAAAAAGTTTGCTGACCCCTGATCTACACACTGCAGGTTGGAGGGCTAACCTACAGGACATAGAAGTATTTCAGCTGTAGCTCCCTCATCCCACTTTACTCCATGGACCAGGCTCCCAACTCCAGTGTCAATCACTGTCAAAAGGGCCCAACCAATCAGCGCTCTGAACAGCTGGTGCATCCTGGAAATAAGGATGGTTCTCCTGGGATTTGGAAGGTTGTATGTCTGCCCAAAGTGTGGCGAGTGCGGATCCTCGACTGGCTCTCCACTCTGCCTCTCACGGGTCTTTAATGGAGCTAAGATTCGAACTGGGAACTTGGTTTCCTGATAAGGGTGCGTCCCCCAAAAAAGGACAAAAAAGAGGGCATAAATTTGCAAGTGCTAATCTATGCGTATAGATGCAAATTCAGAAATAATAGCTGTCATTTAAATAGAAATATCTCTGACCCATCTGATGTCCGGGTGCGAACTGCCGATGGGAAACTTCGAGGCTCCCCATTCTGCCTTCCTGTGGTTATTTATCTTTAAACTAGGTGGCCGGACAGCCCTTCAAATAGAGGATACCGGTACTTTCACATATAAGACTGCCCTCTAACAGTCCTTCAAACAGATTTGAGTTGTACTTTCCCAACATTTAGAAGGCACAACTACTTTCACTACCTCTGAAACAGAGGCCTGTCCTCACTCAAGCAGAACATTTAGTT
This sequence comes from Lacerta agilis, assembly GCF_009819535.1. Taxonomy (NCBI): domain Eukaryota; kingdom Metazoa; phylum Chordata; class Lepidosauria; order Squamata; family Lacertidae; genus Lacerta; species Lacerta agilis. Next base: position 35,783,487 of record NC_046325.1, on the reverse strand, counting down.
ACCCTACTTCCAGGCTCAAAGCTCACACTTTCTTTCTTTCTTTTTTTTACATTACATCTTTATTGGTTTTTCAATCGATTTACAGCCGTCGTTTTCATGCGCGTCAACATTCGCAATAAACAACTGAACACAATAAACGTTCCACCATTGAACATGTATGCATAAACAAAAAGGTAAATAAAAATTATGTCACTTTTCAAGTTATTTTGTTGTTACTTTGTTTCCACCGGACTTCCTTCCACCTCTTACTTGGGTCCATAGAATTCTATGTCGTACGCCTTTCCAATCATATCTAATATTCCATTTACCATCTTCTCCACTGTTTCTACTAGTTATCTTTACAAGAGTCATTCTAGCCCAGTCAAAAATTGTTAAATCGCCGCAGTAATCTTCCAGATGGTTTTTTTAAAAAAAATTTACTCCAATTGTTGTTAAATTTTTGGTACTCTTGGTCTCTTAACTGCCCTGTCAAGCTCACACTTTCAACCAGCCATGCCAGCTCTCAAGGATTCATTTCTGTTTTAGCCAACCAACCAACTCTTTCTGCTTTCTGGATATTGTTCTCTCTTTCTTTAGCCAAAATTAGGTCACCAGCAAATAAATAAATAAATAATAATAATAATAATAATAATAATAATAATAAATACATTTAACCCCTGCCCCTGTCTATCAAATACACACACACACAAATAATCAAAAAATAATCTGCAAAAAACTGACCACCTCTCTCCTCCCCTTACCCCCTGAAAGATGACACTTTCTTCCTGGTCTTGTGCTCCCCAAGTAGAACTACACTGGTTTCCTGCTTACCCCTTTATGCTGGGCTGATTGCACCTGCTAGGTGATACTGATGTGTATTGCATCTTGGCACAGAGGCATGGAAAGGCTGGCTCCATCCCATTATCCACCTCCCGCAGGCACTGACGCAATGGCTATTGGTCCTGGGGCGACATTCCCACAACCTCATCCATGCCACCTTCTCTCCAAACCACTCCCACTGGCGTCGTGCACCCTCTAGCAGAAGGCATTTCTGCTCCACCGATTGCATAAGCACTAGGCGGGAACGTCCTGTGTCGCGGGAGGTTGCAGGAAAGGTCATCGGATCCAACCCTCTGCTCCAGTGATCAGCCCGCAGTGGGTCAGGAGCAGAGAGCAGAGAGCAACAGTATACAACCATGAGGGTCTGCAGAACAGAGAGCTTGAGTAAGTGAGCCAGGTTACGTGCTCCGAAGTGCCCTCTAAGGTCAAACCAAGGTATTGCACTTCCCCCAAGCAAAATTGGAAAAGTACATTTCAGAATCCCTTGCACAGTGTCTGAGAAGAGAGTGGGGGGCAACTTAGGTTCTCCTAGGTCTGTGACAACTCCCACTTGTGAATGGATGGGGTTATTTTAGCTGCATCAGGACACAAATTTGGAGAATGAGCTCGATATTGGTATATAGGTTCTGGGGTTATTACAATCTGTAAAACGGATTACGTTTTCTCCTCCGCTTGTAAAGATGCATTGTAAGAATAACAAATGTCTACCCTTTCCCCACACTTAATAATAAATTATTATTATTATTATTATTATTATTATTATTATTATTATTATTATGCCACCGATCTGACTGGGTTGCCCAATTAAAAAAAACATTCTATCAACTGAAATGTTAATGCCAAAAGGTGTTCCAATTAATTGGGCGGGGTTTAGTTGTTTTTAAGTCACTTTTAATACAAATATGGCAGATGGGCAATTTTTAAAAGGATTTGCTTTTTTGCTTCAGAACGATAGTTTTCACTCATACGCAGAATTATGCATATCTAACTGGTTGATTAATCAACTACTGGAATGAACTAAAACTCATGCAACCGAGGCTACAGTCTCCCCAGGGAGTAAATCCCATGAAACTCAGTAGACTTCACTTTGCAGTGAACATGCTTAGGATTACGTACACTGTAAAACCATTTTTGCAAGCCGCTTTGAGCTTTTCTACAATCAAGCGCGGTATATAAATTTTGTGAAGTAAAATACAGAAATAAATATGACTGCAATCCCTATTCACACTTCTCCGGGAATAGCTGAGCTGAGCAAAGAATTGCGGTGTGAAACCCCTCTTAACTACTAGTTTGTTTTTGGTTTTCCTGAAGGAAAAACTCTGGTACTTGGAGACTTAGAGAGGAGTTAAAGAGATAAAAGGTTTTAAATTTACAGAACAAAACTGATAAAACAAAGGATGTGTCAGGAGGAGACAGAATTCTTTCTAGAAACAGTTAGCTTATATTTATATACTGTATTAAATTCAGTGGATGTTACAGACTTCTGAACAAGATGGCGAACGTACAGCTTATTTTCAACTAAGTTTGTTCTTGGTATGAGCTTTCGTGTGCATGCACACTTCTTCAGGTATCTGAAGAAGTGTGCATGCACACGAAAGCTCATACCAAGAACAAACTTAGTTGGTCTCTAAAGTGCTACTGGAATGAATTTTTTTATTTTTTATTTTGTTTTGACTATGGCAGACCAACACAGCTACCTACCTGTAACTGGAGCTTATTTTCAGTTCTTTCACTTCAATTCCTTAAACTTATTTGTATAGGTGCTACAGCTAAACTTATTTGTATAGGTACTACAGCTTAAACTGTATAGGTACTACAGTTTGGCCAAACTGCGAGAGGCAGTGAAGGATAGGCGTGCCTGGCGTGCTCTGGTCCATGGGGTCACGAAGAGTCGGACACGACTGAACAACAACAACAACAGCTTAAACAAGGTGGTATTTTCTGTGAGTTTCCCAGCCTTCTATAAAACACACTCCCAAGGCTCCTGTAGCAGTATAACAGACCCAGCGGATCGCCACACCTTCTCCTGATAGTTTTGGGATTGCACCGCGAGGTTTCCTGTAACTGGGCGACATTGCTAGTAAATGCAACACGGCTAGTCAATTTAACCCACGGCAAATGCTTTCCCCTAACTTGAGAAAGGTTAAAGCAGTGCAAAGGAAAGGCTCTCAGCACCTCCTGGCCCATCCTGGGATCGTAGGTTTGGCTTGGCTTGCCCGCAGGAGTGCTGCTGCTGGTTACTATTATGAGAAGGGACTTCGCTTTGCACATTTTGACCGCTAGATTAAAAATTTCCTGCAGTCAGACTTTTCTAGTGATCAGGATGCCGGTGGGTGACTGACATCCAAGCGCCTTTATATACAGATACGAGAAGATGATTTATTAGCTGTGAACGAAGGATCGGAGTATATATCGAGGCAAAGAGGTATCAGCTATCATAAATGATGTAGCCATCTGTTGACGGGGGAGGGGGCGCAGAAAGGAGGAGAAATGGTTACCCCTCATCTCATTATTTCTATACGTGTCAATATATGTGTGTGGACAATATTGAAATTTAATTTCCATTGTAATTTCCATTATTATTATTATTATTATTATTATTATTATTATTATTATTATTATTATTAGCAACGGCCGCGCTAATATCAATATGCATCCATTTTACAAAATAACACTGACATTAAAGAGGGGAGGCGCCGAAATGGAATTTATTCAGCCTGAAATGTTCCAGTCAAAATCTTTGCCGGCAGCACTGGGGGGGGAAAAAAGTGCAAAAAGCAGACCACTCCACGTTGCTCTGTTCTGAAGAATTCGCCTTGCTCTAAAGTTCAACTGAAATTTCTTGGGATCCGTAAATTATAATAAACTCAAAAAAACATAACCACATATACAAAAGACAGGGATTTGAACCTGGCTCCTAATCTGACAATCTAACCGCTATTCCACACTGTTTCTCTTGATAAGTCTTTTATAGGGAGGCGAGATTCTTAGTTAGGGGAACAAAAAGTGATACAAGGTCTCTCTTCACTCCATTTGTCTCATATTTTAAGGCATATTCCTAATTGCAAACAATTTGCTCTTGCTTGTTTCATCCAGCCTCTTAGAATGCAACGGGGACGGGATGCCTTGTGTTTTATCTGAGGCAGCAATAGAGCATCCATATTTTGGGGCGTATTAGAGCCTGGCATTTCTCTCTCATGCTTGGCACTCTGCCACACTTCTTTGCAGCGTGTCTCTAGTTGCCCCTTCCATGCGGGGTGTGTGTGTGTGTGTGTGTGTGTGTGTGTGTGTGTGTCTTTGCAAAAGACCCACCTTTCATGGGGCAGATGTGCCGTTTCCAAATATTTCCTGGAGCAGCTTGGGAAGGAACACACACAAGAGAGAAGGCAACGAGCGCGGTTCTCTGCTTAACATTTGTCCAAGATCTGGCACACCAGGCCCGCACGATCTAAGAGTGGCCTTATCCCGACCTCAGATTCTTCGATTTCCATTCTACGTTAGCAAGGATCGCAACAGGGCAGCTCAGAGGCGACTCGACGCCTCACACGGAAGCATGCACAAAACAAGGCAGATTCTTACATGCACAGGAGAACCCAAAGACAAGGAGATGGGAGACCCAGGGAAACAAAACCACCCTATTGTTTCTCAAAGCACTGTGAGATTGGGGAAAACATCCAACCATCACCACCCTCAATGGGTGCCGTCGGGACAGGACTATAGGACAAGGAGTCCCGGGCCCCACTCAGCAGAAATATCACGAGGGTCCCCAAAACACCAGCAGGGCTGACTTTACACACTGCAAATTACATTATTCGAATACACTGTCTATAGAAGCCCCCTTCCCACTGTGCGGCTATTAAATCTTGAGTCTAAAATTACTGAATTGCACCACGGACCACCCTAATAGGCCCAACATCTGCTTCTCTCTCTCTTTCTCCCTCCTGCCCTTTTATTTTATTAAAAAGGGTTCTTAAGCATCTATGACACACCTAAGGACCCTTACCAGGCTTGGCGGGTTCAGGCATGGCTGTAATCTCTGGGCTGATACGCTGTGCCTGTCTGAGTTTGGGATCTCCCTGGAGAATGCACTTGGCTGGGTCGCTTTAAAGACCCAGCAAAGGGGACACTGAGAAGGCGTCACCTGACCCCCGGGGACCATTGCCAAATTCCAGAGCTGTGGCATAAACGTCTTCAAATCCCGGGCTTGGCCTTACTAGAAAAAGAACCCAGCTGGTGGGATGGGAGGGAGAGGGAAAGGCGGCCAGGAGCCAAGTCAGACTCCGGGGGGGGGGGGGAGAATCAGGGGGATAGTTCGAGGGAACAGCACCTCCATTAAAAGGGGCATAAATATTTACCAAAACATTGCTCCTTTAAGACACAAACATTGGCCACAAGAAAATCGTTTTAAAATAATATTTTAAAAAATGTTTTTTTCCTAATAAAAGAAAGAAAGAAATTCCTTTAAAAACCCATTGTTTACATACCCACCAACATTTCTCCAATGAAAATAGGGACGGCGATGATGATGATGATGATGATGATTATTATTATTATTATTATTGACACAAAACTAAGGAAACCATATTGGCCACAAGAAAATCCTTTAAAAATAATAATCATAAATATTTTTTTCCTAATAAAAGAAAGAAATTCCTTTAAAAATCCACTGCTTACATACCCACCAACATTTCTCCAGTGAAAATAGGGACGACGACGACGACGACGATTATTATTATTATTATTATTATTGACACAAAACTAAGGAAACCATATTGGCCACAAGAAAATCCTTTAAAAATAATAATCATTAAAAAAAATTCCTAATAAAAGAAAGAAATTCCTTTAAAAATCCACTGTTTACATACCCACCAACATTTCTCCAATGAAAACAGGGACTTCCTTATTTATATTATTATTATTATTATTATTATTATTATTAAAACCCCACCCATCTTACCGGGTTGCTCCAACCACTCTGGGCAGCTTCCAGCATATACAAAAACGTAATATAACATTAAACATTTAAAAAACTTCCCATGCAGGGCTGCCTTCAGGTGTTTTCTAAGGTTGTACTATCCTTGGCTCAGGGGTCGCATAACTTCATATCCTCCAACATTTCTCTGATGAAAATAGGGACATTCCAGGCTGAAATCAGAAACCAGGACGGCTTCTGCAAATCCGGAACCGCCTCTGGAAAATACTGTTGTGTATTGATTCAAGGGTTATAATATCTGTATTACTATTGTCTGTATTCACATTAGGGGAAAGTAACTGCCTTCCTGTTCCAGAAGGAACAGCTACTATTGGTTCATTCAAGTTGCTGCATTTGGATCCTCAGTCTTATTGGTTTCCACCAAAAGGCAGCTTTGTGATTGCTTGAGATTGTTCCCTCCAAAATGTATCCTTTCTAGCCAGTCTTTCTGTCCCTATAAATGTAGCATCCCTCTCCTCAGTTCCCCAGTCTTGTTTGTCTGAATAAAGAGTGTTACATGAAGAAACTTTCTCCTGCCTGCTATGTCAGAGCTGAAATCACTTGCTGAATCATGATCCCCACATTACAACAAATACACTTGGAGGGTCTGTTTATCATAAAATAGCAAGCAAGCTAGGAGCGAATCAATATGAATAGCCATTGAATTCTAGGCCCAAATTAACAGGGCAGCATTTGAAATACCGTACATGTATAATAATGATGGTGCTGGGCAAGTGCAGTTATTAGGGCAAGAGTTTACTCTCTAGGGCGTCACCACAGAGAAGGCCTTACCTTAAGCAGCCAAATATCTGATCTCTAGGCAAGTAGGACACGTAACCTCCATGGAAGATCTTCCTTCTGGTACAAAGGTCGTAGACGTAGTTGGGCTCTGACACCTGTCAGTCACAGGCAGTCTTGCCAATAGACAAGAACGATGGCAAATGGGGTTCTCAGTCCCCATGGCCTGAAAAACTATCATGTTCCTTTCTTCTTCAAATGGCATTCGATGGTGCATTAGCCCTGGTAAAGAAAAGGTCACTCACATCCACGCCAGACAAAGCACTCTTATACCACTTGGACAGTCACGGCTCTCCCTCCCGGAATTATCTTGGGGACTGTAGTTTGTCACGGAGCTACAAACTCCATTTCCCAGGATTCTTTGGGGGAAGCATGACAGTGATCTGTTTTTATAAGACACTGCAAGCTTAGCGATTTCCATTAAAACAATGCATTTTTGTGCGTTGTATGCGCTTTCAGGCACACTTCTGCCTATTAAACACATTTTTGGACACACTGGTTGCAGACCCTCCAAGTGTCCCTTTTTCCAGGGACAGTCCTGGATTATCAGAGGCTGTCCTGGTTTCTGATTTGATCCTGAAATGTCCTGCTTTTCTTTAGGACGTCCCTATTTTCCCCACAGAAATGTTGGAGTATGGAGTTATGAGACCTCCGAATCAAGGAACTATACAACTTTCAGAAGATATCTGAAGGCAGTCCTATATAGGGAAGGTTTTTATGTTTAATGTTTTATTATGTCTTTCTATACGTTGAAAACAACCCAGAGATCCTGGGGCAACCCAGTCAGATGGATGGAGTATAAACTAATAATAATAATAATAATAATAATAATAATAATAATAATAATAATAATGGAATAGGATAGGATAGGACGTCCCTATTTTCATCAGAGAAATGTTGGAGGGTATGTGGTTGGGGAACAGCATCACACAATTCAGAGATGTGCAGATTTCAAAGGCTGGCTGTGTTTTTGGTCCTCATTCCGGTTTGAGAAGTGCACAATAGGTAGTTTCCCTTTAAAATTTAATTTGCTCCCACAAGGAGGCAGTGGTGGCCGCCATCTTGGATGGCTAAAGAGGATTAGATGAATTACCGGTAATGGAGTTAAAGGCTCTCAGTGGCTCCTAGCCATGATGACTATGCTGTGCCTCCATAGTTGAAGGCATGTTTGTGAACATCAGCTGCTAGAAACCACAGGAGGGGCTCTCTCACTTGGTTCCTCTTTGTGGGCTTCCCATAGGCATCTAGTTGGCTGCTGTGAGAACAGGATGCTGGACCAGATGAGCTGTTAACCTGATCCAGCAAGGCTCTTATTAAGTTCTTAAAATGAAAACAAAAATAAATTTCTCCCCTTCTCCCTACTCCCAGCCATAGGCTCAGACCCTCTGAGTGTCCCTATTTTCCAGAGACAGCCCCGGATTTACAGAAACCATCCCTGCATCATGGACTACTGCCATGAAGTCTTGCAATGATAATGATAATAACAATAACAATTTATATGCCACCAGCCACTCTGGGCGGCTTGCAACAATTTATTAAAAAAGGAAAAAAAAACCACAGCAAAACATTCAAACATTAAAAACAGGCTTCCTCAAACTCTACCCTCCAGATGTTTTTGGCCTACAACTCCCATGATCCTTATTTTGCAGGACCAGTGGTTAGGGATGATGGGAATTGTAGTCTCAAAACATCCGGAGGGCCAAGTTTGAGGAAGCCTGATTAAAATCCTCCCTAAACAGGACTGCCTTCTAAAAGTCAGATAGTTGTTTATTTCTTTGACATCTGATGGGAGGGCGTTCCACAGGGCGGGCGCCACTACCAAGAAGGCCCTGTGCCTGATTCCCTGTAATTTCACTTCTCACAGTGAGGGAACCACCAAAAGGCCCTCAGAGCTGGACTTCAGTATCTGGGCTGGACGATGGGATGGAGATGCTCCTTCAGGTATGCAGGGCCGAAGCCCTGTATAATGGTCCTAGTACTCATCCCCTTCTCTGCCTGAGATCCCACTGTTGTAAGAATTTCAAGGTCTTTCATATATATAATAATTGTTATTAATTTACCAAACAAATAAGGCCACATGTCCGAAAACAGCACAGAAAGACAGGCCTCACTCCATTTTGTCTCCTAGCTGGCCAAGTGTTTTCATCTGCAGGGAGGAGGTGAGAAGTCTCTGCCTGAGGATGGGCCATTTCCCTCACAATGGACAGCCATTAGCCCTACTGGCCAGGGAGGAGGAAACCTTTTGTTTTGCAGAAATTTGTGTCTGGGAGGGTCAAGGAGAGATGGCACAGGTGTGGAAAATTCCCCAGTTACCTCCTCTGACCCTCCCCAATTTGTGATGCAGCTCTGATGTATCTGGGGGGTGGGGGTGGTCTTGGGTTACACCTGTGATTGGATGCTGTTTCTGGGGGTGGGCTAGACTCCAGGAGGGATTTTGAAACAAAATAAAAAAAAAAATCTTTCCAGTAGCACCTTAGAGACCAACTACTGTTGGTCTCTAAGGTGCTACTGGAAAGAATTTTTTATTTTGTTTTGACTATGGCAGACCAACACGGCTACCCACCTGTAACAGGAGGGATTTTGAAATGTCTTTAAAAGAGCATGCCTGCTTTGTTCAGGGTCTTTCCCCCTGAAAAACACCGTTGTTGCAACAGCTTCAATAAAGATCAAGCTTACTAGCTGCTTTGCTTCTCAATCTTCTCTGGTTAGCCTCTGTTTTTTACTCCTACCAATGGAGAACCTGCAAAGGACTTTGCAAGGGCTCTTGTGTACCCCATAAGGGAATAAGGGCAGATTTTTTTTCTTATTACACCACAAATGCCACAGCCAGTCAATACAAGACAGTTTGGGGGCAAGACAGGTCCATGGAGTGACAAGGTAGAAGTCAGCTTCGTTCGCAGCCCAGCTCATCTCCTTCACCTGCATGAACAGCAACGCCAGGTAAGCCTTACAAACGCGCCAGGTAAGCCTTACAAACGCGACAGGCAAGGCCAAGAATGTAACACCATTACAGAGAAAGGGCTTGTCTGTTTCAACAGAGGCCAGGAATAGCCGGCATTCTCGCTCGCGCTGCCAAATTATGGGACAAGGATTTGAAGCTTCCTCTTGGAGAAGATAAACATATGGAAGGTGGAAGCAGGGAAGGAGGGAGGGAGTGGGGCAGAACAGCCACATTTACCCACTCCCATTCCCTGCCAGGATCCTGTTAGACCGCCATCAAAAGAAGGGATTCTGGTTGTGGAAATAATCCTTCTTGGTAGACATAGTTTTTTGGAATCCAGACTTCTGCGAGGGATTGCATCAGGTTAGGATTTAGTGCCCCCGTGTGGCCACAGGAGAGCATCTTGCTGGGAAGCCACGAGTAAGCGCATGCAAAACCAAAGGCCAGTTTCTTGTACATATAGCAGAATAATCAAGTGGCAAGAAGTTTCCTAGGTTCCTGGTGTATATGCTCCAGCTGTTCCTATTTACCAGGCATGGACCCTGCTTTCTAGCAGCTACCCCTGATTTACAGCTGACTTTACCCACTTTACAGAAGACAATAATCCTCTTGTGGAAGGGCTCGCGGATTTAAGTCCGCTTTGAACCAGGAGCACAAAGTTAGAACCTAGAGAACAGGCCAACTCGCCTGGTCTCCGTTTTCTGCCACAACGGTAACATGGATTGTATTCCTGTTTAACCGATGCCCATCGTGTCTATGTTTGCATCTATCGGTTGTTGTTGTTCAGTCGTTCAGTCGTGTCCGACTCTTCGTGACCCCATGGACCAGAGTACGCCAGGCACGCCTATCCTTCACTGCCTCTCGCAGTTTGGCCAAACTCATGTTAGTAGCTTCAAGAACACTGTCCAACCATCTCATCCTCTGTCGTCCCCTTCTCCTTGTGCCCTCCATCTTTCCCAACATCAGGGTCTTTTCTAGGGATTCTTCTCTTCTCATGAGGTGGCCAAAGTACTGGAGCCTCAACTTCAGGATCTGTCCTTCTAGTGAGTACTCAGGGCTGATTTCTTTGAGAATGGATAGGTTTGATCTTCTTGCAGTCCACGGGACTCTCAAGAGTCTCCTCCAGCACCATAATTCAAAAGCATCAATTCTACGGCGATCAGCCTTCTTTATGGTCCAGCTCTCACTTCCGTACATTACTACTGGGAAAACCATAGCTTTAACTATACGGACTTTGGTCGGCAAGGTGATGTCTTTGCTTTTTAAGATGCTGTCTAGGTTTGTCTATCGGTACCAATTAGCATATGCAAATTGGTGTTCTCTTCTCTATGTTGGGGGCCATGCCTTCACAGAGCCGTCTTTTCCATTGGGTATCCTGGCGCATTGCGCCAGGCGCCGGCCTCTCAGGGGCACACCAGTGAGTGGGGGAGCTGCGTGGCTTTGCTGCCGGCCTCCCCTTTCCCTCCTGCACGCCCGCCAGCTGCGCCCCGTCAACCATATGACTGGCGGGCGTGCATCTTGCCTCCCAAGCCTCCGTGGGAGGAGAGCGATCCCCACAGAGGCTTAGGATGGAAGCTGCACCCCGCCAACTATACGGCTGTCAGGTGTGCAGCTTCCTTCCCAAGCCCCCGCGGGAGGAAAGCAATCCCCGCAGAGGCTTGGGAAAAGGTCGAAGAAGAAGAAGAAGAGTTTGGATTTGATATCCCGCTTTATCACTACCCGAAGGAGTCTCAAAGCGGCTAACATTCTCCTTTCCCTTCCTCCCCCACAACAAACACTCTGTGAGGTGAGTGGAGCTGAGAGACTTCAGGGAAGTGTGACTAGCCCAAGGTCACCCAGCAGCTGCATGTGGAGGAGCAAACCAGGTTCACCAGATTACAAGTCCACCACTCTTAACCACTACACCACACTGGCAACAACTCTGGGAAATGTGGGATGGGGGCACCGGAGGGATCTTTGCACCACGGCTCTGGATATGCTTAAGACGGCCCTGTGCCTTCATTTTATAAACCGCTGCTCCTACTTTGCCTTTTTGGAAAGACTGCCAAAGTCCTCCTCTACATGCCAGATAAATCTCTGCCTCGTCACTGCATATGCACTATATATTTAAAGCATATGGATTCACTCAAAGAATTGTGGGAACTGTAGTTTGCCCCTCACAAAGCTACAATTTCCAGTACCCTTAAGATTCTAAAGTTCCCAGAATTATATTTTTTGGGGGTGGGGGGGGGATGTGTGTATGGTGTGTATGCAAGGTAATAGTTCAGCTTTTTCGGCCAGGGGGCCACACTGCCCTGTTGCAATGCCTCCAGGGAGCTGTGTGACCCGAGTGAGTGCAGTCACACACACACACACACACACACACACACACACACAACATGCACATGCACACATGCTATGTTTCCCCTCCCAGCTCATCCTCAGCTGATTTGTACAAATCCGTAGCATGGGGGGAGGGATTCTTCCCCCACTGCAGTGCTAGCCTGGTTGCAAGAGGTTCTTCTCCATTCAGCCCAGCGTCATAGAGAGAAGGGGAAAGTGCCGTCTCTGCTTTTCAGATCAATCTGAAAAGCAGAGAGGACGATATTTCCTCCTCGCTATGACAATGTGTTGGGAGGGAGACAGTAACTTCTCTGCCCAACCCGCTGTGTAGATGCTAAGTCTCAGGATATCTCCCAAGGGACAGTGGGAAAAGCTCGTGGTCATGCAAGGATGCCAAAAAGCCTTTGCACAATCCGCTCTGGAGCACTGAAAGCATATCTAAAGACAAGTTAATCCATAAGAATATTTTTGTAGTCTCGCTCAGCAAAAGATCTGGAATTAGATGTAAGCCGGGATGGAGTGCAATGTTTAAAAAAAGAGCCCCCAAAATAGAATCCCTTACATGCAATGGTGTAGTCTTGAGCTACTAAGCATCTCGTTCAAAGCTCGCCTCTGCCATGAGTGTACGAACCAATTCCTAGAGGCCGAGGAGGTCCCTCCACCCCCACCCCCACCCCACAAAATATTTGAGGGAGCTCACCCCCCTCCAAAGTTGATGGACACTGCAATTCACAGCCTCCCACTCCCCATCGCTCCAGAACAAGGTTTTAACGACCCCCTCCAAATTAGCCAAACCCCTTAAAAATTTATTTGCAAATTTTACAATTTATACAGAAGAGATCCATTTAAAAAATAACAATCAGATTTTGTACAAAAACAAACAAACTCTTCAGGAGATTGAAATCCAACCAAACCCCCAGACCTTATAGCATTAAATAAACATCTTGCCTACATATATTTATATATATATATACAGAGAGAGAGAGAGAGAGAGAGAGAGAGAGAGAGAGAGAGAGAGAGAGAGAGAGAGAGAGAGAGAGAATGAACTCCTGGACAATAATTTTTGGTTCTTCTGCCCCACCTAAGCAAAACAATATGCTGCTTCTAGAAATCCCAGCACCTTGGATAAATACTCACAAAAGCTCCTTCTGTTTTAAAACTACCTGTTTTAAACTGCTAGCCAGGGTGGAGGAGGGGGCAGAGAGTGACCTCAGTGACACCCCTCTGACCAAACTTTGGCCCCAGCCCAGCAGAGCAAATCCACCAACCCACACAGAGTACCACCACCCACCTGGTTCCTATTTCACAGCTTAGCCCCCCACCACCTCATCAGAAGGCAACCACATGGACCCCTTTGCTTCCCTGTACTGTGATTAACCTCCCCACACACCCTTTTTTCCCCGTACTCCACCAAGGAAAAATATGGCCCCCGAAAGAGCCCTCCCTCCCAATCAACCCAGGCAAAGCCAATAGCCTCCTAAGGATCCCAGAATGCTTCACTCCATCTCTGCTGTATCATACTTTACCCTCACCCTACCATAACAGTCCAAGTAGCCCGATTCCCACTAAAGTGCATATCCCCCACCCCTCTGGTGGAGGATCTCGGTGCCTTCACACCTGGCCTCTCTGAATGCAACCTGCTGGAGACCACCCCACCCTGATTTGGGTCTTCACATCTCTTCCCACCCAATCTAGATCCTTTGGTTGAAGGCACCAGAAAGCGGGTGGTCTGGAGAAGGCAAAGAATGGAGGTCCAGTCATTATTAATGGCCCCAGCCCAATATTCTTGCAGCGGGTTGGTGGGGGGAGTTTAGGAGGTGGCCGACTGCGCCAGCAGAGTGGTCCCAAACTGGTAGGTGAGCTTCTTCTTGACCTTGCGAATTTCGCCTGTCTTGCTGTAGTTGCGTAGCGCCCGAGCCATTTTCTGGTAGGTCATCTTCTTGCGGTTGCCCTTCTGCTGTCCCCAGCGATGCGCCAGGAGCTCCTTGTGCTTCGAGGAGAACTGGAAGATCCCTGCGTCGCGGTGAACCCACCACACGCATTCCTTCATGTCGCCGCGCTCGAGGAGCTCCAGCAGGAACTGGTAGAGGCGTAACTTCCGTCGGGAGCCTGCGGAGGGCGACAGACAAACAAAAATCGTGAGCGCAATGCTCTCCATGCCCAACAACTGGCGTTCAGTGGAGTAAGAAAATAGCCATCACTGAGGGTACCTGAAGGAGCGTCTCCAACCCTGTCATTCAGCCCAGACACCGAGATCTAGCTCTGAGGGCCTTCTGGCGGTTCCCTCACTGTGAGAAGTGAAGTTACAAGGAACCAGGCAGAGGGCCTTCTTGGTAGTGGTGCCCGCCCTGTGGAATGCCCTCCCGTCAGATGTCAAGGAAATAAACAACTATCTGACTTTTAGAAGACATTTGAAGGCAGCCCTGTATAGGGAAGTTTTTAATGTTTATGGTTTTATTATGTTTTTATATGCTGGTATGCTGGTATGGTAAAGGTAAAGGTAAAAGGGTGACTGTGGAGTTTTGGCACTCATCTTGCTTTCAGGCTGAGGTAGCCGGCGTTTGTCCACAAACAGCTTTCTGCGTCATGTGGCTAGCATGACTAAACCGCTTCTGGCGCAACAGAACACCATGAAGGAAACCAGAGCAGCGCATGGAAACGCCATTTACCTTCCCGTCACAGAGGTACCTATTTATCTACTTGCACTGGCCTGCTTTCAAACTGCTAGGTTGGCAGGAACTGAGCAGAGCAACGGGAGCTCACCCCATCGCGGGAATTCCAACCGCCGACCTTCTGATCGGCAAGCCCAAGAGGCTCAGTGGTTTAGACCACAGCGCCACCCACATCCTTTTTTGGTATAGTAAACAAAGTGTTGACTCCAGGAGTTGGTGGGATGTTCAGACAAGGCACCCTCTCTGGGCCCATTTTAGCTGGGAGATCAGAGACTGCAAACTCAAGGACTCTTTCAGGCGAAACACCATTTTCTTGGCAGTACCCTAAAAGTGGTGGCTCTTTTGAGGGCAGGGGTCAACGCACAAGCCTTGGGCAGCAGCATTCTCTCATCTTCACTGATTTACTTCTTTGACACACAGTGAGTATTTCTGCATTTGTGTGAAGACACATACACACAAGATGCACTGTCTCGCTGGGTGCTAAAAACATGGGATGGAGGCACCCACCTGAATCAAAACCAGGCGAGAGATTCTCATCCAAGTCGCTGTCGGAGGACACCTCCAGGTTCCGACTCTCCCCGTGGAATTCCTCTTCTTCCGACGAGGGGCTAGGCACTTCCCTGGGAAGAGGGTACTGCTCGTAGGGGAGGTAGATCTGTAGATGTCCATAGGATGGAGGGGTAAAAAAAAACATACCAGTCATTAGCCAAAGAGGAATGTCCTTGCCCAGGAAGTGAGGACGACCAAACTACATGTTACACAGGAAAGCTGTAGTGGGATTCCCCTACTGTTCTCATTCATTCATTTAATGTCTATAGTGCCCAGATCACAGGGTGGTTTACACTATAAAAACACAAAAATACACAACACAGTAACAATCAGAAACAACCCCCCCTCCACCTGAGCCTTTGGGTGATACAGGAGGGGAAGAAAAAGGGGTTATTTTTTTCTTCCCCATACAAGACTCCTGATCTAGGCCGGCCGGAGGCCTAACTGAGTCCTCTCATTAGGGACTAGGAACATTTTGCTTGAGTGTCACTACGTGTTAGGACCAAAATGACACATCACGCAGGAGAACCGTGATAGGATCTTCTTGGTGCTTCGTTTACTTTTTAACAAACAGTAGCAGGGGCTGGGGAGAATGGGAGATAAGGCGATTGTGGAGGATAACACTATCAGTTGCTGCTAGCCATGATGGCTATGCTCTGTCTCCACCGTCAGAGTCAGTAATGCTCCTGAATACCAGTTCCCGGTATTCTCTGGAGGGCAGGATGTTTATTGAGCTTGGGTCATAGCTGTCAACTTTTCCCTTTTCTTGCGAGGAATCCTATTCGGAATAAGGGAATTTCCCTTTAAAAAAGGGAAAAGTTGACAGCTATGGCTTGGGTCCTGCATCTCAGTTTACCGCAAACATCTGACTGGCCACTGGGAGGAACCATTGGCCTGATCTAGAATGTTCTTCTTGAATGTTCTGATGAGAGGGCCTACCAATTTGATCAGAGCAGTGGTGCCTGAGGGGAGAGAGTAGTTAATCTTTCCCCTCAGATGCAATTTTCTTCTTATCAAAACCACTGACCCCCATGGCTACAGCTTTGGACTACAGCTACAGAACCCAGATAAGGCAAAACAGATAACCCCTTTTTTCTGTTTCAAATTAATCTGGCGCCACATCTACACACCAATATACATTTAATGCATGCCTATACCGCTTTAAACAGTTTTTTTTTTTTTTTTATAGCACCCTCATACCACTTTAACAGCCATGGAGAATCCTGGGAACTGTCGGTTTGCTAGAGGTGCTGATCTCGCAGAGTCGCAATCCCCAGCAACAAGAGCAAACTACAGTTCCCAGGATTCTCCATGGCTGTTAAAGCAATATGAGAGGGCTATAAATGTGTGGTCTGGGTTAGGGCTGGGCAATAGAGCAATATTATTGTCCAAAGCCGGTTTGGAAGTCCATATCGTGCTATCGGTTTCATAATTTCTGATGTGGCAATATATTGTGAATCGTGATGTGTGTGCGTGCACTATGCAAAAAAAATCATAATGTGAGGAAAACCGTGAAGCTGGCCAACGCTTCATCTCGATTCCTGCAGCCTCTGTTAACTCTGTCAGCTTAGCTCTCCCTTGCCTAATGCAGGGGGCAGTGAATCGCTGGTGATATATCACAATGTTGAAAACTAGATATTGCCCAGCCCTAGTCTGGGTGTGACCAAGAACTCATTGGCACCCTGTTTATGTACGCTACAACAGCTGCAAGGATACTGCTTGCCCAGAGTTGGAAAGACGACAAGATACCAGCTAGGGCGGACTGGAGGATGAAATTACTGGACTATGCAGAGATGGCAAGATTAACTGGGAAAAGCAGAAATCAGGAGGATCAAAACTTCAACAGAGAATGGGATAAATATAGATTGCATTTGAAGGACCACTGTAAAAACTTGAACTCTTTGGCAGGTTTTAAACAACTCTTTCAATGATACACAGACTCTGGATACAATGGAGGGTTGTAAATTAGATGGACTTATAATATGCAGTTGAAAAAAGTTACTTAAAGAACCCACGGAGGGGAAGAGGGAAGCCCTAGGATTCGGAAGAATCTTGTGTAAAATTTTAATATTTGCAAGAACATTATCTGTTTGAATGAATTTGTAAAATCAAACCAATACTTTAAGATAAAAAGGACTCATTGCCACCCAGCAGCACTTTGCTTTACCCACCAAGCTCAATTCCCAGATCTAAGAACCCAGGTCTCCTGGCTTCCCATTCCCAAAACCCACAGACCCCACTCCCTTCCCAGGTCCTGGCTCTCTCTCGCCCCGTCCCGCCTTCACCTGGGTGCTGTAGTCTTCCTTGGGTGCGAGGCACATGTTCTGCGTGGGTACCACTCCCTCCTGGCTGTAGACAGAATCCATGGAGAGCTGCGGGTAAGAACTATGCAGGTAGGAGACTTGGACATTCTGCAGCTGGGCTAGCTGCCCCACCTCATAGCCTTCGTAGCCAGGCTCCTGCATCTCCAGCCAGTTCATGCAAGACTCTGTAAAGAAAGGCCGTGACGTCAGAAAGGAAACCCAAGAGAACAAGCCAATGAGTCGGGAGCAGGGAACCTTTCATAGCCCAGAGGCCACCTTCCCTGGGCTCAGCAAGCTTTCAGGGGCTGCATGCTAGCGGTGGGCAAATGCCAGCGCCAAATGTGGGTAGGGCAATGGATGTAAACGTTGTACAGTGGGCTAGTTTACATGTACACAAACAAGCACTCCTCTAACCCAGGCAAGCAAGAGATATATTCTCAGAGGACCTATTCCAGCCAGGCAAAAAACCACCTGGAATACTGTGTCCAATTCTGGGCACCACAATTTAGGAATGATGGAACTTGTGCAACTAAGACGATCAAGGGTCAAGAAGCCAAGCCTTATGAGGAATGGTTGAAGGAGCAGGGTATGTTTAGCCTGCGAGAAAGGAGACACAACAGCCATCGCCAAGTATCTCGACAGCTGTCGCATGGAAGATGGAGCAAGTCTTGTTTCCTCCTGCTCCGGAGGGCAGGACTTTCATTTCATTTACTGAATATATATATATATATATATATATATATATATATATATGAATGACCTGGACTTTCTCTTTCAAGGGCTTCAAGATACTAGAAAGGTGATTCCGACTAAACATCAGGAGGAACTTTCGGACAGTAAGAGCTGTTTGGCAGTGGAACGGTCTCCTTCAGGAGGGTGTGGGCTCTCCTTCCTTGGAGGTTTTTAAAGCAGAGGTTGAATGGGGCCATCTGTCATGGATGCTTTAGCTAAGATTCCTGCATTGCAGGGGTTGAACTAGATCAGTGTTTTTCAACCTTTTTTGGGCAAAGGCACACTTGTTTCATGAAAAAAATCACGAGGCACACCACCATTAGAAAATGTTAAAAAAATTAACTCTGTGCCTATATTGACTATATATAAAGTAATTTTCCCACGGCACACCAGGCAACATCTCGCGGCACACTAGTGTCCCGCGGAACAGTGGTTGAAAAACACTGAACTAGATGACCGTCGGGGGTCCCTTTCCAACTCTACAGTTCTATGATTTTACTCTAGGAGGGTGTGAAGCAGGGTGAGTGGCCAGTGCCCCATCTGTTGTAATAGACCAGTCTCTGCCTTTCAAAAGGTTGCCTTGGTAGCTTTCGATCCTCCTGTTTCCCCTTCTCTGCTTTGTGAATCCTGGAGCCTTTGCTCCCAACATCCACTTGGATCTCTTGGGCATAAGAGCAGGAGGGTTGAGGGTTGTGTTACTCAACTCAGGCTACAATGGCTTTTTTTTCCCTGTGTGCAAATGCCTTAAGCCATAGATTTTGCATAGGGAACAGCAGGTACATACAGTACCGGCTGCATGCCCGAAATCTCTCCTCTCATAGAATCATCGAGTTGGAAGAGACCAGAAGGGCCATCCAGTCCAACCCCCTGCCAAGCAGGAAACACCATCAAAGCATTCCTGACAGATGGCTGTCAAGCCTCTGCTTAAAGACCTCCAAAGAAGGAGACTCCACCACACTCCCTGGCAGCAAATTCCACTGTCGAACAGCTCTTACTGTCAGGAAGTTCTTCCTAATGTTTAGGTGGAATCTTCTTTCTTGTAGTTTGAATCCATTGCCCCGTGTCCGCTTCTCTGGAGCAGCAGAAAACAACCTTTCACCCTCCTCTATATGACATCCTTTGATATATTTGAACATGGCTATCATATCACCCCTTAACCTTCTCTTCTCCAGGCTAAACATACCCAGCTCCCTAAGCCGTTCCTCATAAGGCATCGTTTCCAGGCCTTTGATCATTTTGGTTGCCCTCCTCTGGACACGTTCCAGCTTGTCAGTATCCTTCTTGAACTGTGGTGCCCAGAACTGGACACAGTATTCCAGGTGAGGTCTGACCAGAGCAGAATATAGTGGTACTATTACTTCCCTTGATCTAGATGCTATACTCCTATTGATGCAGCCCAGAATTGCATTGGCTTTTTTAGCTGCTGCATCACACTGTTGACTCATGTCAAGTTTATGGTCTACCAAGACTCCTAGATCCTTTTCACATGTACTGCTCTCAAGCCTTTTCACATGTACTGCTCTCCCTATTAGAGGGCACAGTTTTTGAAACCAATATCCAGGCCCTATTTCCAAAGAGTGAACTCAGTTCTCTGAACGTGAATTCTTATCCAATCAAAATGCCATACAGAAGAAAAAGATATTAGAAGGCTCAGAAGATCCCCAGGGTTTGTAGAATACATTTGGGGCTGTATTACCGGTACCTTGAAGAAACAGGAGAACAGAGAATGAAAGGTGAGGGGTAGAGGCCAAAGCCTTGGGAGAAGATGTACCTTTGTCAAAAGCTTTTGGTTTTGTTTTGTTTTTGTTTTGTTTGTTTTTAATGCTGCGTTAAGAGGGGCAGTAAAGCCTAGAGCAGCAAGCAAAAGAGGAACCTGAAACAGAGTAGGGCAAAGTTTAGGCCCCAATCCTAATCCCATTAACCGGGGAATAAAAGCCCCATTTAATTTACTAGGAGCCTAGGGCTTGCTGATCAGAAGGTCGGTGTTTCGAATCCCCGCGACGGGGTGAGCTCCCGTTGCTCGGCTCCAGCTCCTGCCCACCTAGCAGTTCAAAAGCACGTCAAAAGTGCAAGTAGATAAATAGGTACCGCTCCGGCGGGAAGGCAAACGGCGTTTCTTTGTGCTGCAATGGTTTGCCAGAAGCAGCTTAGTCATGCTGGCCACATGACCCAGAAGCTGTACGCCGGCTCCCTCGGCCAGTAACGCGAGATAAGCGCCAAATACGGTCTGAAGCTCAACATCAAAAAAACTAAGATCATGGCCACTGGTCTCATCACCTCCTGGCAAATAGAAGGGGAAGAAATGGAGGCAGTGAGAGATTTCACTTTCTTGGGTTCCATGATCACTGCAGATGGTGACAGCAGTCACGAAATTAGAAGACGCCTGCTTCTTGGGAGAAAAGCAATGACAAACCTAGACAGCATCTTAAAAAGCAAAGACATCACCTTGCCAACAAAGGTCCGTATAGTTAAAAAGCTATGGTTTTCCCAGTAGTAATGTACGGAAGTGAGAGCTGGACCATCAAGAAGGCTGATCGCCGAAGAATTGATGCTTTTGAATTATGGCGCTGGAGGAGACTCTTGAGAGTCCCATGGACTGCAAAAAGATCAAAACTATCCATTCTTAAAGAAATCAGCCCTGAGTGCTCACTAGAAGGACAGATCCTGAAGTTGAGGCTCCAGTACTTTGGCCACCACATGAGAAGAGAAGACTCCCTGGAAAAGACCCTGATGTTGGGAAAGATGGAGGGCACAAGGAGAAGGGGACGACAGAGGATGAGATGGTTGGACAGTGTTCTCGAAGCTACTAACATGAGTTTGGCCAAACTACGAGAGGCAGTGAAGGATAGGCGTGCCTGGCATGCTCTGGTCCATGGGGTCACGAAGAGTCGGACACAACTGAACGACTGAACAACAACAACAAGAATTGCTCTGTTAGCCGTGATGAAAGTATCATTTACTTAGAATACTTATGTCTCACTTTATATAGCCCAAACAGGCTCTGAAAAGCGGCATTGCAAAAAAAAAAAAAGTCTCGAAATAAAATTGCACTAAAGACGGATGTGACAGCTGTACTTGAAGGTTGGCAGGATGAAGACCCACCATCCATTGCTGAGTAGTCTGAAGATCTTACTCCCCCTTTCTGCAGTTGAACGTATAGCTTATCAGCTTATCGTTGTCAGTCTACATTAGATATCTATTTGGGGACACACACACACACACACAATTTGTGTTGCAGGATGGATTATTCTTAACGTGAGCCAATGCTGTTTCATAGAATCATAGAACTGTAGAGTTGGAAGAGACCCCAAGGATCATCTAGTTCAACCCTCTGCAATGCAGGAATATGGAGCTGTTCTTTCTGGGTTATGCCAGCAATAAAAAAAATAGGGGAGGAGAAGACGGAAATGAGAATTTCCTGCCCTCATCCTCAGTCTTCCCTGGTGTCATCGCAGAAAGCAGCTTCCCGCCAAAATCTGAGGTAAGGGAGTAGGGCTGAATTAAGAGAATGATAGAAGGCAAATAAAAGAGAGATAAAGAAGGAGCCACAAAGCGAAGGGTTTGAAAAAAAACAAAAAACAAAAAGGAAGAGTAGCAGATTAAACCCGGATCAGATAAGAGAACGGATGCCTTAGAAAATGGTGAGAAGGATGAGCAGAAAATGGTAGCAAGTCAAACTGGGAGAGAATATTTATTTATTATTACAGCTGTATTCCACCTTTCCTCTGAGGAGCTCAAGGTGGCTGGCTCAAAGTCACCCAGCAGGCTTCATCGCTGAGCGGAAATTCGAACCCGGGTCTCCCAGGTCCGAGTCCAGCACTCTAGCCGCTACTGTTAAAAGGAAGACAATCAACCAGTGCCACCGCAGTGCCCGTCTTTATGAGCCTCCTCTGCGATACGTCTGGAAGGTAGCAACCCCCGAGAACAGGGCCTTTTCCGCATTGGCTCCCTATTTGTGAAATGCTCTCCCCAGTGAGGCTCTCCTGGCACCTTCATTACATACTTTAGGCACCAGGGGAATACATTTCTCTATAACCAGACCTTTGACTGATGAAACATTCTACGGCCTTTTAACTGTTATTGTGGTGGTGGTGGTGGTGGGGATATCGGTTCGTTTTTGTTTGTTTTGTGTTCTCATTTTGTACTTTTATGTTGTGATCTTCGGGTGAAGGGCGATGTAGACGTTTAATTATAATTAATAATTATAATTTAATTATTTAAATTAATAATCACATTTCCGGAGCAGGGGCTGGTGGGGGTGGGGTGGAGAACTGTCATTTTTACGTTTTGCAGTTGCTTGAACAGAAAAGGGAAGGTTCGGGGGGAAGGAAGGACTGAATGCGAGCCCCCAGCATGAGAGAAAAGGAGAACGAGGAAGAGCTATTTTCTGGACAGATTAAGCTTAAGATGACGAGGGGGCATCCAGTCAGAAATGGTAGTGAGGAAGGTGTAGAGTTGCAGGCCATCAGCATAAAACAAGTACATTGTGGGTGTATTTGCCCCTTAAGGAGGGCAAGACTAAAGGAAGTCTTAGGGCATGGCTGGGAGGCATGTGATGAGGCCAAATTGCCTGAAGCTAAAGCAAGTCCAAGCCTGGTCAACGCCTGGAGCGGAGAATGAGTTGTGTGTTAACTTTGAATCCCGCAACAGAAGAAAGGCAAAGTAAATTTTTTAAAAACAACAACTCATAGGTGTGTGTGTGTGTGTGTGTGTGTGGAAAACCACAAGAGACACATTCTGGAGCGGTTTGATCGCTTCAGTCCACTCTCTGCTTTTGGAAAAGATCTTGCAAGTTCGCTCCCTGTATGGGACAGCTGCATATTCCTGCATCGCAAGGAGTCGGACTCGACGATCCTCCCAACGCTCCAATTCTGCGGTGCCATATATTTTTTTCCTCTGACTGCATTCATACGCCTCGCCTTCCCATCCAAGGAGCTCGAGGCAGCGTAAATGGTTCTCACTCCCTCCTGGCGCAGCCCCAACAACAACAACCCTGTGAGGTAGCGACTGGCTTAAGGGCACCCAGTGAGCAGGGCCGTCTTGCCCATAGGCGCTAGGGGTGCGGGGCGTCAGGCCGAGAGTCCGGGGCCTGAGAGTTGAATCCGGGGAAGAGCCCGCCCGTTGGTCAGAGCACCACGGCGGGCTCTTCTGCTGCAGGCGGCTCTGTGGCGCGAGTTCGGGGTCAACCGAGCCAAGGAGACGCTGAGGCGGCTGGCCGGCTCCGCCCTCCTGTGCGCCTGGGACTCGGAAACTGGGGGGGGGGGCGCCGGGCGGATCTTTGCACCCCGGTGCCGCATATGCTTAAGACAGCCCTGCCAGTGAGCTCCGTAGCCAAGTGGGGATTTGAGCCCCGACCTCCCCAGGCCCTAATCCTGGCACTCTTAAGAACCTGACACACTGGCTCACTTATGCAGAGGACAGCCCTGGGTTGGTGTGTGGAGGGTGTTGCTTGAAAGGCAGACGGGTTCAGCCCAAACGCTGAGATCTGGCTCCGAGGGCCTTCTGGCAAATAGCAAAATTATTAATATTATTAATGTTATTAAGGAATAGGATGCCCCTATTTTCATTGAAGAAATGTCGGAGAGTATGCAAGTTTGAGGATCTTGCCAACCTCTATAGCAGGCATAGGCAAACTCGGCCCTCCAGGTGTTTTGGGACTACATTTCCCATCATCCCTGACCACTGGTCCTGCTAGCTAGGGATCATGGGAGTTGTAGGCCAAAAACATCTGGAGGGCCGAGTTTGCCTATGCCTGGATTACAGGGAACCAGGCAGAGGGCCTTCTTGGTAGTGGCACCCACCATGTGGAACGCCCTCTCATCAGAGGTCAAGGAGACATCTGAAGGCACCCGTGTATGGGGAAGTTTTTAATGCTTAATGTTTTATTATGTTTTGTATGTGCTGGAAACTGCCCAGAGTGGCTGTTGCAACAAATAAAACAACAAACAACAACAACAACTATTATTATTATTATTATTATTATTATTATTATTATTATTATTATTATGCACTGCTGGCCAGGAGTGGGAAGGCCCATAAAATTAACCAGGTTGTGAGCTTCTTGGGTGAAAGGCAGAATAAAAAACCAAACAAATAACACATACTGATAAGCTGCCAGACCTACACACCAGCTCTGCCTTGCCACCCAATGCAGCAAAACTACACTGCAGATGTGGCAGGAAGCAGAGGCTGGGTGGGAGGTCGGTCGGTCGCTGGATTAGAATAATTTTATTATGTATACCCTGCCCATCTGGCTGAGATGCACATACCAGAGTAGATTGGCAACTTGGTGGCAGATATCAAAAGTGGCCGGCCAGCCCCAGATTGGATTATCATGATGTTCACGCAACTTCCAGCCTCCCTGAGACTACAAAGCCCGAATGCGGTATCTCTCTCTCTCTGCAAATAATACAGAGTGCCTATCTGTGGCAGGCTCCCACCAAGGCCTGTATAGATGCAAGCACATCCCAGAAATCAGATGGCAGCCGCAGATTAAATGCAGATTGCGCAAGCGAGCGGGGCAGGCAGGGAGGGGGGAGGAAGAGAGAGGGAGAGAGACTCTTCTGTTCTAAACAGGAAAGCCACGCACAGCTCTTCTCCAGGCCGTCTTAACGGCTAGGCAAAAGAGGGTCACATGCAAATCAGCAAGGGAGAGAACAAGAACTTACATTTGTTCATTCAGTATGTCAAGGAAGGGTAGCCAACGTGGTGCCCTCGCAACGTTGGGACTCCCTATTCCAGGCTTCCTCAACCTCGGCCCTCCAGGTGTTTTGAGACTACAATTCCCATCATCCCTGACCACTGCTCCTGCTAGCTAGGGATCATGGGAGTTGTAGGCCAAAAACATCTGGAGGGCTGAGGGTGAGGAAGCCTGCCCTGTTCCCACCAACCCCCCCACCCACCCAGCCAACATGGTCAATGATCAGGGATGAGGGCTACCCCAATATAATATGCCTCCTAGAATTAGTTTGCATGGGGCTGTGCGCACATCATACATTTAGAGCGATCCCCAAATAATTCTGAGAACTGTAGTTTGTAAGGGTGCTGGGAATTGTAGTTCTGCGAGAAGTAAACTACAGTTCTTCCCAGGATTCTTGAAGCTGGGGGCATGGGCGTCATATGCTTTAAATGTATACTGTGTGTGCAACCCTGGTCTCCTGGCTCCTGTAATAGTAGTAATAGTAGTAGTAGTAGTAGTAGTAGTAGTAGTAGTAGTAATAATAATAATAATAATAATAATAATAACAATAATGGTGGTTTTTTTTAGCCAGAACTCAGCTCCAGCACCTCTCAGGTAAGAGAACAAGGGAGACGTTCATGGTGAGCTCCGGCACCTCCTTTTCTAGAAAAATAACACTGATAATAATAATAATAATCTATTACTTATGCCCCGCCCATCTGCTCGAGTTGCCCAAGCCATTCTGAGCAGCAACTACCCACCACTAAGACATGCCTTACCTGGGGAGCTCTCGGGGTCTCCAAGGCAGGAAGGAAACGTGGGTTCTTGTTTGCAAGAGTCCAGGTCATAGATGCAGCCGCTGGGAAACTGGGAAGACGACAGACAGGCCTGTGAGCAACATTAAAACCCCTTCGCTCCACACCCTCAAATGCAGCAGGGACCTAGGAAGACTCCCAGCCTCTAGTCTAAACCCACCCCGGTCTGCTAAACTGACTTTCTTCCACTTAGAAAACAAAAGGAAAGGCTGTGGTTAAGAGCACATGCGAATGCCCCTGGGTTCAACCCCCCTGTATCTCTGGGTAGGGCTGGGAATGCCTCCTGTTTGGAGCCCTGGAAAGCTGCTGCCAGCCAGTGTAGGCCATATGAGCTAGATGAGCCAATGGTCCGACTCAGTGCAAGGCCGTTTCATTGATTTTCCATCTTGGCTTGTGAGCCACACAGCTCCCAACAAAATCCCACTTTAAAATCCTCTTCTCTCACCCAGACCTGTAAAATGCAAGTATTCTGGGACACATACTTACCATATAGCCATATTGGGACCCTTCAAACCTGCCAAGATAGAAGGGAAATTGGTTAGCAGATTTTATCATCATCATCATCATCATCATTAACAGACACGTTTACAGCACCATCCTATATATGCTTGTTCAGAAGTTAATCCCTCTGTGTCCAATGCGTTGTCTCCCAAGCAAGACTTAATTAATCCAATCTACCAACAGCAACTGATGATCAAGATTTGAGTGGCAGCCCTAGTCGCTACTAAACTAGCAATTAAACAAATTAAGGCTTGCTGTTCTGCCAGTTACGTACTATCTGAGTGTCACTTCTTTCTTGCAAAGAGATTTATTGCATTTATCGGGTTTGAATATTTCATCCCGCAGAAGAGGAAAGAAACAAGGAAACGTTGTTCCCATTTTACAGACGGAGGCAGGTATATTGAGGTTTGTAGCACAGGGGGCAGCTTGGTCAAACTGCGCTGCACATTATTTTTCTTGGAAATGCGTAATTATTTCTTCAGGGATGCGTTCTCAATAATACAGCCTCAAAAAGAGGGCACCACCTACGCAGTAAAGCTCAGGAACCTGGAAGGGGAAAAAAGCTTGTAGACCAGGTGTGGGAAACCTCCAAATGTTGCTGAACTACAACTCCCATCATCAAGGAAGGTCAATGGCCAGGGATGATGGGAGTTGTAGTTTAGCAAGAGCTCCCCAGATATGGCATATAGACCTACCCTGTCACCCAAAATTGAGACTCAGGTCAGAGCAGGGAACTGGGTATGCATGTGTGAATTATAAGCGCTCCTGTCAATAAGACAGGTGGGGAACCTGTGGCCTCTAATCAGAGGCCATGTTGCTTGGGGGCACTGTGCAGGTTTCCCATCCCTGCAACCGACAATGTTGAGTGCCCAAATGTTAACTGAGCCAAAACAACTTTCCCTTCTTTGTTTTCCAAGTGAGACATTTGAGCATCTAGGACAAGGGTGGCCAATTTTATAAGAAGAAGAAGAAGAAGAAGAAGAAGAAGAAGAAGAAGAAGAAGAAGAAGAAGAAGAAGAAGAAGGAGGAGGAGGAGGAGGAGGAGGCTGGGTCTCCCCAGCCACTCTGGGCGGCTTCCACCAAACATTAAAATACATTTAAAATATCACAGTTTAAAAACTTCCCTAAACAGGGCTGCCTTCAGGTATTTTCTGAATGTCAGGTAGTTGTTTATTCCCTTGACTTCTGATGGGAGGGCGTTCCACAGGGTGGGCGCCACTACCGAGAAGGCCCTCTGCCTGGTTCCCTGTAGTTTTGCTTCTCGCAGTGAGGGAACTGACAGAAGGCCCTCGGAGCTGGATCTCAGTGTCCGGGCTGAATGATGGGGGTGGAGACGCTCCTTCAGGTATACTGGACCAAGGCCGTTTAGGGCTTTAAAGGTCAGCACCAACACTTTGAATTGTGCTCGGAAACGTTCCCAAGAGACTGCGATCTACTCACAGAGTTAAAAACTGGCAGTGATCTACCCCCTTTTGGGGGGTTCAGGGTCAAAGTTGTTGATCTTTATTTAGGGGAGCCAGTGATCTACCAGTTGGACGTGCCTGATCTAGGAGATAGAAAACTGAGCCTTCACAGCAGATGTGGATCTCTCCCATAGCCAAACGCACTGCCTTGGCCACTGGAAATTTCTCTTTGGCATGTTCTGTTTTGTTCAGGAGCCACGCCTGAAAACATTGTGGAAACCAGTGTGTGTGTGTGTGCAAATACTGATATTTCCTGGAATGTATCTGAAAGCACAACACTTGTCTCAGAGCCCAAAGGTAAAAACCTCAACAGTTCCCATTAAATTATACCTACATACTCATTAAATTATATCTACCCCTTATATTATATATTAAATTATATCTACATTCTCAGTTTGTGCAGCAGCCTAAAAGTTGGCCTAGGGCCCAGTTTCAAACCCCTGATTGCGAAAATATTGTTACCTGTCCCAGGAATATGGTGGGCTTCTCTGGCTTAATGATAACTCGTATCCTGTGCCAAGTACCCAGAAGGCCTCATATCCTCTTCCCTACACTGCAGTAGGGACAGAGAACCCGACACACGCTGTGCATTTTTATAGTTGTGTGTGTTAAACCAAAGTCAAATGCATCTAGAAGGGCAGCCTTGAACTTGTCACCCTCTCTCAGCCTCAGTTTCCACCATAAATCTGCAAAATGGGCGTAGTAAGTGACCTGCCTCGTTGGGCCACTTTTGGAAGATTTCTCACAAAGCGCTTTTTTGGAGCCCTGAAAGTACTAGAGAAACAAAAGCGCCAAGTGATAAAAGTCAGACCGCTTCAAAATGTCTCTGATGGGAAATAGAGATACACAGCAAGAGAGGGAGGGGACTTTAGAAAAAAGATTAAAAAAGGGAAACAGACGGGGAGGGGAGGACAGATAAAGGGAGAGCACAGTCAGAGGTTAAACTGGCAAATACAGTGAAGGCAAGACGTGTCAGGCAACTTTCATGCAGCACACATTTAAAGTGCCCCCTCACTCCCCCCCTGCACAAAAAAAAGAATCCTAGGAATTTTAGTTTTAAGCGCATAAGAAATTTGCACATCTCTGAAGTGTGTAATGCTGTTCTCCAACCACATACCCTCCAACATTTCTCTAATGAAAATAGGGACGTCCCATTCCATAATGATAATTTTACTTATTTATACCCCACACATCTGACTGGGTTGCCCCAGCCTCTCTGGACAGCTTCCAACAGAAATAATATGTTGTTTTCCAGGGACAGTCCCGGATTTGCAGAAGCCGTCCCGGTTCCTGATTTGATCCTGGCATGTCCCGCTTTTCCTTGGGACTGTCCCTATTTTCATCAGATAGATATTGGATGGTGTGGAGTTAGGCAACCACCGAGCCAAGGAGATAAGTAAGTTTATGTTTATATATATATGTGTGTGTGTGTGTGTGTGTATACACATAATAAAACATTTTTAAAACTTCCCTCTGCAGGGCTGCCTTCAGATGTATTCCAAAAGTTGTCAACTTACTTATCTCTTTGGTTCAAGGGGTCGAATAACTCCATACCCTCCAACATTTATCTGATGGAAAAAGGGATGGTCCCAAGGAAAAGCGGGACATGCCGGGATCAAATCAGAAACCGGGACGGCTCTGTGAGGGGCAAATTAATGTCATGGAAATGCAGCTAATTGTTATTTATTTATGCTATTTTTTCCCTACTTCCAGAGAAAAGGTAGGGTTTTTTCTGCCTCAGGTGCCAAAATAGCTCAGCTGGCCTTTATGCACCTTTAATCACAGAGCGTGGGTGGGTGGAGACCATTTCCTGTTCTACCTCAAGCTGCAAAATGTCTTGGGCCAGCGCTGGAGAAAGGGGTGGCGGAGATGTCGGCGGAAATGGGGTATTATTGGTTATGGAGAAATGGGACAGAGAGGTAGGATAAAATATACCAGATGGGGAAATTGGGGCCATGGGTGCTTATCCCTTGTGTAATTCAATTGCTGCAGCAAGAGGAGACCCTAAACAAGAAATAAACAGGGTTTATTTACCTTGAGGGGCTCTCTAACGGGAAGGCACGCTGTCCCTCTCAGTTATTTCACAGGATGCTTAAAAACAGATCAGTGTTTGGTGGCCCATCCATTTAGATCAGTATTGTCTACACTGACTGGCAGCCACTCTCCAGTGTTTCAAATAGGATTCGCTCCCGGCGCTGATGGGGATTGAACCCTGGGACCTCTGGCAGACCCCTGTTCCCTTTCCAGAGCTCCGATTCCCAGCGAAGAAGAACCGATTGTTAAACCACTCTGAAAACTGTAGGTTTGCGAGGAGGTCTCCTAACAACTCTCAGAACCCTTGACAAACTACAGTTCCCAGAATTTTCTGAGGGAAACCATGGCTGTTTATAAAGGGGTCTCGGTCGCACTTTGAAACATACGGTGTCAATGTGGGCCTAAGCTGGCATGTATTAAAACTGGCTCAATCAATGCTTAGGGCAGGAGGGCTGTGGATTATACTGTATACCAGTGTTTTTCAACCACTGTTCCGCGGCACACTAGTGTGCCGCGAGATGTTGCCTGGTGTGCCGTGGGAAAATTACTTTATATATAGTCAATATAGGCACAGAGTTAATTTTTTTAACATTTTCTAATGGTGGTGTGCCTCGTGATTTTTTTCATGAAACAAGTGTGCCTTTGCCCAAAAAAGGTTGAAAAACACTGCTGTATACTATACCCAACATTTGGGATGGAAAAAGCTGGACAAGGAAGCTCCACACCCTCCCCTCATGCAAGGCGCCACCCCACCCCCCTCACAGTCACACTCTTGTGAGCTGAGGGAAATATTCAAATCTAGCTTTCCCCACCTCAGCATTTGCATAACAGGCAAGAGGAGGGGAAGGAAAGTGAGAGGAGAAAGTTGAGGATGGGGTACACTTGGGGTGGGTGAGTGGGTTCAAAAGCACCCAATATTAGATTGCAAATAAATTGGGGCGGAAAGGGGCTGCAAAATTTGGAGTAGGGTTGCCGTATTTATGGCGGCAAAGTCTCTGTGCCTTTCCACAGTGGTGCAAAAAAAAGGGGGGGGGGGGAGTTGGAATTCAGCAACTGAAGTTTTGCCCAGCATAGAAATGCCATGGTGGGAAAAGTTATAACACAGAACTTTTCTCTTTACACCAGATCCTGCCTTGCAAAGGAGCCCTGTTTGAAAATGTTGGCAGCAACCTGCCTTAGAGACAAGCAACAGCCCTAAATACTGGCGTTTCCAGCAACATTCCAGGCATAAGACATGGATCCTGTCCACAAAGTGACCAAGGATAAAGCCCCCCTCCCTCACACTTCCCGCTGCGTGTTCTTTCTCCTCCGGCCCCCTACTTTTCGCAACTGACATTGAATTAGAGAGACCATGTGGTGAGTCGTATTGGGCTTAGT
Source organism: Lacerta agilis (assembly GCF_009819535.1). Taxonomy (NCBI): domain Eukaryota; kingdom Metazoa; phylum Chordata; class Lepidosauria; order Squamata; family Lacertidae; genus Lacerta; species Lacerta agilis. Next base: position 35,752,510 of record NC_046325.1, on the reverse strand, counting down.
TAGGCAGGAGACGTCCTGGGTTCGTATCCCAAGTTAGAGAATCATTGAATTGTTAAGAGGTGGAAGGGACCCCGAGGGTCATCTAGTCCAACCCCCTGCAATGCAGGAATCTTTTGCCCAACGTGGGGCTCGAACTCAAGACCCTGAGATGAGCAGTCTCATGTTAACACTGACTGAGCTATCCCAACTATCCCATGGGTGATCTTGGGCAAAAAAGCTAACACTCAGCCTCGCCTTCACCGCAGGGCTGTTGTGTGGAGAAGGAGGAGAAAAAGCTTATGGACTGCCCTGAAGTGCTAGGAGGGTGGGATCCAAGCGTAACAATAATATGAAGCGATAGAAGCCTGGCTGTCTTTATACAAAACTGCTCCCCCAGCCCAGAAACGCCAGAAATCCAAAATTCTGGCTCTCGAGCCTTTTTGTGGACTCACAACGTGTACGCAGTACGCTTGATGCAGTTAGTTTTCAGTTGTTCCTATTTGGAGAATTCCCGGGTCCGAACAGGCACCCCGCTTCCCCTGGCAGATTTCCCTCCCACAGAGAACCCAGGAGTTCGGGAACGCAGCCAGCTTGCCCCGACCTTACAGGAGTCCTCTGCTCCTCTCGGGCGCCGCTCCCTCCACCCCTTGAATGAGCTGCGCCTGCGGGGCAAAGACTTTTTGTCCAACTTTCGCAGCCGGCAAGCAACCACCGACGGAGAAGCGAGTTGAGAGAAGAAGAGCAACTCCCAGACCCAGGGATCAAAGTTTTAAAAATGAAATAAGCGCTTGCTTCAAACGCCCTATCCCCAAATGCGGGAGGCGTAGGGAAATGGGTGCTTTGAGGAAGAAAAAAATACTCTGCACATGCTTGGGGACCACTTTAAAGAATTAAAAACAAAAAACAGGGGAGATGATTCCATATATTTGTGTGTGCGCCCCTTTCTCCACAATCGAAAACACTTTCCCCCCCCTCTCCGGTTCACTCACTGCGCGTAGTCTACGTCCAGCATCCTCAGTCCGCCACGATAGCCACCGACCCTAAACTCTCCGTCTCCGTCTGCAGATTGCAACTTGGCGGGGGGTGGGAATTATATAGCATCTCGCGGGCGGCGGAGGGAGTGATCTCACAACCGCGAAATTCCCCCCCGGTGGGCGTGGCCGGCCCGGGACTCTTACGCAATGTGAGGTTTCCAGCCCGGTGCGAGGAAAGGGGCGCGAGCGAGGGAGGGGAGGAGGAGGAAGAAAAGAGAGAGAGAGAGAGAGAGAGAGAGAGAGAGAGAGAGAGAGGGGCTAGGCTGGCAGCGAAGAGGGCACGCGCTTCCCCCTGCGCGCTCCTTGCCCAGCAAAAGATTACCAAGCACATTAGTGCATTTTTTTTTCGCCGCCCATTAAAAAACCGTGTCCGCGCGCCCAGGGATTTGCTGACCATTGGTGTTTTTAGAGAGCAACCTGACGATTGTACTGTACTTTCTGTGTGTGTTGCATTTAGTGTTTTATTGGATTTTTAAGGAACGCCCGGTATAACTTTATACTGGTGTTGCAAACTGTGTGCCTACTCTTTTTTGTTTTGTTTTTTGTTAGTAAGGGTTTTATTTATTTCATTTTATAATGTACTGTGTTATAAAGCAGAGAGAACCATTATAAGAATACAGGAAAGGGGACGACGACCCCCAAAACTTATAGTGTGCTGAAATAACAAAGGGCAGGTAATAGCTGGCGGTGTTATCAGATTATTGGCCCAGATTGTGATGGGGGTGGCCTTGAAAAATATAGTTCTGCTGTATATGTCGAAAAGAAAAGCCTATTAAACGTGCCTGGAGGTTCTAGCCCTTGTCAAAATCCTATACAGTGGTATCTCAGGTTAGGGACGCTTCAGGTTACAGACTCCGCTAACCCAGAAATAACGCTTCAGGTTAAGAACTTTGCTTCAGGATAAGAACAGAAATCGTGCTCTGGCGGCGCAGCGGCAGCGGGAGGCCTCGTTAGCTAAAGTGGTGCTTCAGGTTAAGAACAGTTTCAGGTTAAGAACGGACCTCCAGAATTAATTAAGTTCTTAATCCGGGGTAACACTGTATATACTCTTTAGAAAGTTTGGGGGGGCAGCGCATAAATACTAAAATAAAATTAAATAAGCTCCCCCAGATGTGTGATGAAGTTCACACGGAAAGATTGTTGTTGTTGTTGTTGTTGTTGTTCAGTCGTGTCCAACTCTTCGTGACCCCATGGACCAGAGCACGCCAGGCACACACACTGCCTCTCGCAGTTTGGCCAAACTCATGTTAGTAGCTTCGAGAACACTGTCCAACCATCTCATCCTCTGTCGTCCCCTTCTCCTTGTGCCCTCCATCTTTCCCAACATCAGGGTCTTTTCCAGGGAGTCTTCTCTTCTCATGAGGTGGCCAAAGTACTGGAGCCTCAACTTCAGGATCTGTCCTTCCAGTGAGCACTCAGGGCTGATTTCTTTAAGAATGGATAGGTTTGACCTTCTTGCAGTCCATGGGACTCTCAAGAGTCTCCTCCAGCACCATAATTCAAAAGCATCAATTCTTCGGCGATTAGCCTTCTTTATGGTCCAGCTCTCACTTCCGTACATTACTACTGGGAAAACCAGTAAGAAAGAAAACCACGGAAAGATGCCCCCAGTCAAATACCCCAAGCAAAGTTTGCTTCTTGCTATGCAACAGGCGGTCAAGGACTGGATCCAGACCATCAACACTATTCCTAAACATGCCTTACTTCAAGAAGTAATTTGCCAGCGAGTTCAGCGGGGCTTGCTCCCAGAGTTCAGTGGGCTGCACTCCTGTCAGCAATCGTTCTGCAGCATTCTGCACTGACTGCAGCTTCTGGATCAAGCATGAGGGGAGCCACGCATAGAGCACATTGCAGCAATCCAGTCTTGAAGTAACCAGTGCACGAAACTACTGTGGAAAGGCTTTTTGGGTCCAGGAATGGCTGCAGCTGCCAAACCAGCCGCAGTTGGTAACAGCCACTTTTCGCCACTACCTGAGCCTACAGCGACAGAGCTGGATTCAGCTTTCCCCTTTTTTTAATGGAAATTCCCTTATTCCGAATAGGATTCCTCGCAAGAAAAGGGAAAAGCTGACAGCTATGTTCAGAAGCACTTCCAAACCGCAAACCTGCTCCTTCAAGAAGAGTGCAGCACAATTCAGCAGTGCCGGATTACCAAATAGGTAGAGTAGCCACCAGCCTACGGGCCTTTTAGGGCCCCCGCGACAACGGATCAAAACAGTATTGATTTGATCTTGAAATAAAATTGCAAAAAACGTATAAAGGAGACCATTTGCAAGGTGGCCCCCGAGATTTCGACTTCCTTGGGGCCTCCACAGGGTTTAATCCAGCACTGCCATCCAGGGTTGGCAACTGACCAATTGCTTGGACACGGGAGCTACTCACCCCACAGTGCCAGGATTCAACCTCAGCTTCGTTTTTCACCATCCATTTCACCACTGCATCCAGGCAACAGCCCCAAGGACTGACTGCACACACAGTCTCTCCTCATTCGGATGTTATGGAGAAATAGAACCGAGTGTTTCTTTTTGGTTTTCACGGCTTGTTGTTACCGTTGTTTAGTAATAATGGTGGTTGCTTTTTCAAACTGTTAGCCGCATTGAGACTTTTGGTAGGAAGACAGGGTAAATTCTCATGGGGGAGGGGGGCAATTAACTTTAACTAACGAAGTGTACTTCTTTTACAGAGCGAAGGTCTGGTGTGTGGTCAACTGACCCAATGCCACAAAAGTGACTTTGCATCAGTTGTCAAGTGGGTAGGGAAGCATTAAAGCTGAAATGCACTTGCATTTTCTGTCTTGCGTCATTGTGTGGCTTTCACATATTGCACATGCGGGAAAGAAGAAAAATGCGAGGGCACTCTCGCTCACCAAGTGACAAAGCGGCTAACCTGAGCCAAGGATGGAAGGGGAACACGCATGCCACCACGCCTAAGTCAGACACGAAGGATAAAGCTTAATGCAACGAAGCAAGAAAGTTTACGTAGCCGCGAATCTGCTCTCTTTAAGGTGCTCCCGGACTCACAAAACTTTCTAATGGGTAGGCGAAGGAGCTTTGCAAAATTCACTGAGCGCCACCAGTGCCGAGTTCGGATTCCAGCACAGAATCCCAGAATTGTAGAGCTGACCTCAAGGATGATCTAATTCTAGTGCAATGCAGGGATATGCAGCCGGCAATCTTGGCATTATCAGCACCATGCTCTGATCAACTGAGCTATCGAGTCTGAGTAGTGTCTGTATACCAGTTTCTGGAAACCGGAGAGAATCGTTGCACTGAGGATCTGCTTGTGGGATCTGCTCGGCCACTGCGAGAACATGATGCAGGACTAGATGGGCTGCTGGCCTGACCCAGCAGAGCTCTTCCCTTGCGGGTGCAACCTGGCACCATTCTGCGCCCTCCCTACCTCATGAGGGATGCTCACGTGAACGGCTAGGGAGTCGGGACTTGCGAAAGAATCTGAAAGGCGGCTTATCTCCTTGAGACACCTTTCCCCATTATCTCCGCTGCTCTGACTCCTCCATCTGGATTGGGGGAAGGCCCTGACTCAATAGAAGATGGGGAGGGGGAGTGTGTGGGGGGGGGGAGAGAGCCTGCACCAGCCCCAATTTACTGCCTCCTTTAATCTCTCCCCTCCCCACTCCTTGCTCAAGTTTCTAACTAACTGGTGACATCCCATCTTCAAGGGAGTAGGGCAGGAAGGTGTTACCACCAGCCGCCAGCTGCGGTCAGGCCAAGTTATAAGGAAGGGTCAAAGGTCACTGCCGGAAGCTCCAGTTACTAGCTGAAGTGTGCAACACGGCATTTCATCACATTTTTCACGCCCGGTGAAGTGCCACGGGGCCATTCCCCCACCTTCCCCGTCACAATCCTGCAAGCCCGAGACCCGGTTGGTTCACCCAGGAAGGTCACCAAGTGACCTTGAGCCTGTTGGCATCTCCCAGCATGCACTACCTCGCAGGGTTGTGGTGGATTAAGCAGGCAGAGAACATCCCATGCATGCACCCCTAATTCAACGGCGGACCTGGGGGGTCTCAAGTTTCAGCGGCACCCTGTGTGACGCCAAAATTTGGCACCCATCTCTCCTGCTCCATTCTTTTTTTCTTTTTCGTTTTAGCAAAGGGAAGGAAACCTTTTATTTTCACCCCTAATTCAACAGCGGACCTGGGGGTCTCAAGTTTCAGCGGCACCCTGTGTGACGCCAAAATTTGGCACCCATCTTCTCCTGTTCCATTCTAAATAACAGAATCATAGAATTGCAGAGGTGGGAGGGACCACAAATCATCTAGTCCAACCCTCTGCGTTGCAGGAATCTTTCGCCCAACATGGGGCTCGAACCTATGACCCTGAGGTTCAGAATCTCATGCTCCACCGACTGAGCTACCTATTATTGTTGCGGTTTCCCCAAGGCCAGTATGACCAAACTGGTTGTGCTCCCCTAAATCCGCCTCTGCCTGATTCTCTTGGTGGAAGGGTAGGATAAAATTAGATTTTACAGCTAGGAAACTGAAGCCGAGAGGAAGGCAACTGGGTGTGGGGAGGGGAGGACTGTAGGTCAGCAGCTGAAGACATACGTTGCTAACCTTTGGTCCTCCAGATGTTGCTCCCATCAGGCCTGGCCACTGGCTGTTTGCTGGGGCCGATGAGAGTTTTGTAGAAACATCTGGAGGACCAAAGCTCCCCCACTCCCAAGTTAGAACAGGGTAGCAGCAGGTACTATACCCAAGACTCTGGACTGCTATCCTCAGCTTCAGTATACAATATTGGGCTAGAATAAACAGACTGACCTGGTAGAACAGAGCTTCTTCCTATCTTCTAACTTGCCCCAGAATGACACGTCCTGGCTAAGGTGGGATTTGAAGCTTGGCACTCCTGCGTGCTTTAAAAACAAAAAAAAAGCAACTCTCTAGCCACCCGAGTTAACTGCTTTTATTTGCGTTATTTTGGTCACACACTAAGGTTGACTGCAACCACCTGGTCATGGAGTGCAAGCGGGCAACACCATGCACTCAGCCGGCGCTAAATAAATGTTTAGGAGTAATTTATGGTCCTCCTTATCTCGTTTGGCGAATGACCGTGGCGGTGGAGGAGGGGATCATGAGAACTGGGATGTGCAGAACATGGCGAGGGCAACGCAATGTGCCATCTCGAAATGCCGTCAGGAGATTGCCTTTGATGCTCAAATTTCCATGTTTACCCCCATCATATAAGACAATAAAGTTGCATGCACAAATCTGATTTCATCCTGCTAGGGCATGGAAAGTGGGAGAGGGCCATTGCCCTCTTTTGTTTTGCTTGTGGGCTTCTCACAAGTCTCTGACCGCTGTGGGAAACTAGATAGGTCTTTTGCATGATGCAGAAGGACCCCTTTTATTTACAGGTAGGTAGCTGTGTTGGGCTGTCATAGTCAAAACAAAACAAAACAAAAAAAAATCCTTCCAGTAGCACCTTAGAGACCAACTAAGTTCTTGGTATGAGCTTTTGTGTGCATGCACACTTCTTCAGACGAAAGCTCATACCAAGAACTAACTTAGTTGGTCTCTAAGGTGCTACTGGAAGGATTTTTTTTGTTTTGTTTTGGAACCCTTTTATGTTTGCTTGTTGAATGCATTCTGATCATAGAATCGTAGAGTCAGAGGGGGCCACCGGGGTCATCTAGTCCAACCCCCTGCAATGCAGGAACCTTTTACCTAATGTGAGGCTCAAACCCATGACCCTCAGGTTAAGAGTCTCAGGTACAGGTCTCCTAGGAATAAAACAAAAGCAAACCCCAAAACGTTAATGCAACACCTGGCAATACAGGTCCACGGTGCCACCTTTATAGCTTCCATATGGCAGGTGTTTCTTGAGCCTAGTGGTCCCTGCAGTCACCTGTTCCTAAAACGCATCTGGCCTTCTGCTGTCCTTTAGTCCTCCTCCTGTAGAACTCAGGAGCATATCAGGTTACCCCACATAAGCCACTCGCATGTAGAAAAAAAAGAGAAATCTTTATTGGTAGAAATTCATACAAAACGTAGCCCCCACAATTATCTCAAGGGAGCTTTCCTGATGGTATTTGCCATTGATCCTGGCAACAGAAGCGATGCCCAGAGCAGAACTGGGCAAGAGGAGGGAGCCATTTCCCCTGCAGCATAACTGGGCCTTCCTGCGCCTTTAAAAGACGATAATGGGTGGTGGTGGGTTTCAGTCGGATGAACAGAAGGCAAAGAGGTGTCACCACGTGGGAGGGCCAAAGCGTGAGATCAGCACTTCCTGGTCATCAAGGTCCTTCTGTACTTTCTTCCTCATGTAAAAGATGGGGCAGTCGCGGCTGAAAGGAGTTGGGAGAAAAATTCGTTCAGGGGTGGAAGTGACGGGGAACAGACACTTATTTGGCAGCCTGCATTTAGAAGACTAACAGAGGAGCCTGATGATGCTTGGAAACACTAGCTGAAAAAACTGGGTCTCCACTGCAGGAAAAGGAGCCCAACAGAACCCAGAAATCTTGGCTCACACAATCGTCCCCTGTTTCTGTCGACTTGTATGAGGTGGTAGAATGGGCCGTACTGCTTCAGGCTGCAGGTTTGTGGGCGGGGCGGGGATTCTTGTTTTGGAGCGTTCTTCTCTGCAAATACTCTGCAAGGAAACTAGTGCAGCAGGGGGAAAGCGCTGGGCTTGTCATCTATTTGCAAGGAATTTGGGTTTTTTTTGGGGGGGGGAGTTTAAATGGAACATTCCAAAACAGTACCCTATTCATGCAGAAGAAAATAGTGCAGCCCACTCTGCCAACCTCATAACTTGCTGCTTGTACACACCAGACCATGGTGGTCATTGTTTCCTGATTTACACACAAGTATGTCCCACTGGTATATCCAAGCAACCCCAGCTGATATCTCATGTGCCGGAGCAGAAGGCTGTCTCTCTCTCTCTCTCTCCCTCCACACCCTTGGCCGCTGCCAGCATCTGACAGGTGTTATATTTATAAAGGTAATAAACATCATCAGGAGTACCAGCACCCCGCTAGCTCTCTGTGGGAGCCATCTGTTTGCTGTTCTCAAACCAGCCTGATAAGCAGCTGTAAACACCTGGGGGTGGCGTAAAGTCATATTTTAGCCCATTATCCCGTGGGAACGGGCAAGAGCTGGTGGCTGCTCGGCAAAGGCGGGGTGAGCGGCCAGCCCTTCACCTGGTACACAGCACATCCTCGTGCAGGCTCCCTTGGCACCGCTGGCACTGCGTCCACAAGCGCGAGAACTTCTCCTCCAGAGAGCTCAGATGGGTCACCTGAGGGGGAGAGGGAGAAGAAGAGGCAGGTGGCAGGACCAAGGCACTTGGACCCAATTGTTTCTTGGCCCTTTCAAAACCCACTGACCGCTTCATGCAGACTGCGGTTGTGGATCCTCACAATGTCTACAAGTAGTTCAGCACCATTTGTTCCATATTGCAGATGGGGGCAAGAGAGAGGTAGACTTAAGGGCACCCAGTGAGTTCATGGCAAAGTGAACTTCAAGACAGAGACTTCCCAGGTCAGTCCACGTGCTACTGCACCAGGAAACCCCGTTTCCTATCCACTTAAAATTCCCAGTGGCTTTTTCGCAGCCCCATTCCTCTCCCAGTGAAGGGAGGAATTTCCAAGGTACAAGTCTAATTCAGAGGCTTCCGCCTCAGTCCAGTATGCAGGCCACCTGGGCTCCTCTTATGTCCTTGCTGGTGGAGAGTCACTTGCTCTCCCACCCAACCCAGTGGGCCCTACCACTTACCTCCTTCTGGTAAAGCTCAGACTGGCGGCCCAGGCAAAACTTGCACACAGCACCTGAAGGAGGAAAGCACACCAGAAAGCCGTTTTCCTCCCTATCCCATTTCCACTTTGGAGTTCCTTCCCCGCCACCCCATTCCAAAGGAGGGCCACATCGGTGGAATGGCAAGGCAGCCTGTTTACATTCCTGCTGAGACGATGAGGTGGGATGAATTTTTGCTCATGCCCAGGACCTGACCGGCCTCCTCTGCCTTCGGGTCTGGGGAGGGATTTTCGCTGTGTCGGATTGATCTTAAGTTACTCGTTCTGCCATCTCCTTGCTGCTAGGCACCTGCTTTCTGGTGCAACGCGATCAAGTTTGCAGTCAGAGAGGGCCCTTGTCCCAAACACCTCCTGTCTCTTTCTCTAGTGCATGTAAGACTTTCGGGAAATCTCCGGCAAGTGAACCCAGGAATGAATGAATGAATGAATGAATGAATAATTTATTATTTATACCCCGCCCATCTGGCTGGGTTTCCCCAGCCACTCTGGGCGGCCCCCTACAGAATATTAAAAACACAATAAAACATCAAGCATTAGAAACTTCCCTAAACAGGGCTGCCTTCAGATGTCTTCTAAAAGTCAGATAGATGTTTATTTCTTTGACATCTGATGGGAGGGCGTTCCACGGGGAGGGTGCCACTACCGAGAAGGCCCTCTGCTGCCAGCCGTTCTCCAAACTGCTCAAGAAATTACTCCCATCCCAGGGTACTCAGGCATCCTGGCAGAGCCCACCCCCTTTAATAGTGCCACATATCTTCAAACAAACCCAGAAACTTGGGTTTCAGATCCTCCCCCCTCCTCCCATCTGCAAACTTGAGAAAGAGGGAGAACAGGGAAGTAAGCAGAGGTGCCCAGAGGTCAGGGTGTGTGTGTGTGTGTGTGTGTGTGTGTGTGTACAGCAAAGTTTTCCTGCTGGTAACGAAAGCTCAGTAGAGGCACCGTTTTGTGACACACGCTCCACTCTGTGGCAAATTCCGGCAAAAGGAACTTGCAACATGCGCTGCTGGTTAGAAGCGCATGATGGGGGAGGGGGAGGGGGGGCTTGTTTTTGACACAGACTCTGCAAAGCAGAGGCCAGGAAAGACAGGCAGGGACAGGATCTCACCGTGGTGGTTGAGCACAGCCCGGCAACCGATGCAGGTGCTCCGCTTAGTAGCAAAAGCCATGAGCCCTCCAACTTTGGCTGTCAGGACTGTTTTGCAGCGAGTGTGTTCCCCCTCTGCAAAGGGAAGGAAATTAAGGGTCAAGCACGTATGCCACCTCCAACACAATACAGCAGTGGGGAGGGGAGGGGAGGGTAAAGATCCGTATTCCAGCCGTCTCTCGCCCTGGACCGCTCACCATTACCGTCTATGGAAAGGGATTGGTACCCAGATTTCCCCGCCAGCACCTCCCGTAGAATAAGCCACCTGTGCCTGCATACTCATGGAACTGTACCCAGGGGTCATCTAGCCCAACCCCCAGCAATGCAGGAACCTCAGCTAAAGCATCCATGGCAGATGGCCACCCAACCTCTGCTTAAAAACCTCCAAGGAAGGAGAGTCCACAACCTCCGGAGGGAGACCGTTCCACTGTCAAACAGCTCTTACTGTCGCAGGAGGTTTTACCTACAGTTTTATCCCCTTTTCTGTGACAACGTGAGGGAGCACCAAAGCAGCAGAAGGGGGAGCAGGACTGGGTGGTGGGAAACATATAGCTTCTGCCAAAACAGATGAAGAAAGAGTCTGGGGGTAAGAGTCTCTTTCCGAAAGATGGCCCACACTGCTATTTCCTACCAATTCATCCATGATGAATGGATGGTCAGTCAGGGTCTCTAGAACAGCGTTTCCCAAACTTGGGTCTCCAGCTGTTTTTTGGACTACAACTCCCATCATCCCTAGCTAGCAGGACCAGTGGTGAGGGATGATGGGAATTGTAGTCCAAAAGCGGCTTGAGACCCACGTTTGGGAAATCCTGCTCTAGAAGGATAAGTTCACAAAGTGCAAAGAGGGTGGACCAAACGCAGATACACGGCGACAGGGGTTTGGTTACGGATGCCACCAGAAATTAATCCCAACTTAGGATGAGAATCATTTGGGAGTCTGTAGCCTTTTTGCAGGACCACGGGGTCTATTCCTCTCTCTTCTCCAGAAAGCAGAACCCAAGCCGTGCTTCGGTTTTGCTCGGCGTTGGGAGGCCAGCGGCCACACACACTCACTCAGCAAGACGTTTTGCGCCTTGCCCTCTCCCAAGATGGGCTCGAAGATGCGCAGGAGGGGCTTGGCAAGCTGCTGCTCCAGGTAGTACTGCGTGTCGATGGGCAGGTTATTCTCCAGCACGTAGATGGGATCCTGGAGAAACAGGGGAAAGGCATAAAAGCAGGGAAGGGGAGGGTGGGTGTCAGGTTATGATTGCACCTTGGCACCCAGAGCACCCTCCTCCCTGCCTCTGCAGTCTTGCTGCCTAACCACCCTGGAAACCTGAAGGTAGGCAGTATGTATGGGGGTGTCGGGGGGTGTATATGCACAGGCCATAACATGGGAAGTTCATGGTAGCAGCAGTCAGTTTGATTCAATCAGTGCCTAGAGGTTTTGTCCTTCCTTCCCCGGTTCAGCAGGGAGGAAGAGAGGATATGAAAGTGGTAGAAATAGACCTAGTTACACCTTCCCCACCCCCCACAGATTAACTAACCCAAAACAAGATCCGGCAGAAGCATTAAAGCCAACCTAGTGAAAACCGGTGGGGAAGAGGGGCTCCAAAACTCACATAAGAAATTGCTTAGGAAGCTGCCTTGTACAGTCAGACCACTGGTCCATCCAGCTCAGTATTGTCTACACTGACCGGCAGCAGCTCTGTGGGGTTTTCTAGCCCAATCTGGCGGTGCTGGGACTGAACCTGGCGCCCTGCGGGCCTGTGAAAGCAGGTCCTCTTATCACTGAGCTACGGCTTCCTGAGCCCCACTTTGAGTTCCTGCTTCCAAGAACATTTTCCTCCTCGGAGCCTAATGGTGAATGGCCATCTCCCCCCCCCCCCCCCGAACCCCAAGTATTTTGCAGTGCTAACGGTGCACATTTCAATGCAGCTTTGCACCTGAAGAAGCATACATGTACAAGCCTGAATCCTTCCCCCCCCCCACACACAGTTACTGGTTCCTATTGCCCATCGCATCCCTCTCCCCATACTCACCTCAGATTTCATGTAAGCCGCTACGCCTTTGGCAGCGCCGATAATGACGTACGGAACCCGGTCCCCCAGGTTGGGAGCGCTGCCAGGATCCCGTCGACGCATCCTAAGGGGAGAAGACATGAGGAGGTGTCGCACGATGAGCCAGACTGGAGGGTGGCGCGCCAGGATCGAACCAACCCCCGAGGATGTGTTAAGCAAGAGAAGGCACTGCAGATCGAGACTTAGGAATGATTTCAGAGACAGAAGGGATCTGGGGGTGCATGTGTGTGAGAGTAGAATGACTTTAAAAGCAGTAATTTTGTTTGTTTTATGCTTGATGCACAAAAATTGAAAACCAGGCCACCTCAAACACCCAAAAGAATAGCTGGCAAAAATCTGGAAGGTAGCAAAGATATATATACATACAGAACTGATTAGAGTGAGAGATTATATACGACTTTTTATATGGTTTCATGTATTTTTGTTGTGAACTGTTCTGATATATTTTTTATGAAATAGCGCTCTATACATTTTTATAAATAAACTAAAGAAAAAAAGAGAAAATTTTAAGGTTCTATGGAATCCTCCAACTGCATTTATGAAGAATAAGTGTAAGTGTTGACAAATATAACAGCTTTTCTATGTGGCAAAACATGCATCTATGTATATTAAAGGCATTTATAATGTGTACATATTTAGCTTTCTGGATGTTTTTTTGAGATTTAATAAAAGGTGACTTTACTGAAAATAGACGCATACAAAACAGGACGAGTCCCTCAAAAGGAGGTGGAAGAAGTTAAAATGTGAGCTGCCAAAAAGCCCGACATGCGACCCCCAGGTGCGATAATGACGCTATTAACATATTTTCCAACAGCGGAGGCACCGCTGAGAAACATCTCCAAAAAGACAACAGTACAGAACGAAGCACGAGGGCAAACTGGTACCAGCCCTGTCCCGCAAAGGCGGCCCCGCCGGGGACACTTTCACCACCCAAGCTTTTGTTTGTCAAGAGGCAGCGAAGCAAAAGCAGCAGGTCTGTCACACCGGAACGTGTCTGTGCAAGGCAGATGAAGTGGCGGCAAGTCAGACAGGAAGCCCAGAGCAGGAGGGGTGGGCGTTGCAGAAGGTTCCACTTGCAGCTGCGCTGGCCATAACTATTTCTGCCCTTCCCTTCGGTCATGCCTCACCAGCTGCCCCACACCCACCTTTTTCCGCTGTCCTGAGGGCAGACGGGCCTCGATCGCTCAGGGTAAAGAAACTCGAGGGGGAGGGAGGAGGAGGAAGAGGAGAGACAGATGGTCCACAATACCCTCTTGCTCTCAAAACTCAAGAAAGGGGACCACAGAGCGGCCATAGAACGTAAGGACACAAGGAAAGCCTGCAGGATCAGGCCTGTGGCCCATTTAAGCCAGCATCCTTTTCTCACAGGGGCCAACCCCATGGGAAACCCGCACAAGAGCACTCTCCCCTCCTGCAGTTTCCACAAACTGCTATTCAACACAACCTTTGGAAGGTCCAAGCGGGGGTGCCAACTTGAATTAAATATTGGGCGGGGGGCAGGTACGCCCCACCCCACATAAGCCATCACATGACGCAGTGCACACACATCATTTGCATGGCAATGCCCGTCAACTTTGGGGAAGCCCAGCCCCCCTCAAATATTTTATGGGGGAGGAGGGCGAAGACCCCTCAGCCCCTAGGAATTGGCTCCTATGGGTCCAATGCACGGCATCTCCAGTTATGAGGATCTCAGGTGGCAGGGCTGGAGAAGACTCTGCTTGAAAACCTAGAATCATAGAATAGTGTAGTTGGAAGGCACCCCAAGGGTCATCTAGTCCAACCCCCTGCAATGCAGGAATCTCAGCTAAAGCATCCATGACAGATGGCCCCATCCGACCTCTGCTTTAAAACCTCCAAGGTAGGAGAGTCCACAACATCCCAAGTGAGAGAGTTCCACTGTCAGGCAGCCCATACTGTCAGAAAGTTCTTCCTGATATATAGTTACAGGTGGGTAGCCGTGTTGGTCTGCCATAATCAAAACAAAATCGAAAATTCTTTCTAGTAGCACCTTAGAGACCAACTGAGTTTGTTCCTGGTATGAGCTTTCGTGTGCATTTCAGTGTATCTGAAGAAGTGTGCATGCACACGAAAGCTCATACCAGGAACAAACTCAGTTGGTCTCTAAGGTGCTACTAGAAAGAATTTTCGATTTTGTTTTTCCTGATATATAGTTGGAATCTCCTTTCTTGTAACTTGAAGCCATTGGTTCAGGTCCTATCCTCCGGAGCAGGAAAAAACAAGTTTGTTCCATCTTCCATGTGACAGCCCTTCAAATGTTTGAAGATGGCTACCATGTCTCCTTTTTCGCAGGCTAAACATACCCAGTTCCTTCAACTGCTCCTCGTAAGGCTTGGTTTCCAGACCCTTGATCATTTTGGTTGCCCTCCTCTGCACACGTTCCAGCTTATCAACATCCTTCTTAAATTATGCTGCCCTGAACTGGACACAGTATTCCAGGTGTGGACTGACCAGGGCAGAATAGAGTGGTACTATTACTTCCCTTGATCAGGAAACTATAGTTCTGTTGATGCAGCCCGGAATAGCATCACACTGTTGACTCATGTTAAAGCTTGTGATCTACTAAGGCCCCCTAGATCCTTTTTACATGTAAAATGGTACCTTGGTGCTCAAACTTAATCGGTTCCGGAGGTCTGTTCCAAAATCAAAGCGTTCCAAAACCAAGGCATGTTTTCCCATAGAAAGTAAGGCAAAATGGATTAATCCATTCCAGACTTTTCAAAACAACCCCTAAAACAGCAATTTAACATGAATTTTACTACCTAACGAGACCACTGACCCATAAAATGAAAGCAACAATGTACTGCAGTCACACAATCTATCAATTCAGTAGCTGAACTGGGTTCCACACAGTCACGGAAACAAATCAAAAAGCCACAAAAACGCAAAAGAAATAGCAAAAACAGACAGACCTCAGCGTAACACTCAAAACAGAAGTGTGGCACTCAAAACGGAAGTATGGCACTCAAATCGGAAGCATAACACTCAAAACGGAGCATGTTTGGCTTCCGAAAAACGTTCACAAACCGGAATACTTACTTCCGGGTTTGCAGTGTCTGGGTTCCAAGTTGTTTGAGTACCAAGGCGTTTGAGAACCAAGGTACCATGCGCATGCACAAAGTGTGATTTTCAGGTTACGTACTTTTCGGGTTATGAACGGCAACCCGGAACCAATTAAGTACGTAACCCGAGATACCACTGTACTAGTAAGCCAGGTGTCGTCACCCCACCCACATCTTATATTTGTGCATCTGGTTCTGCCTAAGTGCAGAACCTTGAGAGAGATGCTGCCAGTTAGATAAATGATGGTCAGACCCAAAGGGAGTTTCATGTTCGGTCTAAATATGAGGGGTGTCTTGGGGTCAGGGCAACCACCCTTGTTCTCTTCGGAAGTGATGCATTTCCTTCCCCCTGCCCCCCAACCTAATAAGAAAAGGTGGGGGAAAGTGCCGCCTCTTCCTTTGCTCAACTCACCGCTCGGCCAGCTCCACATGTGCCTGGCGACCTGCGTATTCATCTGCTGTACGTGTCAGTTCCTTGGTGATCACCAGCTGTGAGATGTCAACTCTGTTGCAAAGCAGATCGGAGATCACCTCCTTGGCATGGGCCACGGCACCTGTAGGGTCCCTGCAGAGAAGGAAGCGCGGAATAATCTGAGCCCCTCCTCTCTTTCCCGCAGAAGAGAACCGTCCCCGAATGAATCAAGGTTCTGACCCTACAAGCAGGATACAGAAAGCTGGGACGCTATAGACGGGTTTGCTATTTGTAGGAGCCAGTTTCTAAGAGTTTTGTCCCAGCATCCAGGAATTTGAGATAAATATTGCCCAGCCTCGGATCATGCCCACAACTGCTCGGCAGATCAGGACGGGGCCTCGTCTCAAACAAACACCTACAGACCTATCTATGAGCAGCTTCTGTAGGCAGGTGTTGATGAGGTTTGCCACTAGGGGGCAGTTGTCTCGGCGCACGGTCTCGATGCCTTTACAGTCCATCTTGTCGTGCGTGTCAGGGTTGGAAGAGAAATAGAGGCCAGCATAGCGTTTCTTGTTGATCAGGAGATAGGGGAAGTACACCTGGTGCGCGGACAGATTGAGAAAACAGTAAAGGTCCGTGTTATCATATAGAAGACTTCAGGCACTAAAGCTGGAACTTATTTCAGAAGGTTCTTGTTGGGCAGAAGCTGGATAAGCTCAGTCATTAGAGCATGAGACTCTTAAATCTCAGGGTTGTGGGTTCGAGCCCCACATTGAGTGAATTATTCCTGTCTTAGGGGGGGTTGGACTAGATGACCCCGTGGTCCCTTCCAACTCTACAATTCTATGATTTTATGATTCTAGGATGAACAGAGACTTTTTTTTCTTCCAAATTATGATGGGGAGAATATGAGAACACAAGGGTTAAAAACCTCCTCGGGGTGAGACACAGTTGCTTTTTCAGCTGAAACAATGGATGTTTCAAGTACCTGTTTGAGTGCCACGGGAGGCTTGCTTTGAAATTAAAATAGCATTTTTGAAGAGCTCAATTTCCCCCATTAAGCTCACACAACCTCTGCCCATTCCATGTGGTCTCGAGGGTGCTCAGGCTTCCCCTCGGCCGCCTATTTACATTAACGGAAGATGGGTGCATTAATTGGGGTACATTAACGGAAGATAGGTACATTAATCCGTCATGGATACTTTAGTTGAGATTCCTGCACTGCAGGAAGTTGGGCTAGATAACTCTATGATTCTAATTGCACAGCAGATATCATAGATAACTCTATGATTCTAATTGCACAGCAGATATCATAGATAACTCTATGATTCTAATTGCACAGCAGATATCACGTCTAGCTAGGCCCTCACAATCACAGGGAAGATGCTATCAATGTTGACAAACTTCCTCAACATGTACCAGTGCAAAGGGATGTGCGCCCTTGGTCCTCTTCATTTCCCATCTCCTTCCTCCCTGCCCATCCGCTCCAAATGTCACCTCTATTTCCCACATCTTACGTCAAGGAGCTTCCTAGTGTTATATGGTAATCTTATGGCCGAGGGTTTCCAAAGTTACGAACCCAGCGGGTGGCGGAGGGAGATGGAGAGGCCCTTCTGAGACTCACCTTCTCAAACTCCAGCTTGATGGGGGGAATGAAATGGCTGGAGACCCAGGCAGCTGCGTCCCTGCCTATCTCCATGGCCTCGGCGACCGATGGCACGCCCAAGCGGCACATGACGGAGTCTGTGTCCCCGTACACTACCTGTTAGGGGAGAAGGCCGCAATGAAACTCTGGAAACTGCTACCCATCTCTCCGCGTCTCACAGCTTCCCAGCCGCAGGACAGCTATGCCAGCTGCCTCCACCACAAGCCACAGTGTGTCGCTTTCTCTTCCTCTTGCAGTTTCTGTCTGGCTTGTCTTCTGCCCCGTTTCCCTGTCTGTGCCACTTTCCCAGCCACAAGATCTCTTTCCCTTCTGACTGTCCTGTGGCCTCCCTGCTGCTACTCCTCCCCTACCAACGGCCACTGGGAGCGTGATAAATGCAGCCAAACAGACTATAAAAATGACACAATATCCAAATGGAAGACTGGGAAAAATTATGGAAAGTCAATTTAAAATTTACCGATTGTATACAGTGGACCCTCCGGATTAGAGATGTAAAATTTCCGGAAATTTTGAAGCTCAGAAAAAACCCGTTTTTTTGTGGGGGAAAACGGAAATTTTTGGAAAAATTGAAAAAAAAATGCTACATTAGCACTTCTTTTTTCTTTTCCAGACTGAAAGTCATTCTGTTACTTTAGAAACATAAAATATAACTATGGACAATTTTAACGGGCATAAAACTATCACAACTAGCATATTAAAAATATAGTGTATCTAAACAATTACCTGGTATTACAAACAGAATTTACTTTAAAAATAATATTTATTTGTATTTGTAACAAATGGAGCAACAATCTCCTGAACTGTTTACTAGTTTATGTGGAACAAAAAAAAAAAAACCTCCACAAAACAATTTTTAAAAATCCAGAAGTAACAATTATTCATATTTCCTCTCCACAGTATTTAAAAGAAACATTCTCATAAAAAGAACTGAAGAAGGAAGTGGGGCTAAGTTTCAATGAATGGGCATGAAATTTAATCAGAATCATTTTCTGAGCTGTAATTAAGTATATACTTTCAGGCCCTTTTTGCTGCTCTATATTTTCTTCCAGTGCTTTGAGGCCTAGTGAAGAGGAACAGAACCAATGCATACCACACGCATGCAAAAACAAAACTGAAACCTTTTTCTTTTCTGGTGACAACAGCACCTCCTAAAGGAAGAAATGTATCTTGTTCTTGCATTGGAGAGTTCAGTTTGTAACCTAGGACTTGCTTGTCCTCACAGAAATTAGAATAATCTGATATACCATACATATTTTTTAGAAATGATTTATAAAATATTTGAACCCCTTATCTTAACATATTTTATTCATCATGTTAAAATAAAACATCTATTTTTTTCAATTTTTCCGAATTTTTCCGGGCCTTCACATCTCTACTCCGGATATGAACTTAATTAGTTCTGAGGATCCGTTCGCACCCTGAAAATTACGTAAATAGAGGCGCGCTTCTGCACATGTGCGTGCAGCGAAACCAAGAAATATACAATTCCAGGTTCGCCGTGGCTGTAACCTGAAGATTCCATATCCAGAGGGATACATAAGTAGAGGTAAAACTGTATCGTTAAAAGAGAATTATATGAAAATGATGTATCGATGGTACATTACTGCTGCAAAAATGGCAAAAACGTACAGAACAAGCTCCAATAAGTGTTGGAAATGTAAAGAAAAAGAAAGCACTTTTTTTCATATGCGGTGGAATTGTAAAAATAATTTAAAATTATTGGGAAATGATTTATAATTAAATGAAAAGAATGTTTGAGACAACCTTTGTTAAAAGACCAGAAGCTTTTTTGCTAGGCATTTCAGGTCAAGATTTGCCAAAAGAGAAGAAGAAACTTTTTATGTATGCCACAAACGCGGCTAGGATATTGCTAGCCCAAAGATGGAAAAGCGGCAAATTACCAACTAAAAAGAATGGCAAGAAAAACCGATGGAATACAGTGGTACCTCGCAAGACGAATGCCTCGCTAGACGAATGCCTCGCTAGACGAAAAGCATTCGCTAACAAAAGGGTGACTCGCAAGACGAATTTCCCTATGGGCGTGACTCGCAAAACAAAAACATTTTGCGATTTTTTCCCCGTCAAACCGTTTTTTCCTCCAACCGTGCTTCGCAAGACGAAATTTCCGCTATACGACAGCACTCGCGGAACGAATTAATTTCGTCTTGCAAGGCACCACTGTACGCTGAAATGGCAAAGCTAACTGACTTAAGAGAAAAGGAACAGAGACTTTAAAAAAGACTGGGAACCATTTATGTTGTACCTACAGAAGCAATGTAAAGAAATGGACTCACTAGCAGGACTGGAGTTAAACGCTTACAATTAACAAAACAAATACAGTAAGTATAATAAGTATGATGGTAAAATGACAAGAGTATAAAATTATTTAATTTAAAGAATTTAATATTAAGATATAATGAAGCAAGCAGGAGAAGTTATTATGTAAAAAAAAAACAGAAGAGGAAGTTGAGGGAAGTTGTGGGGGGAGGGGGAAGCCTGGGAACTGCATTATTTGTTATTTGATTTGATGTTATTATGATAAAAATGTAAAGTTCAATAAAAAATTATATTTAAAAAAAGATAAATGCCGCCGAAGACAGTGTGTGAGGTGCCAGAACAAGGCCCCCAAACTGAGGTCGGACAGCTTTAGTACTGGCCATCTTTAACACTACCGCGGATGTCCTTCAAGGGCTTTCCCCAATCTGCACCACCCCAAAAGGAGACAGGTTATCCTGCATCCCCCCTCCAACCTTGGCGTCAGAACTGTAACCGTTGGCGATTGTGTACTTGGATTCCACCAGCTGCTTCGTCTTCTCAATCATCTGACGCCCAAACCCAGTCACGCTCTGGAAAAAGAAGGGTTAAAGCGATGTTATTTCAGAGGACAGACAAAAGGGCTGAAGGAGACTTTTGCTTACCGCTGTCTTAAAAGCTTAACCTAAAACCCCAGCCATACTTTGCTTAGCTATAGGGTTTTCCCTGAGCCTCAGGGATGCTACCGAGTTGCATTGCTTCAGAAACAAGAAGCAGCGCTCCCAACACCCGAGGACCACGGACAAACATCCCTTCCTGTCTCCAGAGTGCTCGAGGGCACCCTAATCTGCATGGAGCCGCATGCCATTTGCCCCAGATGCTGCAGATTGGATCGGAAGCGGGCAAGTCACCAGAAAATACTTTTGTGAGCTGGATCAGGCCTGGTTTAGACACTGCATTGTTGGAGATGCTGTACCCATTACACCCAAACATTTTCCTGCTGACGAAGCTTGTTGTTGTTGTTGTTCAGTCGTTCAGTCGTGTCCGACTCTTCGTGACCCCATGGACCAGAGCACGCCAGGCACCCCTATCCTCCACTGCCTCCCGCAGTTTGGCCAAACTCAGGCCAGTCGCTTCGAGAACACTGTCCAACCATGTCATCCTCTGTCGTCCCCTTCTCCTTGTGCCCTCCATCTTTCCCAACATCAGGGTCTTTTCTAGGGAGTCTTCCCTTCTCATGAGGTGGCCAAAGTACTGGAGCCTCAACTTCAGGATCTGTCCTTCTAGTGAGCACTCAGGGCTGATTTCTTTAAGAATGGATAGGTTTGATCATTTTGCAGTCCATGGGACTCTCAAGAGTCTCCTCCAGCACCATAATTCAAAAGCATCAATTCTTCGGCGATCAGCCTTCTTTATGGTCCAGCTCTCACTTCCGTACATTACTACTGGGAAGCTACCCTACAGAAATAAAACTAGGAAAGCGAAAAGCCATGAAGTTCAGTATTCCGCTTCCAAAAGCGGCCAACAAGATACCTCTGAGCTGCGACCAGCAGGTAACAAACGGGCAGTGGGCTTACCCTGCTGTTTGTTCCCAGCATCTGGGCACTCACGAGGTCTAGGATATGTTGCTTCCATTTATCTGTCACAGTTGATAGCTAACCTGTAGATAGCAGCTCTCTGCCCTGCATGGGTTTATCTAATCTTTCCAAAAACTAATCTAAGCGACTGGCAAGCAATGCCTCTTGTAGCGGTGGATTCCATGAAGTTTAAATTGGGCTTTTTGCAAGCAGTACTTCCTTTTGATTTCCCTGAACTCGCCGCCCATTAACTGCAGAACCTTGTTTCGTTTTCAAAGGTTCAGAAAGTTTGCTTCATAAATTATAGCAGGCCACAAGGATCGACACAACAAGGATGCCTATAGAAATTCAGTCCAGTCAGCTCGCGATAGCAAATGAGGGATAACTTAATAACCAACTGATTTACCAGCCGATCTGGTAAACAGGGAATCTGTAATAGGTGCTTCCCCTGTGTTTCGTTGACACTTGTGCATTGTACAGTCATACCTCGGGTTACGGCCGCTTCAGGTTGCGCGTTTTCAGGTTGCACACCGCACCAAACTTGGAAGTACTAGAACGGGTTACTTCCAGGTTTCGGCGCTTTGCGCATGCGCAGAAGCACCGAATCGCAACTCACGCGTGCGCAGACGCGGCGCTGCGGACGCTGCAGGTTGCAAATGCACCTCCTGCACGGATCGCGTTCGCAACCCGGGCGTCCACTGTACTATAAAACCATAACCTGACAAATCCCCTGAGTTTGAAGGGGGCGGGCAGGCTTACCTGAGAGATCTCAAGGCAAGGCAGCTTGCCCACTTGGGCTCCAGTGAAGCCGTACACAGAGTTGGCGCTGACCTTGAGCGCCAACTGCCGTCCGTCCAGCACTTGGCGCTTGAATGGGTCGGTCTCCTGCTTCAGTTCTCCCTTGGCCCTGAGCCAAAAATGGGAAAGAACAAAGAAAGAGTGAAGAATGACCACAACAGTTCTGTACTGGCCCCTCCCTACCTGCCACCAATGGGCAGGGAAATAATGCGACACCTGAGAAACTCAAATGCACATCCGTTAAGTGAAACTCTTTTTAACGGCCTTCTAAGCCCTCTGGATGGTGGTGATGTATATACCACCCTTCGTCAAAAGATCTCAGGGCGGTTCACGATATAAAAAGACAAGATACCGTTTCCATTAAAGTTTTCAACTATACATTTCCACCGTTAAATATCTATCATTGTAATAACTTTAATAAAACTTTTTTTTAAAAAAAATTACAAGATACTGTATTGCATCTGCCACACTTACGTTAAAAGAATGTAAAAAGAGTACAGTGGTATCTTGGTATTTGAATGTAATCCGTTCCGGGAGAATGTTCGATTTCCGAAACGTTCGAAAACCAAAAAAGCTTCAATACAGAAAACTCAAAACGGAAGACGCGTGGCATGTTCAACTTCTGAGGCACGTTCGAAAACCGAAGCATTTACTTCCAGGTTTACGGCGTTTGAAAACAGAAATGTTTGTCAACGGAGATATTCGAAAACCACTGTATTTGAATTTGAAATGCGGCATTCTTAATCAATGGGCATATGATAAGGAATTAAGGAGTCGCACCCAAAGTGCTTCAAGCTGTGTGTGTGTGGTGTGTGTGTGTGTGTGTGTGTTAATATTATTATAGCAAATTAGAACAATAGGTTGTATGACTTGGTTTTGCATTCCTAATTTGATGAAAAATAAAAACTCTCTTCCCCCAAAGCAACAGAAGTCCAACGTGAAATATTCTCATTGGAGGATGCAAAAATAAGAGGTTCCCTTCTTCCAGTGGTTTGCTTTCCCCCTCATAATAGGGCTATATCCTACCTTCCTTCCCCAATCCCCAGCACTGCCTCGTTTATTAAAGTGCCACTGCCAAATTCTAGATGACATATGCCTTTGCTATAAACGCCCTTCGCTTGCCACCTGCAAAACCAAGCTATACTCACTTCCATACCAGATCTCTAAATACCTTCAGCGCCAGGATTCAAAGTATTTAAGGTATCTCTCCTTCCTGCCATGCATCCCAGACATCCTTTCCTTAGAGCACCCTTGCAAATAAGCCTACAAAAGTTACCAGCCTGAAACGAAACATCACTAGCAAGGAGAGCTCCACTCCTCGGCCAGCATGGGAGCCTTTTGCATTTCTATGCTCTGTGAGGAGGAGAGGGCCTTCTTTCCTCTGGCATCTCCCACGTGGGTAAAGTGGGCAGGCAACAAGAGTGCTTGGTCCCTCCTCCACCAGCCTGATCACTCACCAACGTACACTTCCATGCACTCGCCTGCATCCAATTCCTTGTCGCCTGTGGCTACCAGGTGAGTTCTTTAAATACAAGGCTGCTTAAACCTTATTTCCCAGTCAGGGAAACCAGAACTCCTTCTCCAGAAGCCCAGTCTTGCACAGGAAGATGTCTTCCTATGAGCTGGATTATCGGCCCTTCTAAGTCAGGTATTGTCTACTAGGACTGCCAACAGCTGCCCAAGGTCCTGGTTCTGCTATCAGCTGGAGGTGCTGGGGATTGACCCAGGAACACTCTGTGTGCAAGGAAGGTGCTCAAACAGCAAGTTTTGGGCCTGCCCTCCCTTCTTCCAATTATCTTACACCCAAAAACTTCCCCAGTGCTCTACACATGTGCCTCCTACTTCACCTCTTGCGGGCAGCCAGGAGGTTCTCCAAGATTTCAGGCAGCAGCCCTTTGCGGACGGATTCCTTCACAAAATGGTCCCCAGTTGGGGTGCGGATGAACTGCTCTGCTGAAAGCCTAGTAGGAAGAAGCGACAATCTATCAGAGCCTAGCCACCCCCTTTATGCACAAAGCCACCCCAGTCTCCAGTCCCTCCTGCTATATGCCACATGACCCGGAAGCTATACACCAGCTCCCTCAGCCAGTAAAGCGAGATGAGCGCCGCAACCCCAGAGTCGTCCGCAACTGGACCTGATGGTCAGGGGTCCCTTTACCTTTAATATATGCCATTTGCATAGCTTCCATGGTCAGTCACCCCAATTCCCTGCTCCCTTAATTTTATCTCCCATAAGACCATGCCAGGAAAGAGAATAGCTCTCCCCCTTCTTCTGGGACATCAGTGATACAGCCAAGGTGGTCTCACACATTATTATTATTATTATTATTATTATTATTATTATTATTATTATTATTATTTGTATAGCGCCCTATACCCGCAGATCTCAGAGTGGTTCACAACATAAAATCGCAATATAAAAAACACCAATTACATAATAAAAACAAAAACAAAGACAACTTAACTTGACTTTCCTTCTTACTTAGGATCCCCCAAGTAAAAAAAAGTAAAGGTAAAGGACCCCTGGACAGTTAGGTCCAGTCAAAGGCAACTATGGGGTTGCGTCACTCATACTGCTTTCAGGCCGAAGGAGCTGGCGTTCGTCTGCAGACAGCTTTCCGGGTCATGTGGCCAGCATGACTAAACCGCTTCTGGTGCAACGGAACACCGTGACGGAAACCAGAGCGCATGGAAACGCCGTTTACCTTCCCGCTGGAGCGGTGCCTATTTATCTACCTGTGCTGGCGTGCTTTCAAAATGCTAGGTTGGCAGGAGCTGGGACCGAGCAACGGGAGCTCACTCCATCGCGGGGATTCGATCCGCCGACCTTCCGATCGGCAAGCCCAAGAGGCTCAGTGGTTTAGACCACAGCGCCACCCACATCCCCCATGTCAGACACCAGGGAGGAGCACTTCTCTCCCACCCCAGGGCTGCAAAGCTGGTCCCCTGACTCCTCCCTGCAGTTTAGGCTGTTGTTCCCTTCAATTAACTCTGCAGCCCTTTGTTTCAGATCCTTTCCCACTCACCCATAGCGCTCAACCGCCCCCTGTTGCAGCAGCGTGGTATAGCACAGGTTGTGAGCCATCATGATGGATGGGTACAAGGAGGAGAAGTCCAAGGTCGCTATGGGCACGTCATAATAGCTAGAAGAGAACAGTGTTATGCTCTTCCACCCCACCTTCGTACACAGAAACACAGGAAGCTGCCTCCTAACAATGAGTCGGGTCACTGGTCCATCAAGCTCAGTACTGCCTAAAGTGACCAGCAATGGCTCTCCAGGACCTTAACCAAGGGTCTCTCCCGGTCCTATCTGCAGATGCCAGGGATTGGGCCTGGGTCCTTCTGCAAGCTGTGAGCCATGGCCCTTTCCTGGCTCCAATAAAGTGTACACCTTACCCTAGGCCCCAATCCTTGGTTCCATCTCTCCCACTACCAGCCCCAGGACTCATTCTCATCAGAATCCTTCTCCCAAGGTAGAGCTTATAATAATAATTTGTTCTTTTTACCCCGCTCATCTAACTGGGTTTGCCCCAGCCGCTCTGGGCAACTTGCAGCAAATTAAAACGTTAAGGCACAGTAAAACATCAAACATTAACAGGGCTGCCTTCATATATCCTTTAAAAGTCAGGTGGTTATTTCCTTGACATCTGGTGGGAGGGCGTTCCACAGGGCGGGTGCCACTACTGAGAAGGCCCTGTCTGCCTGATTCCCTGGTTCCCCCTAAGGGAACTGCTAGAAGGCCCTGGGAGCTGGACCTCCGTGTCTGGGCTGAATGATGGGGGTGAAGAAGCTCCTTCAGATATACTGGCCAAAGCCGCTTAGGGCTTTAAAAGTCAGCACCAACATTGTGCTCCTAAAACATTCTGAGAGACAGTGTAGATCTTTTCTCCTCCATTGCTCCCAAAGTGGAATAACGTGGGCTCCAGCTGCCTTATCCTCAGCCCTACTCCTTCCTCCCCCCCCCCCCCCCCGGCTTTCATCCCTGCTCCCAAGATGTCACCCCCAGTGCTTTCCTGCACCAACTCACAACAGCCTGGGGGGGGGGGACCACGGCAACCTAAACCCTCACTCTTGATCCGGGGTTGGGGCAGCACATTTCCCCGCCTTCAGGTCCTGCCGGCCTTACCCTTTCAGAGGTTCAATGACAGTAGCCCCAGCGTAGTCTTCCCCACCTTCTGATTTCACCACCGGCATAACCAGATTCTGCTTCATGGCCTTTGGACAGGAGAGAAGTTGTCAGTTTGGGGTTTGCCTCGGCACTCACCCATCAGTCACAATGGTGGGTCTGTCCCACTTGCCTAATGTGCTGCCTGCCAATCCCTGCACTTCTTATTACTGTCGTACCTTGGAAGTTGAACAGAATCCGTTTTGGAAGTCCGTTCAACTTCCAAAACGTTCGACTTCCAAAAGCGCGGCTTCTGATTGGCTGAAGGAAGCTCCTGCAGCCAATCGGAAGCCCCAGCGGACACTCATTTCCAGTTTTCGATCGTTCGGGAGCTGGAACATTTGACTCCCAAGGCGTTCAGGAGCCGAGGTACGACTCTATATCAACAGAAACATAACATAATGGGGGTGGGGGGGTGGCCTGTTACCTTTCCGCTTTGGTAAGGTGCAGATGGCAAGTGGACATCACAAAGCTATTTCCAGTGAGGCTAGATAGCCCTAGTCAGACCTATAGCTCAGTGTTAAAATTATCCAGTCATCTGGTCACTCAGATTTGTTACATTACAAATACTGATACCACTATGGCCTCCTATTATACATGGCACTCCGTGTGGTTTTCTACACACAGTATTCAAGCACTTTCCTCCAGGTGACTGGGGCTAGCAGACCCAGAAATAAGCTGGCATTTCTTCCTTTAAAATCGGGCGAGGGAGAACCTTTGGCCTTCCAAATATTGTTGAACTGCAACTTCCACCATTGACTATGCTGGCTGGGGCTGATGGGAGTTGTAGTTTAGCAGCGTCTGGAGGGCCCAAATTTCCCACTCCATGCTTTAGAAGGCAGGAGCAGACATGCTTGCTAAAGACCTGAAGCTGCCTAGAGCAAAATGTGACAATGGGAAGTAGAGAAAGGACAAAAGGAAGGAGAGTTATCAGTATTTACTTTTTATTCATTCGCTTGTATCCTGCCCTTCCTCCCAAAGAAGCCCAGGGCAGTAGAAGGAAGAGCCTCCCCAAGCCCGCTTTATTTAAAGAAAAAGAAAAGCAGTGTGGTGTAGGGGTTAGAGTCGGGAAATTAAAAATCACTGCTCAAATGTGAATAAGGTGAATAGGCCCTAGTAAAATGTCTGGGTGGAAGGAAAGAGGAGCCGATCCAATAGGGTTTTTGTGAAGAGTGAGAGTTACAGTGCAATATTATCCACGACTACTCAAAAGTAAGCCCCACCAAGTTCAATGGGACTTGCTCCGAGGTGAGTGAATATAAGACTGCTGCCTTGGAATGCAAAGTGCGTTGCATTTTAGAACAAACATGTGCATGTTTATTAATGGAAAGCTTCCAAAACTCAAATGATTTCTGTGAACCCCTCTCTGACTAATATTTTTTATTATTATTATACCAATGTACATACACTGTCAGAAGAATTGGTCTTACATATATGATCTTAGCAGCCTGAATAATAATTGCAACTCCATGGAAAACAGCCCCGAATCCAAAACTGGATGCTTGGTACCACTCACTCTGGAATATAGCTTTCCCTATCGTCCAACTAAAGAGAAAAAGCCAGGAGCTCTCACCTGCCGGAGGAGCTGGGAGACAACCTTGATTTGCTGGCCACGCGACAAGAGATAGCTGAGAGGGACACCTGTCACTCTGGCCATCTCCATGTAGTTGATGACACACATGAGCTTCTCCAAAAGCCGCAGGGGCAGGTATGCGTCCTTGAGACAGTACACAGCCAGTCGTCGACGGGACTGGTCTGAACCATTCTGCAAGAGGATAGGGGAGAGAAAAGGCTTTTGGATTTGGAAAAAGCAGGAAAGAGACCTTTCCTTCTGAATGAACAGAAACAAAGGGGAGGTTCAGTGGGAGAGAACAGGTTCAGACATCTCCAGGCAGGGCTGAGAAAGACCTGAGAAATCTGCAGAGCTGCCACCACTCCGAATTGACAACACAGAGTGAGAAGGATCTATGGGCTGACATGGTATCCATGGTCAGCTTCCTCTGAAGAGACAAAGGTTATTTGCTTGAGGGATATGGAGAGCAAAAGCTTGCAAATTCAGAAAAAAGCAAATACTTTTGGATAAACGGGAACAGAAGGTGGATAAAGTTATTGGTTGTTCCATACTTTCCCCCACACTTTAAGAGCTATAAGCAGATAGGGTGTTGACAATTCCATTATCTAGTACAGTGTTTCCCAAACTTGGGTCTCCAGCTTTTTTTGGAACTACAACTCCCATCATCCCTAGCTAGCAAGACCAGTGGTCAGGGATGATGGGAATAGTAGTCCAAAAACAACCGGAGACTCGAGTTTAGGAAACACTGATCTAGTAGATTAACGGCCACCAAGAGAGAGTACCCTTGGTGGCGGGCCTCAACATTATGAACCAGTTGCTTGTTAAGTATCACAGGATTCAGAATCTTGGGCTAAAAAACCCTACCTTTTGGACAACCCATTTCTTGTTGTTTATATGCCTTTTGGTTTTACTTGATCTTATTGGCTGACATTTAGAGTTTCACCCCCCCTTATTGCTCCTCTTGAAAAAAAAACATTTAAAAAAATGTTTTAAATGTGCATTTTGGTTGGAAAGTCAGGTTAGAAATTTTCTACGTTAGTGGAGAAAGCACGGGAAAGAACAGATGGCTACAAGAACACCATTCCATAAACAAGAGGGCCTTCTGATGATCAGTGTACACAATTAAATGAATTTCTACAACCGTGAGAGTATAAAATCTGCCTTTTAAAAAAGTTAAGTTTCCCTAAAATCTAAATTATTGCTTGCAAAGATGATGGCTTTTCCAAGAGTCTCCCACGGACCAGGCACTAAACTCTAGGTACTTACCCTGCCTCAGACAAAACCAATATGAACCTAGTTTGTGCATTAATAAGAATCTCAATAAAGAAGCAGTTCTCAAATTCTGTCACACAGTGCTTTGTAAAGACCCTAAACAGATACAGCTTCATGCCAGCTCTTGAGCCCAGGAAACCTCAGAAAATGTTGTTCTGGGAGGCTAAGTGTGTTGAATTGGCACTAGTCACCAGGCGTTTGTTCTACGGAGGAAAGCTGCTAGGCCACAAGGTCTGGCTGCTCACTGTCACCTGCAAATCTGTGATGATAGAGTGTTGTACATCCTCCTTCTGCTCTTGCAAAAAGTGATAGCTGACAGCATTCAGCGTGTAGGAGCGCAGTTTGTAATCCCGCAGCAAAATCTAGTGAGGAAGGAAGAGAAGAAATGGGAGAGTGAGCATGCTCCAGTGGGCAGAATGCTGCTGGCCTCGTATTGGGGGGGCGGAGGGCTTAACATCTCTCACCATCTCTCAGCCCTTCATCTGCAAAATGGGTCTATCAGCCTTGCTCACCTGAAGCAGATCAAACTGGATTCTGCCTTCCATGTTAATGACTTTATTCTCTCGCCGGCCCATCTGCTTGGACTGGAAGGAAGAGTCACGGATGACGGACTTACGTGCAGGAATACGGCCCAGAAAGGGAAAGGTGGTGACCTGGGGTGCGGGTGGGAAGAGATGCAGAAAGGGAAGCTGTGAGCCATGGCAGGAAGATAAAAGCAGTGCAAGGACACTTATACGTAAGGCTGCAACGTTCAATCACTTAACTGGGTTCGATTCATTGAAAGTCCACCTGATTAACCGGGAATCAGATTTTCAAAACCGTTTTAAGTAAAAGGTAAAGGGACCCCTGACCGTTAGGTCCAGTCGCGGACGACTCTGGGTTTGCGGCGCTCATCTCGTTTTACTGCCGAAGGAGCTGGCGTACAGCTTCCGGGTCATGTGGCCAGCATGACTAAGCCGCTTCTGGCGAACAAAGCATTTGTAAAAAGTTCAGAGGGCAAACGCCATCTCATGTACGCATAGAAAAACCTATCAAGGGGTGCAGATAAGCCTTTGCGAGTGTGACAGTTCAGGCATTTACGGTGGGGGGCAGTGGCCAGCACCCACTGTTTCAAAAGATTCCACACTCCTGGCCTGGAACCTGTCCGACAAAGCAAAGTGTGGCCTGTTTTAATGCAGGAATAGCCACAGAACTGCACCTGCAGTGGCAGGCAAAACATGTACAGGGTCAGGGAAAGCTGGGCTCACCTTGAGGGTCTGGGCACGGGTGATGAGGTATGGGAGGTCAAAGTTCTGGATGTTGTAACCAGTGATGATGTCCGGGTCCACTGTTCGTATGAATTCTGCCCAGGCCTGGAAGAAAGTTGTGATATTTGGCTATATGGAGCTGTTGTATGCAGAACCTGTAATTGGGTCTGTCTAGCCCACTATTGTTTTCTCTGTCTGGCAGAGGCTTTCAGCAATCCAGGATCTCAGGCTGAGGCCCTTCCAAGCTTTGCCACTTGTTTGCAGGGGAATTGACCTGTGCATCCATGGACAGCTGTGAATCCAGAATGACTCCCAGGCTGTGCACCTGGTCCTTCAGGGGCACAGTTACCCTGTTCAGGACCAGGGAGTCCCCCACGCCTGCCTACCCTCTAGAAACAGTACTTCTGTCTTGTCAGGATTCAACTTCAATTCGTTAACCGTCATCCATCCTCCAAACCCCTCCAGATACTCACACAGGAGATTCACCACCGTTACTGGTTCCGATTTAAAAGAGAGGTAGAGTTGGGTATCATCCGGATACTGGTGAACACCCAGCCCAAACCCCCTGATGATCCCCCCCAGGGGCTTCATATAGATGTTAAAAAGCACGGGGGAAGAGGACAGAGCCCTTTAGTTCTAAATTTATTAGTATAGGATAGTATAATATGTTTAATATATTTATAGGAAACCCACTCAGGGCAGCTTCCAGCATGTGATCCACAAGGATATAAAGGATAAGTTTAAAACCATGAAACACCATCAACACCATAACAAATAAAAGAACAAGGGTTGGCAATAATGCAAATTGTAAGGGAAATTCAGCCCAGTAGGAACAATAAAATATAAACCAACACTGACTTGCGTGTTCATCCTCTGAGGCCCTTCTTCATGCACCTCCTCCATGAGGTCTGGAGGGTGGCAACACAAGCACAGGGCCTTTTCTGCGGTGGCTCCCCATCTGAGGAATGCTCTCCCTAGGAAGGTTCATCTGGTGCCTTCATTGTATCTTTTTAGGCACCAGGCAAGAACATTCCCCTTCAACCAGGCCTTTGGCTGATTAATATTCTACAGCCTTTTAAATGTGTTTGTGGAAGTGGGGGGTGTTACTGTTTCGTTGCTTCTACTTTGACCATTTCATTTGTGCTTTTTATCTTGTGTGGTTTTATCTTGTGAACCGCCCTGAGATCTTTTGATGAAGGGCACTATATAAATCTAATTAAATAAAATCAGAAAAACAGTAAGCGGTGCCATGCCAATATACAAAGCCAAGTCGTGTCTGTCTTTGAGAGAAAGCAATTTTAAACAAATGGGGCTTCAGGGCCAGGTGAAAGGCCTATAATGACGAGGGCTGTTATGAATTTCAGCTGCAGCAGAGCTCCATAGACATGGGGCGCCTAGGCTGTGAAAGCCCCATGCCCCATACCTGCCAGTCTAATTGATCTTGTGGGCACACAGGTAGGGACTCTAAAAGCAGGTTTCCAAGCGCAGGAAGAATGATAAATGGGTGGAGAAGTCCTTCAAGTAGCCTAGTCCCAAAATCGCTTACGGCTTTGAAAGGTCGACACCACCAGTGCTTTCAAAACTGAGCTCCTCAAACACATTGGCACAGCAACCACTACAGCCGGTACAACATAGGTGTCACACGTTTCCAATATCCTGGGAAGCACTTTTGTGCCTTTAAAAGCAGCCCAAGCATAAACCACAACAAACGTAACCTGCTGAGAATATTGGATGTAATATCTAATTTTATCTCCACACTGGGATGAACAATATAGTAAAATACAGTGACACTCAACAACTCTGTCACATGAATACATATAAAGATTTGTGACAAATGTACAAAAAGGAACCCAATACGTATGGATCCCATAAAATGAAATAAGAAGTCCAAAAGGTACTGTAAGCAGAACAAGGTTTTCCCGGAATAAAAATCAACCTGTTTCGCCTTTCGGCTTCTTCAGCAGCTTGAGACCTAAATGATATGAAATGATGCAGTTGAAAATCTATTCTTATACTGCAGTCCATCCTGGGGGTGTCAATAGAGCGCGGGGTAAATGACGCAAAATCTATTATCTTTGGATAGGCTCACATTTGTTTTTGTAAGTACATGCTGTTAAAAACAAACAAACATCCCCATGGACTGAGCCAGATAGCTTAGTATGTACATCTCCATAAGCAGCATTCCACTGCAACACCCAGGGGCCTCCACCACTGCTCAGATCCTGCGCACACTTATCAAGGCATTTTCTAGCCCCGATATCGCCCCCATTACCTTGAGCAGCTCCGCCTCCTTTTGGAAGCAGAGCACCTGGGAACCCACGATAGGGGCACAGCTCTGCAAGGTGAAGACATTGCGCACGAAAGGGTCCTTCTCCCCCTGGCGGAGGACCATATTGGCGATCTGGATCACTGGGTCCTTCTCCGGTTCGGGGAAAATACCTTAACGGGGAAACGAAACAAAACGCAGGATGGGATCGTCAATGGAAAAACTGACAGCTCCCCACTGCCTTTCAGGGACTGTGGAATTGGCTATCTGTTCTGGATCGTAGCAATGATGAACCCACTGTTATGGTTTAACCCCTTCACTTATAACACCCGCCCACACCAAATAGTTAATCTCACAAGTTCTTCCGAGTTCATACACTGCCAGGGTATCTTTTGCCAACTCTAAGCCTAGAACCTGCCCTTGATAATACACTAAGACTTAGTTAAGTTATTGTTCGCTCTGAAATCTAAGGAACGGCCACCTGACCAGGGAAAATAACAACCCCCAGCTTGTCAGGCCTACTGCACAAACCAGCACATAACAATACACTATTTCTAGTGGGCTGACTCAGATTGCCTGCAAAAATGACCTCAGGAAGAGCCATTTCAGTGTTGAATGTATGCCTTACTGAAAAGGCCTATTTAGACCGAGATATGTTTTAGATAATGTATGGAAGTGAGAGCTGGACCATAAAGAAGACTGATCGCCGAAGAATTGATGCTTTTGAATTATGGTGCTGGAGGAGACTCTTGAGAGTCCCATGGACTGCAAGAAGATCAAACTTATCCATCCTTAAAGAAATCAGCCCTGAGTGCTCACTGGAAGGACAGATCCTGAAGTTGAGGCTCCAGTACTTTGGCCACCTCATGAGAGGAGAAGACTCCCTAAAAAAGACCCTGATGTTGGGAAAGATGGAGGGCACCAGGAGAAGGGGACGACAGAGGATGAGATGGTTGGACAGTGTTCTCGAAGTTTGGCCAAACTGCAGGAGGCAGTGAAAGATAGGCGTGCCTGGTCCATGGGGTCATGAAGAGTCGGACACGACTGAACGACAACAAAAAGTTTTAGATTTGTAAAACCTTGTCATTTGTTATAAAACTTATGAAGTTACTCAGCAGTGTTCTGGCTAACTAGCCTCCCACCTACCAGGACCTAAAAAAATTATCATCATGTCTTGATCCCACCCCACCCCCCAACTTTCCCCGATACCTTTGCGCCCAGCACATTCAATGTCGAAACTGAGCACACGCAAGGGGGCAATGCGCTGCCACTCTCCCTCGGGCGGGTGGCTCACGAAATCCATCCAGGCGATATCAGCCTCCAGTTGACACAGCGACACCTGGGGGTGAGGAGGAAAAGGGAGAATTAACGAGATATTCCTACAGCCGCTAACATGAAGTTTTCAGCTTTAAAGATTTCCTATCCTAAGACTGCACACACTGTGCTGATATCTTCCAGAAGAAAATATCCCCCACTAGGCACCAAACACCAAACTCTGCTCAGGTCCATCCAACTAAAAGTTATGCCAACTCAGCCATCCCCAAACACACCTTTCTCCACCTGCTCAACTCTACACTTTCAGAAACCAGCCCTCTCCCCAACCCCAGCACCTTGGGTGGGTTATCCTTGCTGGATTCTCCAGCAGGCTGTTCTTGTCGCAGGCGATACTTTCCAGCAGGCAGTTCAATCCAGTTGCAGCCAACAACATCCCGGTCCACCATGAACCTAAGTTAGAAGAGAAATCTTGGGTTTGATGGGAGCTGGGTAGAGAAAGACTGGGGGGGGATCACACCTTTCCCCCATCTGCCTCAGATATAATGCTGGAGAGGAGAAGAGAGGAGAGGAGAGGAGAGGAGAGGAGAGGAGGGAAAGGAGATGGGAGCGTTAAGGGAACTGAGGCAAACAGGATGTTTCAGCAGATGCGTCACACTCAGACTCTATCCAGGTGTGCTTGTAACACACTTCTACCTATGTCCCACACTGCAGGTTCACGGTCATTTGATTCTGATGGGCAAGTAATGGCATCTCTGCAAACATACCTGGAAATGTGTGTTAAGACCAAAACTTCACCCTGTCCTCTCACATAATAAATAATAATAATAATAATAATAATAATAATAATAATAATAATAATAATAATACAGTGGTACCTCGGTTTAAGAACAGCCCTGTTTACGAACTCCGCAAAACTGGAAGTAGTATCCCAGTTTGCAAACTTAACCTCGCTCTAAGAACGGAAACCGAAAGGTGGACGGGCACCGGAGGCAGGAGGCCTCATTAGGGAAAGCGCGCCTCGGTTTTAGAACAGACTTCCAGAATGGATTAAGTTCGTAAACCGAGGTACCACTGTAATAATAATAATTATTATTATTCTGGTTGGGTTTTCCCAGCCACTCTGGGCGGCTCCCAACAAAATATTAAAAACACGATAAAACATCAAACATTAAAAACTTCCCTAAACAGGGCTGCCTTCAGATGTCTTCTTAAAATCAGATAGTTGTTCAAATCAAATCAAATCAAATCAAATTTTATTAAACGGTCACAGACCAAATCGTCCTCTTCAGCTAGTTGTTTATTTCCTTGACATCTGATGGGTGGACATTCCGCAGGGCGGGCGCCACTACCAATAAGGCCCTCAGAGCTGGACCTCAGTGTCCGGGCAGAACGATGGGGGTGGAGACGCTCCTTCAGGAATACTGGGCCGAGGCCGTTTAGGGCTTTAAAGGTCAGCACCAACACTTTGAATTGTGCTCAGAAACTTACTGGGAGCCAATGTCAGTCTTTCAGGACCCATGTTATATGGTCTCAGCAGCCACTCCCAGTCACCAGTCTAGCTGCCGCATTCTGGATTAGTTGTAGTTTCCGGGTCACCTTCAAAGGTAGCCCCACATAGAGCGCATTGCTGTAGTCCAAGCCTATGCAGTCTGAGCCTCTGCATATGCCACACATTCCCAAGCAACCGTGAGGGCTAGAAACTGCATTCTGCTGAAGCTGTTTAGCTCTGATTGGTTGAACAGAGCAGGGTGAAAAGTGCCTGCTTTCTGAGGAGGGAAACATGCAAACATGGGGTTGGACTGTCCTACCTGATTTCAAAGTCAATGTTCGATTCGTAGGCTTGATAGTGAAGCACTCCCAGCGTCCCACAGCGTAGTCCCTGTTCCAGCAACCTCTTGGCTGGTGCAATTAGCCGGGGCATTGCCATAGTGATTTTCAGGAAGGGTGCAAGATGTTGCCCGTGGTAGCCGTACATGTCTAAGTGAGCAGGGGAAGAGTCTTAAGGCCCTGGGGGAATTCAGACCTTACCAGAAATCCCTATCTCCTCCCGTTCCTGACATCTACAGCTTTCAGATCTGCATCTTACTTCTTCCCTACAACCTTGCACATCTAGTGGAGACCGCAAGCGCTCCAAGCAGGAAGTTCATAAACATTAGAGTTGTAATGTTTCATAAAGCTATTTACAAGCATAAGGACTAGGATCGGTCAACGACTTTAGAACTCTTTTGCTCCTATTATACATACAACACAATCTTGCCTATTCAGGCCAGACTCAACCGCTACAAACAGCACGGGGAATTGAGCATGAAAAGGCAACACTGTTCCGGGTGCTAAAAGAACAAGGCTGCTGTGATTTTAATGCTCAGCAGGCATCCCAAATCTGGATCTAACACAGGGTTTCCCAAACTTGGGTCTCCAGCTGCTTTGGGACTACAATTCCCATCATCTCTGACCATTGGTCCTGCTAGCCAGAGATGATGGGAGTTGTAGTCCAAGACCCAAGTTTGGGCAACCCTGGTCTAACCCAACCATCTTTCCAGACACAGGGGATGCCTACACACAAACTCTCTTGTGCTCACTTTGCTTGTTGCAGATCTCCACTGCCAGAACAACTTGGGTCAGGCCATCTTTGTTGGATCGCATGTCCCGGATGACAGCCGCATTCAGTTCCCGCTGAAAGTCAGCCAGATGCTCTGCTTGGAATCCTGGGAGAAAAGTTAACAGGAAGAGGAAGGGGAGCAGGAGACTGACTAAGCTGCAGAAGAAAGGAGGGTGGTTTGGGGAGAGCCCCTCCCCCTGTAGCCGAACACTCACCAGCCTGGGCAGGCACATAGAAATAGGGGGCAAAGCCATGGATGTGGCAGCAGATACTGTTGCCGGCTCCAGTGACTCCAAACATCCGCAGGACAGGAACTGGACCCTGGGTGGATCCTGGGAAGCCAGGGAGGTGAGCGCCTGCCTCAAGAAGAGAGAGAGGCTGGATCAGTTGCTGAATGTTGATAATGTACGATTTGTATTTAACTATTTAAATTACAATTGTCTTTCCACTAAAAAAAACATCTCTAGTGAACCATGTATGATATGAACTGAAAAAATGCTCTAGTCTCTTTTAGACCACCTCTGACTTTTTAATATATATTTTTAGCAGAATCGGCCCACATTATTTTTGTACATTTTCCATTCCACAACCTTTAAGGGCTAGCAACTTAACATTTGTTTTCTTTCAAAACGAAAGACTTCACAAGACTTTGTGCACAGATTTCCAAAGATACCTCCCTACAAGCTTGCCATGATACCTTTCCTCAACCCAACCATCAGAAAAATGGGACTACAACTTATCTGGGGAATTCCAGACTTTACCCGCTCTGTCCGGCAAACACGGCTAAGAATATTATGGGGCTATTGTAGCTATCAAAAGCCCCAGGAAGTATAACAGCTTCAGACTTCCCTTTCTGTAGCAGAGAGTTATTGTTCAGTCAGGCAAAGGGAATACCTAGTTCGGCAAACCCCTTCCCAGGAGGAATGGAATCCATTCTGCAGCACCTTCAGGACCTTTTCGTCAGCATTTTATCTGCTTATGCACTCACCCACATAATAATCTAGTTCCACTTGCTGGAAACACAGAGCTTCCTCCTTCGGGTTTATTTTGGGAGGTGGTGGTCTCTGCCATTTTGGATTCTGCACCGATGAGAAGAGATTACCTGAAGGGAGCAGAGAAACTCACATCAATCACGACCATCAATTCTCTTTCGACCAAGTACAAATTTGGAACGGCTAAAGATCTTGCTCCTCCCAAGTTCAAACTGCAAAGAGTAGGAAGAAGAGAGATGGGGCAGCACCAAAAATAAAAATAAAAAGGAAAGGCAAAGTCTCACAGTGGTTTCAGTTGAACACAATATGCAATGTGCTCAATGTTGCTCAACATTACTCAGTGCCACGTCTAGAAGGCCCATGGTTTTCCACACCTGGTTTATTGCTGTAATTCAGCATTCAGCATTTTGTTTTTATGTGCCACTGAATGCTGAATTACAGCAATAAACCAGGTGTGGAAAACCATGGGCCTTCTAGATGTGGCTGAACTACAATTCCCATCATTCCTGGCCACTAGCCATGCTTGCTGGGGCTGATGGGAGCTGTTCAGCAATATCTGGAAGGCCAAAGGCTCACCATACCACCAACAAACATACGTTTTGCTTTGCCGGTCCCCTGCCCAACCTTTCTGACACATTTGCCTAGGACACTCTGCTCCCTATCTGGTACCCATGTAACTCACCAAAGGGGATGACATCAGGTACCAGCTGTGCTTCCTTCACCTCCAGAGCCATCTCAGCCTCTACCTCATCCAAAAAAGCCAGTTCCTCTTCAAACTGTGAGGGGCCATCCTCCTCCCAATCACCTCCTCGTGACTTCTTCCGCTGGGAAAGAGTAGGCTCCCCCACAGAAGCCTTCCGTTTGCTTTCCATATTGGCATTCCTAGAAGAGAGAAGAGCGTCCCACATCAATAGCCAAACCAGTTCCTCATAAATGTCACAGTCTTCCCCAAAGACTTTCCACAACTCCTGGTTACACGATGAAAGCAGACAGGGATCTGTCAACCAGGGTAACCCATGTGGTGCCCTCCAGATTTTGATTAAGGGTGATGGGAGCTGTAGTCCAACAACACTTGGAGAATTATCCCTCATCGGCTATCCCTGACCTAAACTAGGAATATTCCAAAGCCCCCTTTGCAGCCACTGTTCACATTATACATTGCTAAAAGGTCCAGTACTCTCATGGAATTGTGCTTCCCTGCCACGACACCTAGCCACTGCACCCACCCACAAATGTGGCACCAGCTTTCACCTATTCCCGATAGTGACAACCATAATCTGCACACTTTGCCTATAATGATGCACAGCAAGAATATGTAAATCCTTTCTGCTGCATGCATTCACACTGACAGACTAAGTTCAAAGGCCAGTGATTATAATTAAGGCCTTGCACATGAAATAAATAAAAACAAAATTATGTTTGTTTTACTGAAAGGCAGCCTCAGAGGTTGCAATGAGCAAGCTAAGGGAGTCTATTTAACACTTCCCCTGCCTGTCATTTATCCACTCCAAACTCTTGCCCCAAAATGTTTCCCCACCTGCCAGGTAGAAGTTATTCTGAGCAGATAAACAGCAGGAAGAGAAATAGTAAAGCAACTCTTCCTCTTCCAAATTGATCCTCTGCTCAAAATGACAGCTTCAATCAGCTGTTTTTCCAAAAACCACCCACCCCAAACCTGCAAACATATATGCAAAGCTTCAGAATATATATTTTGTGAGTTTGGCTACGAGTTGTCTTTAAAGCATATAAGGATGGTCATACTGAATCAAAGTAATGGGTCGTGAAGATCAGCATTATTTCGCCAATGACTGGCCAGATGCCCCCAGGGAAATTCACAGGGCGGGTTGACAGAAACAGCCATCATCACCTATGGCTTTGCTCCTTCAAGGCTATCAGAGGT
Source organism: Lacerta agilis (assembly GCF_009819535.1). Classification (NCBI taxonomy): domain Eukaryota; kingdom Metazoa; phylum Chordata; class Lepidosauria; order Squamata; family Lacertidae; genus Lacerta; species Lacerta agilis. Next base: position 35,713,448 of record NC_046325.1, on the reverse strand, counting down.
AGGCAGACACAACGAAAGCTGCACTGCATGAATTTTACACAATTCTTTTTAAAGCCATTTCCCAGCAGCTATTGATGAACCATTGGGTTTGATCCAGAAGGGAAGCTCTTTGGAGCAAACACGGAACCAGAATCAACCACGGACAAGAGCAGTTAAGAACCATAGGCCAACCACCCGCACACCACTTCCCCGCTCCCCATGATCAAGTCCACCTATCCTACCCCAGGGGTGCCAGCTTTTATAAAATATTGAGCGAGGGGCGAGGTAAGCCCTGCCCCACATAATCAAATCACAAGACACCCTTTGAAAGGAAAAGCCCATTAACGGGGGGGGGGTGGCCCCCTCAAATATTTTATTGAGGGGGCCAAAACGACCTAAGGCCCTAGGAGCTGGATCCTATGCCCAACCCCCACCTTAACATGCTGCCCTCTTCTTTCACTGTATCCTGGTCTAGTTTAATGATGATAATAATAATAATGTTATTTATACCCCGACCATCTGGCTGCGTTTCCCCAGCCACTCTAATTTCCTTTTCCACATTCGTTTTCCACACAACCCTCCTCCCAAGAGCACCCAGCACCCACACCACTCCCAATTGCTTCCAAGAGTCTCCAAGAGTCCACACTTCCTACTGCCCCTAACCCGGATGGGGGGGGGGGACACACAGCCAAGCGGGCCTGCAGATGTTGCTGGACCCCCAACTACCGTCAGACCCAGGCTCCCTGCCTCAGTCTCTGCCCCCAGGGAACCCCTATGGGCTCGCTCACGTCACCCACCCTCTCCCCATACCGGCAGCCCAACCCGCAAAACCACTTCAAAACCGCACACTCTCACCTCACTACCCCCTATTCCCTCGACCTGTCTCTCCCGCCAACAAGTTCAGGGGAGGAGCCTGCCTCTCCACCCCCTTGTTGCCATGCCTACCCTCTTCCCATTGGCCACCGCCTCTGTGTTTTCTTCATCCGGGTAGCGGCGGGAATCCAAACTCAGCCTTCGGCGAGTGGTCAGATGGAACACGCATGCGTAAGACCTACCCTCCGGTCGGCCGCCGCCGCCATGTTTGGAGTGGCAAAGGGGGGGGGCAGCCATACCTTATTGAGCATGCGTCAATGCTGGTGGCCGGGTTTCGGCGGGTGGGCGGGGTGACTGGACTTGGGCATAGGCGAGTACGCATGCGTAGCCTGATTCATTCATTGTCACTTAATTACGTTTATATCCTTCCCAGGGATATAGTGGCAAATTCAGAAGTGCAGGGTCCCTTCTAATATTACACAATAACCTTCCAACTGCACAGTAGAAATAAACGTGATGCATTGCAACAATATATGCAGATCCCCACGTGCTAGATCTTCTATTTTCTGTGTACATCTGTGGGCATGTTGGATCCATCAACCTCTGATGGATGATTTAGAAGGGTTGAGTCCAGCAACACTTTCGCTGCCGGGTGTCCTTGCATAGACAAAACAATCTCAGGCTTCTGTTACTTCTTGAAACTTCTCTATTCTTCTGTTTCTGGAACAAATTATTCTCTCTCACACAGAGAGAGAATATCCAACAGGGCAAATGATTTTGAGCGCTCCAATGTCTCTTTTTCCAAGCGAGTTAAGGTTACCAGATTTTTTTCAATACACCCGGAGACACTTTTCAATTTCAATGGATTTTGTATGGGGACTGATTTGTAAATCTGGGGACTTTCCCCGGGAAACGGGGACGTCTGGTAACCTGAGGTTATGTTTCCTCCAATCGACACACTGGACGAACCCAGAGTGGTTGAAAGGCTCCCCTGTCATGCTGAGGGCAGGGGGCCTCTAGGAACGCTGGAGACAAGGATCCTGCTGTAGAAATAGCAATGAGCCATTGACCCCTTGCAATGCTGCGCCACCACACCTCTGGTCCTGCCTTTACCCCAACGGGACTCAGGGTGGTGTACATGGATCCCATCCCATTTTATTGTCACAATAAGTAATCCTGTGAGGTATGTTAGGTTGAGATTGGGCCACGGTCACCAGCGTGCTACGTGGCTGAGTGGGGATTTGAACCTGGGTCTCCCCAGCCTAAGTTCACCATTCTAACCACTACACAACATGGCCGTAATTCTTTTCTTTCTTGGATGTGGTTTCGCCTCCTTTTCCCATGTGATGATGTAGTTGGGAAGCTGAGCAAGGGCAGTGGCAGCGAGGAGAACCTGCGATTGGAAGCTTTGGCTGAATGGGGCATTAAAGGTACAGTGTACATCATATCTATTCTTTCTGCATCCAGATAAGCAAGGGGCATTATCACAGTTCAAGGAAACATTCCAACCAGGCAAAAGCACCTGATGAGGATGGTAGGGGGGGCTGCATTTGCCCCCCGCCCCCGACATTGGCGTAGTTGCCCCCCTAAATCAAGTAAATAAATAAAAATACTTAACTAAAGGTATAAATTGTAGAAAGGTTTTAACAGATTTTCCTGAGCACTTGGGGTCAAAAGAAAGTAATTTAAAACAACTGTTGAGACATTTCATTCCAAATCTGCTAGACAGAACCAGGCAGAGGGTGACAATGACATGTGGGTGTGCTGCCGCCACCCCAAACATAAATCCTGGCTATGCCCATGCCCCCCAGGACTGATGTATCCCATCCTGGGTTTAGATAAAGCAGCCTCAAGGAAGCTAGCCTTTCCACTTCCTCTCTAGCAGTCTTCCCCCTTTCCTGCTCTCCCCTGCCCCCAACTGAGTGGTTAAAATGACAGCACTTAGGTAGGAAGTTGAGCAATTTCAAAGCACATTTTGTCTCTTCTCTCCCCCCCCCCCAGTACTGTACTGTAGTAGCATTGCAACTCAGTTGGAAATGTTGAATGAATTGCTTCACATAAAGTGGGAGTCAGCAACTTAGCAGCCCTTCGGCTGCATTTGGCCCAGCCTAACTCTCTGCTTCCCACTTGACAGCCCACATTCCTCAACTTATGCACAAATCTTTCGCTTTAAGGCTAAGATACAAAAACGCTTGCGTGTGTAAGCACACAGTACTCCCTGATTTCCCCCATCAGTTGTGATAGTTTTCATACCAAACCTTCAGCTTTATGCACAGTTACTGGGCATAAGCAAGACCTTGCACAGATCTCAAGCAGGCAAAATGGAGACGTAGTGTTGGGGAGAACACGTGGCTGAGCATCTCCAGAAAGCTGGGATCGGGACTCTTTTTTGCACTCATGCAAGGCTGCCCTTCAGAAGCGGAAGCGGTGAAGCACAAGACCAGTGCCAGCAAAGAACTTGCTGGACAAAAGACACACTCCGTCAATTATAAACAATAATTTTTCATGTCTATACATACTTGATTGTCGAACTTAATCCGTTCCGGGAGTCCGTTCGACTCCCGGAACAGTTCAAAAACCAAGGCGCGGCTTCCAATTGGGTGCAGGAGCTTCCTGCACCCAATCGGAAGCTGCATCAGACGTTCGGCTTCCAAAAAATGTTTGCAGTCTGGAACACTCACATCCAGGTTTCCGGTGTTTGGGAGCCAAAACGTCCGAGTACCAAGGCATTAGACAACCAAGGTATGACTGTATTGGATATGGGCAAGCCTCTCTACACAGCTTAGGCATCAACTCCTAGGGGTGAGGCAGTTTTGGCCCCCTGGATATTTTTTCTGAGAGGGTCGTGCCCCCTCAATATTCAGATGACATTACATCAGCCCCCCCCCCAATCCTGTGGAGAAGCAGGCACCTCTGTTACGCACTACCACAAGAATTGATTCTTGCAATGCATTCTGTGTGGGGCAGCCATGCCTCCAGAGATTCCAACTGGATCAAAATGCTGCAGCAAGACTGCTGATGGGGACAGAACATTGCCAGCACATGACTCAAAAGGTTGCATTGGCTTCCCAGATGCTACTGGGGACCAGGTTCAAGATTCTTGTGTCAGATTCCATTGCCCTTAACAACACGGGGCCCCAGGTTACCTCAAGGGCCAACTGATTCCTTATATCCCTACCCTATCACCAAGGCTTTGGGGGGGGGGGAGTTTTTGTTAGCTGGTTGCCTGTGGCTTGGACCACAGAGCTCATAAGTTCTAGAAGTCCTGTGCTCAGTATTGAGGGCCCACTTCTGTGAAACACCCTCATAGCTGAGACTGGTGTAGACCACTGAACTTCCAGTACCTACCAAAAACTTATAAAAATATATATTTTAAAAATCCAGCAGGTATTTTAACTCATTTCTGATTTTGTAATTAGTTTTTAACATGATTAAAAAAAATAGTAATACTTTATTGCATTTGTTGGGCTTGATCTACACCACTTAAAAGCAGAGCTTTCCAAACTTTTCATGCTGGTGACACACTTTTTAGACGTGCATCATTTTGCAACATGTTAATTCAGTTTTACTACCAAACCGGGAGGTTAAACTAACCCCTTATAAGAGATATGGACACATAGCGTGCGACACACCTAAACACCGCAACCGACACACTAACGTGTCGCGACACACAGTTTGGAAAGCTCTGACTTAGATACAGTGGAACCTCGGTTCCCGGACACCTCCGTTGTCGTACATTTCAGTTCCCGAACGCCAAAAACCCGGAGGGAAATGCTTCCGTTTCCATACGTTTTTCGGAACCTGAATGTGCGACACGAATTCTGCCTAGTGCAAGAAGCTCTTGCAACCAATGGGAAGCCGTGCCTCGGTTTTTGAACGTTTCGGAAGCCGAACGGAATTCTGGAACGGATTTCGTTCAAGAACCGAGGTACCACTGTATTATTGTAATTAAGCAGTACGATAAATTGCTGGAATAAACAAACAAGGTTAATGACGTGACCTGTTTTGATAAATGGTGTCAATTTTTGGAAAGACTTGCCTACGCAATACATTTGTGTGTGTGTTTTTTTTCGTGTAAACCCCTAAATTGTGCAAAAGGTTTTTCTTTATTTATTTCCCACTTCAAGTAAAAGCACTTCCTTTTTTCCCCCTTTCTTTTTTTTGTTTTGTTTTTTTGGTGTACTTATGTGAAAAGCTTTACAGTACTCCGAGTGAGGGTGGGGCCTAACTGGTAAGAATTACGTGTAGGAAGGTTATGGGTTCACGTGCTCCCTGTTGCTGAGCGATTGCCAGTATGGCGCAGTAACTTCTTGGGAAATCAGATTCCCCTTCCAATCATAAACCTCACAGGGTTGTCGTCATAAACCTCACAGGGTTGTCGTCAGGATAAAGTGGGGTAGCTCCTATCAATGCATGCCACCCAAACATCTCTGAAAGAAGGCTGAAATACAAATGAGGTTAAGAGTCATAATATAAAGGGTGATGCATGTGATCAATTTTTGTATCTATTCAGCTTTAAAAATGCGGCGAGTGTCCTTGGACAAGGCATTCTCTCATCCACACCATACAATGAAACCATGCAAGCTGGGGCAACCCAGTCAGATGGGCCAATAAAATCATCATCATCATCATGATTTCCAGCAAAAAAATTATAGGAACTGTAGTTCGTTAAGGATGCTGAGAGTCCTTAGAAGTCCTCTAATGGAGCTACAATTCCCAGAATTCTTTGGATGATGACATGATGGTTAAAGCAGTATAAAAAGGTAAAGGGACCCCTGACCATTAGGTCCAGTCGTGTCCGACTCTGGGGTTGCGGCGCTCATCTCACGTTACTGGCCGAGGGAGCCAGCGTACAGCTTCCGGGTCATGTGGGCAGCATGACAAAGCCGCTTCTGGTGAACCAGAGCAGCGCACAGAAACGCCGTTTACCTTCCCGCTGGAGCGGTACCTATTTATCTACTTGCACTTTGACGTGCTTTCAGACTGCTAGGTGGGCAGGAGCTGGGACCGAGCAACGGGAGCTCACCCCGTCGTGGGGATTCGAACCGCTGACCTTCTGATTGACAAGCCCTAGGCTCTGTGGTTTAACCCACAGCGCCACCCGCAGTATGAGTGATTTAAATACATTTAGGCAGGCGTATACACGCTGGTGGCGCTGTGGGTTAAACCACAGAGCCTAGGGCTTGACGATCAGAAGGTTGGTGGTTCGGTCCCTGCTCCTGCCAACCTAGCAAGTAGATAAATAGGTATGCCGGCTCCCTCAACCAATAAAGCGAGATGAGCACCGCAACTCCAGAGTCATCCGCGACTGGGCCTAATGGTCGGGGTCCCTTTACCTTTATACTCTTTATATTTCTGTTGGACTATTAGCAACTGGGAAGCAAGGGAAACAAGGATGCTAACTCTTAATTCTTCCCTTTTTTCATTTTATTTGGAAAGTCTTGTGTGTCTACTTGCCTGGAAAATATGGCAATTGTCTTCAGAATAAAACATCACATGGTTTTGTCATAATTTACAAGTTTTAATTAAAATGAAGAAGGGGGGGAGTGTTTTAAATGTACGGTGTGGAGCTGACCTGATGGTTGTGAGGGAAGCTCATGCTGCAATCCTTTCCCTCAGAGAACTTGGGATAAGTCCTACGCATACTAACCTTTGTGTAAACATTTATCCTGCCAGGCTATATATCACCCTGCTTACTTAGCTAACCGAGGAAAGGCAGGACACCCTGGTAATTAAAAAAAAAAAAAAGTAGCTCTGAAAACCCACTTTTCAATTTATTTATTTTTAGAAAGAGGTATAGTTCTGGGGGGTTCTGAGGGAGTTTTTTTGTTACAGGGGAAAAGGTTCCCCACAAATGTTTAGGGCCTTTGTTAATCCGTCTGCTTAATTTAGGGAATTAACAGGGAACAGATGATGCAATGGGCACTGGCTTAAATGACTTGAGAAGGCATTAGATAAATTCATGCAGGAGAGGTTTAGCAATGGCAAAATGGACCCTCTAGATGCAGAGGCAGTATATCTCTGAATACCAGTTGCTGGGGAGGGGGCAACTATGGGGGAAAGGATGCTGGACTAGATGGACCTGTGTTCTGTTCCAGCAAGTTTCTTCCTATGCTCTTTATTAATGCAACTTGCAAGTGTTTTTCAGTGGGTGGGTGGTATCCACTGTTGTGTATTGATTCAAGGGTTATCATATCTGATTAATATTGTCTGTATTCACATTAGGGGAAAGTAACTGCCTTCCTGTTCCAGAAGGAACAGTTACTATTGGTTCATTCAAGTTGCTGCATTTGGATCCTCAGTCTTATTGGTTCCCACCAAAAGGCAGCTTTGTGATTGCTTGAGATTGTTCCCTCCAAAATGTATCCTCTACTGTCCCTATAAATGTAGCTTCCCTCTCCTCAGTTCCCCAGTCTTGTTTGTCTGAATAAAGAGTGTTACATGAAGAAACTGTCTCCCGCCTGCTCTGTCAGAGCTGAAATCACTTGCTGAATCAGGATCCCCACGTTACAACATCCACTGAATGACATTTACGGACTGAGCCACAGGATGCGTTTAAACCACATGACTTCCCCAAGAGAATCCTGGGAAGGGTCATTTGTTAAGACTGCAGGGAACTGTAGTCCTCTGAGAGCAAACTACACTTCCCAGGATTCTTTGCTGCCCTATACTCCTGTGGGAGCAGGGCACAAATGAAATGAATATATAAACTCACGTGCTTTAAGCGTGCATGGTGCATTGAATGTGGTTTAAATATTCCCCCAGGCCTTTTCAAATGTCCTACCCATTTTATTCCCTCTGTGTTTCTCTCCATCATTCCTCCAACCCTATCCCACAATATCTAGGCTGTATTCGAGTAGACCTATTGAAATTAATTGACCTAACAGAAAACGTGGGTGGGTGGAAAATATTACTACATTATTATAGGCTTCACTGCAGGTGACATGTTCTTTTTTTACAACGATGAATATCGGCGGGGGTAGGATTTTTGTTGAGTGAGTCATAGTCATTACTTTCAATGGGTCTACTTTGAGTAAAGCTTAGTTGAATGCCATATTATGTGCTCCCCTTCCCCAGCAGCCAAGCCCATAGATGATTTGTTTTTCTAAAAGACTGGCACCCAGCGGAAGCCCCTGTCCTACATTTCCCTCTTCCACGGTACATAGTGTGTATATGGCGCTAATTATTATTGGATAATTATTATTTGATAAAGCAATTGCCAGCAAAGTGTCCTTGCCACAGGCTTTGTTTGCAGAAGCTCTTAGGTCACATTTACGCAACACATTTAAGCCAGTTTCGAAGCAAGTTAACTGTCACCGTTTCCTCCAACGAACAAACCGAGGAAACTGACGTTTTGGGAAATTTCTAGTTGCATTCGAAAGGTGTACACCTGACCTTTTTATATAGATTTTACAGTTCCAATGGCTCCTTTTAAAAAAGTTTTTATCTATACTTTTCAAATTTATACATTTCATTAATTTTACAATCGTTTTAACACTTCGAAGTTTTACTTTCTCCCCACCCCCTTCTGCGGTTCCTGAAATTTATTTTTTAATATCTTCTGCATAACCAAATTCATTTAATTTCCTCATTTAATTATCTACTTTAAATATGCTGTATACTGTATCCTCTTATGAAACTGCAGGTTATTACAATAATCCTGCCAATGTTTTTATCTGTTTGCAATTTATCTGTAAATATTCAATAAGCCATTTCCATTCTTTTATATATATATATATATATATATATATATATATATATATATATATATAGTTTGTTATCTGGCTTTGGAATTCTGACAGTTACAACCATTTGACAGTCTGGGACGTAGAGGAAAAGCATTTGCTTTGTGTGCAGAAGATCACAGGTTCAGTCCCCAGCATTTCCCAGGTAGAATTGAGAGACTCTGGAAACCTGTTTGGAGAGTTGTTGCTGCTAGTTAGTGCAGCCAATATTAAGTTAAATAGACCAATGGTCGGACTCAGCATAAGGCAGCTTCCTGTGTTCCTCTGGTTTGCAGTTGTGGCATGTAGACCAAGGCCGGGAAGAGGAAAGAGGAAGCCTAAAGGGTCCTTTCCTCAGCTTCCACACCCACTTACGGTATTTGTGTTCTGCTGGCTTTGTTGTGGTTTAGATGTGCATAATTCGTGTGGATTGCGGCATTTGATGGTCAAAGGAGCTTAACACAGTGGAAAATTCCGTTGAATTTTTCCTCCCCGTTTTATCCTGTGTGGAGTGGGCGATACCTGGTTTAAAAAATCGCGATAGATGACCAGCTAAAACATTGTGATATACCAATATAGCACGGTGTCTGAAATAAGGATGGAGCTATGTAGAGACACTGGTTGCCTCCAAGGTTTTCCCCACTTCGTGATTTTTGCATAGCGCACAAACAAGATTCACAACATATTGCCAGGTCAAAAAGTGATGAAACCGATATCACGTAATGGACTTCAGACAGGTTTTGGATGATAGCTCAGTTGGTTAGAGCATATCCATTGCTTTTCTTCTGGGGGACGACGACGTGGGGGTACGCATACCCCTTAACATTTTGTGAATCTAAGTTTGGCCTCATTTCAATATGAGTAGGAAAATGAGAGTACCCCTAAACATTTTTTTTAAAGAAAAAATGCACTGAGCATGATGTAATGCAAAGGCAGAAACCGCGGGAGGACGATGTGGGTTGGCGAGTGCGTCCGATGGCGCACAAATGAGCAAGATGTTGAAGACACGGGGGGAATCCTAATGTGGATTGGTCTCCATGGAGGCCGTTGATTAGTTTCGGTTAAACTGACAACTGCTATGCTCTCTCAGATGGAACAAAGCACTTATAATAAAAGCAGAATTAGCAATATAGAATGCACAAAAGGTTGGCTTGTTGTTGCAGAAGAGGGGGATTAAAATACGGTCATAAGACAAGAAAGTCCCTCAAATCTGTGTTTGCCAAGAACAACCTCTTCCTTTCGCCTGGCTTTCTGCCCAATGGGCACCTGCGCTTCTTATCTCGCTTGACCTTGTCATCAGACCCACCTGAGATCCCTTGTTAATCTAGTGTAGCTCTTTTATAGCTTGAACGCCTTTGTTCTTGGTGAAATTCACCTTATCGAAAGATCTTGGCTGTTAACATCGCATTTCCCTTACTATTGAATTCCTTTTTTAAATTATTTTTTTCTCCCTTGCCAACCAGTTGAGACCAGTCTGGTGATTGTGTGTTTAGACCTTTTAACCACCCCCTATATAAAATCACACATGACTCAGATATTTGGTTTGGTTTTTGGCAGAATTTAGGCCACAACTTTATTGATTACAATCAAGCGAGTGGTTGCATAGGCTCTGGTTCGACTAGCTCCCTGCACCCTTGCAGGCAGCGCTGACCCAGAGCTCTATTGTAGGTCAGCCAAAGGTGAACACCAGGGACAGCGGAAGGCGGGAACCCCGCCAGTCTGCCACCCTTATGTCCCCTGGACTCGGGCACGGGCACAACCCCTTTCAGGGTTGACCAAACCATTGAGTCCCTGGATTCCTTTACCGGAATACCTTTCACATAGGGATGGCCAGACCTTTCTGCCACCCCATCACTTGAACCAGAGCCTATCCGCAACCTTACAAGTTGTGACGATTTGCTATGCGGCAGGTGAAACCCAAGTGGCAACAGCCAATCAGCCAAATGGGGGAAATTCCTGCCATGCCCCTCTCCCAACGACGGGCGACACACGACGGCATAGCAAGGTCAAGCACAAGCCCTAAATATAGGGAGAGGTGGGCGGGTTTTTCTGATGCACTAGCCGGAAGAGGAAGCTCAGGTGCACGTGCATGGGCTTAAATAGGTCCTTCAATGTCCTTTTCCTGCGTCCCATTGGTTGGATTGCTCCCAGCATCGAGGGACCTACCAATAGGGTGTTGTGGCTTGTCCAGATACTCCCACCCACAGCACAGGGTTTGGTTGCCAGGTCGTACCGCAACACATGCCCTCTTTGAGGGAGGACCCGATTTATAGCGTTTTGAGTTTGGTCATCACAGACAGACAACCTATTGCATACCAATATGGGATCAGTTGATCTCAGGAATCAGCTCTTCTTAGAGGGAGCTTCTCAAAACTTTGCTCCCCTTCAGAGAGACACCCTTATTGTTGCCCCCACCCATAGCTGTCAACTTTTCCCTTTTTCAAAGGGAAATTCCCTTATTCTGAATAGGATTCCTCGCAAGGAAAGGGAAAAGTTGACAGCTATGCCCCCACCCCCTGACAGAAGTCTGGCCCCAGTTTAATTCAAGATGGAAAAAAATGGTGGTACTATATAAAAGTTTTGAATACATATTTATTTGCATAGTTTTAAATACTGGGTCCTCCGGCTCAGTCACAAGGAAATGCCCCTTTTTACCTGTATACCATTGAATAAGACTTTATGCTGAAATGCATTTGGATATTCAGAACACATCTGGTTGCTGCAGTCAATATTTTCTGATACAGTATTGACATGTGTAAATCTCTTTTACTGTTAATTTTAATTATATTTAAATATTTTATCTTTTTTACTATTTTGATTGGTAATTTTAATATTTCTTGTAAAATGCTTAAAGGTTTTATTACAGTCAAGTGGTATATATATATATATATATATTAAGCAGTTAAATTTGAAACCATGTTTATGGAAGGCAATTTTACTTGACTATGAGTGATCATCAAAGAAGAAGAAATAAAACAAAATAAAATAGTTTTGTGCAATTCTGTACAATTATTGCATTTTAGTAATGTGCCGTAGTTATTCTTTTCAGAACATATCTGGTTGGTGCAGACATTATCTTCAGAATACAATTGTTTTGTGCCGCTACATCCATTCCTTGTATTTTGTTCACGCGAAGCTACATTTTATTGTTTGTTAATGTATGCCTATTTCACTTGTTATTTGGCTATAAGGGTCTCTCTCTGTGTGTGTCCTGTGCAGAAATAAATACTGCATCTATTGAGCTTCTTGGCTTCATTTTTTTGCATTTATCAAGTGGCCAGGGAATATATTATCTAGGTTGGTATTGTTTGCATAGTATATACCAGCATAGCACAGAGTGTTTCTAGCTTTATTAGAAAACAAAAACAATCTTGTACATGCTTGCCTGAGAGTTAGGTCCTGTTGAACTCAGTGGGACTTGTTTCTGAGTAGGCACCCACTGCAAATCCTCAACAGGTTTGGCAATTAGGTACGTTTAGATTAGAAGTTGTGAAACAGCGGAACTAACTTTTTTTAATGGAACGAACCGTTCCAAAAAGTTTGACAAATGTTAGGCGATGTTTCTGCAAACCAGAAACCTCTGGATTGCCAGATGTTTATCATCTATCTATCTATCTTGTTGGACTCCATCTCCCATCATGCCTGACAGCTGGCAATGCTGGCTGAAGCTGATGGGAATTGGAGTTCAGCACCACCTGGAGGACCACAGTTCCCCCATTCCTGCCATAAATACTGCATTAACAATTCACCTGTTCGCTTATATGTCAGGAGCCTCCAGGTCACCATTTTAAAAGAGCATCCCCCCCTGTACAGTAAAGTCCAACCTGGAAGGATTGTAAAGTTTTCCAGGTCAGACCTGTACTTTTACCGGTGGATAGCAACAACAGTATCTTCTCTGTTTGGCCGAGCGTCTTGTGGGCAGCCTGTAGCCCTTCTGAGGTTGTGTTGTACTCCAACTCCCATCAGCCCCAGCTGGCATGGCCAATAGTCTAGGATGATGGCAGCTGAAGAGCCACAGGTTTCCCCATCCCTGTGGCTCTAGGCTTGTAATTTATGGCTTCCAGTTGCCGATTCTCATTTCAACCCTGATGAGATACCAGAAGGAGCAAGTGTACCAGAGAGAAGGCAGCTGCCGATAGGGCAAACTTTTTCTAGCAAAACAAAATCGAAAATTCTTTCTAGTAGCACCTTAGAGACCAAATAGTTCAACAGACATATTGTGCCTGCCAGAATCCAATTCTGGCTCCTGGTCTGTGCTCCACTATGCCCCACTTAATCCCACACCTTTTCCCCAGAATCTAGGAAGCCCCGGCCAACCTCATTCAAGGCCATGAAGTGAAATAACAAGCACAGCAGTTTGGAAAGTCCCAAGTTGCAGAGTTTGGGCAGGGAAGAGGGAGGGATGAGGGGGATCCCCTGCTTTCTTTAATTCCCAGAAAGGGAGAAATTGCTAAGAACGGTAGGAGAGGATTAAAGACGTAGAATTAAAACCGAAACATGGGCACTGCATTAAAAACATGGGAGAGGGGTGGGTGGCCATTGATTAGGTCTTATCAGAGAATCAGTACAATGCCACAATGCTCTACTTCCACGAAAAGGAATCTTAAGTGATTCGAAAGAGATATTTGGGGAAATGAACAAGGGCACTACTTAATATGGGAAAGGTCAGACCCCTTGGGTTGTTGTTTGTTCCTGTCCGTTCCTGAACCTGCAGCAAGCAGGGTTATTTTAATATTGTAAATAAATCAATGGTATAAAACAGGGTGTGGCAACCTCAAGTCGTGAATGCGGCCCTCCAAGCATATCTTGGCCCTGGCACTCGACCCAGAACACCCACACTCCCTAGACCACCCCCTTGTCCACAGACCACACCTCTCGCTGGCTGTGCTTTGCACTCACCCTTAAGCATTTGTTGTATGGCAGGAATGTAGCCCATTATACAAAGTCACATCTTTTGCTCTGCTGCCCACTCTTTGCCACCCGCCTTTTGCCTGTAGCCACTCCCAAGCGCCCCCCCCCCCCGGTTATAAAGCAACTCCATCCTTTCCCCCCAATATTCACGTGAATGCTCATTAAAAGATTTGTATAGCTGCATGCACACTATACCTTTAAAAGACCATCAAAGCACATTTTGCTCCTCAAAATAATTCTGGGCACTGTAGTTTACCCCCTCACAGTTTACAATCCTCAGCAACATCCTTAACAAAATACGGTGCCCAGGATTATTTTGAGGAGCAAAATGTGCTTTGACGTTATGTACGTTATGTAACCAATTTTTGTAACAGCCATAGGGAAGAATGTTATGTTCTTTCCCTTTCGGTCCTCCATCTTCAGTACAGTAGTTGCATTATTTTACAATTTGTGCCATTTTCTGTTTTCTGGAAATTGCGGGTAATGGCAATGAAGTATACTTTGTCTACTCTAGAGGGCTTTCTTTTCAGGGAAACCAAATGAGAATACAGTACTTGGAAGCAACTTTTAACAGTAGGGGAAATTCAATACGCTGTGGTAGTTAAGAGAGTTGTTAGACTAGGGAAACCTAGGTTCAAATCCCCGGCTGACCACAATGCCAGACCCTCCAAGTGTCCCTAATTTCCAAGGACAGTCCTGGATTTACAGAAGCTGTCCCGGTTTCCGATGTGATCCTGGAATGTCCTGCTTTTCCTTCGGACTTCCCTTTTTCCATTGGAGAAATGTTAAGGGGAATGTAATGTTCACTGGGTGATGTTGGGCCAGTTTAAACTACCTAACAGGGTTGCTGTTAGCATTGAACAGAGGCGGAAGGAGAACTATGAATGTTGCCTTGACCACTTTGGGGGGGGGGGAAATACAGGATACAAATGTGGTGAATTAAATGAATACCAACCAAAAAGTCATGAGGAGTTGATATTTTATTAGAAAGACCTGAGAAAATAACAAGTGATCTTTCGGCTGATCCTAATAAAACGGCCTTTGCACCCTCATAATGATAATGGACTGCAACACCCATCAGCAAGTTGTAGTTCAAAACTTCTGTAGGACCCCAGCTACAATAATGGCATTTCATTTCCCTCAGAGTGGCCAATAGAGCGGTCTACAGCTTTGCTCCTGTATGCTACGATGCTGGCTGGATCGACAGACATGGTGTGCATACTATATGCATGTGCGAGTTGCTTATTTTCTTTGTCCGATATGTATTTATAACAGGAGCAGTCCTTCCAGACATTTTAAAGCACAACGCAATACACATTGTACTCAGAAGTTAAGCCCTGGTATGTTCGGTGGGGCTTATTCCTTGTACAGTAAGTATGTACTGTATAGGATCCCGGCCTTAGAAGATGGAAAATAATGGATTGGGTGTTTCACTTTCATGCCCCAAGAAGAGAGTAGAAGACGAGAGACCAAAGTCCAAATGGATGAATGCCTTCTCCTCCACCCCATAATATCTGTGCTTTCTTTCCCCTTACAGCTGGAACAATGAGGTTCTGCTTGGCTATAGATGTTGTTGGTGAGCTCACAGCTGGCCCGCAAAACTGTGGACTTTCCCTAACTAGGCCCTTGTCCTCTTGTTTCCCTCTTCCTGGTTAAACAAAGCCCTTTTTCTAACTGATCCCTCTCTCCGCTTCCTCTATCCATCCCTGGGCCAGGTCTTCCTCTTCTCACACACCGTGTGTGCCGCACTCACGGTCCGGCTGCTGCATACACATTATATACATTGGAAGCACATTTCCCCTTCCTGCCCCACAGAGTCCTGGGGAAAACTTGTCGTTTATCCTTCGCACAGCTACAGTTCCCAGCATCCTTAACAAACTATAGTACACAGGATTCGGATGGGGTGGGGAGGCATGTGCGTTAAATGTATTGTGGTATGCAGCTTTTCTCTTGGGCAGGGTTTTTTTTCCTCCTCATTGCCCCATTCACTGTCTTGGCATTAAATTTTGCATAGTTCTTCTATCTACAGCAACCAGAGCTGGCCAAAGACATTTTGCTGCCCAAGGCAGAGAGCAATTTGAAGCTCTGTGGGTGAAATATACTTGGAGTCAAGTGTGGATTTCATGCTCTTTGTTCAGCTCATAGTAGTGAGGAATGCAGTTCCCCCAAAATGTTTGCTTTATATACACTATTTACACAATGGGCCCCACGTGATTGGCTAATTCCAGGATACTCTTGTATGCCAATCGGAGTGCGGATTCACTTCCATCTGGAGCTGGATTGGGTGGCTTCTGCGGACCAATCAGACTGCTGCAATCTCAATCCTATTGTTCTGGGACCAGTCAGACTGCTGCAATCTCAATCCTATTGTTCTAGGACCAATCAGACTGCTGCAGTTTGGATCCTATTCAACTCAGTACACAACAGTGGGTGAGCAGATTTTTTTTTTTCTTATCCTGGCATTTCCCTCATTTTCCAATTTTGCGGTAAAACACAAGTTTTCCCGGGAGAAGCGTTGGAACAAACAAAAAACCAAAACGCTCAGAGCTTTAAGGCCTGGCTCTGTGGCCTAGAAATTCAGCACAAAATGATGTTTGGATGATCCCCAAGAGCTGGAGTCCAACATCAACTGAATGGCCACAGGTTCCCCACTCCTGTTATGCGGTGCTAGAGTGGGGTGGGAGGGGGGAATGCCCTCCCCAAGGAACTCACTGCCCCATTTGCTCAAACCCTTTTTTTCTGAATTCCTGTCAGAAGCAGCGTTCACTTCATCAATTCCGTTGTGGGGGGCCAGATCCATTGGGCACCTCCTGCCCCCTGAACTGTGCCAGCTGCTCATTATAGGAACCACTGTTTAGAAAGTGGTGTCTGAGTTTTGAGTTTCCTCTTCCCTCCCTGTCCTTTCCCCCTTGTGTGCCGTGTTTGTTTTTAGACTGTAAGTCTGTCGGGGCAGGGACTGTCTTGATTGTATGAGAGCCACTCTGGGACTGGGAGCAGTGGTGTGTGGTCAGTGAACAAGGGGGGCTAGGCTATTTCCCTAAATGTTCCCCTGTTGCCTCCTTCCCCAAAGCTGGGAACCTTCTAGGAGGAAGACGCGATGCTCACATGCAACATCTGTACCCCCCATCACCCTCGCAAGTGGCACCTCTGGCCCTAACTTAGTCATAGGCAAACTCTGGCCCTCCAGATGTTTGGGACTACAATTCTCATCATCCCTGACCACTGGTCCTGTTAGCTAGGGATGATGGGAATTGTAGTCCCAAACATCTGGAGGGCCAGAGTTTGCCTATGCCAGCCCTAACTGTTCCCCTATGAAAAATTCCACTGCACGCCACTGTCTGGGAGGCTTTTTGGCCGAAGAGCAGGGTGCAAATGCTCCAGATAATTTTGTTTAATGTAGTTATTTTTCTTTCTCACCCGCCATTGGGTTCTTATGGTTCCCTCTAGGGCTGCTGGTGCTGAATGAACATAGCAAAGTGTCATCACCAAGTATCACAGTTGTGAATCTCATATGTGGTTCGTCGTATCTACACCTCAGCAGTCGAGGTTGGTCTATGATTGAGAATGGGGCACCAGCCTACTGGCTTGCCTGCGTTCTTCATCACAACCAGTCATGGAACAATTTTCCCTCCTGTTGCTCACCCTGCCAGTCCCAATGCAATGTGTACACCTCTTGCTTCTCGTGTACGCAAGGTTTTTCCCCCCTGCAGCATTCCACACAGAATGCTGCCTTACTTTGAAGATGCCAAATGCTAGTAACCATGTCTGTTGCGAAGAACGCAGAGAGGAAAATGGCTTCACTCCTATGGTAAGAGTGAGAAATCTGTGGGCCTCTGAATGCTGTTAATAGACTCCAGCTCCTATCATCTCTATTTTCTATGCTGGAACTGATAGGAGTTGGAGTCCATCAACATTTTATGCACACACACACACACACACACACCTTGGTTCTCAAACGCCTTGGTTCCCAAATGCCAAAAACCCAGAAGTGTTCTGGTTTTCCAACGTTTTTCAGAAGCCAAACGTCCAATACGGCTGTCGGCTATTTTTCTGGGGCGCCTGCACCAATCAGAAGCTGCGCCTTGGTTTTCGAACATTTCAGAAGCCAAACAGACTTCCAGAACGCATTAAGTTTGGTGCTTTTGTTTTTGCTATTTATTTTGCGTTTTTGTTTTTGAGGCTTTTTCGGTTAATTTGCTTTTGTGACTGCGTGGAACCCAGTTCAGCTACTGATTGACTGACTGATTGATTGATTGACTGTGGAAATGTATAAAAGCCCCCCATCCAAACAATGACCATCATCAGTGCAGGTAAGAATTAAATTAAATAATTAAGAATTATTTTTTTAAAAAAATAAAATTTTAATTATCTACAATACTGTCATATTTATTTTATAGTATGGTACATTGATTATTGCTTTCATTTTATGGATCAATGGTCTTGTTAGATAGTAAAATTCATGTTAAAAGGGGTTGTTTTTAAAAGGCTGGAACGGATTAATCTGTTTTGCATTACTTACTATGGGAAAGCGTGCCTTGGTTTTGAAACACTTTAGCTTTGCAACCGACTCCTGGAACGGATTAAGTTTGAGAACCAAGGTACCACTGTATCTGCTTCTTTTTAAAAGTTTTTTTTTAAATGAATACTGTATATTATGTTATGAAAGCTGTTTACAGCTCAAGTGTGAGACCCCTGACCAGGAAGGTCCTACTCCTCATGTTCTTAACCAGGGGCAGCTTAACCAGGGGTAGCTAACCAAACATTGTTGGACCATACCAGCATGGTCAATGGCCCGTGGCATTGGAAGCTGTAGTCTAGCAATTTCTGGAGGATCGCAAGTGAACCACCCCCGTTTTAAACCCTGAAGGCAAAAGTTTGCAAAATGAAATGAAATAACTAAACCCACCACTAACAGAGAAAACCAAATATTCCCTGTGTGCAACAAATTGTCCCCTTTCCCCCAAATATTAATTCCATATTCTGCAGAAAACTTTCTCAAAAGGTTCTAAATAATTGAGCAACTTTAGGGGAAAAACTGGTATTTTACTTGCATAAATTGCTGAGCCTAGAAGCCTGATCTCATTTTTTCAGAAGAACAGATTGCTCCCTGCCTGAAATTTTAGGGGTATTTCTTTTCCATTTACATTGGCAACAGCTGTAAATTATTAGCACAAAATAGAGAGTTGGGGGAAATCCCAGCTGATTCCTGCATGTGAACCCAATAGACTTGGTAGAAAACTGTGGAGTTTGAGTGCCTTCTAGTGGTCACTGTTAGAGCCAGGAAGAGGAATTCCCCAAACTCCCAGGCCGTGCTTGGTTTTCCACACCCATTGCCAGCTGGGGAGTTCCAGGATGGAAACAGCAGGGGTGATTTGAGAGCCTGGAGATTTGGAGAACACTTAAAACAGTGATTGAGTGATTCTGGTTTGGATTTAGCTTAGCTTTGGGGTGTGGGGAAAGTACGTCCCACTGAAACGAAGGCAGTATGAAAGGCTACAACTGCACCATACATTTGTGGGTTAAACCAAAGAGCCTAGGGCTTGCCGATCAGAAGGTCGGCGGTTCGAATCCCCGCGATGGGGTGAGCTTCCGTTGTTCAGTCCCTGCTCCTGCCAACCTAGCAGTTCGAAAGCACGGCAATGTGCAAGTAGATAAATAGGTACCGCTCCGGCGGGAAGGTAAACGGCGTTTCCGTGCGCTGCTCTGATTTGCCAGAAGCGGCTTAGTCATGCTAGCCACATGACCCGGAAGCTGTATGCTGGCTCCCTCGGCCAGTAAAGTGAGATGAGCGCCGCAACCCCAGTCATCCGCGACTGGACCTAATGGTCAGGGGTCCCTTTACCTTTACCCCACATTAACAGTCATGACACTTCTCCACTCCCTCCCTTGAATCCTGGGAACTATAGTTTGAAAGGGAGCTGAGAGTTGTTAGGAGACTCCCCTATTCCCTCTCTGCAATTACCAGAGTGGTTTTAACAATCAATCCCTATCCTCAGGGAACTCTGGGAACTGTAGTACTGTGCAGGGAATAGGGGTCTCCTAACAACTCCCAGCGCCCTTAACAAACTCTCCCATAATTCTTTGGGGGGGAAGCCATTGCTGTTAAAGTGGCCTACTAGTGGTTTAAATGCATGGTGCAGATGTGGCCTTAGTCAAGACATAAACTTGAGTTCCATGGAAATCAGTAGGGCTCAAATAAATTACAGTCGTACCTTGGTTGCCAAACGCCTTGTAACTCAGACGTTTCGGCTCCCGAACAATCGAAAACTGGAGGTGAGTATTCTGGTTTTTGAATGATTTTTGGAAGCCGAACATTCGGCATGGCTTCCAATTGGCTGCAGGAACTTCCTACAGCCAATCAGAAGCCGCATTTTGGTTTCTGAACGTTTTGGAGGTCAAACAGACTTCTGGAACGGATTCCGTTCGACTTCCAAGGTATGACTGTAATGCAATCTTAAACATGTTTACTCAGGAAAATCTTACTGAATTCAATGGGACTTACTCCCTAGTAAGTTTAAGGAAGGATCATTAACCTGGCTCAAACCCACTGGTTCCAGGGCCATTCCAATAAGCTAAGAGCTTTATCACTCTAGTTTTTTGGGTTTGTTTGTTTGTTTGTTTTTGGAGAAATCTAGGACTTTTGGATCCCATTTCAGTTTTTATCTTCGCCTCTTCTCCGAAGAACTCAAGAGTTGGAGGTATTCCTCTATCTCCCTCAATCTATTGCAACTTCGCAACAAACTTGTGAGGAAGCTCACGCTGAGAGAAATTACTGGCCCACGTGTCACCAAGTGAGCTTCATAACTGAGTGAGGATTTCAACCAGAATCTCACCTGTCCAAGACTCCACTCTGACATTTCCCTTTTCTGCATCAACTAGATCTCTTATAGCTGCCAGAAAACCTGCTACTGCTCTGGAGGACGTACACCCACCACCACCAAGGCATGCTCCAATCCTCTTTGGCCTACAAGTCTCAAATATTTCTTAATAACAACACAGGGAGAGCCCTGTTGGATCAGACCAAAGGCCAATCTAGCCCAGCATCCTGTTCTCACACTGACCAACCAGATTCAAAGTCTGCAAAGAAGACCTAAGTTCAACAATGCTCTCTCCTGGCTTGTGGTTCCCAGATACTGGTATTCAGAGGCATACCGTGTCCAATAGTGGAGGTAGAACTTAAGCTTTCTCCTCCACAAATTGATCTAATTTTCTCTTAAAGCCATTAGTAATGTCTCCCATCCCTACCCTCTGAATTAGTCTGGGCTTCTGCTCTCAACCCATCCCTCAAAGCTGTAGGCCAAACCTTTAAAGCCCTAAATGGCCTCAGCCCTGTATACCTGAAGGTGCACCTCCAATCCAGTTGTTCAGCCCAGACACTGAGGTCCAGCTCTGAGGGCCTTATGGCTGCTCCCTCACTGCAAGAAGTGAAGTTTCAGGGGACCAGGCAGAGGGCCTTCTCGGTAGTGGCACCCACCCTGTTGAAACACCCTTCCATCAGATGTCAAGGAGATAAAGAACTACACAAGCTTTAGAAGACACCTGAAGGCAGCCCTGTATCGGGAAGTTTTTAATGTTTGTGGTTACATTTTTATATGTGTTGGAAGCTGCCTAGATTGGCTGGGGCAACTCAGCCAGGTGGGTGGGGTGCAAATAGTGAAATAATAATAATAATAATAATAATAATAATAATAATAATAATTCATCACTTTCCATTCAGGCATATCGTCAACACCAGGCCAGATGCTTGGTTTGTCATGATTCGGTTTATTTTTTATTTTTTTGTGGGCATAGCCCCCCACACCAGGCCACCCCCTCCCCAGTGGGGCCCACCTAGAATGTCACGTAGGGCGGGGGGTGTGTGTGTTCATTCTTCATGAGCAGGAGAAATTAGTCTTTGTGGGGAGGGGGCAGCCCCCTTGCATCTTTCCCCTACGCACCCCAAAAGCACAAATGTGACTGACACCTCCCCAAAACCAGAAGCGGGGGAGGCAAGCTCTGTAGGAAGTACAAGTAGATGGGGGTTGGGGAGGGGGCGAGGTGGGGAAAAAGTGCTTAGTAACCCCCTTGATGCAGTTCCTCTGGTGGGATGAGTCCATCAGTTACAAGTCCTAATGCTGAGGTTCAAAAGAGTCTGTAGAAGGATTCCAAGCCCTCTCGGGGCTTGGAGAGAAAAGGAGTACGTGCGTTAAGAGAGAAAAAGAGAAACGAGACAGAGAGAGAGAGAAGGAGAGACGTCTGTACCCCCATCTGCCCCCCCCCAAATGTCTACTCGTGTACATCCCAGATCTCAGAGAGAAGCGGCGGAAGTTTCTTGTCTTGAAGACGCAAAGCGAAGACCTGCTCAGAGTGCACGCTGCTCAAGGTCCGTAGGCTGACCAGTTTCATCAACATGCGCGGAAACATCAGGTGGTCCTGGAAGAGCGAGAGGAGGGGAAAACACGAGGGTTGGTCAGGCACCCCGCCACTCACGTTTGCTATTGGAAGGGCTAACTAAGACACCTAGCAGCTGTAGATGTAATAGAGACACTGAGGTCCAGCTCCGAGGGCCTTCTGGCGGTTCCCTCACTGTGAGAAGTGAAGCTATAGGGAACCAGGCAGAGGGCATTCTCAGTAGTGGCGCCCGCCCTCTGGAACGCCCTCCCACCACATCAAGGAAATAAACAACTATCTGACTTTTAGAAGACATCTGAAGGCACCCTGTTTAGGGAAGTTTTTAAAGCTTAATGTGTTTTTAATATTCTGCTGAAAGCCGCCCAGAGTTTTATTGTTTTATTGTGTTTTTAATATTCTGCTGTTTTACTTAACCCAGAGTAAGTAATAAATAATAATAATAATAATAATAATAATAATAATAATAATAATAATAATAATAATGGTTTCAGGTTCATTCCCCCCTCAGGCAGAGCTGAGAAAAGCTCCCTTCTGAAACCCTGAAGAGCTGATGCCAGTCAGAGTGGACAATACTCAGCTAAATGGACCATTGCTTCAAGGCAGCTCCTCCTCCTATTCTTCAGTAACCTCGATTTAGGGCCCACTGCCATTTTCCATTCCTTGCTCTTCCCTTCTCTGCAGCCCAAGGGGAGGAGGTGACTTGAGTTAGGGTTTTTTTCTCCCCACCGTGCAGGAGACGTAAAGGTTTCAAGCTTAGGAGCCTCTCTTGAACCCAGCAGGGGAACCAGCAGATGTCTCGGCGGCGCTTGGCCACAGCCCAAGAGCAAATTCTGTCAGGCGTCCAAATATTTTTTGCTTCTTCGCCTGCTCAAATGATTTCCCATCACATCAACTTCACCACCCGCCCTGCGGATTCATTGCCCCACTCTTCCACGCCCGCCTGCCCCCCGGACACCTGTGGGCGGTGGAGGCGGATATAAGAGCTGAGGGCCTCGATGTAGGGCTGTTGTAGAGCTTCCACCAGGCCGTGGTCCTGCACGTTGGGCCGGTCGGCTGAGAAGATGTTGATAGCGATGAGGAGGGCGTATTCGGCATCGTCCAGCTGCAGCTGCCGCATGGCCCGAGAGAACTCGAAGATGGGGTTGATGAACTCTACCTGCAGACCTGATGGTAAAAGGAGGAGGAAGGAAACGGAAGCCGGAGCGTCAGGGAAAGAGAACGCATCTTACTCATGGCCACACAGTGATATATATATTGTCCTTTGGTTTCACCAGGACAAATTAGGCCCACCATTCGTCTCCAATTGGTCTGCAAAGCCATTTTGACAGAGTCATAGCCCCCTGGTCTATAGCTGATGTCACTGTCAGGTGTGAGGCAGGTAGACATGGCTGGGACTAAAGACGGTGTTGTTGTTGTTGATTAAATTTTTTACACTGCCCTTCATCCGTAGATCTCAGGGCAGTTCACCACATAAAATTACAATATAAAAAACACAAAATATATACAAAAACAAACATAACAAAAACAAACATAATCCGTTCCGGAAATCTGTTTGACTTCCGAAACATTCGAAAACTGAGGATCAAAGGCTGTCAGCAAGTTCAATGGGTAAAATTGAGAAATGCGACTTGGAAGCTGTTCAACTTCCGAGGCGCATTAAAAAATGGAAGCATTCACTTCAGGGTTTTCGGCCTTCGGCTTCCAAAACGTTCGGCAGCCGAGATGTTCGAAAACTGAAGGAGCATCTCTATTCCCATCGTTCAGTCTGGACACAGAGATCTAGCTCTGGGCCTGGCTGAAGAGGAATGTTTTTGCCTGGCACCTTAAGGTGTACAGCCGTACCTTGGAGGTCGAATGGAATCCATTCCGGAAGCCTGTTTGACTTCTAAAATGTTTGGAAACCAAAGCGCGGCTTCCGATTGGCTGCAGGAAGCTCCTGCAGCCAATCGGAAGCTGCGGAAGCCCCGTCGGACATTTGGCTTCCAAAAATAGTTTGCAAACCGGAACTATCACTTCTGGATTTGCGGTGTTCGGGAGCCAAAACGTTCGACTTGCAAGGTATTCGGGATCCAAGGTACGACTGTATAATGATGGTGCCAGCTGAACCTCCCTGGGGAGAGCATTCCACAAATGGGAGCCGCTGCAGAAAAGGCACTGCTGATCAGCAGCACCTGAAAAGCGCTGCACAGAGTCCTGAGCATGGCACTTTGCTAGCTCTGGGATAAAGAAAAGCAATAATAAAGGAAGCCCCCCACAGAGCTGCAATTCCTAGAGTTCCCTGGGATTGGTGGTTAAACCACTCTAGGAATTGTAGCTCTCTGAGGGGAGTAGAGGGTCTCCTAACAACTCTCAGGACTCTTAACAAGCTAGACTTCCCAGGATTCCTTGGGGAGAGGCGGCATGACTGTTTAAAGTGGTATGATACTGCTTTAAATGTATAGTGCAGACGAAGCCAGACTCGTGCCTGGGAAACATCTGTGAAAGCATTGCAAGCAAATCCTCGCCAGAAACAAACTACAAGCAGAGACAGGAAACGTGGAGATTGTGATGCCATATTTACATATTTGTTTCCCCCTGGCCTCCCCAGAGTGTGATGCATAACTAACTGCAGGCTGAACAGGCAGAACAAAGGCAGGTAGAGAGAAGCCAAGCCAGAGGGTCTGAGATAGACACACCCTTTATTTGCTTTTTAAAAAATCCAGAATACAAGATGAACTCAAATCAACCCTATTAAGGAAACCAACTGGATTCCAGATCTCTTAGTGGTACTGCCCCCTTGTCAGGCCCACTGCTGCAGAAAGAAAGAAGGCTAAAAAGGAATGCAAACTCTTGTCAAACATGCCATGGCAAACACAGCCATCCTTAGGATGTCCTTTCACCTGACTTGTAAGTAGATAATTGTTGATACACAAAGGGATTAATGGTGTGAATCACCTGAAAAGCAGACAAAGACCCAGTTTCTTGATGCTCCGGGCCAAAAAAGTTGTGACCTTGAATGCATACGGAAATACTCAAACTGCCTTCTTAAAAAGGACAAAAGAAGTCCTACTGCCCCCCCCCACAAAAAACCCTTCAACTTTCAAATCTACCCCAAAAAATTGGAAGAAGAAAAAATGCACCTGCTACCTTTCCATTGGCCAAACTGCGGGAGGCAGTGGAGGATAGGGGTGCCTGGCGTGCTCTAGTCCATGGGGTCACGAAGAGTCGGACACGACTGAACGACTGAACAACAACAACAACCTTTCCATTCAAGATACAACTTCTGTACTTGGCCAGAGTCTGCCAAAGCTTTGCTAATCTCACTGCAAAATCAGTGCTAGCAAGAAGATTCTTTTGGGCAGGGAATTGCAACTCTGTTCAGACATGCTGGGTGCCGCGATGCCCTGTCATTTCCACATCCAGCGAAAGGAATGAGCTTTGTGTGTGGCAAGAGCCTGGATGAGGCAACTGCTGGGGGCCCCCCAACCCCTCACTATGCTTATTTATGACCCCATGGCAAAGTAGAAACAAGGGCAAAAACGCAAAAGGTGTAACATACTTTTCTTTAGTAAGAAGCTATTTCTTGAGCAGAGGCAGCTGTTCTGGAGAGAGCTTGATACAACACACAAAAACAGAATTTGTCGGTGTGAGCTTAATCTGACCTGAGGTCTGGGTGTGTCCTTTATCTATGAAATCGGACAGAAACGCTCACATACACCCTCAAGAGGTATTGATCTTCCTTCCTGGTTCTTGGTATTCTTCTGGCCTGCCACTCACAGCCCACACATACTTTCTCTCCTCTCCTCTCCCACCTCACCTGCACGGTGAAAGTCGTCCTTGCTGTAGGTGAAATCCTTAAGAAAGGTGATGCACTGGGTCTCATGGTTGTAGCGTCTTGCCGTCTCCAGAAGCATGATCTGTGGAGGCAGGGCAGGCAGTGAAGTTGTATCCCTCTCTTGGAAAAAATTGTCCAGCATACATGGCACAGACTAACTGACTATGGACTAACTGACTAGGCCACATAATTTCCAGGCGCCTTTTTCCCCCTTTCCTGCCCGAAGTTAAACCCATTCTCTTCCTTCCTTCATCGTTTTCCACAGAAAGCCAGTGTGATGAAGTGGCGAGAGCAGCCTTTCTTGGGTCCTCAGATGTTCTTGAACTACAACACCCATCATCCATGACCACTGGTCTTCCCAGCTAGGGATGATGGGAGTTGTAGTCCAACAACCATCTGGGATCCCAAGGTGGTGTCAGTTCCCTGGTAAGTGGGATTGATTGTTAAACTGCTCTTGAGAACTGTAGCTCTGTGAGGGGAATGGAGGTCTCCTAACAACCCTCAGCACCCTTTACAAACTACAGCTCCCGGAATCCTATGTGGGAAGCCATGACTGTTGCAAGTGGTATCATAGACCTTTCAAGGTAAGGCGTGAAGGTGGCTTGAGTTAGTGAAACTTTGGTCCCATTTATTTCAGTGGGAACTACATTAGTAATGACTTGATTTTAATTCATTCAATGGGACCTGTGTTCCACCATCTGTCTGGAATCAACACAATAAGAACAGTGGAAATATATATACAGTGGTACCTTGGGTTGTGGACATGATCCGTTCCGGGGTGCCATTCGCACCCCGAAAAGTCCGCAACACAAGCGGTGATATCGTGCATGTGCGGAAGCGCGATACTGAACTTCTGCGCATGCGCGACCTGCGCAGAATGCTTCTGTGCGTGTGGCGAAACCCGGAATTAAAGACTTCCGGGTTTGCCACGTTCGTAACCCACGCCGTTCGCAACCCTCAGCGAACGCAACACGAGGTACGACTGTAAAACACAAACAATGGTTCACATTGGCGGCGTTAGGCCATTGTTTATCATGGCAATCCTCTAGTGCGGCTGCAAGGAGTAGGGAAGCTCCTGTTTTTCACAGCTACGGTTTATGGTGCCATCCTAACCCTAACGCGGGTGGTGCTGTGGTCTAAACCACTGAGCCTAGGGCATCATACATTTGTGGGTTAAACCACGGAGCCTAAGGCTTGCCGATCAGAAGGTCGGCGGTTCGAATCCGGTTGCTCGGTCCCTGCTCCTGCCAACCTAGCAGTTCAAAAGCACGTCAAAGTGCAAGTAGATAAATAGGTACCGCTCTGGCGGGAAGGTAAACGGCGTTTCCGTGCGCTGCTCTGGTTTGCCAGAAGCGGCTTAGTCATGCTGGCCACATGACCCGGAAGCTGTATGCCAGCTCCCTCGGCCAGTAAAGCGAGATGAGCGCCGCAACCCCAGAGTCGTCCGCGACTGGACTTAACAGTCAGGGGTCCCTTTACCTTTTTTTAACCCTATATTGCGGTTAATGTTAACTAAGGTTTGAATCTGGCTTCTTTCAAACAAATGGAAATTAATATTCATTACAGTTTGTGTGGGATGTGTCAGTCAACTCCAAAATTCCAAGAAGGACCAACTGCCATCTCTGTGTCAGTTTTTTGGACCGTTGAACAGTTAAGCTGCAGCTGCTGATAGATGCTATGATGGAGTTGTTAAGACTCACTAACATGTAACGTATATTTTATTTTGTAACCCAAGTATGAATCTGACAGTAAACTAGTTTGTTTTATTATAACACAGATTCATGTGTTTTGTTCTTAAGAGGGATAAAAGGGATTCGCAACTAAGAAAGACTCTTAACGAGTCAGCAAGCCGTTTTGCTGCTGTGCAGATCTCAGTAAGGAAACGTTTGACTCTGCAACTAAACTAGATTATAAACGTCCCTACAGCTTGGACCAGCATGACACTGTGGTTTAGCAAAAGCAGAAGCAATGGCTTCCATACTCCTCTTTGTGGCTGTGCCGGAGGAGGATGGGTGCAAGGGGAGCTCCTAGGTTCCAGACGCAGTGAAGTTCATCCTTGTCATGCAAAACTATGATTTAGTGCAAAGCTAGATCCAGGCATTCTGTTCCCACAATAACTTTTAGACATTCACTGAGCTGGTAAACACGTGAGGTGGGGGCTGTACCACTTCAGATTCACTGGACTGAATTGTGCTCCACCAAAATAATATATATAAAAAATATCAATGCATTCGGAAAGCTAACATTTTAGCGCTAAAACACAACCATTCTCCCTGAAATGCTGGCTTTCGATGCCCCCCCCCACCCCCGGATTCAATCACGTGAGCATCCCAACCTACAACATGCCAAATCTAAAACCATCACCAGTGAGAAATCCAGCCTCTTGTCTTGTGCTCATTTTTCCTCCCACACACTGCAATTACCCTCAAGTTGCTTTCACAGTAGAATTTCAGGCCTTTGTTTGTCCCTGGAAGCAGCAGGCCTGCTGCCACCGGATTAGGAATAAAGGAAACCGCTGCATATTAAAAACAGAAGACCTGTCCCCATGGCATCTCGTCGGATTGCAGTGACTCTCCAGGGTCAGGAAACCCACTCGCACCATCGATTAAGCCGCCCTTTTTACCGGCAAATGCCGGGAACGGAAGCTTCAGGCTTTAGCATTAAAATCACTGGCTCCCCTACCAAGAGTCTGCTTCCTGGTTCTTCCCTGCTGTGGGATCTGCCGGTTCTTCCAAGCCTCTTCAGCTATGTAAAGAGAACCAAAACTTCCGGGACCGGAAGCAATGTTTCTAGCCGGCTTAAGATGCTAACGCTGCAGTCCTAACACCACTTACCTGGGAGCAGACCCCAGTGAGTTCAGCGGGACTTACTTCTGAGCAGATACGGTTAGGGTCGCGGCCATATAATTCGTAAGCGGCGAGTCGGGAGAAGCAGGAGACGCTCTACCCCGCTCTTGCTCACCTCGATGGTGGAGGCTTTGAGCAGCGCGATCTGGTCCTCCCGCGACAGCTGCAGGAAGCCAGGAACCTGCTTGGCAAAGTCCACAATCTCCTGCACCGAGATGATGGCCAGCTCTGTGAAATGGGCGAAGCGCTGTTGCCGTGCTTCCCGGCTGTTGGGGTCGCTGCCCATAGGCCAGGGCTGGTGAGCGGCAAGCAGGCAGGGGCAGAAGAAACATGGAAGGAGAGAGAAAGAGAGAAATGAGGTTGGTCTAGGACAGGGGTCCCCTAACTAAGGCCCGGGGGCCAGATGCAGCCCAATCGCCTTCTAAATCCGGCCCGCGGACGGTCCGGGAATCAGCGTGTTTTTACATGAGTAGAATGTGTGCTTTTATTTAAAAT
This sequence comes from Lacerta agilis, assembly GCF_009819535.1. Lineage (NCBI taxonomy): Eukaryota > Metazoa > Chordata > Lepidosauria > Squamata > Lacertidae > Lacerta > Lacerta agilis. Next base: position 35,684,475 of record NC_046325.1, on the reverse strand, counting down.
GCATCTCTGGGTTATTTGTGGGGCCTGGCTGGTGTTTTTACATGAGTAGAATGTGTGCTTTCATTTAAAATGCATCTCTGGGTTATTTGTGGGGCCTAGGAATTCGTTCATATTTTATTTTCAAAATATAGTCCGGCCCCTCCACAAGGTCTGAGGGACAGTGGACCGGCCCCCTGCTGAAAAAGTTTGCTGACCCCTGGTCTAGGACAGGAGTCCCTTAACAATGCACAGGCTTCGTCGATGCAGTCCTAAGTCTTACCCCCAAACTGCTCTCCAAATCTAACAATCTCTCACCCACCCTCTATGATCGACAAGGGGGGGGGGTGGGAATCAAGAAGACAAGGGCCTGGGATCCCCTCCAAACAAGATCCAGGAACCCGTGTTCTCCCACTCCCCTGGTTATTCTTCTTAACCACCAAGATTACTGTGACACTCCAAACACGCCCAGCAAAATGTACTCATTCTGAGTACATTGAACAGGGCCTGGATAGCTCAGCTGGTTAGAGCGTGGTGCTGATAACGCTAAGGTTGCATGTTCGATCCCCATAAGGAACAGCTGCATATTCCTGCATTGCAGAGGGTTGGACGAGATGATCTAGAGTTCTATGATTTTATGATTCTTGAGCCAAGAAAACATCCTTTGTGATCGGGGGGGGGGGGGGGCAGGGGAAGAGGAATGAAATGGGAGGGAAATCAGGGGTAAAAATAGATTAAACATGATCCTGGCTCCAAGGACCCCCAAAATTATACGAGGTGTTCTATACATCTAGTAAGCTCAGGTGTGAGTCAATGTTAAGCACAGCACTTGCTGTGAACACCACTTGTTTAACTAACCTATAAAGGAAGATTGAGCAAGTCAGGCCAATTCAAGGTTTGTTTGTTTGTTTCTTATTATCAGGATAGATAAGCAAGATAGGAAATGGGGATACTGGTCTGGTTCAGAAGTCTGGCCAGTCTCTGAAGGACATGCCTTTTATTCCCATTTGAACAAGTTTATTTGTGTTGCGTTGGGGCAAGGAAGATCAGCTACAGAGCCCATTCCGATGATTCTAGAACCAGCAAAAAATGGGTGCAGAAGTCGACGTGTTTGCCACATGCTCCTGCGCCCATCATTTAACAAAGGATGACGTCTTCCTGAGAGAGCCCAGATGTCTGTCTTCTCACTAGTGCAGCACCAGCAGGATGAACCCTGTCCCCACACCTTCTGGGAACAACACCCCCCCACCTTGAAACTCACATCCCTGATTTGTTGCCAGAAGGTTCCCCCCCCCCAACATCGCTCTCCACTTTCTTTGCAAAAGTAAGGGACAGAAAGGGCTGCTGGGAAACAGGGAAGTGTCTGCTTCTCATTCTCTCTCCCGCCCTCCACCCAAAAAAATATCTTTTATAACCTTGCTTTGGTGCAGGCAATTTAAAAGCACCAGCCATCATGTGCCAGTGAGCAATGAGGGGGCGGGAGTCTGCCCTGGGACAGGCGACTGGATTTGCAGGGAAGAATGCATTGTAGCAGGAGCTGGAAAAGGAAAAAATGACTGGGGAAAGGGGGACATTCCACGGACAGGGTGTATGGGAGTATCTGGGAGATGGGTGGCAGCCTTAGAAATAAAACCACAGAAGTTACAAGCCGGCAATGTATATATGTTTGTTGCTGCACTTCTACCCTGTTTCTCCTAAAATAAGACATAGCCATAAAATAAGCCATAGCAGGATTTCTATGCATTTGCGAAATATAAGCCGTTCCCCAAAAATAAGCCATACCCCAAAAATAAGCCATAGTGACGTGGTACCTCCCATTAAAACAGCCTGGAGAGGCGTGGCTATGCAGCATACCGATGCGACACGGTTAAAATAAGACATCCCCTGAAAATAAGCCATACTGTGTTTTGTTGAGCGAAAAAAAATATAAGACGGTGTCTTATTTTAGGAGAAACACAGTATGCTGACTGTGGAGAAGAAGAAACTGCCAGCTCAGCAGCCGGCATGGAAATGCAGGCTACTAGTCTCTTAGCAGGCAGGTTTTTTAAAAAAATGCCTTCTACCAAGCTGACTAGCGGAGCAGGAAGGGATAGAGTGATTCATCACCTTTTTTCAGCCTGCTAAATTTCTTTTTTATAATTTTTTAATTTATACTCTTCAGGTTTATACATTTCACTGATTTTGCAATCATTTTGACATTTCCAAACTTGACTTCCTTCCCCCTCTTTCTGCGGTTCCTTAAATGTATTTTTAATATCTCCTTCATATCGAAATTAACTTAATTTGCTCGTTTATTCATCTTCTTTAAATATATACTCTTATGAAACAGCAGGTTATCACAATAATCATGCCAGTGTTCTTATCTGTTTACAATTTATCTGAAAATGTTCAATAAACCATTTCCATTCTTTTATAAAAAGTTTGTTGTCTTGATTTCTTATTCTTCCGGTAAGTTTCGCCATTTCTGCATATTCTATAAGTTTTTGTATCCATTCTTCCTTTGCTGGGACCAGCCTGCTAAATTTCTGGGCAGGCTGGGGAGGAAGAGACTGGCCTTGTGCTGCAACAAGCACGGAAACAATGAGCTGATGGGAGTCCTTCTCATGCACCTGCATGGAAATTTTGGTCGCCTGTGGCGACCAGGCAAGTTGTAAAATACAAGACTGATCTATGGAGATGGCACATGAATATGAAGAGATAAAAGGATCCTTATAGCCAGGGATCATAGAATCATAGAGTTGGAAGAGACCACAAGGGCCATCCAGTCCAACCCCCTGCCAAGCAGGAAACACCATCAGCGTGGGCATGTATGCGTGACAGCAAATGTGAAATGCAGCTTTGAGTGCTTATACTGCCCCTGCCCTATCAACTTATGAAGGCTTCTGAACTACCTCAATCTTCCCCTGACTAGTTGCATATAAGTCATGATCCTGTCCCAGACTGGCACAGAGGTTGCATTTGCAAGTTATGGGGATAAGCCACGATGAGCCTCGAGTTTGCATGCTCCCCCATTTTGTCCAGAGTAGCCACAAGGAATCATTTGTAAGCTTTTGCCCCCCATTGTAGATTAACTGCAGCTTGCAGCAATGTCCAAACAAAGATAAGCCGTGGTTAGCCGTAACTATGGTTAGTGGAAACAAAATCTGCTGCAAACCACGGTTTATGAAGTTGGGTTGTTTTCAGAGACTATAGTTAAGGCTAACCAGTTTAGGGTTTAAATACAACACTAAACGGTGGTTAATCTCCTCGTGGATGTCCCAGAGGATGGTGTGTGTGTGTGTGTGTGTGTGCGCGCACACACACACAACTTCAAGTCTTGTTGCAGCTAGTCCTTAAAACCCCAACTCCTACCCAGGCTTGCTCTTAGCCAAAAGGCTGAGAAGCAACCATGGTTTAGTGCTGCACTCAAGCTATTGGAAGAAGCCCCTGGAACAGCATACAGCTGCCTCCACTTTCTCAGGACTCTGTAGAAGATGCAGTGGGGCTTAGTGGTGTACCTTATAAGGCTTACATGAAGGAGTCAAGTGCAACGTTCAAGGTTTCAAGAGCAGAACCAGGCTAGAAATAATAAAGTAAGGCATTTCTGGAGCATCTGAGCTGGGACGAGATACAAACGAGAGCTGAACTTCACATACCATATTTTTCCGTCTATAAGACACCCAAATGTATAAGATGCCCCCTATTTTTGGGGACTCAGATTTAAGAAAATGGGGGGAGATAGCCCCGTGGATAAGACACCCCCTAATTTTTAACATTATTTTAAAGGGGGAAAACCTAGTCTTATACATGGAAAAATACGGTAATTTGCACACATTTACTCCCATTGCTAATATCGTCTTCGATTACCGTGACTTTGGGCTGGTCACTGAAGCTCCTCTTGTTGCACTGCTGTTGCGCTGCTACCAGCTGCCGGATCATGCCCTCCTGCTGGGGCGTGAGGGGAGCTGGTTCGGGCTGGGGCAAAGAGGGGTCGCAGGGCAGAGGCGGCACTCGGAGGACCTCGCCTCCGCCCCCCTCGCCCCCCGATGCCCCTTCTCCCTCCTGCTGTTTGCGGATCTTCTTCTTACGGATCTGCTCTTCCGACAAAACACCTAGAGAGAAGAAGAGGGGAGGAGTTATTGAGATCGCGTGGGATCACAGAGAAACATCTGAGTTGTTCCTGCTACATCAGCATCCCCGATCCTCTGACTCACCCTCTGACTCATTCTCCGAAGTCCCTGGCTGTGAAATGACTCCCTGAACTCTGCCTCCTGCAACCATTACTAACGTTTAGACACGATGACACATCTTCCCTATTTGTCCAACTTTCTAATTAACATGAACTGCTTTTAGAAGTGCGTTGTTTTGGTAACCACATTGCTGGTTTCTGTGTGGCTCAGACTCCAGATCCCATGTGCCCCAGCCAGCATGGCCAATGGTCAAGGATGATGGGAATTATAGTCGCCATCTATGTGGGGCCATGGGCAAATTTTCAAAGAAGGGGACAGGCACCCACAAAGTTCCATGTAGCACGTCGTGCAGCCCTGGGCACCCGCTACTGCGGGGGCAAGCCAGCGCATCTGATGGGAATTGTATTTTAGCGACATACAGGTGAAACTCAAAAAATTAGAATATCGTGGAAAGGTTCATTTCTTTCAGTAATTCAACTTAAAAGGTGAAACTAATATATGAGATAGACTCATGACATGCAAAGCGAGATCTGTCAAGCCTTTATTTGTTATAATTGTGATGATTATGGCGTACAGCTGATGAGAACCCCAAATTCACAATTTCAACATGTCATGAGTCTATCTCATATATTAAACTCCAGTAGCTAATGAAAACAATTGCTTACATAAATGGACTTTTCCACGATATTCTAATTTTTCGAGTTTCACCTGGAGGGTTACAGATTCCCCCCTCCCTGCTCCGTATTATTTTAAACCTTTTTTTGTTTGTCCCCAGCAATTTATAGTTTATTGCTGGGATCAAGAATCTACACTTGCCCTTTCGCTCTGGTGAGAGTGCAGGATTGAGGGTAGCCCCACCCCTTCCCCTGGGCTTGGAGAAGGGAGAGTCAGCGAGGACTGGCTGGTTTCAGAACCACAAGAGAACGGCAGCAGTTCTCCCTTGTGTTGCACTGATCTTCGGAGAGGTGTGGGACTTCTTCCTGCTTTTTTGGAGCATCTGAGATGTAGAACAAGGAAGATGAGCTCCCATCTCTCTCCTCAGCTGCGGAGGAGGTCAAGGGCTCACCGAACCCCCATCCCACCCCCCCCAGTTATGTTGGGTGACAGCATTGCATAATGCCACAAACCCCTGTCTCCCTCTCTCTGAAGGGAACATAAGCAGGGGAGGGTCAGAACAAGAACAAGAGTTGCCAAGAGCCAGTGTGGTGTAGTGGTTAAGAGTGGTAGACTCGTAATCTGGGGAACCGGGTTCGCGTCTCTGCTCCTCCACATGCAGCTGCTGGGTGACCTTGGGCTAGTCACACTTCTTTGAAGTCTCTCAGCCCCACTCACCTCACAGAGTGTTTGTTGTGGGGGAGGAAGGGAAAGGAGAATGTTAGCTGCTTTGAGACTCCTTCAGGTAGTGAAAAGCGGGATATCAAATCCAAACTCTTCAAGAGTTATTGACAACCAGTGCTTGCAATCTTAGTGTTGTATCGAACCAAGTTCTACTCAGAGCAGAAACTACTGAAGTTAATGGGCCTAAGTTTGTCACGTGGGCCTTGTAGGCTGTGCTGCCACTGGGGCTGCCCAACTGGCGCGGATGCACAACAGGGCCTTTCAATGGTGGCCCCCTGCTTGTGGAATGCCCTCTCTGGTGAGTTGCGCCTGTCTCCATCGTTATTCACTTTCAGGAGGAATCTGAAAACATTCCTGTTTACCCAGGCGTTTGGTGGCTGAGGAATACTGTTCCTAGCAACCCCAAGATTGTTGGACGGAAGCACATTTTTAACCATTAACTGCTTTTGGATGTTTTCTAATTGTGATTGCTTTTAGAATGTTTAAATTGTTTTGCAGTTGTGTATCTGTTTGCCGCCCCGGACTCCTTGGGGAGGAAAGGTGGGGTGCAAACCTAATAATAACGCTGAATGGCTCTGATAATGGCTAAGCTTGGATACAGCCCTTAACCTTAAGGATACCTTTAAGTATCACCACTTCCCATACAAACTGAACCGGACCTTGGGCCTGTCATCTGAGGCCCTTCTCTATGTCCCCCATCGCAGAGAGGTTCGGAGGGTGGCAACAAGAGAACAGGCCTTTTCTGTGGTGGCTCCCTGACTATGGAATGCTCTCCACAGAGAAGCTCGCCTGGCACCAGAATTACAAGTCCTCTTTGCCCAGGCCTATGGCTATTAAATAATCTGATGGCCTGTGAAAGTGTGGGGGAAGAGGACTGTTATTAACTATTTTATTATTTGTCTGTCTGCCATAATGGTTTTTTTTAATGTTTTTATTACTGATGTTCTGTAATGTGTTTTTAATGTTGTACATCACCCTGGGATCTTTTGATGAAAGGCGGTATATAAATTGTAATAATAATAATAATAATCTGGAATCTGTAAACTACGCTGAAGCCTACAGTAGTGGAAAGGTGGGATATAAGGTTTTTAAAACAGGGCTAGGGAACCTCTGGCCCTCCAGATTTTGCCAGACTCCAACTCCCATCATCCATCACCATTATCCATGCTGGCTGGGGCTGATGGGAGTCGGAGTCCGGCAATGCCTGCAGTGCCACAGGCTTCCTCCCTGGGCCTGCTTGAAAAAGAAAACAAAGCGAGCAAAACGAATTCCATTTTTGCCCCTTTCCCCCCAAGCCTTTGTCATCCAAATCTGAGCCCCGCCTCTTCTCGCCAACTACTCACATTCCTCTCGCATGCCTGCCTGCCGGCACTTCTTCAAACGGCACTCCTGGCACTTCCGGCGCATGTACATGTCCATGTGGCACTGCCCACTGCCCTTGCAGGTATACTGCGCCCCCTTGATGACGCTGCGCCGGAAGAAGCCCTTGCAGCCCTCGCAGCTGAGGACGTTGTAGTGGAACCCCGAGGCTTTGTCCCCACACACGCTGCACACTTCATCACCCAGCATCTTGGGGGCAGGGCCCTTCTTGCGTTTGCGGGTCGGCTCCTCAGCTGCAGGGGGAAGAATAAGTAGCTTATGCTAAACTATGATCTGGCACAGGAGCAGGGAACCTGTGGCCTTGCAGATGTTGCCAAACTTCTGCTCCCATAAGACCCTGCCGGCATGGCCAGGGATGATGATGACAGCTGTAGCCTGGCGCCAACTGGAGGGCTCCCGGCTCCCCATTCTTGGTTTATTTATGGAGTTGTGAGCCAGCCTCACCTCCTCACAGGCTCACCTGTTGCCTTCCTCCTCCCACTTGGCTGGAGGGTGGATTTTGGGGTCTTTCACTTCCGTGTTTGGCTAACCACAGTTTTGTTGTGCTGTCTGACCCAGGAAACAGTGGTCAACATTAAACAGGCAGAGGGCCTTCTCGGTAGTGGTGCCCACCCTATGGAACACCCTCCCTTGAGATGTCAAGGAAATAAACAACCATCTGACTTTTAGGAGACATCTGAAGGCAGCCCTCTTTAGGGAAGTCTTTTAATGTTTTGATGTTTTATCCTGTTTTTATTATTCCGCTGGGAGCTGCCCAGATTGGCTGGAGAAACCCATGCAGATGGGCGGGTTATAAATAATAAAATTATTATCATTAATTATTATTATTGTTATGTTTGGTTCCAAAAAGCCAACTTCAGAACCGGAGGCTGAAGTAAAAAGCTGCGGGCGTTATTATTTGCTGACACTGAGCGATTTTTAAACTCACATTTGTAAAGGCCTTAAGGAATAGCAGCGCCACAGAATCATTAAAAAATGTATAGCTGGAAGGGTAATCTATTACAACCCCCTGCAATGCAATGCAGGAATCAACAGCCAAAAAAAAAAATTCAATTCAATAAATACAAAGCCGTCTACACTCTTCTCAAACTCACCCGCACTGTGCGTAGAGCTCTCTCCATCGTCTGTGCAAACCACCTCGATTTTCACAGTGTTCTGAGACTCTGGCTTTTCCTTTGACCACTCGTCTTTGACCTGTGAAGCGGGCTCTCCATCTTCTGTGGGGGGGGGGTTGCGGGGGGGGGGAGAGAGAAAGAATAGCAATGGAGAATGAGGCAAGGAAGTGAAGAAAAACCAAAGAGTTATATTGTTTTGTTTAAAAAGCCCGCTTCTGTTGTCCATTCAGTAGTAGTAGGCTGTTTGGCAGGGGGGGGGGTTAGGGTAGGCAAGTAGTGAGTAGGTTTCAGTAGGTGGCTTACCCAGTGGTAACTGAAGTTCATTGGTGCCCGTTTTGGCCATCTCAGGGAGTCAGCCACAGCAGCATTGCATAGCCAGCCCTGGAATCAGACAGACAAACAGAGGCAGCTCAGCCAATTTAAGAAACGGCCTTATACCAAGTTAGACCACAGGTCCATCTACCTCAGTGTTTTCTGCTCTGACCGGCAGCAGCTCTCTGGGCTTTCAAGTAGGGGAAATTTGGGGGTGCTGCAATTTGGTCCTGCCATTTATTTCTGAAGGGGTGGCAGCAAAAGAGCCATCCAAATACAGCACCTGCTTCCCGTTATCTTCCTACGATCAAGGAGGGAACGAAGGGCCTCTTCTGGCCTACACCTGCTAGCTCCTACGAAGGCCAGCCCAAGGCATTTTGCTGCCTGAAGCGGCACAGGAAATTAAACCAACTTCCATCTCTGAGTCAAAGGCCACAGCACCCCAAGGATGGCCAAATTATTACATACCTGAGGCAGAAAATCCCACAGGGGCTTCTGCCTCGCAGCAAAAAGTACAACAACAATACATTTGCTACCTTTACATGACACCCAAAAGAAGCCACCTGAGGCCATATTTCTCTGCCCAATGGTAGGGCCGGGCCTATCTCCTGCCATGCTGATGTCCATCACCCATAAATTAAAACTCTGGGTCACCCTACACACTTGAAAAACCACTGATTAAAGAGGGATTAAATAAGGTGCTTCAGCATTCAACTTCTCCTAAAATTAAGGCAGGGAGGCTGCTGTGTCAAGATGCAAAGACGGCTACTAGTTTAGACAGCTCTAAAAGAGGATTTGTACAAATTAATGGCAAACAAATTTACATCTCTGAGCTGTGATGGTTGAATGGAGCCTCCATGCTCCATATATATTTATGGAGCTCCAGTTGCTGGGAGGCAACAATCGGAGAGGGCTGTTGCCTGCAATACCTAACATGGGCTTCTCAGAGGCAAAGCTCTCCTTACGCTCTTATTTTCTACTCCAGAAGATTTTTAGGGGGCTCTGAGTCTTCTTCACACACTTCTGGGGCCTTGTCCCCAAAATGGTCAGCACAACATCAGAATGTATGTTATTTATAAGGGAAGAGGGATGATTCATTTTGGCCTCTCTATACCCAGCAACTATGCAACTTGCCCATCCTTTTGTTCCGCTTCTCTTTTCTTAGTAAAGGGCAGCTGAGATTAAACGAGTTTGGATTCGGCAAACCTTGGGCTTTTCCAGCTGAGCTGGAGTCCAGCTCACTCCACTGCAGCTTACGTCTGCGTGAGTCCCTGAAAAGGGGTGTTCCAGGGGCGTTGTGGGGGGTGAGACAATCCAAGGAGAGACTTTTAACGCCTGTTCAACTTGGCCATGCAACCTAAAAGTAACCAATCCTCAACACTTGGGTCCACACTCGCCTGCTGGCTCAGCTGGCAGCAGCCTCCCCCCCCCCCGAGGTTTCTGAACAGAATTTGCATCAGGGTAACTCATACAGGCCTAAGATACATCACCTTCCTATGGTTAGGATTGCTCTGACTGCCTTTTGGTTCCACATTTGCCTGCCCATGATGTTTCCTCTCTCCTACTGCTTCACTCGCATCTTTTACAGCTTTTCACTGATATATACACAGACATACAACGGTATGTGTTCTCTCTCTCTCTCTGTGTGTGACACACACATTGAAACATTTCCCACCCACTTTTTCAAACGTACAGTGGGAAAATACAGATGATGATAATAATAATAATAATAATAATAATAATAATAATAATAATAATTTATACCCCGCCCTCCCTAGCCAAGACCGGGCTCAGGGCAGCTAATACCAGGTATAAAAACAATTTATTAAAATACAACTTAAAAACAAGATTAAAATACAACATTAAAGTGCAGTGATGAGGGTCACTTGCCCTTAAAACCCACCTTTCTCCCCACGGTGGGGAAGAGACTCAGCTATTTGACAGCCACATGGCAGGGCTTACGGGGCAGAAGCACGGCAGTGGGGAGGGAGGAGGGGCAGTCGGCCAGACAACAGACCTGGGGGCACGATGCAACCTGAAAGGGAAAGAGGAGACCGGTATCATCATATCCCCGCCATTCTCCCATGCGTTCTATACATGATGGATGAAATAGTGACATTCCCCCTTCCTCCAGTTTGACACACTAGCCCAGGCATATAGGCAAACTCGGCCCTCCAGATGTTTTGGAACTACAACTCCCATCATCCATGACCACTGGTCCTGTTAGCAAGGGGTGATGGGAGTTGTAGTCCCAAAACATCTGGAGGGCCGAGTTTGCCTATGCCTGCACTAGCCATTTACATTTTCCGAAGTGTAGAATTGGAAGGGTCATCTGGTCCAACTCCCTGCGATGCAGCAATCTTTTTGCCCAATGTAGGGCTCAAACCCACAACCCTGGGATTGAGAGCCTCACGCTCTACCAACTGGGCTATGTTAAACGACATACACAAAGTTCTGAGCTAGCTATGGAGATCCCGAGAATCTCGAGAAACATGCTCGTGCACAGAAACATGCAAATATGGTACACGCCAGTTGTTTCTGGACTACAACTCCCATCATCCCTGGCCATTGGTCACGCCGGCTGGGGCTGATGGGAGCTGGAGTCCGCCATCTGGAGCGTTAGGGCAGTGTTTTTCAACCACTGTTCCGCGGCACACTAGTGTGCCGTGGGAAAATTACTTTATAGATAGTCAATATAGGCACAGAGTTAAAATTTTTAACATTTTCTAATGGTGGTGTGCCTTGTGATTTTTTTCATGAAACAAGTGTGCCTTTGCCCAAAAAAGGTTGAAAAACACTGTGTTAGGGTATACCAGCTGTAAGGAAACTCAGCAATACTGTCACCATCCCCTGTGAGTTCAGAGGTGAGTCAAAATGGCGCCATCCATGCAGAAGAAGGAGGTATGAGTAAACTTAAGAGAATTCCAAGGTTTGCAGAACTTTGCAGAAACATCTTTAGAAGGGGGGGGGGGAATCACAACAGGCCAACGAAGACTGAGCGTGCTCAGTGGCTGTGAAATGCTGACTGGCTGGGGTGTTTTGGAGGGACAAAAGTGGTGGTGGTGGGGCATTCAATTTATTATCCTGGAAGAAGGCATGGCTGGCTGACATCTTGGACAGAAGTTGCCCTTCACACTGCAACATGGTGTTGCAGTTCCCAGCTTATTCCTCCCAACCCACACCCAGTATCCCAGATGGTGGGGGCTTGCGTAAAGCGGCTTTGTGGCAGAGGCGAGATTCGAACCAGGAACTCCCAGATTCATAGCTCAGCCTCTTCACCACTGAGCTGCTACTCAGCAGGGCATTTCATTCCAACGGCTGCCACAAACCGGAGCAGGTTCCAATTGCCTACGACCCTGGGCATAACTTTCAAAGGCTCTGCCATTCCCCACAGAAACTCTCTCTGTTTCTCTCCCGGGCCCTTGAGGACTTATTTGGGGCTTGTTGATGTCTCTTCTTTCCACTTCCTCAGTGTGCTTGCCGGTGGGAGGTGGGGGGGGTCTCAAACAGGGGCAGGTGGTCTCTTCCGGATCAAACTGAAAAGGCGAAGGCTATTCTTCCCCCAGCTGAATTGCCCTCTGTGGAAGTGAGGAATACTTGGGGGGGGGAGGCGGTAAATCAAGTAAATAAAAAGTAGAAACTGTAGAAAGGTTATGACAGATTTTTTTCTGAGCACTTGGGGTCAAAAGAAAGTAATTCAAAACAACTGTTGTTGTTGAGACATTTCATTCCGAGCCAGGCAGAGGATGGTGATGACAGGTGGGTGTCCTGCCGCCCCCTAACACAAATCCCGGCCACGCACATGCCCCCCGCCCGAGATCCTTGCTGTGCAAGTGCCATAATTGGGGACCGTCGGTGCTCGCCCCTCTCAGCGAGTCTGCGATCCTAAGTATAAAGCCCCTCTGGACACGGCGGAAGTTGTCTCCGAGCAAACCTTGAAAGCGATGGCGCAGCAAACCGCTGAGATCGACTGCCCGCGCTGAGCCCCCGGGGTGCGGGGGTGGGTGAAAAGGGGGGTTCTCTCTTCGCCAGATGTTGGCACTTTCTCGCGGGGGGAGACCCACGCACTTGCGGGTGTGCGTGCCCGGAGGCCCCGATCCCAGCCCCCTCCCCACGGATCCGTCCCGGACCTCGCGGCCAAGTCTCGTGCGTCGCAGTCCCTACTTTTACCTCTCTTTTCTCGTTCTCCTGCAACCTCTCCGCTTGGGTATATAAAAAAAAGTGAAAACACTGTCTCGCACACAGGATCAAGGCGCTTCCGGGAACCCTTGCTAGGCGTCACTTCCCTTTCCAGCCTGGGAAACCACCCCTTCTCCAGCAGGCGCCTCCCCACCTTCCCGGTCCGCGCAAGGAGCCTTGGTCTGCGCGCATTGGAATATCCCGGAGAGGGAGAGGAGAGCGCCTCCGTCGCCTCGGGTGCGCAGTAGTATTGGGAGCAAGTCGCAATCCTGAAGGGCCATGGCATATTCCCCCCCCCTCAGTCGCTTAGTCACGCAGGAAAGCGGCGATTCGGTCGATCCCTATGATAATGTCGAGGATTTCACGTGGGTCCGTCTCCAAAAAACGCTGGCTGTGTAACTGCGCACACAACATAACACTGCAAGCGAACGGCTTGATCCCAAAGAATCCTGGGAAATGTAGTTTGAAGGTGTTGGGAGTTGTAGCTCTGTGGCGGGGGGCTAAACTACAGTTCTCAGGATTCTTTGGGAGAGAAGCAGTGTGTTTTAAATGTGTGCGTGTCCTTGTTTGTGTAACTGCTTTTTATCCTCGTAAACTGCCTACAAGCCTGTTTTGGCATTAAATGGTATGAAAATAATAGTAGTAATAATAATAATAATAATAATAATAATAATAATAATAATAATAATAATAATAGCAATTCGCCCTATTCAAGAATGGGCACCATGATGGGGAGGGGGGAAATTATTATGGACTCTCACGGGTTATGCTGCTGAAATTTCAACTTCATAGTTCCTGTTCAGAAGCTACAGTACTGTATTGTGCAAAAACAGCTAAGTCCCCTGACACTCACAGGGTTGCTGTGTGGATAAAATGGGGTGGGGAAGAGCGACGCATGCAAAGAAGAAAAGCAGGATTAAAATGTAGTAAATAAATATAAAACATCATTGCTGTGGAGTGCCTCTAGCACACCCCATTGTTAGACCAGTGTTTTTCAACCTTTTTTGGGCAAAGGCACATTTGTTTCATGTAAAAAATCACGAGGCACACCACCATTAGAAAATGTTAAAAAATTTAACTCTGTGCCTATATTGACTATATATAAAGTAATTTTTCAGTTTTCCCCACGGCACACCAGGCAACATCTCGCGGCACACTAGTGTGCCACGGAACAGTGGTTGAAAAACACTGTGTTAGACAACCAGCCCACAACCCTCCAATTTCATTTATTTATTGCATCTACATCCCACCTTTTTCTGCAAGTGCTCCCCCTCCACAATCTCTTCACAACAAGCCTGTGAGGTAGGTTAGGCGGAGAGATGGTGACTGGCTCAGGGTCAACCCAGTGAACTTCATGGCTGAGCCCTGGTCTCCCGGGTCCGGCACTTTACCCACTACACCACACTGCCTTTAATTTATTAAAAATCAGAACTCTCTTCTCCAGTTCAATTCTGTCTTTCACACTCACGTAATGGTGCAAAAAGTCTTCCAGTTCCAGAAGCTCTTAATATTATTACAATCCTTTCTCTTACTAAGCCAGTGTTTTTCAACCACTGTTCCGTGGCACACTAGTGTGCCGCGAGATGTTGCCTGGTGTGCCGTGGGAAAAATTGTGTTTATTTGATTCCTATTCAAGAGAATTACTTTATATATAGTCAATATAGGCACAGAGTTAATTTTTTTAACATTTTCTAATGGTGGTGTGCCTCGTGATTTTTTTCATGAAACAAGTGTGCCTTTGCCCAAAAAAGGTTGAAAAACACTGTACTAAGCCCTCGGTGAGCAACATCAGATTTTATCTTATGGCCGGTTGTTCTATGCACAGAAATGGAAAGATGAAAAAGTTCCCACCAAAGAAGAATGGGGAAGCAAAGTGACGGATTGTGCTGAATCAGCAAAGCTAACAGCTGAAATAGGAGAACTTAATGATGTTTTAGGGAAGAATGGAAACCTTTTTCGGACTATTTAAAGAAATATAATATGATGAATTCGCGAGCGGGATTTGAGCTACAGGTATGAGCAACAGAAATAATGAGAGATTATTGTATTATGGTTATGATATAAAAAAGTGAAGATAGGGTGTGTGAGATAGAATAAAAAAACGGGGAAAGGGATGGGAAGTCGATAATACAAAATAAAAAAATGTATTGTGTATTGGAATTCTATGTGAAATTTGTGGAAGTAAAACTGTATCACTGCCGGTTGTTCTAAATGCCAGTGTTTCTTCTTCGATTGAGATGGATGAGAAGTCTCAATCGGCAGACAAATTACGTCATTTTGTCAAGGCCACCCAGTGCTTTTTGTTTCGTTTTGCTTTGTTTTCGTCATTTTGGACTTCGCCGGGCATTGATCTCTGGATACCCAACCAGCTCAGCCCCATGGGTTTTATATTCTGATTTTGTTCTGTGAACCGTTCTGAGACCTTCGGGTATAGGGCGGCATATAAACTCAATAAATAAAAATAAATAAACAAATAAATTCCTCCCTACCCTCTCCTCCAAGCTTTCTCCCTCCGCTTTCGCGCATTCCTTTTCGCGCACAACTCATTCTGTTGATTCCCGCTTTGATTCCAGAACGTTACACGTCATCGCATCGCCCAGCAGGGGTTAAATCCCATGGGCGGGGCGTCCTCGAAGCCGCGCCCCCTACAACACACACACACACACTCTCTCTCTCCCCCCTCCCCCCGCCACTATCGACGAAAGCCGGACCGAAACTGAACTTAAGGTGGCGAGGGCGCATGCGCAAATCTTTCCTGCTGCAGAAGTAGCTAGGAAGTTTGCTGGAGGAGCATCAAACTTTTCTCCGGCTTTTACCGGGCTTTCTCCCTTCTGTTCCAGGTGCGGACCAAGCGAGCCTCCGCCAGAGAGACGCGACCGTGGGATTCTAAGGTAGTGGGGGAGTCTCCCATACGCAGCCCCCAAATTCTGGGGAGATGTGATGGGGGAAAGTGATGGGAGAATTGGAGTAGGCAGAGAGGGTGGGAGCACACACAGAGTAGGCTAATTCAGGCTTACCTCCGAGTAAACATGTCTAGGAATGTACTACCAAGCTGAAAAAACCGGGGTGTCTGGTGGTAAGGGGGCAGAGGCGGTGGGCTGGTGTTTGTGTGGGGCATAGGAGCCAATTCCTAGCGGCTGCCCCCATAAAATATTTGAGGGGTCCGGGGCCCCAAAGTTGATGGGGCATTGCCATTCAAAAGCTGTCTGTGTGCCAAGTCTTGCGATACCTGTCCCACCCTCAATATTTTATTCAAGTTGGCACCCCTGGTGTGTGTGTTTGGGGGCGGGGAATGGCTGGTGCTTCTATGGCTCGGACAGGAATGATATTATTGGTTTATTTTGATTTCTTTCATAAAAACTATATGCCGCTTGAGTGTAAAAAAAAAAAACCCAAGACACCAGTTGAGGTTAGCAAGGTCAGAAATTGCAAGCTGGCTTTAAAGAAAGTGTTAGGTGGAGGAGGAAGAAGAACACCTGTTTTTTGCAGGAGTAAGGTACTTTCCCACAGGATGTACCAAGAGTGACCTGGAGCTTGTTTACCCTTCTTGGCCTACTTAGCTTGAAATGTCTGGGGTTATTTTGCGCTCTGCGGTGGCATGATTTGGGTCTGGATTGTATGGGCTAAATCCGTGAGGAGCTGGCTGGTGAACAGATCGCCTTGTGTTTGAGCAGGCAGCTGAAATGGACGGCCTCTGAAATAAATCATATGATTCCAGTGGAGACAGAAGAACGTGAATGAAAGATCCTTGGTGTATATACAATGGGCATGTGTTGGGGCGGTGGGGGGGGGGGAAGGTATGGCAATCAATAATATGAATGAATAGGAGCAGGATAGAAGGGGCGGTGAGAAAAAGGGAGGGAAGGCTAATGTGTTGTTGTTCTTCTTCCAGGGCTGCTGGTAGGTGTGGCGAGAAACTTGTCTCCTCCCTTTGAACGCCAGCCTGTCTTTGCAGCACTATAGACACATGGCAGGGAGCCCGCTGCCGCCAAAACGGCAGGTGGAAAAAGAGACCCAGAGGGTGCTGGAAGCATTCCTGCAAAGGGCGCTAAGAAATGGAGAGGCGGAGTCCCTAGGTCACGTGGGCGGGAGTTATCATGATCCTACAAGTTACATGCACAGGTAAAGGAGTCTTCGGGGGAGCGATGTTGTGGTTCAGCTGAGAGGAAATGAAATGCGGAAAAATTCAGGGGCGAGTCCAGGCAGAGGTTCTGGGTTTCCTGGAAGGGGACAAGGTCTTCTGTTGTGACCGAGAATCAAGGCAGAAGTAAATCACAAACGCTTTCCCCCCCCCAAAAGAAATCGCAGCCATAGCAACACGGATCACACACGCTGAGACTTAGCAATTCCCCATAGTTACTTCCCATCTCGTTTTATACACCGACTCCCTTCAGCCGAATGTTACTCCCAGCTGTCTTAAAACAAGGCTTAAAAGAAAACTCCATACTAAACCACCATATCTTCCAGTGTCAGATTCTGAGTTGGGATCTGGGCTGGATTCCTGGGAGAAACAATTACATCAAATTCTCCTGGGTGGGGGAGATCTGGGAAGAAAGTTGTGGTTTTAAATCTGGGAGGTAAGAAAAGTGGGAGGTAGAATAAAACAAGATGTATCACCTTCAAAAGCTCTTCTTTGGGTCACCTTTGAGGTAAGGCAGGTGATGTCTTAAGTATGTCAGGGCTGGCCCAGGACTGTTTGTTCTTTAGCAAAATGCCCTGGGCTAGGCCTGGCTTCGAGACACCACTTGCCTCAGGTACTTAATAATCATGTGTTTCCTCCCTATACCATAGGTATGAAAATATTCTAAAACTTTATAAAGAACAAGTCTATGGCAAATGGACTGTACAATCATGACCAAACCATCTTATGTGGCTTCGCAACACTGAAATGCGGACACAGTGTATAATAAGCACACCAATGTAGTCTGCCCCAAACCTTGATATCTTGATTATGAAGACTGTTTACAATGGAGGTGTTTCATGTTCCGATTTACAAAATCTCCTCTGGCATTCGGCTGGAAAAGGGCTTCTCCTTGTGTGTGGGCTAAGAGAGCAAATTAATATAATATTATGCTGATGCAGACTTTCGTAGTTTTAGGCTGTGTTGCAGTACAATGACTCTCAGCTTTCACATTTTGTACGAAAAATCCTAAACTGTGTATCTTTATGACTAGAGTGGAAACATTTTTTTCTGTCTGAGGAAAATGGCATGATGGTGGTGAACCCACCCAATCCAAGTGCAGATAGTAAGTGGACTGAGAGTTGAAATTTACTTCTCTTGTGATGGGACAGCATCCCTCTGCTGTATCTGAGGGGTAGCAGGCTAATTTAGCTCCTACTCTCTGCTCCTCAGAATGTGCCGCCAGAGGTGACTGTCTCACTCTGTCTAATGTTGGGCCAGCCTTGCTTGAAGTAGGACCTTTTCAGTGTTGGCACCCTATCGTTGAAATCCCTCTGCTTGAAGAGTCCTCTCTGGTGCCAAATTTGTTGTCTTTTCGGTGCCAAAGGAACCAAGTTTCATTTGCACAAAACTTCTGGATGCTGTTGATATATGTTTTTATCTTACTGTTATTTATTTTTTGTGTGCAGCAGGTGGCGGGGAAATATTATAACTGCTGCTGCTCCTCTTATTGTTTTGCTGTTTCAATGTGTAGACTTAACTGCCTTAGTTTGATTTTAAAAAGTATAAACTGCCTTAGTTTAATTGTTAGCTATCCTGGAAAACACATGTTGGCGAGGAAATAAATATACCGGTATGAAAAAAGGAAAGTACTTGGTTGTTGGTGGTGGGTCAAGGGTCCAAAGCTAGAGTCCTGGATCCACTGACCTTGGAGTAAATCCCATTGAAGAAAGTGGGATTTACTTCTGAGTAGATGTGCTTAGGGACATGGGTGGCACTGTGGGTTAAACCACTGAGCCCAGGGCTTGCTGATCAGAAGGTCGGCGGTTCGAATCCCTGTGATGGGGTGAGCTTCCGTTGCTCGGTCCCTGCTCCTGCCAACCTAGCAGTTCGAAAGCACGTCAAAGAGCAAGTAGATAAATAGGTACTGCTCCAGCGGGAAGGTAAACGGCGTTTCCATGCGCTACATTGGTTCGCCAGAAGCGGCTTAGTCATGCTGGCCACATGACCCAGAAGCTGTACGCTGGCTCCCTCTGCCAGTAAAGCGAGATGAGTGCCGCAACCCCAGAGTTGTCCGTGACTGGATCTAATGGTCAGAAGTCCCTAGATGTGCTTAAGATAACACATAGATGTGCTTAAGGTACCACATTTTCTTTCTTTCGTTTTCAGGATACGAACGTGCTGAACCTGAAAGTGTCAGAACGGGTTACTTCCGGGTTTTGGTGTTCGCGCATGTGCAGAAGCACTAAATCACGCTTTGGACATGTGTACCGAATTGCGTCACACACATGCACAGACGCAGCGGCACGGATTGTGTTCCTTACCCGAGCGTCCACTGTATAATTTTTTTATTTGATTTTAAAAAGTATAAACATACAACTAAAAACAGTTCCGAATCCAAATATTGAGATCTCCTGACTTTCTCATCCCTTCCATGGGTCCCAATGGTATTGTTTACAACTGCATATCAATACTTATCCAAATTTTTAATCCTTCTGAATTATCCATACTTTACAAGTGTGGTTCAAATCCAGCTAATGTTTTAACCTGCTTACAGTGGTCTTGTAAATAAATTATAAACTTTTCCCATTCCTAATTAAAGTTCCTGTCTTCTTGATTTCTGAGCTTCCCAGTTAATTTTGCCATTTTTGGCATAGTCCAAACTTGGTTTGCCATTCTTCTCTGTTTGGGGTAGTTTCTTCCTTCCACCTCTGGGCTAGTAGCATCCGTGCGGCTGTTGTCGCATACATAAACAATATTTTCTGGTCCTTTGGTATCTCATTACCTATAATTCCTAGTAAAAAAAAGCTTCTGGTTTTTTAACAAAAAATATTTTAAACATTTTTTTCCATTTCATTATATATCATCTCCCAGAATTTTTCCGTTACTTTACATGTCCACCACATATGATAAAAGGTACCTTCTTTTTCTTTACATTTCCAGCAAATATTTGAACTTGTTCTGTACATTTTTGCTAACTTGACAGATGTCAAATGCCACCCATACATCATTTTCATCTAATTTTCTTTCAGTGAACAACATGCCGTGAATTTCAGTTCTGTTTTCCACAGCCTCTCCCAACCTACCATTTGTATATTATGTCCCAAGTCTTTTGTATCATTGCAGATTTAACCTGTTCATCTTTTGTATGCTGCTCCAAGAGCAAATTATACATTTTAAGATACCACATTTTCTATCGCTGTTCACTCCCTACAGCTCCCCAACAGAACACTCCCAGGATTGTCCAGCCTGGAGCTCTGTCCATGAGGAAAATAACTGCACCGATGAAAAAAAGCATAGCTTCCGCACCAGCATCAAGCGTCTACTGCATCGGCGGCCTAGTCCGCGGACCCCACCGGACAACGGGCCTTCTTCTACGGGCTCCTTAAAGAGGTCCAAGGCAGGAGGGGAGGTTGGGGAAGGGGGCCGCCAGAAGCGTTCCTTCTCCCTCAAGAAAATCCTGCGGAAAAAGGGGTCTTCCTCAGGGGAGACAACAAGCCCCGGTGGGACTCTCCAGCGCCCCGACTCCCTGCCTGTTGTCAACTGCTACTGTCAGAAACACCCGTCTGAGCAACTGGTGCCCCAAGGGAGTGGTAAGAAAATGCCACCTCTCTGGCCTTTATTTCTTATCTAGATTTCTTCTTGCTTCAGAGACGGATGTTCTGGCTCCATGCCTCACCCAGTTGTAAACATTTTTAAAGGGCAGGTGCCTTGGACTTCTTGAAGGAACAATTGCTTGGGTAAAGCGGTGTTTTCGATTGCCAAAGTCCATATTGAGCAAAGATTTGATTCTGGGATGTCGAGCCTTCAACGAAGTTGCTTTCACTTGCTTTTTGAAGCTGTGCTAGTTTGTTTGTTTGTTAGTTTTGAAAAAAAACAAACAGACAAAAGCATCCATCTTTATTGCCTATTTGTGAGTTGTTGTTGTTGTTGTTGTTGTTGTTCAGTCGTTCAGTCGTGTCCGACTCTTCGTGACCCCATGGACCAGAGCACGCCAGGCACGCCTATCTTTCACTGCCTCCCGCAGTTTGGCCAAACTCATGCTAGTCGCTTCGAGAACACTGTCCAACCATCTCATCCTCTCTCGTCCCCTTCTCCTTGTGCCCTCCATCTTTCCCAACATCAGGGTCTTTTCCAGGGAGTCTTCTCTTCTCATAAGGTGGCCAAAGTACTGGAGCCCCAACTTCAGGATCTGTCCTTTGTGGGTAGCGCCATCAAACCTAGTGGAAATTGCTTTGAATGAGTCTTTCATGAGTGGAATCGCTGTATCGCTGGGCTCCCAATTTCCAAAACTGATCCAGCAAGATACCATGGTATCAATGATATCAAAAATTGCAGAGAGATCAAGCAAAATTAACAGGTTCACAGTCCTCCTATCCCTCTCCCAATAAATATCCCTGGTCAGGGCAACCCAGGCTGATTTGGTCTCAGAGCCAGGCCTGAAACCAGACTGGAATGGATTCAGATAATCAGTTTTATTCAACAGCAACTGAAGCTGAGCACCTTCCCTAAAAAGCGGGTAGGTAGCAGTTGTCATAATAATCATAATTTTATTATTTGTACCTTGCCCAGCTGACTGGGTTGCCCCAGTCACTCTGGGCAGTTTCTAGCATATGCAAAAACATCATTAAGCATTTAAAACTTCCCTATACAGGGCTGCCTTCAGGTGTCTTCTAAAGGTTGTATAGTTACTTATCTCCTTGACATCTGATGGGAGGGGATTCCACAGGAAGGACGCCACTGCCGAGAAGGCCCTGTGCCTTGTTCCCTTTAACTTCATTTCTTGCAATGAGGGAACCGCCAAAAGGCCCTCGGCGCTGGACCTCAGTGTCCAGATTGAACAACGGGGGTCATACACTTCCAGGTCCAGTGTGGGTTTTTGGTCAAATGTCCACCAGGGGTGTGGGTGTGGACATGTCTTCACTAATAGCAGCTACTTGGTTCTGTGGGTGAGAATTGACTTGCCTTTCTTTTTCTGCCTGTTGAAGACTCCTGTGCAACTCAGAAGCTTGCCTATCCTTTTACCAATAGAAGTTAGCCTTGTTGCAGATAATCAGCATTTGCTAGCATGTCACATTATATATCCTTTGTCGCCTTGCTAACCGGTGCCTCTCTCTGCAGTGCAGAAGTTGCCTTTCCTCTGCTCCTTAACAGCTTTCTGATCTTTTGTTGCAGGTGGGGAGGCTGAGAATGCTGAGTTGTATACCTTGGTGGCCCAGAAACTGGACCACTTGGTCAAGCAGCAACAGCTGACCAGCCCTTCGGTGGCCAGAAGCTTGCCTTTTCCCACAGATGAAATCGGCATACTCCCCACGGGCGGCACGATACCCAGCACTCCAGGTATGGGATCGACTTCCTTGTGATTGTAGCCCTCGCCGCTGGGTAATAGGGATTGCATCTTAATAGACTCATAATCTGGTGAACCAGGTTCGCGTCCCTGCTCCTCCACAAGCAGCTGCTGGGTGACCTTGGGCTAGTCACACTTCTTTGAAGTCTCTCAGCCCCACTCACCTCACAGAGTGTTTGTTGTGGGGGAGGAAGGGAAAGGAGAATGTTAGCCACTTTGAGACTCCTTCGGGTAGTGATAAAGCGGGATATCAGTTCCAAACTCCTCTCTCTCTCTCTCTCTCTTGCCAGTGTGGTGTAGTGGTTAAGAGCGGTAGACTCGTAATCTGGTGAACCGGGTTCGCGTCCCCGCTCCTCCACATGCAGCTGCTGGGTGACCTTGGGCTAGTCACACTTCCTTGAAGTCTCTCAACCCCACTCACCTCACAGAGTGTTTGTTGTGGGGGAGGAAGGGAAAGGAGAATATTAGCTGCTTTGAGACTCCTTCGGGTAGTGATAAAGCGGGATATCAAATCCAAACTCTTCTTCTTCTTCTTCTTCTTCTTCTTCTTCTTCTTCTTCTTCTTCTTCTTCTTCTTCTTCTTCTTTCCTGGCCAAATATGTTATAAGAATTAGAACCCACAAGCATCCTCTTAGATTGTGCTGTGCTCCTTGTGTTGGGACAGTGCTGCAACACAGGGGGAGGGGCAGGGAAGGAAGTAACAAGGGGAATCCATCAGGGTGGATTTGATTTAAGTCAAATCGATTTAAATCACAATTTAAATCACTAGTCAGTAAGACTTGATTGAAATATATATATATATATATATTACAGAAAGACTCATTCTTGCTGGCATAATCTTAATATTTACAACCAGATAGAAGGTTTTGTTTTTGGAATAATAAATTTTCAGAGTAGTTTTTACAGTTATATCAAAAATTACCGATTTGGTTATAGTATTAGAAATACAGAGGCAGGTGATTATGAAATTACTGTTTATATTTGGACAACTTTTCTGCTGTACTTCATTGGAAGGAGAAAAATAATCATTTCCTTAATAACAATTTAAACAATTTATTTAACTAAAACCATAACATTATAGTATATGTATCCATGTTTGTTAACTGATGTGGTTAAACAATTTAAAAAAAAAAAAAAAACTTAGACTGAGTTTTAGCACACATGAAAAACTTAAAACAAATCCTTATTTCCTGATGAGTAGCATTTGGACTAAAATGTAAGTAGAAAGCTATATTTAGAAAGATTTTTCCACCAAAAACATTTTATTTAAAAAATCCAATTAAAATTTTAAAAAATCCAATTTAAGTAATTTATTTATTTTTAATTTAAAAAATAATAATTGATTTTTATCAGCCATGGAATCCATAGTCCCACCACTTCAGAGAGAGGCTCCAATGAATAATGATCCTCCAAATACATTATCTAGGCCCAAAGCCATCTTCAGATCCCTCTTTCCTCGGAACGATTTGTTTTGTCACGCCCACGTTGCATCATAGCTGTCAACCTTTCCCTTTTTTTGCACGAAATTCCCTTATTATAGCATTGGGAAACAGCAGGGAGGGTTGACCGCTATGCGTTGCATCTCTGAATTGGACTATTCTTTTCTGCTCACAGTTATTTCGGAGGAGCTGCCAGGAGACTTGGAGGAGAAACAGAAAGAGCAAATCCTCCAGAAACTGGTTGCCCTTCTGGAAGAGAAGGCCGGAATCATCAATAAGGAGGTATAAGCCAGGCCTGTAACAAAACTGTTGCAATGGGGAATGTTCCTGTTTGCCGTCTCGGCCCTTTTTCACACTATGCCATTCTACAGTGGTGCCCCGCTAGACGAAAATAATTCGTCCCGCGAAAATTTTCGTCTAGCGGGGTTTTCGTTTTGCGGAGCGGCAATGGGAGCCGCGCTCCGCAAAACGGAAAAAAAAGACGAAATTTTTTCGTCTTGCGAGGCAGCCCCATAGACTTTTTCGTCTAGCGGGGCAGCCTCCCGCTAGACGAATGCTTTCGTCTAGCGAGTTTTTCGTCTAGCGAAGCATTCGTCTAGCGGGGTACCACTGTATTCTGTTCCTCTGCCTTGCATCCCAGTTTTCTCCCTACAACACTAAAGAATTATTCAAAAATTTGTGGCCACTGAACCCTCATTAGGCTTTTTGGGGAATCCCCCCCTCAGGCTTTTTCCTAAACTTTTTTTGTACTTCTACAAATCTTGGGGTTGGCTACGGATGGCTACTGAAGGACCAGCACTTAGAGAGGAAACATGTTGTTAGTTTATAAGGTTAGCAAGTGAAAGCACGTGTTGGCCCTGCTCTCTACCTACCAGTGTGGTGTAGTGGTTAAGAGTGGTAGACTCATAATCTGGTGAACTGGGTTCGCGTCTCCTCTCCTCCACATGCAGCTGCTGGGTGACCTTGGGCTAGTCACACTTCTCTGAAGTCTCTCAGCCCCACTCACCTCACAGAGTGTTTGTTGTGGGGGAGGAAGGGAAAGGAGAATATTAGCTGCTTTCAGACTCCTTCGAGTAGTGATAAAGCGGGATATCAAATCCAAAGTATTCTTCTTCTTCTCCTCTTCTTTTAGCATACCTTCTTCCTATTCTTCCAAGCAAACTCACCCCTTGTGTTTTCTTCCCTTCCTCTTCCCATGTTTACTTAGAGGTGTGTTTTGGGCTTACTATTAAGTGAAGTGTGCATACGATTGCAGCCTAAGAAACACCCTGTTGTCATATGTAGCGCTGTGGCTTAAACCACTGAGCCTCTTGGGCTTGCCGATCGGAAGGTCAGCGGTTCAAATCTGCACCACGTGGTGAGCTCCCGTCGCTCTGTCCCAGCTTTTGCCAACCTAGCAGTTCAATAACACACCAGTGCAAGTAGATAAATAGGTACCCCTGTGGTGGGAAGGTAAACGGCGTTTCTGTGCGCTCTGGCTTCCATCACCGTGTTCTGTTGCGGCAGAAGCGGTTTAGTCATGCTGGCCACGTGACCGGGAAAGCTGTCTGTGGACAAACACTGGGTCCCTCGCAAGGCCTGATGTGAGATGAGCGCCACAACCCCATTGTCGCCTTTGACTGGACTTCACCGTCCAGGGTTCCTTTACCTAAGGCGAAGACAATCTCCTATGTACATTTACTTGGGAATAAGCCCCACTGAACATCGTAGCCACAGGCTTCTGAGTAGCCACAGTTCAAATTGCTCTGCACATGGCTTTTGCGTTGCTGACTTTATAAGCCCCAGTCTGCTTTTGGAAAGCTTCTCTTGCTCACGTTGGTGAGCTAAACTTTTATTTACCAGTTTGCAAAGGAGCTGTGTTGTTACAAGGGGTAATTTTGTCAATGCCCCTTCTTAGAATGTGCCACCCAGAACTGATAGCCAGCAGCATTGTCTTCTCCCGTTCCTTCTGTCTGTCATATGCACAGCTGCCCTGACTGCATTGATTCCTAAGAAAACAGGACAGGCCATGGGTGTAGCCAAAGCTCCCCCCCCCATTCAATACAAATCAATACAAATCTGAGGTTCTGTCCCTCCTAACAAAAACCTGCCCGGCCCCAACAAAAATCCTGGCTACACCCATGGGGCACAGGCTAGTTCTTCCTTTTCCACTTAAGGCATTTACAAAAACTGTTTGGGTCTGGAAATAGCTCATATGTTCCTGCTTGTACCTCTGTAAGGAAAACCACCTCCCACTTTATTTGGCTGGGTGAGCATCTTGCAAGTAGCACATGAAATTTTGCAAAGTAGCAGAAGTGCAAATCAGCCCTATGGCGGGCCTGCGCACCTTATCTAAGCACATTATTGGTGCTCAATGAATGCTTAGGAGCGTCTTTCTGATTGGGATTCGCAGCTGTCCTTCAGACGAGTCACCCAGGCAACTCTTAATGGCTCTTCCCCCTTTCTGTGATTGGCAGATTGAGGCCGACCCATTGCTACGCAACACCTTATCTCGCTTGTCCTACCGCAGCTTCTCTCGCCTGGCCGAGGCCTTCACCTCACGTGCCCCCCCTGGTCTCCCCAGCCCCCAGCTGGCTAAGCTGGCACTCACCATGGAGCTCACGCGAAAAGTGGCTGGTATCAACAGCCATGCAGTACACACCCTCATGGGCTACAGTCTCCAGTATATGGACATGTTCGTGCCCTGGCTACAGCAGCAAGGTGGCTGGGTAAGTGTCATGGCGTGTGTGGCTATGGATTCTACTTGGGCTGGGCTGGAGCCCCCGTTGACATTGCATTTAAAAGTATTAAACCATTAAAAATGCAAAAGAAACAGTCCAAATGCTGCCCATGAGGCAACTTGAATCAAGACTGACATGGGGCTCTGGAAGAATGCTTGGCTATGATCTCGCCATAGGTGGCAAGATGTAGCTTTCTCTTCACAAAAAGACGCACTTTGTAGCTTAGCCATTTCCCTCTTTATCCTTCGGTTCCACATCTGTAAAATGGGACTAAGTGATCTACTGAACAGGAGCGTCGCAAGTGTTCAGCATAATAATTATAATTTATAATGATTATTTATTGAATTTATATACTGCCCTATACCCGGAGGTCTCAGGGCGGTTCACAGAATAAAATCAAAATATAAAACCACAAAATCCATAATCACGATAAAAACAACAACCCAATAACACACCCCTCCCCAAAGAGCCACATTTTAAAAGGGTATAGGATGTCAATCTGATCCACCAAAGGCCTGGTTAAATAGGAATGCTTTTACCTGATGCCTAAAGGTGTATCATGAAGGCGCCAGGCAAACTTCCCTGGGGAGAGCATTCCACAGACGGGGAGCCACTGCAGAGAAGGCCCCGTTCTTGTGTTGCCACCCTCCGGACCTCTGGAGGAGGAGGCACACAAAGGAGGGCTTCAGAAGATGATCTCAGGGTTCGAGAGCCTGCCAAGCACAATGGCTTGGGTGCGAGTTGAACCCCACTTACCTGGAAATAAACCCCACTGAACTGAACAGGAATTACTTTTAAATAGACATGGTTAGGATTGCGACTGTTCGTCGATCCAGCAGCAAGTAAGATCAGTACAGTACTTTGGATAGCTCCAACAGGCAACCTCTTCCAACAAAGCCTGGAGCATAAGGCTTTCAATTCCTCTAGACCAGGTGGCCCCACAATGTTCTGAACTACAGTTCCCATCAGCCCCAGCAAGCATGGCCAGAATTGACGGGAGTTGCAGCTCAGCAACATCTAGAGAGCCAATGGCTGCCTGTTTCTCCTTGGCTCTGCCCCCCAATCGGAGAGCCTTAAATCTGTAGTCATTTGGCCTGGAGCCTATAGCTCTGTTGCCTCTCAGTCAGCTCTTGCCTTACACACTGCCTGTGCTGGAAGGCAGGTACTAAGGAACACCATATAAAAGGGTCCAGTTATGGCTCAGGGGATGCTTCTCTGGGCGTCCCAGTTTGGAGGTGTGAGGTGCTCCTGGCTGAGAACTGTGATGTTTAAGTCTGGGCAATATGGTGATAGATCATTGAACACCAGTTTTAAATCCACATCTTGATAACCGGTTCAAGATATTTGCCCTGATGATAAACTGAGCAGCCGTAGACTGGGAAAATCCCTCTGGTGACGATGCGGCTTGCTCAACTGAGGCACAGAAAGGCTGAGGCCATGCGATGTGGGAGGAAGAAGCAGCCGAGCTGCGTTCCAGACATCGCAATATATTAGCATATCACGGTATTTAGCTGCTGATATATCACGATGCTGAAAACCAGATATCACACAGCCCTAGTAAAAAGATGCAAAATGCATTATAGTAAAGGTACTATGGAAGCAACTGATAATTTTTATTTCTTTCTCTGTAGGAAAGCATTGTGGCCCAGGAAGAGATATTTGATCTGCAGCTTGACTAGCCATTCTCCATTACCATGAGCCAATGCCACTGCTCTTAAAACTGTGATGAAGTAGAGAATATGCTCTTGAGACTTGTCTGGGCAAAGCTGACTAATGGGTGGGCATTCCCCCCCCCCCAAAGGTCTGTCAGGAAAGTCCCATCTTCTCTCTCTAGCAGGGTAAATGCCACTCAAGGAAAGTTATGTCCTTGCAGCAATGATCAGAATGTGACTTTTAAGCTAGCCTGGGGATCTAGAAATCCACACTAATGAATCCCAAACTTCTGGGCTTGGAATAAATGGCAGAAATTGGTTTTATTTTTATTTTTTTGCACTAATTGTTGCTGATCTGTTCCTGCGGGATTTGGAGTCCTGTTTTTAAAACTTGCCAAAGGAAAATAAGAGTCAGAGAAAAATAAGATAGTTGAAATAAGTTGGCATTGGTAGGGAATAGAGACTATAATGCAGATGCTGCTCATTGGAGGTGAGGTTGGTGGAGATTCAAGGGTGGGGCCTTATCACTGGTGACCCCTTATCTTTGAAACGGCCTTCTAAAGGAAGCTTACCTGGTTCTGACTCTGTTATCTTTTCAGCACCAGGTGAAAACATTTTTTTTAAAGAAGGCTATTTAGATACTGTTTTTGTTCTGGTTTTGATATTTAATGTTACTGTTCTGCCATTTTGTTATTATTTATTGTATTGGGGGGGTTGCTTGTTTTTTTAATTTTCTTGATTTGTGAGCTCCTCTGAGGGGTTGAAGAGTAGGATATACAAAATAAATAAATCCTATGCAAAACTTGCTTGCAGATGAGTTCATATGAAAACTCAGTGGCATCATCTTTCAAGACTGAGTTGCAAGGCTCTGAGAATATTGTAACCCTCAACTCAGGGATTTGAGTATGTTTACGTAGAGTACCAATAGCTTAACGGAAGTATTTCAATGACTGAGAAACACAGTATTTTTTAAATAAATATTTTCAATGAAAATACATATTTCAATACCAAGTACTTTGGTTGGTGTCTGCATTTTTGTTTGCTTGGTGTTCCCTTTTGTCCCGTCAACCTTCTGCCATACCCATCTCTTTAAATAATCTGTTGCAGGTAGCATCCTGAATCTGAACATCCACTGAGGAGTTGTGTTCCCCCCCCCCACTACTCCTGCAGCAAAATCCTTCATACAAGCTCCTGCCTGCATAACTCTGGCGGCGATCCTATACCCACTAACGCATTAGGACTTCCAATATGTAGGGTTGAGCTATCAAAAAGGGACCACATATAGCTTGTCTATTTATTACATTTTACATGCCACCTTTCACTTAAGGAGCTCAAAGTGGCCTACATCCTTTCCCCCCTCCCAGTACTATCACATCAACCCTGTGAGGTTTGACTGAGGCAGTTGGTGACTGGCCCAAGGTCACCCACTGAACTTCATGGCCGAGAGGGGATTTGAACCTTAGTCTCCCACACCCTAGTCTGACAGTAACCACTACACCAGACTTGCTCTCACTACACAACACTGTTGTTGATTAAACGCCATCACATGCTAAAGCCACTATGTTAATATAGGTTATGTATATGGTATATATGAACACACACAAAGGATGGGGGGACCAGACAAGATGGCCTACAAGTGGACGTGTTCCCAGGTAGGAGCAGTTAGCTGCTGCATCCAACTGACAGCTATTCTAAGAGTGCCCATGTTTTTGAGCTGGGAACCAAACTACCTAAAATAAATCACCCCCTACTCCAGTTTTTGTTTCGTCGTCGTGTTCAACAAAACCAATATGAGCCCTGAATCAATGGTGTGATGTTCTTACGGGC
Organism: Lacerta agilis; assembly: GCF_009819535.1. Lineage (NCBI taxonomy): Eukaryota > Metazoa > Chordata > Lepidosauria > Squamata > Lacertidae > Lacerta > Lacerta agilis. The sequence continues at coordinate 35,654,901 of NC_046325.1, read as the reverse complement.
AGTGTGGCTAAAACTTTCTGAGGCCTGGAAGAACGAACTGTGTCCCTGGCACAGGATATGCATGGCAGGAGTTCTAGGGAACTTCTAGGTTAGATTACTGCAATATGTTCTATGTGGGGCTACCTCTGAAGTCGCTTTGGAAACTTCAGCATGTACAGGTTGCTTGCTGGGGCAAGAAGATTTGAGCATATAAGGCTGATCCTTGAATGCATGGTGCACATATGATGCTTTTAGGGTGGCCTTTGGCTAAGGGATTGGGGGATGTGTCAAGTCTTTAAAGGTTCCTGCACACTTTGTTCGTGGTCTCTCACCTCCTTGCAAGGAGGTGGTTGGGGGGACGGGACACTTAGTTGCAACAGAAAAATAAAGATCATCCACCTTGCTTTCACAAGATCCTGCCTCCATTCTTCTCTGGCTGATAATGGGCTTAGGGGACACTGAGTCCCTTGGGGAGGTGGGCAGAAAAAGCCAACCCCCCATTTTTCTACGTAGGGTTGCCAGGTCTGCTTCCAAAAAATAGCGGACAAGCGGGGGGGGGGGTTAAATTAAATTAAATATTTTCTTACAAACATTTTAACACGTATTAAAATACCATTTCATCATAAAGCTTTTGAATAAAAAAAGTCCACTATTTTGTGTGTGTGTGGGGGGGGGAAATAGTGAACATAATGTGAAAAAGTGGACTGTCCACTCAAATAGTGGACACCTGGCAACCCTATTTCTACGACAGGTTGATTGGGCAAGATAAAGTGAAGTGACTAACACATTTTAATAATAATAATAAGTCTCTAGAGACAGGCGGACGCCAAGCAAAAAAATAATAAACTGATCTCTGGACCAGTGTGAGGAGATGGCGAGAACGTTTAAACTCATCCCTCAAAACCTTCCCTCTATCTCCCCCGTTTCGGACTACAACTCCCATCAGCCCCAGCGCGGCTGCGGGGGCCTCGTAATCCGTCGGGAAGGCTGGAGTTAAGGGCCCCTCTATAGGGAGGAATGAGCTGGAGGACCGGGGCGACCATCGATGTCAGCTAGAGCGGCACCCTCCGTGAGGACCGTTTCCTGTTTCCAGCTTCCGCTCCCGGGCTGCTGGAGCTGTTGGGGCGGGCGGAGCGGGCTGGTGCTTAGAGACGGCGCGAGACTGAAGCAGCAGCAGGAGCAGCAGCAGCATGGCAACCGCCGCGGTGAGCGACAAGCCTCTTTCCCTTCCAGGAAAGAGACCCGGATTAATCGGAACTTTTTTGGGTGGGGAGGAAGGGAGGCCCGGGGCGCCCACCTGCCCTCCGCTTGCCTCCGTGCGTCTGCCTAGGGCTGCCCCCGGAGCCTCACCGGCCACATCTGAGGGGAGTGGGGGTGGGGAATCTCGTGTGGGACTCCCGATCGCAACCTGGGACAGCTCAGTTTGCCAGAACAGGAGATTCTGAATTTCAGGGTCGTGAGTTCGAGTCCCACGTGGGGGGGCAAAAATGGTCCTGGTTTTGCAGGGGGTCGGGCCAGATGACCCTCGTGGTCCCTCCCAACCCCTACAATGCTGTGGATGATTCCCATCAGCCCAGGCCACCCATGGCCAGCAGTCAGGGATGATTCAAGTTGCAAGAAAGGAGATTCCGACTAAAGATGAGGAAGAACTTTCCGACAGTGGAATGGAGTCTCCCTTGGGAGGTCATGGGCTCCTTTGGAGGTTTTTAAGCAGAGGTTGGATGGCCGCCTGTCATGAATCCTTTAGCTGAGATTCCTGCATTGCGGTGGGGGGGGGGGGTTGGACTAGATCAGGCTTCCTCAAACTCGGCCCTCCAGATGTTTTGAGACAATAATTCCAATCATCCCTGACCACTGGTCCTGCTAGCTAGGGATCATGGGAGTTATAGGCCAAAAACATCTGTTTGAGGAAGCCTGGACTAGATGACCTATGGGGGTCCCTTCCAAATCTACAATTCTATGATGGAGCAGGAGGAAACAAGCTTGCTCCATCTTCTATGTGACAGCCCTTTAGATATTGGAAGATATCCCCTCAGTCTCCTCTTATCCATGGTTAACTTTAGTCCCCCTGCATCAGTTAATTTGAGGCTGATTTAATTAGTGAATTTCAAGGCTGAGCTGGATGGTGATGGTCGTTGAATGGCTGAGTAAGGGGTTTTCTGTCACGCCCAACCACTGCACCCCTCCACACGGGCTCTCATAAGCTTTGCAGATATAGCCTGCAAACGTTAATGTTTAGTGGTTATACCTTGTAAACCTTGAGGCCCTGTCAAGGAAAAAGGCAAGGTTTTCTCTCCTCCGTCATGCCCCGTCGTCCTTCTTCTTTGCCCTTTCTATATCCATGACTGATGTTTTAATGTATTTTTATTTTTTTGTTGGAAGCCGCCCAGAGTGGCCGGGGAAACCCAGCCAGATGGGCGAGGTAATAATAATAATAATAATAATAATAATAATAATAATAATAATATCCATCACTCGATTGTTTCAGAAACTGGGTATTCAGTAGTTGCGGAAAGTCACATCCAAATACGTGAAAGGATTTTGTGGGGAAATGTCTTGTGTTTAGAATGCTTTGTGGTGATGAGGTATGAAATGCAGTGTAACTCTTCCTCTGAAACGTGTCCACTGATATCTGGATTTTGGCAGGCCTCATTAAATCATTTTCTCTTTCAGGCTACCAAGGTCCCTGAAGTTCGGGATGTCACCCGGATTGAACGGATTGGTGAGTTTCCATTGCTCCTTGACTTGGGATTGTCTCCCATTTTAGCCTGGCGTTCCAATTTATTATAACTCTCTTCAGGTATTTGTCTAAACACATGGGGGTTAAAAGTGTATAAAGAACCGGGGGCATGCACATGAAAGGGGACTTCGCATGCCTGACCAAACATGCTGAGGAGCCTTTGTGCAATTGGGAACTCTGCGTTATTTGGATTCTAAATTGCACAAGAATCTTCTATGCATGTTCAGTTGAATGTGCATAGGTGCTCCTGGGCTCAGCGGACAGGCACTGCCATGCCAAGGGACATTGGGGCAGGTCTTCCATCACTGTGCACTTTTAACCCTTGGATGGCATCTTGTACACCTTCTTTTGGCAACTCTGGCAGCCAAGCTGGTGCCAAATAGATTGCTCTGCTTGCTTTTGGACCACATCAGTGAGGCCAAGAAAGGGGTCGTGTCATCTGGGCGGCCCAGGACCTCCATGCACACTATGTGCACCCTGGAGGGGTCACTTTGGTGCTGTTAATGCAGCAAAAACAGTGTGGAAGGCAGCAATATAAGTTACCAGTCTCTGCAGCCACAGCAGGCGCTGTGATTATCCAGTGTTTTGACTTCACCCCTGGAGGCACACTCCATTGTCTCTTGAGATAGACAGATGACAACAGAAAGAGTTCAAGCAAATGCCTGAATAGGACATGTCAAGTTCCTCAGTGAAGATTCTGCTGCTTTCTCCATGGAAGTAAATGCTTTTAAAAAAGCATATTTGATCAAGGGGCAGCACAAGGACAGATGGGTTTGTGGGTCACTGACCATCTAATAATAGTCTGCATGTCTCTCACACAGGTGCCCACTCCCACATTAGAGGACTTGGCTTAGATGATACGTTGGAACCCAGACAGGTACCTGGAAAAAGAGCTCTCAGAGAGTTGCTAGATTGGGGTGTGTGTGTGTGTGTGTGTGTGTGTGTAATTGGTAAAATCTAATCAAATGAGAGAAAGTGGAATACTAGGAGCTTTCAGAATATATAATGACAGATGAGTGGTACAGAGGTTGTTGCTATGCATTGTGGATGTAGAGGCACTTGTATCTGGGGCCACGTATGTGGTATGATCATGTTTTTTTCTATGCACATAACTTTGAAAGTGCTAAAGCTTCCTGGGTTTTAATGCTGACGCTCTCACCCTGCTCCGCCTCTGGTTATCTTTGTCCAGCCAATTGCAGTGGAAAGTAAGAGATTTGCCAACATCATAAAAATATAGATTAGCCCCTTTCCTACCATTTTCTATGCAAGAGGGGGATGCGAGTGGGTTGCTGGAGAGTAATGAAATGGGTGAATGCAAGTGGCTCGAATGAAAGTTATACGTGTTGCCATTGGGATCATAAACCTTTATGTAGCTTTTTGATGTTTGTGGGTGTATTAATGGACTTACAGGGGGCAGGGTGAAATAAAAAGGAATACATAAGGGATAGTACAGAGTGGGAATGAGGAGGAAGTGAGGAAGGTAGGGTGCTGTGTATGTGTTTTGAGAGGAATACAGATCTGTGATTGTGGAAACGAGGGAATAAATGAAGTGTGGCGCCTTTTGGTTTTCCTGCTCCTTCACTGTTTTCTCTCCCTCTCCCCACCGCCTGGCTAGGTGTCCCAGGGCATGGTAGGCCAACTAGCTGCCCGTCGAGCTGCTGGTGTGATCTTGGAGATGATCAAGGAGGGGAAGATTGCTGGTCGGGCCGTCCTGATCGCTGGCCAACCAGGCACGGGAAAGACCGCCATTGCTATGGGTAAGGTCCAGACACAAAAACTACTTCTGCTGACACTTGAAGTAGGGATAGTGCCAGAGGTAGCATTATTATCAATTTACAACAGAGTGGAAGGTTCACAGGCTATGAAAGACTTGCTCACAAATTTATTGACAGCTGCACAAATTTTTATACGGTGGTACCTCTAGTTACGGACTTGATCCGTTCTGGGGTGCCGTTCGCACCCCGAAAAGTTCGCAAGTAGAGCGCCGCTTCTGCAATAGAGCGCTTCTGCGCATGTGCGTCACGCACAGAATGCTTCTGCGCATGTGCGCATGGCAAAACCCGGAAGTATACACTTCCGGGTTTGCTGCATTTGTATCCTGAAAAAACGCAACCGGAGACTGACGTAACGAGGTACGGCTGTAGCCAGGAAGTAGAAGGGGCAAGCAGAATATAAAATGGAAGAATGGTAGAAAGAGGTGTGGGATATAGCTGTTAATGATAAATGAACATGTGGCATTAAGGTAAGACAGGGAATATGCAGGACAAATGATTTTGTGGAGATATGGAGGATGTTTGTGGAATTTTTACTGTTAAAACGGAAAGGGGTCAAACCATCGCAAGAGGTGTTGAAATTTTGGGAGGTTGGATAGTTACAATGGAATGGTCTCGATAGCAGGGTGCACATTTTAATTCTTCTTCTTATTATTATTACTGTGTTGGTCTGCCATAGTCAAAACAAAATAAAAAATAAAAATAAAAAAAATTCCTTCCAGTAGCACCTTAGAGGCCAACTAAGTTTGCAGAAGCTCATACCAAGAACAAACTTAGTTGGTCTCTAAGGTGCTACTGGAAGGAATATTTTTATTTTATTTTAATTCTTATTTATTTATGAATCTTACTTTGTGAAAATATTTTTTGAACGTATAAAAGAACGTATAAAATGTAAACAAACGTATAAAATATAAATGAAAATGAAAAGAAAGAAAGAAGTAGGGATGATTCTACAAAATGGGACACACTCCCCCCTGCCCTTTGAGGCTCCTTCTCTTTGAATGTAAGTGCTCCTGTGTCAATGGGCTAAGTCATGTGTTGTAACCAACCTGCCATTTCTTCTCTCAGGAATGGCGCAGGCCCTGGGCCTCGACACCCCTTTCACAGCCATTGCTGGCAGCGAGATCTTCTCCTTGGAGATGAGCAAGACCGAGGCGCTGACTCAAGCCTTCCGGCGCTCCATTGGCGTCCGTATCAAGTGAGGAACAGCCGCGAGGTCTTTTTCCCCCCCTCTGGGGGTAGCTTGGGAGTTTAAAACAGGACGTGAGGGGAGTCAACAAGGAGGATTCTAGGAAACTTTGAAAAAACTTGTTGAGCATGAGAGCTGGGCAGCAACATGTTTGGTGGTTGATTTTGGCTTTTGTAGCATTTTGCTTGGTGCGTTTCATGCCATCTTAGTTGCTAATGGGATAAAAAAAAATAAACTAGGATCCAGAGTCTTAAATTCTCTGGCTGGAGAGTGGGACACACAGTGAAGCAAGGCCTGTTGGATTCCTCAACTGCCTCTGAAATTATATTTACAGCTCTTCTGAGACGGGCATTTGATGAAAGTGAGGTACTCTGCAGTCTACCCTCTTTGCCTGCTGAGATCAGTTTTATCCCCTTATTCTTGCAGGGAGGAAACAGAAATCATTGAAGGCGAAGTGGTTGAGATCCAAATAGATCGCCCGGCGACTGGCACTGTGAGTTGAGGTCGGAGTATAATGCAGGGGAGGTGGCAGGCTAGCTATTACCCAGTAATGGCAGCACTGCACACAGCAACCCATTTATGAAGGTAACAAGCGCTGGAGGGATGTTGACTGTTTCCTTCTCATTGCAGGGTGCTAAGGTGGGGAAGCTGACACTGAAGACAACCGAGATGGAGACCATCTATGACTTGGGCACCAAGATGATTGAGTCCCTGACCAAGGAGAAAGTGCAGGCTGGGTGAGCCAGGGCTGAGCGTGGAGGTGGGGCACAGGTGGGCACAGGTGTGAAGAGCCATTGGGGGAGGGTTCCTGAACTGTCTGGTATCCATGAAGAACGTCAGGATTTCTGGTTTCTGTGGACAACTGGGAAGCACACTTGAGTGACAGATCGAAACAGGAAAGGATGGGGTGGGGAATGTCTAACACTGAAGGAGCAATGAAGGTGAACACAATTTGTAAATACCACACGGAAGTATTGAATACGTTACCTGGAAATGAGAGGACATTACCTGTGAAGGCCTGAAGTTCAGCAGTCTTTATACTTTGCCCCTAAAGGCCCACATAAATTAATAATAATAACAGTAATAGTGAGGGGGGAAAGTAAAGGACCCCTGGATAAGTCCAGGCAAAGGCAACTATGGGGTTGCGGCGCTCATCTCGCTTTCAGGCCCTCCTGAAGCAATGGCGGATGGGTCCTTTGCGAGGTGTCTTCTACCCAGAGCCAAAAGGCAGGGCCCAGTCCTCATATTTCCTCCTCCTTTTTGTGTCTGCAGGGATGTCATAACCATTGACAAAGCCACGGGGAAGATCACCAAACTCGGACGCTCCTTTACCCGGGCAAGGGACTATGATGCTATGGGTTCACAGGTATTTGCAGTTGGGGGGTGAGAAGTGCAAATTGATGTGAGGTGATGGAGATCCCAAGGGTCCGTTGATGGTGGCTGCCTGTGAGGGGTGACCTTTGCATGCCATAGTTAGACGCCATAGCTCTGTGGAACACCTGCTTCGCACACAGAAAGTGCCCAGCTCATTCCTTGACACCTCCAGGTCAAAGGATCTTGGGAAGATGGGCCTGAGACCCTATGGCAGGGATGAGGAACCTGTGGTCCTCCAGATGTTCTTAGACTACAACTCCCACCATCCTTTACCATCAGCCATGCTGGCCAGGGCCAATGCAAGTTGTAGTCCAGCGACATCCCGAGGGCTGCAGGTTCCCCATCCCTGCCTTAAGATAGTTGCTGGATGTTAGAGCAAATAGATGGACCTACAGTTTAATTTCACCTTTTTATAATTAATTTTTATTGTTTTTTTCTGTTAAATCAAAACTGGAATATCCATCTTACCATATTACATACAGTGATATTAGTACTCCACCGAGTTAAGACTTCCCTCCCTCCCTTCAAGTGGTTTTTTTAATTTCAATTAAGCTTAACGCCTTTTACTGTTCATTTCTGACCCTTTTCATATTTCCATCTTCTTCAGGTTCTGGTCAAAGATTGCTAAAGTCTCACGTTATAGGAATTGTATCAATCCTGTTAGTGTCTTTAAATTTGTACAGTTTTCTTTTAAATATTCCATAAATTTACTCCAATCATTCTGGAACTTCTGATCGTCTTGGTTCCTAATCTTGCCCATCATCTTCGCCAATTCGGCGTACTCCATCATTTTTAGCTGCCAGTCCTCTAGTGTTGGTACATCTTGAAGTTTCCATTTCAGTTTAATTTCACATAAGTTAGCTTCATATGTGCCCGTCTTGCAAGAGTTTTACGCCCCTGGGCTCGAGCGTGAATGGGCTCAGGTGCTAGGCACGAGAAGCATTCAGGTCTTCCAACTGCCTATATTACTCCCTGTCCCAGACCAAGTTTGTCCAGTGCCCTGACGGGGAGCTGCAGAAGCGGAAGGAAGTGGTACACACAGTCTCGCTGCACGAAATTGATGTCATCAACAGCCGCACGCAGGGCTTCCTCGCACTCTTCTCTGGTATGACAATATGGATGAACTGGAGGGAGTGGGGTGGAAGTAGTTCATTGGAAACCTGGAGTTGGAGCATGGGTAGGCAAACTAAGGCCCGGGGGCTGGATCCGGTCCAATCGCCTTCTAAATCCGGCACAGGGACGGTTTGAGGATCAGCGTGTTTCTACATGAGTAGTATGTGCCCTTTTATTTAAAATGCACCTCTGGGTTATTTGTGGGGCATAGGAATTCGTTCATTTCCCCCCCCCAAAAAAAATAGTCTGGCCCCCCACAAGGTCTGAGGGACAGTGGACTGGCCCCCTGCTGAAAACGTTTGCTGACCCCTTACTTGGAGAGTTTTGCAGAAATTTAGGCTGCTGCATCATTGTATCTGGACTGGGAGTGGCCGCCGAGACCACATAACACCAGTTCTGAAAGAACTACATTGGCTTCCAGTATGTTTCTGGGCACAATTCAAAGTGTTGGTGCTGATCTTTAAAGGCCTAAACGGCCTTGGCCCAGTATTCCTGAAGGAGCGTCTCCACCCCCGTCGTTCAGCCCGGACACTGAGGTCCAGTGCCGAGGGCCTTCTGGCGGTTCCCTCTCTGCGAGAAGTGAGGTTACAGGGAACCAGGTAGAGGGCCTTCTTGGTAGTGGCGCCAGCCCTGTGGAACGCCCCCCCCATCAGATGTCAAAGAAATAAACAACTCTCTGACTTTTCGAAGACATCTGATGGCAGCCCTGTTTTTGAAGAAGCAGCTCTTCATGCCTCTACCTTCCCCTCCCTCATCTTGTGTATGCTCCTAGGTGACACAGGGGAGATAAAATCCGAGGTGCGAGAACAGATCAACGCCAAGGTCGCCGAGTGGCGAGAGGAGGGCAAGGCCGAGGTGATCCCAGGGGTGAGTCCTGTTTTAGAGAGCATGCTGCACCCTCCACTGCTCTCTTCCATGCTTCCCTCTGGTTTGAGTGTTTTGCGGGTGGGCAATGCTGTTCTCCTCCTTAACCCCCCCCCCCCATTTCCCTTCTAGGTATTGTTCATTGACGAGGTCCACATGCTGGACATTGAATGCTTCTCCTTCCTGAACCGGGCCCTGGAGAGTGACATGGCACCTGTCCTCATCATGGCTACCAATCGAGGCATCACCAGGTTGGCAGGGTTCACCGTAGGGAGGGGGAATGGCACCATATCGTCGGGCACCGGGCGTGGTGGTGTTTTGGCGGCTGACTAGTCGCTGATCAGAATCCCGTTTCTCAGTGACCAAGGCAATGACGTAATGATTCCTTTTTTTTTATGAAGAATTTATTGGCATTTTTCGTAACAAAACATACACCCAAACCCACACCCACAAATACAAAACAAATACAAATATTGCCAGGATTCTTCTTCTTGTTTGCATACGTAAAGAAAAAATTTCTATTTCCGAATCTTGACAGTTGACTTCCCCTGCCTTTTCACCTTCGGTTTTAAATCCATAATCTTCTTTTTTTTAACAACTTTTCTCTAAAAATTAACTTCAGTTAGAAATAAAACAATCATCTTAATCCTCTTACTTTATCATAAATCTTAACAAAATATTCTCAAAAAATCTATACTAACTTCTTCTGTCCTTTATCTTGCTGCTAATAACATAAAACCTCGAATATCTCCTTACTTATTCAAAATAAACTTAAAACTAACCACCTTCGCCCTCCGATTTCAGAATACCATGACAAACCATTTAAATTTTACATTTAGTACTTTATCCCACTCCCCCTCTGTCCATTGTCCTTCTCTGTCTATCGCCGGAACCAATCTTCCAATTGTCCTCTTTTCCCATATGTCCACAGATCCAGGCACAGTTCATATCAATCCTTGCATCGAGCATCAGAGTACCCATCTCCTCCTCTTTCGGCTCCTCCGCTTCTTTGTAACATTCTTCTTCTTTTTGTAGATATCTTAATTCCTTGTCCCTTGCCCCCGAGCTCACACCTCGGGGTCTGGATATAGCAAATCTTACCGTCCCGGGGCTGCCACCCCCAAAGAACGAATCATTTACTCGGAGTCGCCCTGTCATCTCTCTCCATCCTTCAAGCATCCCTTTCAACTCTTTGACAAGGTTTCCTTCCATTGAATAAAACATTTGGAAAGCCTCCTCTGTGGGAAATGGATTTTTTTTATTTATTACCCCACTCAAGACTTTCAGTTTCCGATTAAGCAGTTCCAGCTCCAAGACAGTAAGCCTTTCTTCATCCGTTAGTTCAGAGTTCAAAATAAGTTCAAACACAAAGTCCAACATATTGGGGGAGGGGGTGAGTGTCAAATTTCAGTTCCTGTCTCTATGTTCCTCCCTTTGTTACAATTGTTTCCCACGTCAATCCAAATTTTCCATCGCCATTTTTCCTGAAGCCAGAGCGCAAAGACCAAAACTTTAAACGGAGATATTTTCTACAGACTTACTCCCCAAAGGGAGATCTCAACAGTCTCACTTTTCAAAGTTCGAATACTTTGTATCCATTACTGTAGCAGCAGTCAGTTAAACTGGTTATTTTCTTTCGCCCGAAGGGAGGGAGGCAGGCTTCCTTTCCTCTTCCCCCCGGATCGTCCGAAAAACATAAAGTCAAGCCATTCGAATACTCACGACCACCGGGTTCTTTAATTCCATTAAGCACAGGTAGAACTTTGACGCTCGTCGCGGGGGTGACCGCCGCATTTGCGTCCCGGTTGGGGCATGTCCCCTATAGCCCGGCTCCGTTGTCCCTTCACCCCCACTCCCCCTTTACAGGGGGAGCGAGGGAAGGGTTCAGAGCACTAATGGGCACAGCCGGGGAGCCCAGGGTGCGGGACGCTCTTCCCGCACCCCACCGGAGCCCCGCTTTGCGGTAGCGGGGCTCCAACCCCCGGGACGGACTGGGTCGCCTCGCAGCCGAGGCAACCCACGACCGCTCCGCAATGGCGTCGCCGCCGGAAGTCCAATGACGTAATGATTCCATGCCTCCTGTAACTAACTTTGCACCTGGGCAGAACACCAAAACCTCTTCCTTTGCTTCTGAAAGTCCTGGCCAGCTCCTTATTCACTGGGCTTTTTCTCTGCAGTCAAGAAGGCAGGCAGGGTGGTGGTAGACAAGGGCACAGTGGGAGGATGCCTTGTGGTTGGGATGGGGAGACTGTGAGCGACATCTGCAGAGGCACCGGCACCCCACTTCCAGAGGGGAGGTGATGTAGATGCCAGCCACTGCTGATGAAGTCACAGCTAGATTGCCAGAAAGCTGTTGGTGTTAAGTAAGTGGCTTTTGAAGGCATGGCTCTACGTCGCTGGACTGAATGCAGCAGCGATATGGAGGACCTGCCCCTGCATACCGGGAGAGGCTCTGAGGAATATGCCTGCTGCCTAGAGGAGATTCCTTGCCACCAGGTGTCAGGGAGTGGTCTGAATCAGAGGACTGGGGAATGCATTCTCCGGCAGATAAGCTCCTCTTTGAAGAGGAGGGGGAAGATTTGCTCCCCTTGTTTCCAGCGGTTTCCAGAGCAGACACACACACACACACACACAGCAGCTTCAGCAGGAGTTGCCTAGTTATGAGATAATGGAAAGAGAAACAAGGGAGGGAGCAGCCATAAGAGACTTTATTAGAGAGTGTGGGAGACCCTCCCTCCCCAAGAACGAGGAGGTTTGCCCGTATTAGAGAACAAAGATTGCAGAGGAGGAGGAACTTCCCATTGGCGCCCAGGATGTTGCAGGAGACGGAAGGGGAAGGATTTAGAGTAGCCAACTGCTCTCCTTGTGGAGAGATGTAGATTTTTGCTTGCAACCAAAAAGGACTGTAAAATATAAACTGCTCGTTAATGCTTGTCTGTGAAGTTACCAAAGGGAGGGGAGGACTCTCCACGCCCGACACCAGGCTGGCAGGAACGGAGGTCCTGAAGCCGCCTCTCATTCTGGGTTTGTCCTCTCCGATGCAGGATTCGTGGCACCAACTACCAGAGCCCCCACGGCATCCCCATTGACCTCCTGGATCGTATGCTCATCATCTCGACCTCCCCCTACAGCGACAAGGAGACCAAGCAGATCCTTAAAATCCGGTGAGCGGGAGGGAGCTTGAGGGCGCAGCAGTTCCTGCCTCGGAGGGCTGCTTCCGCCCTGCCTGTCTTACCGCATCACAGTTTTGCTGTTGCTGTTCCGGTGTCTCGCCCTGCGCTGTGGAAGCTTTCCTTTATTCTGAGCTGGAATATCTCTTGCAGGTGTGAGGAGGAGGATGTCGAGATGAATGAAGACGCCTACACCGTGCTGACGCGCATCGGCTTGGAGACCTCCCTGCGCTATGCCATCCAGCTCATCACAGCCGCCAGCTTGGTGTGTCGCAAGAGGAAGGTGAGCTCTGGCACTCTGTAGAGTCCGGTGACTTCCAACGGGGTAGCACCATTCCAGTGCTGCCATTCTTCAAAAGGCCAATAAATCCTTACTTTTTCTCCCTCTCCTCTCAGTCTGACCCGCAGCTTGCAAGAACACCCTACTTGTGCCCTAGTGTGTGTGTGCATATCAGGAGCTTCATTTTCCATTAATAATAATAATAATAATAATAATAATAATAATAATAATAAATTTATTACTTATACTCCACCCATCTAGCCGGGCCTCCCCAGCCACTCTGGGCGGCTCCCAACAGAATATTAAAAACACGTTAAAACATCATACATTAAAAACTTCCCTAAACAGGGCTGCCTTCAGGTGTCTTCTAAAGGTCAGGTGGATGTTTATTTCATTGACTTCTGAAGGGAGGGTGTTCCACAGGGCGGGGGCCACCACTGAGAAGGCCCTCTGCCTGGTTCCCTGTAGCCTCACTTCTTGCAAGGAGGGAACCGCCAGAAGGCCCTCGGAGCTGGACCTCGGTGTCCGGGCTGAATGATGGGGGTGGAGATGCTCCTTCAGGCAGGCCCAATGAATGTCTTTATTTGTTCTAAAAAGGTCTATCCCATCCTAGTGCCTGTGTGCTGTGCTTACAACCTTTTAAAATCCCCGCTGTCGTAAAAAGCAATCAGAAGCGGAGGGTCACAGATTACCAACTGCATCTGCTCCTGGATTGGAGTTGGGAGCAAGAAAGTTTCAGTGCCATTAGGGCAGCATTTGCCAACGTGGCTCCCTCCAGATGTCTTGGACTGCCAACTCCCATGATGGGGTGTGTGGTGGGAGCTTAGAGAGGCAGTGGGATCTCTTTATCAAGACCCCTAAGCTCTTGGAGAGGAGTTGAGGGGGAGGCATAAAACTAGAAGTGTTTGGAAGCCCAGAGAAGTCCTCAGCTCTCATTTCCAGGACTACTTGGAAGGAGTTGTCTGGAGTGGTGAAACTTTGCTGGAGTTTGTGCTGTGCTCTTCTCCTGCTGGGAGCCCTGATCTCTCTCCCTCCCCATTCACAGGGCACAGAGGTTCAGGTGGACGACATCAAGCGCGTGTACTCGCTGTTCCTGGACGAGTCACGCTCCACTCAGTACATGAAAGAGTACCAGGATGCCTTCATGTTCAATGAACTCAGTGAGTAACAATTTGAGGTGAAGGGATGTATGAGGGTTGAAAACCTCCGCCAGCCGGGGGGCTAGGCCTGGCCACCCTCGCTAGAGCTTTTGAAGTGTATGTAGGACTTTTGCAGCAGAGAAACGCAGGAGGCACTTGGAAAAAATTGAGAGCTCTGCTTTGGTCAAGGCCAGTAAAGGACAAGAACAGAGCAGTTGAATTCCTTTAGATCAGCTTGGGGAACTTCAAGCCCAGGGCCAAATAAAGAAGCCCTCTCTATCTCTGATGGGAGTCGGGAGCAGGTCAGCAATAACTCACAAGGTGTCAGTGAAGTTAACAGCAACCCTTCCCAGTAGGCCTTTCCGCAACGAGGCATCTGTAGAGACTCGAAGGTCCCTGCTTTCCCACAGCTCCCTAAGTCTCTTCCTCCCCCCGGGTCCTTCCCAAGCAACCTGAGACTTCTCCGCCTTCTCTGTCTCTGCTCTGTCCTCTTCATCCCTCTTCGGGTTCTAGGAGACCAGGTGGAGGGGAGCTTGTCGCAGCAGGAGGGAGAGACACCATGGCTCTGGTTACGTACTTAATTCGTTCAGGAGGTCCGTTCTTAACCTGAAACTGTTCTTAACCTGAAGCACCACTTTAGCTAATGGGACCTCCCGCTGCCGCTGCGCCGCCAGAGCACGATTTCTGTTCTTATCCTGAAGCAAAGTTCTTAACCTGAAGCGTTATTTCTGGGTTAGCGGAGTATGTAACCTGAAGCGTATGTAACCCGAGGTACCAGTGTATCAGCTTCTTGGCCCACCCCTCCTCTCCTGCCTCCACTTCTGCTTCTGGACTTCTCTCTGCCACAGACTCTCTCTACTCACTAAGCTGTGTTACCGCTTCAGCTTCCAACGGCTCCTCTTCCCAGTCTTCTTCAACCACTCATCGTTGTCTCGCCACCAGTCCCTGGGCTCTGAGCCTTCTTCTCTTAGGGGTTCCCCAGCTGGTGCCTTCCACCACTCCTCTGCACCCAGCCAGTCTATGACACTGACCCTCAGGAGTCTCCCAGGGCCAGTCCCTTCACAAGCCCTTCATCCAGTGATCTTTGCTTCCCTTGAATACATTATGCAACTGTGATATTGCCTCTTGCCTGACCAATTTCCCCTCTGGCTTTGACCACCAAGTGGCATGTGGCCCCCATAAGGTTGTGCTTCTCAGGCACAAAAGCGTTCCCATCCCCTGCTTTAGATCCTTGTTTTGAGATGATCATCAAATGCGCATTCAGGTTTGTTAAGACGCAACTTCGAAACACCTGGTGCAGCGCTTCTGTCAAAAATGGCAGGCGTGGGCTGAGTTCTCTTCTTCCTCTTCCACCTCCTTCCCAGAATGGTTGGGCAGACTTCTTAGTGTTGCTGCCTCTCGGTCTGCCAATAACGCAGTGCAGGGTTGAGAAAACTTCCCAGGCAAGGCTGACTTGAAAGAACAGGCGAGGAAGGATACTTGACGTGGGAATGCTGTTCTTGGCAGTGGGTAGCACTGAGCATATGATTCTGCCTTCAATCCATGCTGAGTAATCTTCAAAGGATGTCGAGCCCCCGTCGCAGCGTACAAAGTCATTCACAGGACGGATTCAGTACTGTAGCTGCAAATCCACTGAGAAGTCAGTTGCACAACAGCAAGGATCATGATGGTTCTCATAATTGAAAGGGGGCAAGAAGACTAGGCCTGGTTTTTGCTTTTTGTTCCGTGGTTATTGGTGCAGCGTTCACCGACAACATATGCTAATGGCTTGGGAGCCAGAAAGTTGGTTCTTCTGGGGATGGGTGGCGATGACACCGGGCGACTTTCATAGGATCGGAATTACGAAGAACCTGTGGGGCGGGTAGAGGATAATCCTCAACTGTTCGATTGTTGTGCACTACAGAGGGTAGGCCTTCCTGCTCTTAACCCCCTCCTATTCCTCCCAATCCTCTGTTCTCAGTACCTGCAAGAGACGCATGCAAGTAGGAAAATAATGAAAGTGTGAGTAAAGCAGCGTTTGCTTTTAGTTTGAAAGCACGGAGGTCACGGCGCAACAGTTGCTCCCCCGGTAGCCTAGCGAGTGACCCAATTTGGGCTGGGGGTGGCAGAGAGGTAGCAAGAACTTCCAAAAATTGTGGTGGTGCGTTGTCGTCCCCGGCATTTCAATACACTTCCCACCTGCTCTGACAGCTTTGCAGTTGTACTTTGCCCTTGAGGGCTCTCTGCTCCCTCTCCTCGCCCAGAGGTCCCCCATTTGTGCCCTACAGCTTTCTAAGCCAGAGTGGAGTACCAAGCTAGCAGCATTCAGTCAGCTAACCATCCCACTCACATGTTGACCACCTTGTGATCAATGCTGTTAGCTGCCTTTGCCAGGAAGGCAGTTCAGCCTGCAGCACGGGCTTGCAGAGAGATTGTTTCACGTCCTCTGGTACTTCTGTGCGGGGTCTATGTCAGCTTGAAAGGTTACAACTGGGGACTCTTAAAATTCACGAGTGGCAGGGATGATGTTCTTTGTTTTACTGAGGAAGACCTCTGCGATCCTCTTTTTCGGGGAAGCGGGGAGTGTGTTCTTCCATCTCGAACTCTTGCACCTGCTTTTTGTTTTCCAGAGGGAGAGACCATGGACACGTCTTGATGGGCGTCCTCGTAATGCCTGCCTCAGGTTGTGTGTGTGAATGGATGTTCTTGTATTATTATTATTTTGTAAAATAAACCTTTTGGAGAATTCCTGCCGTGATTACAGTGGTAGGGCTAGAAGCAGCTGATTGAGGGGCGGCCTGGTGTTTCAGCAAACTTTTTAGCCTTCTTTGCCTTGTGCAGTAAATGGAAAGGGCCTCTTTGGAGTTGCCTACTCTGTGGCTCATACAAAAAAAGTGATGCTTTCAAGTACATTTCAGTTCTCAACTTCACATTTAATTTCATCACCCTTCCTTATCTGGTGTGCAACTTCAGCTCTGCTGAGGGGCAGGGAATAGGTATAACCAGACTAGAACTTCTCCAGCAGGAAGAGCTAATTTGTCACCAGTCTTTTATCCTTCTCTAACTGTTGTTCCCCGTAGTTCTAGGCACGCTAGCCCAATAGAAGAATTGTTTCCAAAAACAAGTCTTAATGTAAATTTCCCATTCTGGCTTTATTTTGGTGACAGAGAGGCCTATAGCTCTCACCTGAAAAAGAAGAGGACAACCGTTTGTGTTCCAAAACTTTTATTTCTCATGGTTTCTAAAATGCCTTTTCACAAGGGAAAAGGGAATCCTATTATACAGTCTCCACTCCCATTTTCAAACAGCCTGAGGACGTTCTCCAGCCCAAAGCGAGGTTCCCCTTTGACCAGCAGGGGGAGCCGTCACACTTCATAAGTATACCTTTCTTTGGCAGCAGAGAGGTACATTAAAAAAGGCTCTGGCAGATGGGTGCAAATCGCAGGACATTGTCATCCCTCAGAAAATTGCCGGTAAAGTGACTCTAGTTGAGAATCCGCGAACTGAGGCACAAAGTGAATCTTGAGGATTTCAGAGAAACCCTCGTCCAACGATGGTTCCACAAACTTATTCCTAGCAAAGAGAGAGAGAGAGAGAGCCAGTTTTAAGTGATGTTTCAGAGAGGTAACCTATTCATTCCTCAGCCTATTTTCTGGAACTAAGTTAGTGTTAAGTGCATATATTTTCACTTGGGTGAGAAGTGTCTAATCCCCCACAGTTCATCTCAGAGTTGAAGTTCAAAACAGGCCATTTCCCCTTTGTTTCCACACAAACCACCTTGAGAGCTAGTAGTTTGCTTGTTTTTATCAAGTGAGATCTGGGTGACGGGAATGTGCAATATTTGTGCATAACAAACACAACAAAATATAGTTTGTTCATCGCAAGTGTCCAATTCTGCTTTCTGCATTCTTTAGAGGGTGCCGGCTAGGTGCCAAAGAAATCAGGGTGGCGGTACAGGAACAGCCTTCCCCATCAGTGGCCGGACCTACATTTGGGGCCCCCGGAGCTTTAACTGTTATGGGGGAGGGGGCGGCCTCGCAACCAACAACGAGGTCTGGGCAACCACCACTATCTTCTTCAATGGGGTTGTTCCACAACAGATCACCACACCTTTACAGCATCTGTGCTACTGACTCTCAAAACTTTGGGATTGCTTAAGTATATAGAGTACTGTACAACAAAAAATCAATTTGAGTTGTGCGACTCAGATTGGGTCTACTAGACCCAAAAAAATTAAGCAGCATGGCCCACAGTTGCTTCTGGGGCCACTGTGGGATTAGGGCACCTGAAGCTTAAGATTCATTAGTTTCGTGGTATCTGCACCCTTTTCCCCTCCCCATTTCACCGCACGCTCCCCTCCCTCCTATAAGTAATTCAGAAACTCACTTATAACTGTTCAGGACAATATCATTCACGGGTACATGCCCCTTTTCCGTCATTTCCCGGAACTGAAATGAAAAAGAAAAGAGGTTGCTCTCTAGTCATTCTGGAGGCTGCTGATTTGAACAGGACATGGGGATGTTCCCCTTTGGGGCAAGCTGGCTGGTGTCAGACCATGAAGAAACAAGGAGGATCCACTTCAGAAGTGCTTCCCACAGCACACAGTTAATCTACGCTGGCCCACAGCCTACACAGCTATCAAAGAGGACTGGGTAAGTTCATGAAGGATGTGCTTTGATTATTAGGCACAACAGAAAGACAGAAGAAAACAAAGCAAAACACAGGGAAGGCAGCACTAACTGGAAAGAGACAAAAGGAAACTCCAGGAGCTTGGGGGCACATGTCAAGTAGCAACCTATTTAAAATGTGTCCCACAACACATCAGAGTAAACAGAAATCCAGACTTCACTTTCAGAGTAGTTTGGACTATAAGATACTGCAGGTTAATAATGCTGTACATCACTTCTGAGAGAGGCCAAAAGAGGTACACGTCACAGTCTTAGGTTGTTGAGTTAGAGCAGGGATGAAGTAATTTTTGGCAGTGGACCATATGCCAGTGATGTGCCACAAATGGGTGCTCCCTCCATGTCACATGACATTAGGCTGAGGGTCACAGATGCCTCAACCCTTAACAATTTGGAAATGCAGGGGCTAAAATCCAACCATCTCGCCTAAATCCCAGGGCTCTCATTTATTAAACTATTGATTCTGTCCATCAGGGCACTTCTCCAAAGACAGGTGGCTCGCTTCAGGGCTCCCTAAGAAACCAAGGTCTCCCATGGGTCACCCTGTGGTACAGTTCTCAGAGAAGAAGGCATCAGGGCAGCCTGACAGTTTGGCTAATGATAAGTCTGACTATACGAGAGAGAGAAATCCTTTTGCAGTCTTGATTTATTTCTCCAGAACTGGGGTGAAAGCAGAAGAGTGGGGAACATGAGTTCAAACAGGTGATCTGGTCCCTCCTCTGGAGAAAAAGAGCAGGAAGCTTTTTGATAACTTTCCTAGCAAGCTACTCACTCTGTTGTTATGCTTGGCTTGTTCCAATGAAGCAGTGAAAAGGAAACAGCGGCAGGGAACACCGGCTTCCTTGGCGCACTCAATATACCTGGTGGCGGGAAAGGGCACAATGGTTTTTGGGAGAATTTTGGAAGCCTCCAGCCTGCTGGAGGAGCAACATCACCGCATCTGCTGACCAGAGAAGCCTCACCTGCATCTGGATTCCAAATCCGGATTAGTGTTGTCCACTATTGCGCTCTTCCCTGCCTGCAGTGCTGCTTGGCACGCAGCCACACACTTCTGCCACGAGCCAAGTGTGTCCTGTAAAGAGTGGGAGAGGATGGGTTACAAGAGGAGGGAGGAGGAGGAGGAGAAAGAAGAAGACAACAGGCAGGGCTATCCTTGAATTCAGCAGGGCTTACTCCCATGCAGCCGCCGTCTCCTACTTACCCGGTTGACGTAGGTGTAACCAGCAGAGGCCAAATGTCGCTTCAAAAAAGTTGACTTGCCAGCTGGAGCGAGAGAATAAGACAGTGGTGTTAAAAAAGTGTTAGAATCTGAGATATGAAAGATAGGAGCTAAATGGCACCTTAAGCCTAGGTTGTGGCCACAACAGCGGAATGTCCAGGCACACTTTTTTTGTAACAAGAATACGTAAAGATAAAGGTACCCCTGACCGTTAGGTCCAGTTGCGGACGACTCTGGGGTTGCGGCGCTCATCTCGCTTTACTGGCCAAGGGAGCCGGCATTTGTCCGCAAACAGCTTCCGGGTCATGTGGCCAGCATGACTAAGCTGCTTCTGGTTAACCAGAGCAGCACACGGAAACACCGTTTACCTTCCCGCTGGAGCGGTACCTATTTATCTACTTGCACTTTGATGTGCTTTCAAACTGCTAGGTGGGCAGGAGCAGAGACCGAACAACGGGAGCTCACTCCGTCGCAGGGATTCAAACCGCCGACCTTCTGATCGGCAAGTCCTAGGCTCTGTGGTTTAGACCACAGTGCCACCACCGTCCCTATAACAAGAATACATAGCTGAAAATGAATGAACTGCAACTAAAACATCATGTTCATTTTTCACGTGCTCTAGTCCTTCCCCTGCCCACCCCCCCTAATATTCTTAAGAGGGTCTCTTCTCCAGTCTTCAGAGAGAAGCTGGAAGTAGGGGAGGCAGAAAAAGGTCCTCCTTTCCTTCCAATCTGCAGTTTTAATCTGAAATCTTAGTGCTGCTCAGAAACTGCTCACGCTAATGAAATTCCCTGTTGCAAAGTGTGTTGAGAACAATGGGAGTTTCAAACACTGGTTAAAAGATAAAACAGGGTAGAGCAGCGTTTCCCAGGCATTTTGACCCAACGTCAGTTGTGGCACCGTACACTTTGCTAGAAATATTTGCATCCATCTCAAAGGTCCCTGATGCAGACACAGCTTTCATACTCTGCTCCCTTCATTGTCCTCGCAACATCCCTGACTATCACAAGGCCCTCCTTTTCTTTCTGAACTAGCCGATTTCTCTGCCTTACGACTACTGGAAGTGCCCGCCAGAGAAAAGAGAAACTGCTTCAGCCTTAAGCTACCTTGCTCTTTTCAGAGAAGTGCATACTTGAACGGCTTTAAAATATGAATTTGTGGAAGATAAGGCTACAGAATTTTAGAATTGTATAGTTGGAAGGTAACCCTGAGGGTCATCAACCACTTGCAATTCAAGAATCCTGCTGAAAGCTGTCCTTGGCTAGGCTCGAACCACCAACCTTCTGGTTAGCAGCCAGACGCCAATGGCTACTAACCCAGTGTTCTGCTTCCGTTGTCAGGGGAAGTTTGCTTCTGAATACCAGTAACTAGAAACCACAGAGGGGAGAGTGCTGCTCTTGTGCTCAGGTCCTGTTTGTGGGTTTCCTGCAGGCACCTGGTTGGCCACTGTGAGAGCAGGATGCTGTACTAAATGGGCCACTGGCCCGATCCAATGTCAGAGACCATGCTGCGGAGAGTTGCACTGAGAAGGAAGGTGGGAGCCTCCCCCTCCCCCTGCTCCATATCCTGAATCTTCCCAGGAGCAGGACAGTATAAATTTGGAACAGTGGTTTGCAGAGGGACATAGTTCAGAAGGCAGAAGCTGGGAAATACTGGATAGGGAGCAGCTGGGAGAATAAACACTGGAAGGGAGAGGGTTAACAGATTCACAGTCTCTGGACAGCATTCCTCCACCGCCCTCCCCAAAGTCGAAAAGGGCTCAGAAAGTGGCAGAACAGAAAGCACAGAGGGAACAAGCTCAGATTACGAGATGCAGAAGTGACATAGTTTCATAGAGACCGAAGGGGGTGGGCTCTTTAATTGGGAGCACCGCCATGACTAGGAGATGTGTTCTTTGTTCTCTCGCTGTGATTATTAAAGTTTCTAACTGGTAAGAAGACTCCTTTTCCTTTGTTCTGCTTGTCTGCAGTCATTGGGGGGGGGGGGGAGGAAGCCGATCCCCTGAAGCCTGACATCCAATTGGGCTGTTGGGAAAGGTGCCTTATTTCCCAATTCTACTGCTCTGTAGCAGAAGCCTTTCTAGCGAAAGCACAGCCCCATCATCCTGAGCCTAATTCCCCCAGCCTTTTGACTAACTGAGGGAGGAAAAAGCCTGACAAACAGTTCTGGGTTTACCTAGCAAAAAGCTAAACTCCAGTTGGAAACTGAAGCGCATGGAAACTCCCCAGGGAAGGGCATCATGTTCCCCATGCACACTTTTGAGACTGGAGGAACCTTTCTCACAAAGTTTTGGAAAACGAGGCTTGGATAAGGAAGGTGTGAATGGCCACTCACCAGCAGGGAAGCCAACAGCTACAACCACCTCTGGGGAGGACGAGGTCAGGCAAGCGTCTGGGGGATCATACAGCCGTGCCTTGGGGTCCAGCGTTCGCTGTGTAAGAGGAGACGATAATGGCAAATGTATGAATATAACAGACACAGAGACTCTGACATTGTATGTAATAGTGTTAGGCAAGTCTGTCAGCTGCGCCTATTAAACACTCTGCTTTTGCAGATCTTGCTGGGCCCAATTTCAGTGGGGGAAGAGAAAGGGGGGAATCCACACTCTAAATTGGAATTAAGGTGCTAAAATGATGCAAATGTAAAACTCTGCAAGAATAGCCAGGTGACTACGTGCAGGTTTTCTGAGCAAAAATAAATAAATCACAGTTGCTGACTCAAAAGCTGCTTAACTGACTAGCAGGCAAGCCCACTGCTCAGCCACAGTTTAGTTCTGGTCCTGCCACCCACATGGCTTTCCTTTTTTAAACGGTAGGCAGAGAACATGCTGGCATGCAACACTTTTTTTGCCTTCAGCTTCCCACAAATCTTGGAAGTGGGGAACCACAAGCAGCTACAGGCAAACCTTTCCAGTAACTTTCTTTGGAGGTTTATTAAAGGTGTTCTTTTGTTCAGCAATCATTCTCCCTGCCCCGGCACTTGTCCCCAATAAAGAGGACCTGGGTTCGGCCATATCTTTGAACAAAGATTTCCTACAGCAGGAGCAAGGAACCCGTAGCCCTCCAGATGTTGATGAACTAAATTGCTAGCGTCCCTGACCATTGATCGGCCCTGCTAGATGGGTCTGATGGGAGTTGGAGTCCAATAATATGTGGAGGGCCAGAGGTTTCCCCATCCCAGGGCTAAGAGACTGCTGGCGAGAATCCAACCCCCCCCCCCCCAATTTGACTCTCGCCCTCTGCCATGAGCTCATTAGGTAGTCCTAGGGAAACCCGTTCTTTCTCAGACTCAAAAGCCCCCTCTCACCCTTCAAATATCAACCTGCAAAGATCGTTTTGCCAGATTTTGCAAAATACGGCACGCAAAAAGGCAGCACCCGATTTCTATATGAACGGAAACCAAAAGCGAGCCCGGCTCTAAAAGGAATTAAAGAGAAATCATTCACCGGATCAAAGCTGGGGAGTACGAACGGTGGCTCTTTCCAGCCCAGGAAATACACTTCGGGGGTGCGGAAGGGAAGCCCGGCGTTCAGAGCGAACTGTGAGGACAGGCAGAAGGGAGAGCTGTTAACGTGGGGGAAGGAGCCAGGGAAAAGCGTGAGCAGATGAGGACGGTTTGTACTCTTGGCAGCCGGAATGCACAACACTCCGTGGCCACAACAAAAGTACACAGAGTACGTGCAATTTGCATCTCGGCCTGCTCATCCTGTGTCATTTGCTTCCAGACTTGCCGAAGGGTTTGAAATCCTCTGTCTAGGATCGAGAGAACGAGGAGACCGGTAATAAAATACTCCAGATAGGTACGCCACCAGGAAGGGATAAGGGGCACTGAAGCTCTGCCTTCACTTCCCTTCTTAGTCCCCCGTTTACTTCTAAGATTTCTCTGCCTACATATTTTCAGGTCTGCCCCCCCCCCCAACTCTGCACCGTGAGGGCTAGCAACTCGTTTCAAAAAGAGAAAGAGGAAATTCTCAGGCCCATGAGTTCCATACCATACACAAACACATCTTTTTGTGTTTCTAAAACATCTGGTGCACAACTGGTTAGTGAAGGCAGCAATAGCGCATGTATGGTGGTTGGCTAGTAGGTGGCTGCTAGGTGCTCGATGTGGGCTGCCGATACCAGCCCAGACTTTTGTGTAGAAAGCACATCAGTACAACTTTTTTTCCTTTTTCCAGCTCAAACGCTTCACTGCAAGTGTGAGAATATTCTCTGATAGAAAATTCTCCAGAGAATATTCTCCACAAACTGTAAATTCTAATGAAAGAACCCCTTATTTTCTGGAAGCAATAGCATTTATTTTAAACTTTATATTGATTTTATTAGTGTTGCACTGAAAATACTGTACCATGTAGATATGCTTGTTAGAGAACGTACTCAGGTAATGGACCTGAGTTTTTTTATATATTCCTTTTACTTTAAAAGCTACATTGTATATATACACAACATAATTAGAATTCAAAGTTGATGGGAAATATATGGTTAGTGGCAGGTTTAGTGATTAACGTGAGTCATTCACGCTGAATTTTCAATTTCAAGTTTGGTGCAAAAAATCAAAGAATGTGAATTCACTGCATTGCCCCATTGAATAAAAGTATCTGTACAGTTTTTGGTTGCCGTTTGAACAAGTTTACCCATGAAATAAACATGTATATTAACTAATTATATCATTTTCAAGGCATTAAATTTATATCACTGTCAATGCATTAAAATGAATATTCTCCTATTTTAAATGAAAATTCTCTAATATTCTTATTAATCGAGAATATTCTCCAAAAGATTATTCTTGAGAATTTAACATCACTACCTAAGACCTCCAACTACCTCC
Source organism: Lacerta agilis (assembly GCF_009819535.1). Lineage (NCBI taxonomy): Eukaryota > Metazoa > Chordata > Lepidosauria > Squamata > Lacertidae > Lacerta > Lacerta agilis. The sequence goes on along the minus strand of NC_046325.1, from coordinate 35,630,571 downwards.
CACCTTCGCCAATTTTAAAACTGGAAAAGAACATGCAAACTAGCTGTGTAACTAGGTGGGTGGATATACAACTTGCCTAACACGGAGGATAGAATTGGGGCAAAATCCAAGCTAGAACTGCATTCTGGGTCTACCTTCAGGTTTCCAAATTATCTGTGGGATTTGAGGACATCAAGAAAGGTGGTAGAGGGAGAAAATGATATGAAAGGCATCCCCCCCCCCCCGATTTCAGTGAAGGACTATTAAAACCTGCCACCTTGAACTTTTGAAGGAGAGGTGGGGTAGAAAGGTTTTTAATACAGTGGTATCTCTGGTTGTGAACGGGATCCATTCTGGAGTCCCATTCGCAACCTGAAAGGTCTGCAACCTGAAGCGCCGCGTCTGCGCATGTGCGGGGCACGATCCGGCGCTTCTGCGCATGCGTGTGATGTCATTTTGCACGTCTGCGCATGCGTGAATTGCCGAACCCGGAAGTAACCCGTTCTGGTACTTCTGGGTTTGGCGCATTCCTATCCCGTGATGAACGCAACCTGAAGCAATCGTAACCAGCGGGGAAAAAATAAAGGAGGAATTCCATGAGTGCTAGAAACTTGGCTTTGGGCTGAATGCTGATATCCTAAGGATGATACAAGGCAAGTTCTGTGTATCTAGTAGTTCCCTGGGCACAAAATACAGTCCTGAACAGCATTTCCATGACAGCAATCGCATCTTTCATAAGTAAAAACAAGAGGGCAACGCATACGACCAGGTTGATGGCAATGACTGCTCTGCACTGTTTCATGATTACACACTTGTTTCAATGTTTTATTTCTGTACGCCGCCCTGATATTGCAGAATATAAATGGCAGTACGTAAATTCTTTTTGAAATAAATTTTTAAAAAAACCTGGCGGAAGAGAAGAGGGGAAATAGTGGATGCTAAACCAGGGCAGTTGTTCTTTAATCCAGGGTGGCCAAATTTTCCGTTTCGTGGTTATGGGAAACTGAAGGAGATGACAGGAAAGAGAAGAATTGATCCCATACCAAGCGGTCACTGCATGAGAAATCCTTCTTCTTGTGTCCCGGGGCCCAGTTTGGTGGTCGCCCAGCTGCATCTATTGGGGGGGGGAGGAGGAGCTATGAAAACACATCCAGCAGCACAAGGTGGAAAACTCAACAGATCACTGCTAACGCTCACAACTGGGGCATGTAAATTCGGAGTAGGGGAAGCACAGAAACAACACCTCTGCCTGCAGTGGAGATACACAAGCTTGAAATTGTTCCTTGCTCCCACCAAATGAAGGTACTAAGCCAGTTGCACCCGTCATCTCATTATACAGAGAATGGCATCCCATAGCGCTGGGGTGGGGAGTGTGGCCCTCGGCCTAATTTCATGCGGCCCTCTGCGTGTTCTTGCTCTCCGGGCTGCCTACGAATCACCAGTGTGGCGAAATGGTTAAGGAGCGTTGGACTAGGGCCTGGGAGACCCGGATTCGAATCCCCGCTCCCCCATGGGTGACCTCGGGGCAGCCACCATCTCTTAGCCTAACAACCTACCTCGCAGGGTTGTTTGTTGTGATGGGGAGGAGGGGGGGGACCAGGCACACCACCTTGAGATCCTTGCAAGGTGAAGACGGTATATAAATGTAATAAATAAAACGAGCTCAAGAGGTAGAGAAAGGGTGGGCTTGTGCAGAGAGTAAGAAAAGGAACTGTGCAACACTGCAGCCTCTGTGCTCTATTTCCCTGTGGGTGCCACTAGCTCTTAGGATTCCCAGTTCAGCCTGAGTGTTTGACTCACCTCCAACGTAGACGCTTTCCTGCAAAGATACTTCTAGGCCACCGTTTGCCTTGGAAGAGAGTATGGGAATGAAGGGTGGGAAGTCAAGACATGTGGTTATATAGAGGTCTCTCTCTCTTTCTCTCTCTTTTTCTCTCTTTCTCTCTCCTTCCCACACCTCTGCACCCTTGTACCTTCTTACTTTCCTTTCAAATTTGTATGCTACCTTTCTACATACACAAGGCGGACGACAAAATCAACAACACAGACGACCCACTACCCACCCCCGTAACAATCTGAACCAGCCACACTGGGGAAAAATGCAACCTAACCGATTAAAGTAACCTTCAGCAACCTACAGTGGTACCTTGGTTGTCGAACTTAATCCGTTCTGGGAGACCGTTTGCAAACCAAGGACCGGCTTCCGATTGGCTGCAGGAGCTTCCTGCGCTCAATCGGAAGCCGCGGAAGCCCCGTCGGGTGTTCGGCTTCCAAAAAACATTCGCAAACCGGAATGCTCACTTCTGGGTTTGCGGCATTTGGGAGCCGATTTGTTCAGGAGCCAAGCCGTTCGACAACCAATGTATTTGAAATATGAGGCACGGTGGAACCAAAATAAGTGGATGGCGGAAAATTCGCTCCCAACCAATTACAATGCAAAATGACTAGAGTACGGAAAATGAAACTAACAGCGAAGTCACAATACATAAGTCTCAAGTCACCTTCTTGCACAGGTGCTCCCACATGCCGAGGACAGGTTTGCGGTAAACGCCAGAACCAGTCGCCACGAAGACCTGGGAGGGAAAGGATGTTAGCAGGGTGACATTGTCCCATCCTTGTCCAGATGAAAAACATCCTGCCATTTTAATTTTATACTGTTTTCAACCTCTCCTTCCCTTCCTTGGCCAAACATCTCTGGGCCAAAGTCTGGGGTGTCTCTACTGACACCCGGCAACTTTGGCTGAGCCCCATCCTGTGCCCAATGGGTGACGAGGAGAGATATATAAAAGTTGCTGGGAAATGGGAACAGATCACCATTTCGATTTCTGCATCGCCTTGATCTTTGCACGTGGCTGCAAATCCCTGGAAACTACAGCAGAACAGCAACTGAGGGACTTAGGTTTGGGAATGAGATCTCCCCCCCCCCATTGCAAATTTGTGGGGGCTGGGATGGGGAGAGAAGAGAAAGAGAGATTAGGGAGGAGAGAGAGTGAGAGAGAGAGAAAGAAAGAAAGAGAGAGTGCTGGGGGAGAGGAGGTGTAAATGGATAGCTCAGCTGGTAGAGCATGAGACTCCTAATCTCAGGGTCGTGGGTTCAAGCCCCATGCTGGGCCAAAGATTCCTGCATCGCAGGGAGTTGGACCAGATGACCCTCATGGTCTCCTCCAACTCTACGATTCTATGGCTGTCTGTGAATGTCGGGGAGAGCATGTGGATGCATGTATGCGTGTGGATTATCTGTTTATGTCACTTCGTCCCTGTCCACTGCTAGGACGTGGCCCCTGGGCAGTTACCCACAAGGCCCTTGGAGCCCCCAAAGCCCATCACCTGTTTTTAACTCTTTCGGCTTTATTTCCTCTTTCTCTCTCTCTTTTAAAAAAGTTTTTATTTATAATTTTCAAGTTCATACGTTTCATTAGTTTTACAAACAATTTAACATTTCAAAATTTGACTTCCTTCCACCCCCCCTTTCTGCGGTTCCTAAAAAATTTTTAAAATATTTTCTGCATATCCAAATTCATTTAATTTGCTCAATTAATTATCTACTTTAAATATATGCTCTTATGAAACTGCAGGTTATTACAATAATCCTGCTAATGTTTCTATCTGTTTGCAATTTATCTGTAAACCATTTCCATTCTTCCTCTTCCAGTGTGGTGTAGTGGTTAAGAGTGGTAGACTCGTAATCTGGGGAACCGGGTTCTCTTCCCCGCTCCTCCACATGCAGCTGCTGGGTGACCTTGGGCTAGTCCCACTTCTTTGAAGTCTCTCAGCCCCACTCACCTCACAGAGTGTTTGTTGTGGGGGAGGAAGGGAAAGGAGAATGTTAGCTGCTTTGAGACTCCTTCGGGTAGTGAAAAGCGGTATATCAAATCCAAACTCTTCTTCTTCTTCTTCTCTTCC